>NC_139536.1:36999741-37599741 GCF_965153285.1 Podarcis tiliguerta | reverse complement strand
ATTTTCCAAACCTTAACAAGCGAATACAGTGTCAAGTAACTTGGTGGTTGTCCCACTTAGAGAGTACAAGGTGCATCAAAGGGGTATGAAAGTTTGTGCACAAGCACAGACCATGGCAAATCATAACGGCTTCAATCTACTAAGTCTTTCCAAAGTCCTCTGTTTGATTGAGGTGGTCTCCATATCTGGCCATCCCACTGCTTCTGTGTGAGGTGAATGGTTGCCAAGCTGCATAGAGGGATAATGGGTCTGATTTCCCCTTAGCATGTATTTGACGTGTCATTTTCCTCTGTTAGCACCACTGTCCAAACATAAGTATACCAAGAGTCAACAAATAGTCCATCTGCAGAACGCAAACACCTGGCAAATTCTAAACGCGCCACCGCTATCAGAGCTATCAGCAATTATTTATAACATAAAAGCTGGTTGGTTATCCCTAACAGCACTAATGAAGTTGACGTGGTCATGTTTTGTGTTTTACATTAATTCCATTTCCGCAAAGACACTGGTCCAAAAGGTGTGCGCATTCTGACAGTGCCACTAGAGGTGTGGAAATGCCATAGTAACACCGCAGCCACTTCTTATATTCTTACAGTTTAATTTAGGCCCAGGGCCTGCTTATCAAGTGGTGGTGCATATAGGCTAGGAGTCACCAAACATTTGGAGCCTGATGGCAAATTTGCAGGCACCACACACCCATCTCATCCTGTTTCCTTGGCTACAACAGAATGCTTCTTTCAAGCCTAATTTCAGCAAGTGGAGGGGAACTGATGGACGTCAAGAAAAGGCAGGTACTGTACTGATAACCCCTAATGTAAAGCCTCTGAACCAAGTCTACATGGCTGTCCATAGTGTTGATTAACCTTGGAAACAAAGGGAGCCTGGCTCAATGCTCAAGCACATGTTTCACATGCAGAAGGTACCAAGCCCACCCCCTGCCTCACATCTCCAGTAAAAGGTTGAGCAGGTGAGGTGAAAGAACTGGAGCCTGATACCCTTGAGAGCTGCCATTGGTCCAAGGATGAACAAACAGGCCTATACCTTTCCTTCTCTGCTGGCAGCCCTCCTAGTTTTTGCATTAAGGGTATAGGAGCTTCCAGGTGAGATTCTGGCACCTCTCTTTTGAAATTCAATTGTGCTCACACCTCTTCCCTTCAGAAGCAGGGCCTCCTGCATCAGGATTTCCAGAGTGTAAGAGAGGGCAAGAGGCTACAAGCTATCTGCACCCAAACAGGAAATGAAGGTCATGAGATGGCAAGAGGAGACTCTGCACTTTGTTAACACTTTGCTGCTAGGGTTTCTCCTGCTCCATTGACTCAGGCTGCCTCAGCCTATGCTGCTCTCCATTCAGCATCGGAGTCTCTGTTGAAGCCACTGCGTTCCAATGTACAGAGCTGGCTTCAACTAAAACAGGTCCTTTGTCCAGCTCTAGCCTGATATCGTCCACTCCTGGTGTGGAGATCCTCTAGTCATCCTGATGTTACTGAACTGCTGTGTTTATTCTGCGTGGAAGGGAAACCATTTTAAAAAGTGTGTGGCAACATTTACCTATAAGGAGGTACTCTGCACCTGCTCAAGGGCACTGCTTTGATTACTGATTCACACGTGCCAGAGCAGAGTCCTGCTTTCAAATAAAAGCCTCATCTAAGAAGGGTTCGCCAAGGGCGCCAGAGGATAAAAGCAAGCGCCGGGCGCGCTAGGACCTGGGGATGCTCAGCAGGCGCCCGAACAGAAAAGTCTCGCCGGGACGAGCGAGCGAGCGAGCAGTCTGGTGGAAGGAGGCGAGTTTTCCGCGGGAGAGGCGGAGAAAGCGCTGGAGCCGGTGGCGAGGTGGCCGAGCCCTGGGCAACATGTAAGCGTGCGCGGTGGTGCCTCGGGGCTCCAGCTTGAGCTTCCTGCTTGCGTTTGGCTGAGCCGAGTTCCCCGCAGAGGGAACCTACAGGTTGTAAACACCCGGGGGTGGGGGGAGAGAGAAAGAAGCCGAGGCGGGCGCCCTTCGTCCGGGGCTCGTCCGCAGGGCCACCCGCTTCTCCCCGCGGGGTTCATTTCTGAACTGCGTCTGGGGGTGGGGGCGCCCTTTTTCCGGCTCCGGCGCGCAAGGACGGATCTCGCTGGCGCACAGCCGCTGCTTCCAAAGTGGAGCCTGCTCGCGAGCCTTGGGCACACGCCTGCTTGGCCGCGTCTGTCCCGGCACATGTCGTTCTTCTGGAAAGCAAGTCGGGCCGAGTGCTTTGGCGGGTGTGCCCGGAGGCACAGTTCCTCAGCAGCATGGAGAGGAGATTAGCTCGCCCTTTACGCACGCCCTGCTGTGTTCTCGATCGCGGTGGAATTCCTACCCTTGTTCATTGCTAGATGTGCACATTCAGGGAGAAATAAATCTCTTATGTTAGCTGGTGCCAGGTGCGCGTGTCCTCCAAAGTGTAATGGTGCGAAATCGCCCAGAGGGCATAAAGCGCCTGCTAAATTCTTAACTGGATTTGGCTGGAGAAAGCTTAGAAATTGCCCTTTGAAGCCTCCCAAAGATAAACTAGCTGATGCTCAGGAAGCTACCGGTTGACCTGATGCCGTTTGCTTGCCCGTTCGATGCAGCAGCAACAGTGCTTGATTTTACCCCTTGGGTTGGGTGGAGTAGAATAAAACGGAGTTCCAGATACAATTGTGGTGTTAGGCAGGGAACCAGAGAGCTTGCCTGGAAGTTGCATGTAAGTTGTTGACTGTGCTTCCTCCCTGCAGGCTTAAATGCTGACTAAGTAATAGGACTTTGCCACTAATGTCTAGGCTAGGCTGCTTCTTTTTCTTTTTCTTTTTAAAGCCTGGAGGCGTGCCTGATGTTTGCTTTATCTTAGTCTAAACAAGGTTAAGAGTGTTGGGATATTCCATCAAGCAGGTGCAGAGCAGGCATCGGTCATCGTTTTGCTGTGTCCTTGGTGCTAAATCTCCAGGGCTGGCTATGTGTACAGATCTCCAGGTTTTCAAGGTCACAGCTTTGAATACAAATCTGTAAAACACACGGCCATTTCTGTTGCACGCTAGCAGAGTGTCTTCATCCATTCTAATCCCCCCACCCCAATTTCCTTTTGTTGTTCTCTTTCCCCACTAGCCAGAGCTGTCCCAGGTCAGTTGTGTTGGCATCTCAATGATGGAGCTGTGCCAGGTTTGGCCAATCGGCACAGGTGTTCAGAAGGGTTCCCAGGTTGCAATCCAGAGATTGTGTAGATGATTTGTACTGTTTTTACAGGAGCAAAAGGTTTCCCTTCTGTTGCTCTCCTGATGCCTTTTGCCCATATGTTTCTGAACACCATTCTGGAAACCACAGGAGGGGAGATCGCTGTTTCCAGTAGGTCCTTCTCATAGACACTTGGTGGTCCACTGTAAAACCAGGATGCTGGACTGGGTGGGCCACTGGCCTGATCTAGCAGGACTCTTCTTATGTTCATATTCTTCTTCCACAAAGGTATCCTTTTGCCCACGTGCCCCTTTTGCTCTAAAAACTGGATCCTCCCTTTGCATTTGACACCATTTTAAACAGAACAGGTCTGTCACCATCACACTGAGCTCAGCTCAGAGTTCAAGATGTAAATGCATGTGGGTTGGCAGTGGTAACAAGGCATAGGGAACTTCAGTTGCCGATGCACTGTGTGACCTTGGGAGGTGACTGATGCTCTTTGCTGAAATTTCCCTCCTTGCACCACCAGGGAGGCTACTGCCTTGCTATGCAGGCTGTGAGGCTCTGTTCAGGAGATGCAAAAGGGTGATTGGTGATAGGAGTCCCGTTCCTCCTGAGCTTCCTGCCCTTCCAACTGCTATGCAGCTAATGTTGTGGGAGACCTGCCACCCTCTCAAGCTTAAGCTTGATTTCCAAGAACTGTGCAACAAATGATTGGCGGGGACAAGGACCATGACAACCATCTCTTGTGCAAACGATGGCTGTTTTCACACATGCAGTTTAAAGTGGCCAAAATGCCCATTTGCAGCACAAATGCCTCTCCTGGTTTTCTCTTCTGCATGAAGAGTAACGTGAAGCATGAGCTTCTCTCATTCTCTTTTAAGCATCACGTGTGAGATGCTGCTTATTTAACTAGCTAGACAGATATAGCTTAATACTGTCTGTACAATTGGATTCAAAGTTTCTGAATTAGCTGGGAGAAATATAGGTGGTTTTGCTGCATTTTGGTAGGTTGTGATGATTTGCTCAAGTATGGAAGGCCAGATTCCCGTTAAAAGATGAAGGCTCCTTTATTTCAAGCAGATTCCAGGGGACTGACTAGTCTTGAATCCTGCGGTCAATGCACAAGCAGGAAATTCCATTTTATGGGTGGCTTTTGGAGCAAGGCATCACTGAACGGGTGAATTTGTACAAGGGTAGGCAGTCCTTCAGAGCCTCTCATGCACTGGGGCTCAGGCACAGTTGCTGTGCTCATGCAATCGTCATGGTAACGTACAGCTGTAATCTGCCCCCCCTCCCTCTGCAAGTCCTTCCTCTATGAGCTTATTCTAGCTTGGATAAAATAGCTTTTTGCATGCATACCGCAGCAAGGCAGTTCCTTGTGCTTCCACCCCTGATCTGCTGATGATTGTGCTGGACAGCACCAGACACCTGTGGAGAAGTTAATGTTTCTTTATTGTCTAAAGCCAAATACCAAATACTGCAAATACTGTCGCTTTGGCAGTTGTGGAAAGATCAAGCTGTCTTAATTCTCACTCTTTTAGCTACTGTTTTCTCTGTGGAATCCTAGGATCCTGAGGTGTGTTTTTTTAAAAAAAACGCACACAGGTAATTTCTTGCACAGCTTTTCAGATAGCCATCCATCAATGTTTTCACCAAAGGGGTGCAGCAATAATAATACATGCTTTTGACTAATGAAACCACTTTGCAAGAGCCTTGTAGGGTAGTCTGGTATTATTGTTTCCATATTGCAGATTCCCAGCTGACTCTGGCTGAGGGGGTGGATTGCTGTGAGTGCAGTTAAGAAGTGAATAGAGGACTTCTTGCTGATGGCTCAAACTCTTAAGTCCTAATTAGATCCTAATTAGGTTTGGCCAGAGAGGTGGATGTGATTGGATACTGCAGGCTAGCTGTCACCTTACTTCCAAAAATAGGTGGTAAATTCTAAGGCCAAACATACCTCTTAGGGCAATCTCAATTTATATCCAAAGGAAAATACATGCTGGTGGAAATTTAGGCAGGGCTTTGAGGCCTACCCCTCATGGCTTTTCTGCTGGTACCAGCGGCATACTGGAAAAGGGATGAAGCACCGCCACATATATCAAAGCAGGGGTGTTGATGTCCTATGCTGGAGCACTATTTGCCAATCAAACCTGTAAGTTATTCCTGAGAGGGGAATCCATTACATGAGCTAAGCAAGAGGAAGGAGCAGGTTACATTGGCATGCAGGGCTAAGAATTAAGCTGTGGCTTCTGTTTTGAAAACTTTTGACCAACCAAAATGGCACAGAATCGTGAGCAAGCTTTCAAGTCCACCAGAACGCGTCATCAGGCTGAATGTTAAGCCAAGTGTGTATGTGTGTGATTTAGAGAGAGAGAGACAAGTTGACTTGGTATTGAAGCCATAATGCCTGCATTAGACAAAAGTTTGTTTTTGTTGTACGTATAGTCTTAGAAGAGGTCTGGGAACCTGACATGGGGAAGCGCCTGCACTTCAGAATTTACTACTACACACTGTTTAACTTTTACCCTTTCTTTCAGCTCTTGCCTTTCTTAACACGTCCAATAGCAGGGATGTTTCTTATCAGCCTTATCCCCTTTTTGCTTTGCTAATCTGTCCCTGAAGTTCTCCTCTGTTTAATTCTCCCCATGCATCTTTCAGTGTAATTTCACTATCCTAGTAGCTTTCTGCTTTAACGTTCTCACCACATCAGTGCATCCATAACTCTGAGAACTGCCTTCAGGCATGTGACTCAACGTGATTTTTGGCTGCTCAATCAGCTGCTATTTGAACTAGTCAAGTGATCCTTCCTTGAGGGGAGATCCCTACAGCTGAGGGTGAACAATTCCTGCCTGAGGAGAACACTACACGGCAATTAACATCTCTTCTGAATTTAAAACTCTCCCAAGGAGCATGACAAATAATTATAACCTAACATTGTTTTGCTGTTTTGCGAGTTGTGAGAGAGATTTCTGCTGTTCCCATTTTACAGAACTCTGGCTGAGGAATCATCCAGTGAACTCATGCCTGGGCTGGGATCAGAATTCAAAGAATTTACTCACAAGGCCACAAAGAATTATTGTCATGGGCTTGCAGTTATGTCAAAAGGGTCTATAGCTCTCACCCCATGCTCTTCGGAAAGAAAATGCCATCTCTAGAAATCCCTCCCACCAAAGGTTTTTCAGGGGCTTATATTGTTTTCTTTTCAGTGCCAAGCGCAAGACATTTTAAAATACATTCTTTCTGCCTTTTAAAGTTCAGATGTTAACTTGCACTATTTTAAAAAGGGTTTTATTTATATTCAAGTGAAATTCAGCAACAAATGTCAACGCAAGGTAAATAGAAAAGAAAGAGAGATGTAAAAACAATTCAAAAACACAACGTTCCCAGGGAACAGGCACAGTGCCTTATTCATCATATTGTCTACACTGGTGTGAATAACATTTAAACCAACTTCTGCAATATCTGTTCTCTTATTGCTGTATGGCTGATTATTTAGCTTTTGTATTTTTGAAAACCGTGTCTAAAGGAAAAGAAATCCACCCAAGGAAACATTTTGGCAATGATACATAGAACAGCAGCAGAAATGGAAAGTGCAGAGGCCAAAGCTGGCATAAAAGCAGTTATAAAATAAATGTTTGTCCCAGTCACATTTCTCTAAAAGTGGTTGCTTTTTCTTTTAAGGGTGCAGTCCTCAAGTTATGTCGGCTTCAGAAGGTATACTTCGGTCAATGGGATTACTTGGGAGATAAACTTGATTCATCATTTCTTTCTTAAAATGCTTGCCAGGACCTAAAATTACCAGCCAGTAGCAAAATCACATGCCCTCATTCTCTCTCCCTGGATCTGCTCTTTAAAATCCTCTAGCTGTGACCCCATATGAACAGACTCCATAACCCAGCTTTGGTTATCTACATTCTAGTAGCCTCTAGGCTGAATAACTTTGATGCATTATATGTGAGGCTACCTTTGATAACGATTTGGAAACTACCGCTAGTGAAGAATTACCTAAGTGACTAGATTGCTGACTGGATGTACATAATGCTAATACTGGCCCAACTGCATTGGCTGCCAATTAGTTTCTAGGCTCAATTCAAGGTGCTGGTTTTGATAAAAGCCACTGGCGTCGGGTAGCATGTGTCTTTTTTATGCTATTCCAGGATGGACAGTTTTTGTTGTTGTTTAGTCATTTAGTCGTGTCCGTTTCTTCGTGACCCCATGAACCAGAGCATGCCAGGCGCTTCTGTCTTTCACTGCCTCCCACAGTTTGGTCAAACTCATGCTGGTAGCTTTGAGAACACTATCCAACCATCTCGTCCTGTCGTCCCCTTCTCCTTGTGCCCGCCATCTTTCCCAACATGAGGGTCTTTTCCAAGGAGTCTTCTCTTCTCATGCAGTGGCTAAAGTATTGGAGCCTCAGCTTCAGGATCTGTCCTTCCAGTGAGCACTCAGGGCTGATTTCCTTCAGAATGGATAGGTTTGATCTTCTTGCAGTCCATGGGACTCTCAAGAGTCTCCTCCAGCACCATAATTCAAAAGCATCAATGCTTTGGCAATCAGCCTTGTTTATGGTCCAGCTCTCACTTCCATACATCGCTACTGGGAAAACCATAGCTTTAATAATACGGACATTTGTTGGCAAGGTGATGTCTCTGCTTTTTAAGATGCTGTCTAGGTTTGTCATTGCTTTTCTCCCAAGAAGCAGGCGTCTTTTAATTTCATGACTGCTGTCACCATCTGCTGTGATCATGGAGCCCAAGAAAGTAAAATCTCTTGGACACTTTTAGTTAACAAATTTCTTCTATTTTCTGATATGTTTTTAATTTGGTAGTGTATGGTGTCGTCCCCCCAAAAAGGGGGACAAACTTGAGACAAACTTTTTTTTTTGTAGTAAACAGATAAATGTAATAAATAACAATGATGACACAGTTGACGCCGATGTGGAAAGTACAGGCATATGGGCACTTCCCTGCGTATTTCCTCTGACAGGCCTTGCTCGTAGTTTCTCCTTGTGTGGGAGGACAAATCTGCTAAGTCATGCAGAAGGGAAATACAATGCTGTCACGTGCTGCTCCCGGGGCCATGCCAGGATTTGGCTTTGGGCACATTGTGGCAGACTCTTTGGGGGGGGGGGAGCACTGGCATGTCAGTGCATGCCAGAAGTTGAATCCTGTGGGCAGCAGCAGCAGCACACGTACGTGACAAGTGTGTGGCCAGCAGAAGCAGCTTGGACATTAGGCATAGGGAATGCTTCTCTTTACGTGCAGCATGTTCAGATGAGCCACCCTAAATGGGAGCCAAAGAGAACAGGGACAACGGGCCTGTGCTGTAACGTGGATTCCGTTGCCACGAGCAGATCTTGGGAGGTTTACCTCGGTGTTTTAAAAGTTTCTCCATTCTTTCGTCAGGCCATCGGAAGCGCTTAATTCTATAAGCCATTTAATCCAGCTCCTCATGTGCCTCATGTGACGCCTTGATCCTTGCTGGGGAAATAGCGCAGTTCCTTTCCTTCTCCTCCATCCGCCTGCAACACCCCTTAGCAACAGAGAGTCCTGCTCTCCCATTTTAAAGGGTGGCAGAGCTTCTCAGGCTGCTCCAGCTAAGGTCAAAAAGTACTTTGTCTCTTTAAAACCACCTCTCTGCTTTCCCTATGGATCAGATGTATAAACATTGCACTGCCCTCTATAAAGCTGTTACACCCACTGCCTGTTTTTTTGGAAACTGCTACCGCAGTTTAAAGTTTCACGTATCTATCAGTTTACTTAAGCGCTGTGGCACAGCACATTTAGGATGCATGCAAAGCAGGCAGAGTGAGCTAGAGCAAAACGCTTCTCCTGTGGAAAGCATGAGTGGCTCCTGAGACAGTAAAATGACCAGTTCTCTGCTCCCAGCAGTAAAGAATTAAGATGGATCTTGTCTCTTTAATGGCAGGGGGCGAGACAAAGGCATGCGTGCCTTTGATTCCTTGGCATAGGTTCAATGACTCTGGGAGGCGGGTTCACTAGAGACAGGGACTGGCCCAAGGTCACCCAGTGGCTGAGTGGGGATTTGAACCTGGGCCGTGCTGGTCCTGGTCTAGTTGCATTCTGACCATTACATCACACAGGCTCTCCAATGAAATACATGCTTCTGTCTTCTTGTTTTTTGTTTTATTTCAGAACAAAAATTCTGCACCACTAAAACACAGACATAACCCAATCCAAAGAAGTATCTAATAAATTTCACAGCACATAATTTTAACTACTAAATAAAATGCAGCAGTCAATAGTTGGAAATCGAAGGTCACTGCTCAAAGAAATGAATGAAAATCTTCAGAATGGCAGCATTATATGATGTTTTTAAAATTATCACCTCTCCAAATTATATTTATTTTTAAGAAGGGAAACTACTTTACTATTAAACTGAGGATGGTGCACCTGTAGCCCTCTGTATGTTGGGGGGCTACAGTTCCCACCACCTCTGACCATTAGTCATGCTGGCTGGGTTTGACGGGAGTTGGGAGTCAGATTGCACGAGAGCCAAAGGTTCCCCATTACTGGTCTTCCACCTTGTTTTGGCACTCTGAATGTCTCAATTACTGCATCGGTTTTTCTAGCAGTAGTCCCTAGACTCTCCTTTTCATACCCATTTTTAAAGAAGATAGTAAAGGATTGTTGTTGTTGTTGTTTAGTCAATACTGTACTGGCCCAACTGCATTGGCTGCCAATTAGTTTCTAGGCTCAATTTAAGGTGCTGGTTTTGATAAAAGCTACTGGAGTGGGGTAGCATGTATTTTTTTTATGCTATTCCAGGATGGACACTTGTTGTTATTGTTGTTTTTTAGTCATTTAGTCGTGTCCGACTCTTCATGACCCCATAGACCAGAGCACGCGAGGCACTCCTGTCTTCTCGTAAAGGATTACCCTTAGTCAAAAATGGTTGGATTTTGTTTTTCCCATTACTCCACATGTGATTTGCTATAATCTGTCCAGCATCGACTAGCAGATGCCTTACATTTAATCCTAATTGGAGTCAAGTGCCAGCATACTAAAAAATAAACAATTGAATTTGTGCACAAAATGATTTCATCAAATGTTTCATCAAAGGCTTTCTCTTTTACTAAGAGCTTACAGAGAACCTTAAATTCCGATTTTCCATGAGTACTGGTTTTTAACTTGCACTTGATGGAATACTGTGTAGACTTCCCTCATGCACCCATTGCTAGCTCTTATGTAATGTGATCAAATCAGAGGGTGGGAAATGAGCAGAGGGGAGGACGTGTAGGTCAGAGTTCTGAAAAATCTGCAAGATCTCCATCTAGAAGATAAGTTTGTCACAAGCCATTTTACAGTTAATCAGTGCTGATGTTTTGGTTGGTGGGCTGGGAACAGTGATGCTGCAAGAGGTTAAAACAGACCAATCAGGGAAGGCAGACTCAAGATGTTTTGGTACTTGTGGCAGAAGATCCAAATGATACCCACAATGGGGGTGACAATGCACCAGTAGATTACTGTATATTGATCTACTGTGCTGCAAACAACGTGAAAAAGGATCTCTTAATTATATTATGCTACTCTACTAGGAAGATGCAGCTTGAGCCTGTTCATACCACTGACTGCAAAAGAAGGAATTGCAGCTTGTATGAAGGACTATGCCAGGCTTCCTCAACCTTGGCCTTCCAGATGTTTTGAGACTACAATTCCCATCATCCCTGACCACTGGTCCTGCTAGCTAGGGATCATGGGAGTTGTAGGCCAAAAACAGCTGGAGGGCCAAGGTTGAGGAAGCCTGGACTATGCAATTCCCTACTGAGCTAACTATTTATGGTTTTACTTTTCTTTTTCTTTTTTTTAAGCAGTCCTGGAAAATTACCAGGCCTGCCCAAACCTGAGGCTTAACAGCCAAAGTTTAGCTTATTGCGCCACATTTCTCCTCTCCCTGAAGAAACGAAACACTTTGTGTTAGGCAATCTGATGAAATGCAGAGTACATATTCTAAAGGACCACTTGAAATAAGTGAAGCTAATTGGTTTCTAACTTCAATGAGATAAAGAAAAATGAAACGGTGCCATTTCTTAGAGGCCTGGACTTTGCTGCTTGGCTCCTTGCACATCCTATGAACAAAAGCAGGGCCAGCGACTTTATTTCTTTATTAGTTATGTGGCTAGTTACATTTTAAAATATAAAAGTAAATGCCAGCATCAACAGTTGGCACCACTGGGCTTCTGCCATTGGTCCGCAGCCCAGCGGAGGACCCAATGGCAACAGCCCTCTTCCAGTTTGTTCACTCCAGGGCTGGCCCAGGACATTTTGCCACTACAGGCAATATGGAAGATGCTGCCTGCAGGCGCCCCTCCCCTGTGCTGAAGGTGACTGAGAAGCAAAAGGAAGGTGAAGAGCAGACAGGCAGGTATAGAGGAGGTGGTGTCAGGGCTTGAGTCAGGTGTAGGTCAGTGACAAAAAACCCCATAAATCACCCGAGGCCAGTGAAGTTAAATCTTTAATCAAGGAAACAAACCCACAGCTGAGGCCTAGGGGTCTCGGCAACTCTACTTGAAGGTCTTGCCCCGATGACACAGTTGTGAGGACTGAAGGTCCCTGCCTTACCACCCCTCCTTAAGGCTCTTCCTTTCCCGGGTTTCCCCCCACGCAGTCTCAAACTGTGTCTGCACACAAGTAATCTGTGTTCTGCTCATTTCATTTCTTTGCCACCAGGGGGAGGGGAGCTGGTCGCAGCAGGAGGGGAAGACTCCCTGGATTCTTCAGCAGCCTCTTGACCCCCACCCTCTTCAGCCTCTGCTTCTGCCTCAGAGTCTGGACTGCACTCTGCCAGACTCTTCCTGCTCATGAAACCCTGTTGCCACGCCAGCTGCCGACACTTCCCCCCACAGTCTTTTCTTTCTCTGACCACTCATTGTCATAGAATCTTAGAGTTGGAAAAGACCCAAGCGTCATCTAGTCCAACCCCCCAAGATGCTGGAATCTCAGATAAAGCACCCACCACCAATCCCCTGGCTCTGAGTCTTCTTCCCCTGGGGGTTCACTAGAGGGTTCCCCGGCTGGTGTCTCCCACCACACCTCTGCAACCAGCCAGTCCATGACAGGTGGATGGACATGGGAGAGGAGGAGCCAAGCTCCTTGGAGGCCAGATCTGCCACCTAAGGCAACTGCTTCACCTTGTCTCATGGACTGGCTAGCTCTGGTTCATAGCCTCTCGAGCTGACCCAGACAACAGAGGTGGTGGGAAGAAGGAGCAATAGATGCCGCTGCCTGCTTGCTCACTGGCTCTCTGCCTGGAAAAGAAGAGTGTGGTCATGGCAATGGGGAGGAGAAGGAGCAGGTGGTGAGGATGGTAGTGAGAAGGGATTCTCACTGAGAGGGGTGGAGATGGCCTTGCCCTAGGTGGGTCTCAGCAATCTGGAGCGGAGGCTGAATTAAGAAAAGCCTTGCAATGAGCCAAGTACTAGGTTGTGCTATAGCAATACTTTTCACTTGTGAGCTAGTAAGGAGCGCTCTGCAGAGGCCTGCCATGGGCACAGCTTGTCCTTTCATACCGTCTCACACAGCTGCCACTGACATCTGCCAGCTGGTCCTGCAAAATCCTGGCAGCCGAGGAGAGTTTATAGAGCAGGAGGACAAATCCCTGAATCCCCATCATCATATCCTTCCATAGATCATCTGGTCTAAGGATATATAGTACAGACTGCATACCTGCTCCTGAAATCTCCCAGTGGACTACCCTGTAACAGGAGCATGTGGCGGGAGTTTTCCCCCCTGTTTCTGGAAAGCTACTAATCTATTTTCAGCTGTTTTTAATTGCACCTTAATTGAAAGTGAGCGGGCTGCTTTATGTTTGACTTTAATATATTGTTGGCTGGCCTCGGGAAAGGTCAGTCTTTGAAGTGAGAGATCTGGCTTAATGCACAACTAGAGATGAGGCTGAGTGAAGGCAGGGAGGTCAACACTAGTGGGAGCCAGAGCCAATAAATACTAGTCTTCACCCCACCCCTCCATTCTGAGTTCTATACAGACAAAACTGTAACACAGATGGAGGAAATTGACAGCCAGCACTGCCCCTTGGACTAGAACACAGGCAGGTGGGGTCTGGCTGAGGTTGTGGGGGCAATGCCCCATTCACCCTCTACTGGTGAGGGTGGCTCTGTGGCACAAGACCCTTATCCTAAGCCCAGGACTCTACAGTGGCTCTTTTGCTCCCTGCTGGTCTTTGTCCTCCACTTCATTTTATGGCCTAAGAGCTTGGCTAAAGTCCAACGGTGCTCCTTCACTGGAGTCTGGTTCCACTTGCCAGCCAAGGAGCTCCTCCTCCTGTACAACAGCTTAATAGACCCAATGACCTTGGAGCCAGGACATGCCGATTTCCTTGTTGAGCAGGTCTGCCGGCTCCCTAGTTTGCCAACATCCCAGGGCAGGGGGCAGTAATGTAACCGGCCAAGTCTTTGATGGGCTCAAGGTGATCTAGGTTGGGGTGTCAAACTCAAATTGTTCAGAAGGCCACACTTCTATTTTTGGTACCTCAAGAGAATCACATTGCTATCCCTCTCTTTACAATTTTAAGCCTGTATTATTATTATTATTATTATTATTAAAGAAAAATATTTTAAAGTCATAATACAAGCTATAATACAAAAAAGGAAACAGAGAAGAAAAAAATACATTATCTTATCTGTAAGTTGGAACATACCGTAAATGATATCTACTCTTCCATAAATCTCTCAATTTACATTCATAAGACAAAAGTTATATACACACACACACAATATAAATAATAAGAGGAATAGTAATATGGCTTTTGTTAATATGTAATAGAATTTGCAATCTTCAAGTCCTCTCTGTTTGCTCTCTTAGTGATCTTTGCATTACTTTGCTTTAACTCCCGTTTACTTTGTAAAACTCTCTTCTTTCTCTCTATGACTCGCAGCAATGCTCCCTCTGTACCATCCTTGACTTCTCTCTCTGTTAGATGTCTCTTTTCCTCTCCACTCATTAGCAGGCCCTCTCCTCTCTCTTTGCAGTCCATGGGTGTGTGTGTGTGTGTGTGTGTGTGTGTGTGTCTGTCTGTCTGTCTGTCTGTGTCTTCTTGCACCGCCAGTGTCTGCAGCCCTATCCCATGTTATCCCCTGTCTATCTCTGTTACCCCCTCTTTTCTTAGGACCACAAATATATAGAAAGCTGCCTTTTGCGGAGTCCATCTAGCTCAGTACTGACCACACTGACTGGCAGCAGCTCTCCAGGACTTCAGGCAGAGGGTCTTTCCCAACCCTACCTGGAGTTGCTGGGGATTGAACCTGGGAGCCTCTGCATGCAAGGCAGATGCTCTATAATTGAACTACACCCCTTCCTGTTCTTCACCCCAGAGGTCATCCTACATTCCGTAGTTGAGTTTCTTGCATTTCAGGGGGCTGAACAAGACAATCCCCAGGATCTCTTCCGATACTATAGTTCCATTATTAGGTATCATAACAGTTTGTTCCAGAGTGGTATAGAACGGCTCTCGCCTCATCACAGCAATTCAAAAGAACATATTCATTATGCAAAATCAATGCAGGGAGGAAAACCGCCCTCCTGACAAATGGGCTTGGGAGGTGTAGTTTCTTTCATTATGATTACAACCTGCTTTTCTTCCACATGGAATTCAAGGCAGTTGGTGCCCAAGGAGGTTCACAGGGAGTCTCCCATCCAGGCACTGGCCGGATCCAGACCAGCTTAGTGTCATGTGATGTCAGATCATGCCCTGTGCAGTCGGGGCACCCTCATCTTCGAAGGTGGCTGGTGGAGATGGTCTCACATGCTTAAGAGAGGTATTTTGATTTCAATGGCTAGGAGGAACAGAGAAATTCCAAGGCTGAAGAAAATGTATGTTAAATTTCAATTGATTGGAGGTTCATTTGTTTTATAAAAAAAATTGAAAATCAATAAAAAATTCATAGGCATAAAAGAGATAAATTCTGCAGCCTCCAGAGTGGAATTCCTGCCATGGGGCTCTTTCGGAGGGTACTTGAGATGGGACATCAACCAGTTTGCCTCTTCTGTGTCATGAGAATTCAGAGGTGAGAGACAAGGTCTTCTCTTTCTGCAGTAGAGATGGCCAACTACATTTTGCTGCCTGTGCCAAAGGAACACAGGAAACCCAGAAATGTAGGCATCTGCCTCTTACTGAGTCAGACCACTGGTCCATCAAGCTCAGTATCGCCCATCCTGACTGACAGTGGCAATGAGTCTTTTCCAGCCCTACTTGGAAGATACTGAGGATTGTACCTGGAACTTCCTTCATGCATAGCGGATGCTCTACCACAGAGCTATGGCCCTTCCTCAAAAGTGTTCCCCATCCCAGATGCAAAAGCCAGCTGACCTGGCAACTGAATCTTATTTCAGCACTGATGATGGGACATTGTCCTTTATTGTAGCAGCAGGTGAGCTTATGGGGCAGGTGACATGGTGCCCAGAGCTCTCTCCTCCAACACCCCACCCCAGCATCCTTTGCCACCTTGTTCTTCCTACTGGTAGGACCGGCATCCCTACTAATATTTTAGTTGTGATAACTTGTGAGTTTTCAGTTTGAAAAACTGGAACCACAATCTCGTGTCAGATTGAGGCTCCAGTATCGCACTGTTCCTACAAGCAGACTGTGAATGTGAGCAAGATTTTGTGGAAGGTCAGCTGGCAGGCAAATATCAGTAAAGACACAACCTCATTGTATTGGGAAAGTGTGGAAACAGCTTTTGAATCCATACAAGCTATTTATTAATCCTAGTAGGTGAACTGAAACTGTTTTAAGTGTCAGTCATCTTGGTAGTTTGAGCTCCCGGGCTATTAACTTCTGGGAAATAACGTCAGCCGTGAGAAGGAGCTGCCATGAGATCCATTTTGGCTTAATATTTACCTCATGTATGAATATATACCACACCCCATATCCATGGCTTATGAGATTCCGGTGAGTCAGAATCTTGCAATGCAATTGTGTGGAATGTGCACAGCTGAGAGTCTGCATGCGTGATGGTGGTGCCCCCGACAGAGTTGAAGCCTGAGCTACGGACAATGTAGGTTTGTTTCTGCTTATTGAGCCAGAAAGGCAATGCTCAAATTCCTGCTTGTTCCAATATAGAGAAATGACAGCTCCCAGTGGAAGCCTGCAAGACCCCATAGAGCCTCCACAGACAACAATCTCAAGATTCTATCAGCTAGAAGGTTGAAAATACCAGTAGCTTAGGGAGGGTTGAGCGTGAACTGTTATTGTCACCCCAAATGACGGGCATGCATTTGCTGAGCCAGAAAGGCTCATTTTATGATGGTGCCACAGGATACAACTGACACCATGTCTCCTGGACTGCCTTATCTGTTGAGTAGCGAACCTGTTTTCTCCAGCAGAGGGCAGTCATTTCATGTATGTACTGTATTGGATTGGCATTTTGATAGCACCCAGGATTAAGTGGAACTTGTGATACTGTATATAATCTCACTATCCACTATACAATTTCAGCCTGTAGCTTTCTTGATTTTACTTATTCATATACATGAAGCACAGGGATCACTCAAGATTAATTTGCCACACAGTAACATGGCAAACTAATGACCCATTCAACATTTCAGAGTAAGAAATTATTGCAACTGCAGTATAATAATGGGTATTGTTAACTATAATTAGCTTCATTATTAACTATTGAAGAATTGCCCTTATTTAGTAGCATTCATTACTATCATCTTTTGTGTTATTTCAGTGCAGATTGCACTGCATTGGCAGAGAACAAATCAATTTTAATTCAGTCTCTCAAGGAGGTCTGGATACATAAGTAATTCATGCCAAAATTAGGGTTATTCACTGTGATTTTATTATGAGAAATAATCCGTGGAATAAAACAAATGGATAAATTTCATCCATAAGAAGTGAACTATTTATTAAGAGCCAGGCTCCGATATATAAAATTAGGGATGAGTAGCAGCTTGAGTCAAAGTATACATAATATGGTGACAGACCACCTAGTGGCATTTCTGTCCTACAATCACTTACGGCTCACAATGAGCAAAAAAACCCACCCCTCATGCATGTGAGATATGTTGTATAACACATCTTTTATAATAGCAAATTATATCAGTACTCCCCTTATCCTTGTACAATATCTCACTTATGTTTTTTGGTATCACATGTGTATCACAGAGCTTAGCTTGCCTGCAATGATTGTGGATTAGAGTTGAAGTGTGCGTGTATATAGTAGTACAATCCTATTCATGTTTAAGTAAGTCTCATGGGTCTCAGTTGAGCTTACTCCCAGCTGTGGGTAGAGGACTGCAGCCAATTGCATCTTTGTACGATGGTGGTACTTATGCTTTAATAACCTGGCACCTATTATTGTGCCATTTTGACAAATACATAACCTCCCAGGCTTTTTCAAATATTGGATGAGCTGATTTTTAACACTCTTTCCATTCTGTTGCTTTTAATGTGTGTGTGTGTGTGTCCATCGGCCTATTGCAACGATTGTTTTTTATATTATTTTTCTATAACAGTTTAACATTGAATATGTAACTTTATTTAAAGTTTATTATTAATTATGACTTGTATACATGGCAGCCATAGGTGACAAGGAATTGCAGGAAGGCAAGCGCATAGCATGCCTTGGGCGGGGGGGAACTGTCATTATACAGGAGCCTTGGATTATGGGGAAATGTGTGCTAGGAAGGAGAAGGGGAACAGAGGGAGAACCCCATGTGGTGCTGGCAAGAGGAGGCTGAACTAGGAGCCATGATCACTGAGTGCTACTTTGCACCCAAGCTTGTTGAAGATAAGAGGGGCCACGAGATACATTATTGAGGTGCAATGTTCTGTACCTCCTCCGCTGCAGACTCCAAGGTGTAAAAATGTGGTAATAAACCATATATCTTAAAGATATTAGCCTCCACTGTGCCTCAATCTCTCCAACCCTGGGTAGCATCTAGAATCCCTGGAATCTGTAACCACTCATGGAGACTGGGATAGTGTGCAACCATTGCAGCAGATCTACTGGCCTGTTTCCTATAGGCATTCTCGGTATAGCCCAATTCATTATTGGTATGTTTTACGCTGACACTGTTGCTTCTCTTTATTTTTGCAGACAAATGGGTCATCAACAGGAGGTCATGGCCTTGTTTCTTCAGGCTTTTCTTGATGCTCCCCCGCCCCTTTGTGGATATATTGGCTCATAAGGAGCTTCTTAAAAGCAATGTTGGATGAATTAAAAACAACATTCTCCTTCTGCTTCACTTTCACAAACCAATAAAATAACGTTTCCAACCTCTGTGTCTCCTCTCCCCAGCACTGGCCAATTGTTAAGTGAATACTTTTACAACCCATGCACCAAATTGGCCCTCATATAAGTCAAAGCGAGAGAGTTTGCTGGGATTTTTGGGATGGGGGAGAGGAGGGTATTTGCCCTTAAAGAGCAGCAGATAGTCAGTTTCTATAGTTACCACAGCAGTACTTTTTTCTGCACCCTTCAATAAATCCCAAATCATGGTGCACCTCTTGTTCTCCCCTCCCCCTTCATTTCCCTCGGACAAGAGAAGGAATATAAGGATTTGCTACAATTTCAAATTTAATTTTTAAAAAGCATGCTACCCAAGCCCTAGGTTCCAAGTCCTCAAGGTTGCAGGGACAATGCTGACAATATTGTCAAATGTTGTTGCAGCTACATTATCTATGGAATATTTTTTCTTTCCGTTTAACCCTTTTCCCTCTCCACCCCTGAGCATGCATTCTCTTCTTTCTGCAAGCTCCTCTTTTACTGATCCCCCCTATTCATTCTCTACCATCTCAGAGACTGGGGTGGCGTGCAACAATATATAAATTTATAAATATGTGTGGAGAAAGAGTTAATCACCTTGCCCCTGCCCCTTCGCTGCACCATGTACCTAATACTCCCCAGGCTGTTTGCTGAAATTTAAGGATACACGATTGGGCCTCCAAATTTTCAAGTCATTTGGGCCATGGAATCAAACGAGCCATGACAGCAATCAACTAGTGTCCTGACAATGCACCCAGCAGCCATTTGTGCCAAGAAGCTTAGCTTGGCCTTGCTTCCTGGATAATGGGACCCTAATGACCAGAGGGTTTGTACCTTTTCCCTGTTCTCATAGTTGTTTAGCAGCCATGGCAGAATGAACCCTTGGCAGCAATCTAGGACTGAGGATTTTACAGGAGCAGTAGAGAAACTGGGGCAAATAGCCCTGCATGAATTTGGGATTAACACTGCTAATGGATCTCTGCAATAGGAGCAGTTTGTTTGTGAGTGAGCCTTGAATTTTGCTTAGTATATGTGTATATTTCCCCCCTCCCAACACTGCTAATAGCTGCTTTGGCAGATGGCATATAGGTCTGGGAAATGGTGTGTGAGACAGGCTAAACACTATGACCACTGCTCCCTCTGTTTAATTAGGAGATGCTTGCAGACAACAAAGGCTGAGTGAAGTCCTGAAATAATTTTCAGCAGTTAAACTCATAATCCATTTATGTTCATTTTCATTTTATTTCTATATTTGGATACTGCTTTAAAGTCGTCATTTGCAGGAAGATGTTTATAGAGCATTTTGCACTTCTTTCCTAAATCCACTGTCCTTGAAGTAAGTCCTGTTGACTTTCAAAAGGATTAACTTACAAAATGAGTGATTTAGAATTGCAGCTGTGGACAATATTGCTGCTCTGGGTTTTCATTTTACAGGATGTTGCTACAAGAACTCTGGTGTATCTCTAGAGAAAATGAATTACTTCCAAATTCTGGCACCAGCCTTTCCTCGGGATTGGGGGTGTGCTGAGTAGATTATATTCGTTTCATATGATGATTCCTAGTTAGAATGAGTGAGAATTCACTTTGTGTTTATTATTTGATATTATATGCAGAACTGCATTTAACCCCCAATCCTCAGCTTTCACTGTGAGCTGGCACTAATGGAGGCAAAGCTCTCCATAGAGTAGTTCCTTTTCTTGGAACTTCTTTTCTCTTGCAACTGAAATGACGATTTATCATGCTTTTGAGGATTAAAAGATCTTTTACGTATGCCTAAAACTATCATAATCTTCATAACCTTTTTGAGCGAATAGTGTGTTTCCTTCCCCTTGCATTCCTGATATAAAGACTAAATAAAAGCCAGTGTGGTGTAGTCGTCAGAGTTCAAACCCGGCAGAGACTTGGGTTCAAATCCCCCACTCAGCCATGAAGGTCACAGGGGTGATCTCAGGCCACTCACTGCCTATGAGCCCAACCTACCCACAGGGTTGTTGTTAGGATAAAAGAGGGGTGGGGAAAACAATTTCTGCTTTGAGGGGTCTTTTTTCTACATTCAAGCAGTATGTAAATTTTATGAAATAATAAATAACTATGTAGTCACCTTGAACTCCTTGGAGGAAAGGTAAGATATAAATGCAACAACTTTTAAAGTAAAAAACAAGTCTTGCGGCCCCTGGTACGTAAGGCAGGCATAGGCAAACTCTTACCCTCCAGATGTTTTGAGACTTCAATTCCCATCATCCCTGACCACTGGTCCTTTTATCTAGGGATAAAACATATGCTTTGCATGCAGAATGTCCCAGGTTCAATTCCCATCATCTCCAGTTAGGACTGGGATATTCCTGTCTGAAACCCTGGAGAACTGCTGCCAATGAGTATAGATTGGAATCCATGGATGACCGAGACGAAGATTACATTTGCAAGCCTATCTGTGAGCTGCCCTGAGTCCCTGTCAAGCAAAAAAGGTGGGGTATCACTTAATAAATAAAAATAATAAAATTTAAATAGGTCTCGTTTCCATCCACAACCAAGGTTGAAAGGAGGACTCATAGGACCTTGATTTGTATGGTAACTACAATAACTACATTCAGTGTAAAGGCAGCGAAGAGTCTACTAACACAACTACTTCTCTGGAAATCACTCACTATTGATCATTAACATGGGTGGATCAATTACCCTGATAGCTGACTATGTGACTCCATCTGGTGTCATGACCTCTGTTTTGAGAACACTACCTGTGTGATGACATTTTGAGGTTCTGTTCTGCTTAGCCTTTCCTTGTGTTCCTCTTCTCATGAGGCCTCATCAGAGAATGCTAAGTGCCATCAAGCCTCTTTGTGAATTCCAGTCTGCTAACAGACTATATTGCCTTGCTACCATGGCTTGCCAGATATTATTCAAACAGTAAGTTAAGCTGGTTCTTGGCATTCAGGGAAGTCCTGGTTGCAGTAATTATCTATTTTACCAGCTTCATGATGGGCTTTGTTTTCCCATTCAAAGAAGAGGTTGACAAACCCCTATTTTCTTTTTTTCCTGTGGAAACCCAGATTCATATATGGGATGTGCATTTTGCACAGATGCAACCCTTCACCCTGTGAACAGGATTGCTGAGGCCAGTGTCTTTGGGTCTGCCTTTCTGAGCCTAGTTCAGAGTAAGCCCTGGCAGCAAGGGTGAACCCTGAAAGGGGAGAAAATAGTCTGTTCTGCATCTGGATTGCTCATTATAGAAGTGAGTGTCTCCAGGCTATCCTCTGAAATATGCAGTTGAACACAACCCCAATCTCTGAGCAGTGCAAGATTTCAGGGGTTCCAGGTGCTCATCCAGGGTCCGTGTTTCCTTTTGCAAATGAGGCACAGCAGAGACTGTGGTGTCTTTGTGGTATATGGTTTATTTACACTTATATGCGACCTGATCCTATGTTGGAGAGGTTCACACCATTAACACCCCCAAAAGCTCTTGTTTCTCTCATAGCCACAGCCTTGGATTCAAATACACAGCAAACATTGTGCTCTCTCCCTTCCTTTTCCAGTCTGCAACTCACACACACACACCCCGCCGCCACTAGGTTTCATCACAACCAACTCTCAATCCTGACTTTTGTCCTTCCCACTATCTAAGAGCTGGAGGTGAGGACCCACTCATTTGCCATCTAGTACAGAGCCCCTCTCAATTTTCATAATGGGGTATCGCTCTTCCTTTGTTTTATTAATGGCTCATCACCCCAGGTGATTACTTTAACGGGAAACTAGCCTGGGTTATATTTTAACACTTGCTGAATGAAGGTTCAGTGTCTGGCACCCAGTTTAACACTCCAAGCCTTGATTAAATTCTAACACTTACTAGATCCAGGAATTATATGTGCCTGGCACACACACACACACACACGAACTCAAAACAATACTGATGCCCTGAAAATCTCTGGAAAAGCACATAAACCCTGGCATCTCCTCCTAGCAAGGATGCAAGGCAGAAAGTGGTTCCTTAAGCAGGGAAGAGGCTTTCTGTGTGTGGCATAAGGCTCTGGAAACTTATTCACATTCAGACCCTGTCCTGGGTGTTTGGAAATAGCAATGACCCACTTTGTCGTCTGGGCTCCTGAATGGAGAGGCTTGAAGAGAGCAAAAGACATGGAGGGTGGGTGGGAGGAAGCAGAACATTAGGGGCAGGGGCAGTGGGTGAGGGGTGGCACAGCTGCCAGCCAGAGTGAAATGTGTGCCAATTAGAAGAATGGAAAGGGAGGTCACAAAGACCTGGTGCCAGCCAAATGATGATTGGAGAGGAGCTGGCTGAAGGCAGTGCCACGGCAAGAGAAGGGTGCTAGGGAGGGGTGTGCAGAGAGGCAATAAATTTCAACTAAGACTGCCCTATTCACAAACTTAGGTAAAGGGACCCCTGACCATTAGGTCCAGTCGCAGACGACTCTGGGGTGCAGCGCTCATCTCACTTTAGTGGCCAAGGGAGCCGGTGTACAGCTTCTGGGTCATGTGGCCAGCATGACTAAGCCGCTTATGACGAACCAGAGTGGCGCACGGAAACGCTATTTACTTTCTCGCCAGAGCGGTCCCTATTTATCTAATTGCACTTTGTGCTTTCAAACTGCTAGGTTGGCAGGAGCAGGGACCGAGCAACGGGAGCTCACCCGTCGCTTGGATTCAAACCACCAACCTTCTGATCAGCAAGTCCTAGGCTCTGTGGTTTAACCCACAGTGCCACCCGCATCCCTTTCAGAAACTTACAGTGCACTGAAATGAATGAGAGTTATATTCCAAGAAAACATGCTTAGGATTGGGGCCATAGTCCAGGCATGGTACTAGACATGTTTACTTGAAGGCAGTAACTTACTCCAAGTGCCTGTCTTGCATTTATAACCTGCCATACCTCACAACAATGTTGTATAGGGGGAACAGCTAAAAAGAGTGACTGTCCCAAAGTCACCAAGTGAGATCTATAGCCCAGTGAGGATTTCAAACCCACACCTCCCTGCTCCTATTCCAATGCTCTTTATCACTGGGGCTCTCTCCTACCCCCAAAATTAACACACATAGGAGAACTATGTCCCCACTTTCCGCCAGGCCTCAGGCACTTCTTCATGCGGTACATAGTTAAAACTATGGAACTTGCCCCCACAGGAGGCAGTGATGGCCACCGAGCTAGCTGCGTTTAAAAGAAAATTAGACAAATTTATGGAGGAGAGTGCTACTGATGGCTATGCTTTGCCTCCAGAGTTGGAGGCAGCCATGCTTCTGAAAAACGTTGCTGGAAAGGAAAGGAGGGCGGGCAGAGTGCTCCTGTGCTTGGGTGCAGCTTGCTGGTATTCCGCAGGCAGCTGGTTGGCCATTGCGAGAACAGGATGGTGGCCTAGATGGGCCACTGGCCTGATCCGGCACAGCAGTTCTGAATGCGTGAAACTCGGAAGATGGGCAGGCCCCTTCCTCTCCTCACGCTCCGCTTTGCAGTCATACCTCATGGCGAATCCCGAACGAAGGGCTTCCAGCCGCCTCCCTCGTTTGGGAAGCGCCCTGCCAACTGGTCCAGGCCCAGGGCACAGTCACCAGGCACGGTGCCCAGCAAAGGCGGGAAAGGAGGCGGCTGCCGCAAGCCGACCGAGTCCCTGCAGTGGCGCGCGAGGAGAGGAGGAGTCGGGCCACGAGGCGGGGCTGCCCCGGAGTGAGCCGGCCCCTTCGGATGGAATTGCCGCCGCGAGGACGCTGCACGCCGAGACCGGAGAGCGCGGGGCCGGAGCGGCTGAGGCGGCGCAGGTGAGTTTCGCCTGGCGTGCGTAAGGAACCGCTTCCCGCGGCCTGCCCGGGGGCCCCAGGCGCTAGGCGGGAACGGAGAGACCCCCCGAGCCGGGAGGAGCGACGTGGCTCCGCAAGCTGATGATGGATGGACCGGGGTGGTGGCGCGTGTGCCTGGCATCGGGAGCCAACTCTCCCCGGAGCGACGAGCGCGGGGAGCGCAGTGGCAGGTGCCTGTTGCTGCTCGGAGGCGCTGCCTGGCGGAGGGCGGAGATGGGCTTCCTGCCTTGCTCGCTCCGCGGCCACGAGGCGAGCGGTGCCAGCCTGGCACTCGGCTCTGCTTCCTTTCCAGCAGGCGGCTCGAGGTTTCACGGAGGCGGCAGAGCAGATCCTAAGGGCGCGAGCAACTTAGTGTCTGTATTTATATATCTCTGTCCGTCCATTCATCCCTTTCCCCACCCGCTGCCCTGAAACGTAGGTTGCCAGAGTAACGCTTATTTCTCTCAGAAGAAAGAGGCACCCAAGTGACATTTTTTGAAGTTGGCGGGAAGAGAAGTTGGCGGGAAGGGGGTTAGGATGCCCGCGATCGGGGCTGGGGGGCTCTTCCCCATCTTCGTCCACCTCTTATGAGTCATACTCTGTTCTTTTTCGACATTTAAGAGCTTGTGAGCCGTTCCCCTTTCTTTGAATAAAAGAGTAACGATTTCTTCCTACCTCGTGGTAACCGCCCCCACTGGAATCCCTCTATTGTTTCTGACGTATCGCAGCGCCGCCGTTCGTCTTAAAAGGAATTGCTTATCTTTCCAGATGGCGATCGTGTAAGCTGTGTATCCCTTACATTTATTGAGCTATTCCATACTGCAAGGAGGTGGTTAGCGTAGACTGTGCGAGAGAGTCCTATGAGCTGGTCTTGGGCAAACCAGTTTATTTATTTTTTGCACACCTACGGATGGTTGCCTGTGCACAGGATTGTGTGAGTGGTATAACCAAAGTCTCCTATGGAGACTTCAAAATTTGTACCCACATGCAACGATTGCTGCTTTTTCTTGGATCTTGTCCGGTATTCCTGAGAGAACTCACCCAACCTTAGTGTGCTGCCTTTTTTTAAGCAGGGGTGGAGAACCTGGGCCATATCTTTATTTCCCCTCACAGTCAATTTTGACAGGCGGTTGAGACTACTCCCCAGTCAACCACCTGTGTGAGGAAAGATAGTGACCAAGCAGAATAGCACTCCCCGCCCCCCCCCCCGCCCCGTGCATCAGATGATCAGGCTTCCTGCAGGCTTTGAATGGAAGTTGCGGGAAACCACAGAGAGGGAGAATGCTTTTGTGCTTGGGTCCTGCTTGTGGGTTTTTCACAAGCATCTGATATGGGTCACTGTGATAGCAGGATGTTGGACTAGTTAGTTAGGCCATTGACCGGATTCAGCAGGCTCTTTCGGTGGGAGAAAGGATGTGTGCATATAAGTGGCTTTTAGTTACATGCGCCTAGGGTTTTAGAGTAGATCATGGGGTTATGTCAGCATCAGATTTTGAGGAGCAGTTTGAAGCAAGCAGGAAATTAGGAAAGTGCCTTGGTCTGTCTAGATCACTCCAGATGTGGTGGGTCCAACATCTGGAGGGCCACAGGTTCCCTACCCCATGTCTACACAGACTGGAAGTGGCCGCAGTGGCATAATGCTGCTTGCCGGCACCCGGGATGGACCATGCTCACCAGGTGGTGTCGGAATGCATTTGCCCAGCCCTCACCACTGTGGGCAGGTGTGTGCCAGGCGGGCACGGGCACCCTCCGCTCTTACAAAGCCCCCACCACTGCAGCAAAGCAGGGTGCGGGGATCTCTGCACAGCCTCGAGGTGCCTGGTTCATGCCTCCCCACCAGATTCTGTGCCTGGGACCTTGGCACCACTGGGACCCCCCACGATACCCCACTGAATGTCCCATCCAGGGTTTCAAAGAGGGACATTTCCCAGGCCTACCTAGAGGTGGCAGGGATTGAATCTGCATACAAAACCTGTGCTGTGCTACTAAGCTGCAACCCTTACTCAGGTAAGGCAAGTGGCATCATACAGGTGTCCTGAGAGGCAATTTCAAGCATAAGGGGTAGCGAGAGAGAGAGAGAGCAGAATGCTTTAAAGGAGCAGGAGGCTTGGCTGTTTGAGGGTGATGGAACTAGAGAAGTGAACATTACAATTGGAGAAAGGTAGGATAGTAGGAAGATGAGGGAGAGGGCAAATTGTGAAGAGAACCTTCAATTGCTCCCATTCCGAATGCACTTTCTTCATGCACATTCAGCTCACTTTTCCCTATTCAGTCTGCCAGTAGTTACTGTCAGGTTCCTGACCTCTTTCCCTTTAACATGGACTGAAGGGCGAGCTAGACAATAATCAGGATCTAAAAAGTTGGGGAAGTGGGACTTTAACAGTTTCCTCACCTGCTGCAGTCCTAACAAAAATTCCTCTTCTGAAACTGCTTTTGCATTGTGAGAAAATACCAATGCAAATAGTAGCAGAGGAGGAATTTTTGTTAGGATTAAGGCAGGGTAGCAAATGTTTAAGCTTCCCCCTCTTGCTGCTGAGATAATGATAATTATCACCCCCATAAGATGGTATTTCCATTTAAAGAAACATACAGATTAAAGGCAAAGTCACATTTAGCTTTTTGTCTTTTCTATAATCTGTGCTGCTCTTCCCACACCTGGTGCTAAATGGCAGAGAAATAGAATAGGGAAAACAAAGTATTTTATTGTAGCAAAGCAACGAGTTATTCAGTGTGTCTATATCTCAAAGCTTGGGAAAGCATTTCAGTAGCAAAGCATAAGGAGATAAGACAGTTTGGGAAGAAGACGGAAATAAATAAATGAATATTTCATAGATTTTTAATAGGGATATTTGGGATTGGCATAGACTTCATGCTGTTGTGAGTGGTATTGGATTATATTGTAAATGTGGGGTCTTAATTAGAAACAATTTGTGTAAGTTAGGCTGTCAATAAAAGTACAGTTTTATTTAATATAATGACAATGTATTGCACTCAGTATTTATCAGGCATGATGATCGTACTCTGGAGTTAAGTTATTATATACTGAGCACTTTAAGAAAACAAGAGTAGCCTTGTTACTCTGTAAGAAAACAACTCCAATTTCCACAGTTGGGTAATACCTTTATTTGGACCGACTGAAAGATTACAAAGATGTGGCAAACTTGAATTCTCCAGAATTATTCAGCAGACAAAATGTTGCACAATTAGGGGTGGTTGCACAGGGCAAAATGTAATAAAGTAATAAAAATAGACTGAAGGTTATAGGTGTGGGGTCAGTTTACAGACAAAAGTCAAGGTGAATTCCACCCATTGTTTTTCTGTGTGTGCAGAATTATTGCTAAATCTTCCAGCGGTTGCAAAAATTGATTCACTCCAGATAAAGAGGCACATCCTTCAGCAATAAAAGTACCTCCTTGTATCCATCCATCCATCAAAGTATAGATGAGGCTGCCTTTTGCAGAGTCAGAGCAAAAAACACACTTGCAGCAGTAGTGTGTACTTTCATGGGCAGCAGATTTCCAAACTCTCATAGTTGAGGGGAGGTAGGGAGATCTGATTGATTGATTATTTAATTTCTATACCATTTAATACATTTAAAATATATCTAAACTGTGTATAAAAATTGAAGCAACAACCTAAACAAAATATTACAAATATGCACAGTTACATATAAAAACGTTACATTAATACAAATATATAAAAATCAATATAAATTCATTTTTCAATATCAAAATCAATTCATTTTCCTTCTGACACACCCACCCACTCAGCTTTCGGGTTTGCACCCAGGGTCTGATGAGTGAAGCTTAAAAAAAACAAAACAAAACCCAAGTACCCGTTATCCACTTTTACAGTGGTGAAATGCCCTTATGCTTACTAAGTTAAAATGATTCCTTGCCCTCTTTTCAAGGGGCACCCCTGTTCACAAAAGTTGTAGAGAGACATAAAACACAGAACATCATATCAGCAAAGCACACCATCAAATCTGCTAATTTACAGGCCAGCAGCAATAAAAATAAAAAAAGCACACAATAAAATGGACCAAACCTGGGCTGGTTAGAATGTCTTTACGATCTTCTTGAAAATTGACAATGATGGGGCCATGGGGGCCCCTCCTTAGGAAGGGAGTTCCACAGGTGCCAGTCCACCAATGAAAAGCCCTTGTCTCAGGTACCTACCAATCTAACTGCTCTTACTAGCAGGCCGGAGGGCAGGGCCCCCCCTCATACAGACTACAGCTCAGGCAGTGTTAGAAAATAGATATTAAAGCTAGGAGCTAAATGGCACCTTAAACCTAGGTTATGGGTGCAACAATGGAATGTTTAAGCACACTTTTTTATAACAAAAATACAAAGCTGAAAATGAATGAACTGCAGCTAAAATATTATGTTCATTTTTCACATGGTCTAGTCCTTCCCCTGCCCACCCCCTGATATTCTTAAGAGGGTCTCTTCTCCAGTCTTCAGAAAGTAGCTGGAAGTGGGGAGGCAGACAAAAGGTGCTCCTTTCCTTCCACTCTGAAGTTTTATCTGAAATTTTAGGCAAAGTACTGCACCCACAGAGGGCAGAAACTGCTTGCGCTAATGAAACTCCCTGTCTTAAAATGCGCCTAGAACAATGGGAGTTTCGAACACTTGAGCTCAGGCAGGTGTATTTGATCACAGGCAGGGGTAATAATTGTTCATTAAAATTGTTGAGGAAAGCCTTTGTGCCAGGCACTAGTAGGAATTCCCTCCCCCCCCCCACCTCCCAGTTCTGCATCATTCTGACCACCTCTTGGCTATTTGCCCTGCAAGACTTGTGCCACCAGGGTGCCAAGCAAGCCCTTAGCCACACTTGGGAACAACAAGCACTGAAACTGTGGGGCCTGAGAGTTGTGAAAGAACAAGATGTTATAAAAAGATTGAGATTAATGCCTCCATGAGTCATAACACTCCTGGAACAAGCATTTCAGTTCTGAGCTCTTTGATAGACTTACAACCTGCAAGATGACTCTTAAACAACAGGGAAGGAGGATCCTTGTGTTCATTTTACACATAAAAGGACCAAAGACCATAGGTGGGGTTTCCACTTCTCTAGTCGCTCTAAAAAAATGATGCTAAGTAAGAGAAGGTGTAAAGAAAGCAGCTCCTGCCAACTTAGCAGTTAGAAAGCATGCCAGTGCAAGTAGATAAATAGGGTTGTTGTTTTTTAACCTTTACCAAAGAAAGCAACATATTTGCTGCTCACAAAGCTTAGGCCAGGGGTCAGCAAACTTTTTCAGCAGGAGGCCGGTCCGCTGTTCCTCAGACCTTGTGGGGGGCCGGATTATATTTTTTGGGGGGAAATAAATGAATTCCTATGCCCCACAAATAACCCAGAGGTGCATTTTAAATAAAAGCACACATTCTACCCATGTAAAAACACAGTGATTCCCGGACTCTCCATGGGCCAGATTTAAAGGTGATTGGGCCAGATCCGGCCCCTGGGCCTTAGTTTGCCTACCCATGGCTTAGGCTATGTCAGGCATAGGCAACCTCAGCCCACCAGATGTTTTGGGACTACAATTCCCATCATCCCTGACCACTGGTCCTGATAGCTAGGGATCATGGGAGTTGTAGTCCGACAACATCTGGAAGGCCGAGGTTGCCTATGCCTGGGCTATGTCAACACCAGCACGTTTGAAATGTTTCATCCATTCTTTTTCATTTCTTAGTTCCAGCCCCACACTGAAATAGCCCTGGATTTGCACCACTGTTCTCATGCATGCACACATTAGGTGTTTGGATGACATGCTAGATCATAAAACATGACTTACCATGGATTAGTAGTGTGCAAATGGAAAAATGTTCCCAGATCTGTAAGCATGTAACCCCCCCCCCAATAAATTTAAAGCACATGGCTTCCACACAAAAATCTGGATATATGGTGCATTCTCAGCCTCTGTTTGGATCTGTACTGGCCAGCCTTTTTCTGTATCTGATATAGGAAGATGGGACATATAACCTCATAGTTTTCTGTATACAGCTCAAGCTCTCTCACTTAGCCTTTGCATGTTCAGATACAGAAAAAGTGCATACTTAGTGCAATTTTAAAGGAAACCAAACCCCTTACATGAGAGAATGGGAATCTTATGTTCTACAACAGGGGTGGCTAACGTTCTTTCAGCAGAGGGCTGCATTGACTCATGGTTAGTTGTCAAAGGGTGCAGGGGTGCATGTCAGAATGGGTCTGGCCAAATTGGAAAAGTAGCTGCATTAAGAACTGTAATTCTCAAAGCCACCTTACATAAGACATCCCCGTCAGCTACCACTATTTTTAATCAATTTTAAATCATTCATTATTAAATTATGTAACCAAAAAGTATTTTTAAACAAACATATTTTACGGAGCGACTTGGAAGGACACACACAAACACAACATTTTGCCATCACAGTAGGGGACCTACAGGAGCAGTCAATTACCGGTACTTTAAAAAAAAAAATGACAAATTGGGGGGGGGTTGCTTTTGCCGTGCATTCTCTCCAGTATGCCTTGCCTCTTTAAGCCAGTGCAGAATCTGTACATTGATCCCTTACCCATGCTTGTTTCTTAAATGAAAGGTGCCAAAGTTCAGCTCTGCCTCAAAGTCCCACCCCACTAACCTTGATGCATTTATCTCTAATTTCAGATAGGTGTGAGCAAGTTGTGTTGATACAGTCATAATAGAAACCAAGGCACTCTAGACATGCTCTGTCATAGTCTAGCAGCTAACAATGCACTCTGTTTATTTGTTTCTGCACTGACCCTCTCTTTGTTGCTGATATTATCTGCTCATTCATGCTACATGTGCTGCAGGTGGCGCAGACAGTAGGTGGTTGTTGCACTCCTGCACTTGGATAAAGCCCGGTGTTGCACAACTCTCTATTCCCTAATTTGTGGCAAAACCACATTATGGCACAATACAGTGGTACCTCTAGTTACAAACTTAATTCATTCCGGAGGTCTGTTCTTAACCTGAAACTGTTCTTAACTAGAGGCGCGCTTTCGCTAATGGGGCCTTTTGCTGACGCTGCACCGCCATCACACGATTTCCGTTCTCATCCTGGGGCAAAGTTATCAACTCGAGGTAACTCTTCCAGGTTAGCGGAGTTTGTAACCTGAAGCATTTGTAACCTGAGGCGTTTGTAACTCAAGGTACCACTGTATTTATTATGTTATATTATTATTATTAATGGATACTGTGGTGTACACCAGAGGAACTCAGTCTTCTACTTGGTTGTACACTTGCCAAAAAGGTTGTTGGTTGCTGATCTAGATACTGTTTCAGTTGGGGACCTGATACTTTATACCTTCAAAAGTTCTATTTAGGCCTTAACAGCTGCATCCAAACCCAAAGACCTCTTAACTTCATTTTTAGTAGCAATGGAGATCTCCATTTTTCCAGATGTGCCCCGAAGCAAAGTGCTGGGCCCTCTTCCTTATCCTGAATGGACCCCTACTAAGTACTCACTGACCTCTTTACAGGGTCCAGGAGAAAAGGGGCAAAAGCTTCTTCTTTTCCAGCTGCTTCAGAAAGTTGGTTCTGTTGGGCTGGCCCACACTGCCTTCTTATAACAGGGTGGGGATAGAGCTTAGCCCTGGGGCCAGGAGAGGCAGAAAAGGATGGGCTGTTAGGAAGGGAAGGGCTTTCTTGGGTTTTAAATGTACAGATCCTCTCCTGTGCTCTTTGGGGCTTGGTACGTCAGCAGAAAGCTTTGATTTTAGGGATAAAAAAGCTGTGTGAAGAATGACTGTGTCAGCTGGGGCATATACTGTCTCCCTCTTAAATTCAAAGGTTGCACCCTGTACATTAACCAAGGCAGAGGCTCCCACCTTCTGATGGAAGGGTGGGTGGAAACCAAATATACTTCCTCCTTTGCATCAGTGAGGCAGGTGGTCCTTCCCCTTCACGCACCCCTCATTATTGGACAAACCATCAAGCACTGGTAAATACAAGCCCAGTAACTAGAGGCTTCTGTTATTGCAGACACTCAAGTTAATCACAACTAAACCAGCATTAAGATCAAACCTAGAACACAGATGGCACAGATGTTGCAGGGAGGGGCTGGTTTTTAAAGATGGAGCAGTAAACTCCTGATTCAGCAAGACTTTCTATCCTTTTGGGTTCTTTGAATGGAGAGCTGTTATTTAATCTTGGATGACCCGACAAAGAGGGGAAGTCCATCTATCACACAGGAAATGTTGACAGTTGTGTGAGTCTACTCCTTTTAACAGATATCTGAGATTAGTTTTTGGAAAACATCATTCGAAGACTGTGCTGACTTGGTTGCCTTCCAAACCACCTGATCTAGCTCTCGTGTACTATGCTACAAGTCCATAAAAACTTATGCAATAATACATTTGTTCATCTTTAAGGTGCCGCAAGACTCTCTGTTGTTGTTTTCCTGCAAGAGATTAGCACTCTGGAACCGGCTGACATAAGAAGTGGCAGAAACTTATTGCATTTCTGTCTCTTGCAACATAAATTAAGTCTAGGCTTGGCACACTTGTTGTTGCAACCAACCAAAGTAGCCACTTTTCCTTGTAAATTATATGGAAATTTTCTTTGGAAAGTTACTCCTGCTGACTCTTCATTTCCTGGTAAGCACCTGTAATTGTTTTCCTGTGGTTTGTCATCTGAGCAGACAAATATGGGGAGAAGAAGCAGTAGATGTACAAGAATGTCAGGTTGTTTCGGGAGGTGGATTAAGAAACTTGCTAAGGTTGCAGTTCTGTCCTCACCGACCTGAGAGTAAATCCCATTGACCTCAGTTGGGTGTGCTTCTGAGTAGACATAGGATTGAACTACTAAGATCAGGCACCCCCAACCTGCAGCCCTCCAGATGTTTTGCCTACAACTCCCATGATCCCTAGCTAACAGGATCAATGGTCAGGGATGATGGGAATTGTAGTCCAAAACATCTGGGGGGCCGAAGGTTGGGGATGCCTGACTAAGATGGTATGGAATATTTTGCAATATATTATTTTGGGAAGACCATACTACAGTGATAATGGAAATGCTTCTCAGATAAAGATTGCTGGGGCAAGAAGCCCAGCTACTTGCCCGGTAACGCTTGCGGAGAATGCCAGGGTATTCTAGCTAATCTGAAAATACTGCTTTGCTTATCTGAAAAGTCCCTTTTGCTGTTGGCAGTGGAAACTGAATTATGCTTTTTAGTCTGCTGTTTGGTCATTGCTTGCGCACTGTTTAAAGGGCAGCCAGGAACATTTTCAAGAGGTGTCAGCAAATCAAGAGATAGTGCCAGTTCTGTTGTACAAAGTATGTGTTTACGTAAAGCCTTCCAGTCTTTCTGGAACCTTAGTTTATAGCCCCAATGGCCTTTCAACTATCATGCAAATATTTCTGGAACAGGATACCAGATGGTTGGCTAGCTCCAGCCCTCTCCCATGGTGGTACTTGATGGAAAGTCCCTTAACCAGTAATGCTTTCCGCAAAATCTAGTTTATAGTTTGTTTATAAAATCATTTATATACCTCTGTATCATAAAGTATCACAGGGATGGCTGTTAGTATCACCCCTTTGAAACTTAGCAGAGGCCACCAGGGCTGCTTGTTGGACCACCGTGCTCCAGATAATTTCAGTGATTGAGTTAGGTTCAGGTAGTCCTTAAAGTATCCTGGGCCCAAGTTGTTCAGGGCTTTGTATAAACGCAACACCCTTGAACCTGGCCCGGTAGCATATGGGCAGCCAATACAGGTGTTTCACCTGAGGTTCACATCCTGTCATTCGTCTGCCCCACACTGCTTTCTGCACTAACTGGAGATTCTGGACCAGGCCCGAGGGCAGCCCCACAAGGAGTACATTGTAGTAATATAGTCTCAAGGTTACCCATGTATGGACTACTCTGGACAAATTATCCTGACCCAGATACAGCTGTACCTGGCATACCACATGAAACTGGTAAAAGGCAGACTTGGCCACAAGAGAGAGGAAAGTATTTTGGTTATTATAGACTGCAGTATCCCTTAGCAAGGTTTTATTAGTTGTGGTTGTTATGTGCTGATCATAGCTGTCAATGTTTCCCTTTTTTTAAGGGAAATTCCCTTATTCTGAATACACAGGAAAAGGGAAAAGTTGACAGCTATGGTGCTGACATATTGTCGTTTTGCTGACATATGCTACTACACCCTTAAAGTACATATGCAGCGCAAATGTAATCTAGTTTAATTGCAAGACCTGTCGTGTTCTTTTGTTCTATCTGTCCTACCCTGAACATAATAGTTGGGAAGGAAGGATTTTGCTTCCTTTGGGGCTTTAGATGGAACAATTGTGACTTGCAGCAAAGTGTTGCAGCATAGCCTCAGCTCTGAGGAGCAGTTTTCTTCTTCATAGTGCCTGTTAGCCCTTCTCCAGGATACTTCATTTCATGCTCTCTTTTTTCAGGTTTCCCCCCAAGCTTAAAACTCAACGTTCCCTGTCTGAGCATATGCATTTGTGAGGGGAGGTTGTGGGGAGGGTGCCCCCTTTGGTTTTTCCTCGTACCACTGGAAACCTTGGAATTCAGCTGAGCATGTTGATACCTTCCTGTTGTTTCATTTTGGCTCCAATCCTGTCAGCAATCGACCACCTGCGTTTGCTATTAAAGGGAATTGTTTGTGGTGCAGGAGTGCCTTTAGGCCTTACCTGAACCATGAATATAAACCAGTTTAACTCTCCCGGATCCTTCCAACTGATCTGTGGCACTACAAATTATGAGCATTTTGCCCTCTATTCCTGCAGTTCCCTCAGAAATGGATATGTAGCTTAACTTTGAGAGATGCCCTTCCTGGGGCCTATCCTAAACCTATGGAATAACTAAAGAGAGTTTATATTCACTAAGAGAATTGAAAGCAGATTTCATAATGAGGTGAGAATAACATTTCCCCCCACCACCTTGTTTGAGTTCAAGCAGTCTAGGGTCTCAGCAAAGTTGATTTCACCAGCACGACCCTGATGCTGCATGGCCAACATCTTGGGTTGGTCCCCTAGATTTCACTGCTAAGTGTCAAAAGAATTAACATTTCTATTTATCCAACCAGATGATTATAGAATACACCCAGTTCAGCACTTGGCTCTCCCTGCCTCTTGTCACGTTCAAACTGACCACACCTTCAGCAACTTGGCACAGAAACTGGTATGAGTAGGATTTGCCTGCTGGGTCACATGCAGAGAGGATTGCTGGCATATTGGCCTCAACGCTTGCTTTCCCAACCAAGATGATCAATGTAAATAAAGGTAAAATAGGGGTTGCATCATAAGCAAGCTATGCACGTGAAATATTTTTGGTTCTTTTTAAAAATGATGCAATGAACTCAAAGTAGATGTCATGAGACTGAAGTAATCATGGAAGCAAAATATCCAAAGAATGTAAGATGAGCCCTATTGGATCATATCAATGGTCCATCTTTTATGTCTTTTTAGCTGTGATTTTAGTCATCTTTTGAGTGCTTTCAAATGCCTTTTTAAAACTTTTTCTTTATTTTTGTAAACCACTTAAGAGGATTTTTTTTACAGTCAAGTGGTTTATAAATATTGTAAAATAAATAAATAGGCAGGAGAACAGAAGACAGCTGGGGACCATGAGAGCACTCTTCAAATACCGTATTTTTCACCCTATAGGACGCACTTTTTCCCCTCCAAAAATGAAGGGGAAATCTGGGTGCGTCCTATGGGGCGAATGCAGGCTTCGCGGACCTCTCCGCAAACAGCAGGAGCGCTCCCGCTGCTGGCGGAGGGGTGCCTGCATGCTGAAGCCTGCGCGCGCTGAGCTCAGCGCGTCCAGGCTTCGCGGACCTCTCCACCAGCAGCGGGAGCGCTCCCGCTGCTGGCGGAGAGGTGCCTGCATGCTGAAGCCTGCGCGCGCTGAGCTCAGCGCGTCCAGGCTTCGCGGACCTCTCCGCCAGCAGCGGGAGCGCTCCCGCTGCTGGCAGAGAGGTGCCTGCATGCTGAAGCCTGCGCGCGCTGAGCTCAGCGCGTCCAGGCTTCGCGGACCTCTCCGCTAGCAGCGGGAGCCAGCACTGGGCTCCCACGGCTTGCAGAGAGCTGCCTGTTTGGGGGCTGGGGTCGGGGGAAGCTCGGGCTTCCCCAACCCCGCGCCTGGGGGGGAAATCATTTTTTTTCTTTATTTCCCCCCCAAAAAACTAGGTGCGCCTTATGGGACGGTGCGTCCTATAGGGCGAAAAATACGGTACTCAAAAGGGTTGTCATATAGAAGAGAGCAACAAATTGTTCTCTGCTTCTTCAGAGGGCAGAACTACATCCAATGGGGTTAAAATCCAGGAGCACAGATTTCAGTTGAACATTAGGAGAAACTGCTTTGTGGTAAGAACATCCAACCAAAGAACTACCGGTAATTACTTTGTTGGAGTGGCAGGGCTCTCGTTTGATATGGGGAGGTATATTCAAACAGAGGCTGAGCAGCTGCCTGTGGTGAATTCTGTACTCTCAACCCCACCCCAAGAGTATTTGAAAATTGCTGAGGTTCCGGGTGCACTACTTAATGATTTTTCTGTCTGTTGTTTAGCAACTGCAATATTCTGTGCTAGGAACTAATATATGTAATAAAAAATGGAATTCAAATGTTAATACAATAAGAAAAAGAAGCAATAAATATACAATTAAAAATCAATATTGGTGTCTTAATGCAATGAATGGGCCTGTTGTGTTAAATGAAATTCTCAAAGTTTAGTGTAACTCTGAGTCATTCCTGACTGTGTGTAGAACTCTACATTTGGCCGTATTAAAATTCATTCTGTTAGTTTGGGCCTAGTTCTCCAATCTGTTAAGGTCATCTTGAATCCCGATTCTGTCTTCTGCAGAATTTGCTACTCCTCGTCTGGCCTACATTTTGCCAGCTTTTCTGCAAGAATATCATGGGAGACTTTGTGAAAAGCTTTACTGTATTCAAGATATACTATGCCCACAGCATTTCCCTGATCCACCAAGCTTGTAACTCCATCAAAGAAAGAAATGAGATTTATCTGGCATCACTAGTTTTGGAGAAAGCCATGCTTGGTCTTAGTAATCACAGCATCCTCTTTTATGTGCTCACAAACCAACGGTTTAATTATTTGTTTTAGGGCCTTTCCTGGTATTGACATCAAGCTGACCAGTCAGTAGTTACCTTGGTCTTCTTTTCCCTTCTTTTTGAAGAAGACAACATTTGCCCACCTCCAGTCTGCAGGAACCTCACCCATTCTCCAAGAATTCTCAAAGATTATAGACAGAGGCTCTGAAATTACACGTGCAAATTCTTTAGTACCCTTGGGTACAGCTCATCAGGCCCTGGAGATCTGAACTCATTTAAAGTAGCTAGGGGCCCCTTTACCACCTCTTTTCTTGAGCTTCCTCCTTGCATCATTTGTTGTGTTATCACCAGGTTGGGCACTGCTCTGCTCTATTTCCTACGGTTAATTAACCTAGATTGCCTCTATAAAGCCCCCTTCAAAGTCTATGGGCTCATCAACACTTTCACATGAGCTGTAATTTGATTGCATTGTGTACCAATTAATTTCCCTGGGTCCAAGAGCCATTCTCGTGGTTATGCGGCTGTGCCTTGTAAAAATCCATTCTTACCGCCTGAATTGGATCTTATCAGATGTTTAGAAAATCTGAAGAGAGTTTACTTAGCTGAGCTCTTGGAGCAGGGGGACTTAACCAGTACACAAAACGATCAAAATATGGGTCAAGTAAAAGGTTGGATGAGCCCCAAGATTCTATGAAGTACTTCCTTTTCTCTGTCCCAAATCTTGATTTGACGAGCCTGAGTTCTAGTATTATGAGGGAAGGAGGAAAACTTCAATCAACACAATGTGCAATTTTACAAACCTCCCTTAGTCACCTTTCGTCAAGACATTACGTTGCCTCCTTCCCCCAAACCAGAAGTCCTACTTTCCAGTTCTCTCTGGCAGGAAGGGAGTGAGTTACAAACAGCAAGAGGATGTGTGGCAACCAGCGATTCATTTTTAATGAGTAAATGTGTATACCTTTTACAGCCTAAAAATAGAGATTGGGAGTGTGTGTGATTTTGTATTTCCTTCTTTGCCTTTCCAAAGAAAATAATTGGGGGGGGGGGATTTCAGTGTTGAGCAGGGATTTAGTCTCCACAAGTCCTAACCTCACATTCTACTCACTATATACCACAGGAAGGGTCCCTTAGGATCATCTAGTCCAACCCCCTGCAATGCAGAAATATGCAGCTGTCTCATCAGGAGATCACACCTGCAACCTTGGCTTTATCAGCACCCTGATCTAACCATGAGGGTGTGGGGTGTCACTAAACACCTTTGTTGGGGGTAGATAAGGCCTGAAGCGCTGTGGTCTAAACCACTAAGCCTCTTGGGCTTGCTGATCAGAAGGTCGGCGGTTTGAATCCCCACGACAGGGTGAGCTCCCATTGCTTGGTCCCAGCTCCTGTCAACCTAGCAGTTCGAAAGCACGCCAAAAGTGCAAGTAGATAAATAGGTACCGCCATTTCCATGTGCTGCTCTGGTTTCGGTGTTCTGTTGTGCCAGACCACATGCTGGCCACATGATCCGGAAAAACTGTCTGCGGGCAAACGCTAGCTCCCTTGGCCTATAAAGCGAGATGAGCACCACAACCCCAGAGTCGTCTGCGACTGGACTTAACTATCAGGGGTCCTTTACCTTTTTAAGGCCAGTGGGCTGGCTACCCATGGAACTGATTGTTAGTTTCATCCAGCAAGGCTCTTATTTCCAGAGCCAGGTATGTTCAGGTTAAAAGAATAATCAATTTTCTGCTGGTGTCATGCATATCTCCAACTGCTATCGAAGTTAAAATTCAAAGTCTGTTTGCAGCTGCCCAACTTGCTAAGTCTTCTGGTGATTACAACCTTTTGGGAACATGTAGTGAGCCAGCCTTGTTGACCTGAATGGAGGGTGTGCCAAATGTGTTGGAAGGCAGCCAATATTTATAAATGGCTGATAAAGCTGGAAGTGGTACACATACACAGCAATCAGTGCTAAATATCAAGTTTGGGAAGGGCAAAGGGATTGTACACCTTGAATGAAGCAAGTGGATGTGCAGAGGGGTTTTTGCCGTCAATTCAGTTCCCTGGGAAAAGGGATTTGATTATGGGAATTATAGTTCTGTGAGGGGAATAGGGGTCTCCTAGCGACTCTCAGCACCCTTAACAAACTATAGTGTCCAGAGTTCTTTGGTGGAAGCTACGACTATTTAAAATGATATATTTGTGCTTTAAGTGTGAATGTAGCCCATGTCAGGTCATTGGTCTGCCAGCAGTTGGACTGCAAGTCACTTTGACCATCTGGAGAGGTGGGATAAGAATTGCCTAAACAGCCCAGTGTTTTTGCCTATGACGGTGGCTCTCTAAGGTCCAAAGCAAGCGCTTCTCCCAGCCCTGCTTCATAAGGCACTTTGAAGATGCTAGGAATACAACCATAGGCCTTTTCAGACAGGGCCTATGTTCCACCAACAAGCTGTGCTATTCATCCCATTTTATGTGACACTTTTGGACCAGATGGTCTTCAAAGCGTCCAGTGATGCGAAATAAAATCTTCTGCACAGCAGTTTAAGGTTGTTTGCAAAAGGTCATCTGTCATAATACAGCCCACCAGTGGCGGACGTGTGTGTGTGTTTGGAATAAACCACCAGCATGGGCCAAACACATGTACAGTGGTACCTCAGGTTACATACGCTTCAGGTTACACATTCCGCTAACCCAGAAATAGTGCTTCAGGTTAAGAACTTTGCTTCAGGATGAGAACAGAAATTGTGCTCTGGCGGCGCAGCAGCAGTAGGAGGCCCCATTAGCTAAAGTGGTGCTTCAGGTTAAGAACAGTTTCAGGTTAAGTACGGACCTCCAGAACGAATTAAGTACTTAACCTGAGGTGCCACTGTAATGACTTGCCTTCATTTTGGGTTCAAATTCTACATACAGAGGTATAACAGCAAAGGCAGCATTTCTAGTAGTTAATTTCCAACGGTGGTTGTACTTGCAGTAGGGCCTCCAAGCTTGTATCTCAGTAATTGCGTGAGAGTGAATGAAGAGATGGGAGAAGAAGCTTCCTCAAAAGAGGGAGGGAGGATACAGGAAAACAAGGTATTTCCTCCTGGCTTCAGAAGGGGCCTGGAGAAGTCACTCTGCCATAAAAGGCAAGTTTTCCCCACAGAGAAAGCCTGGACATCCTGATTTTCTAACTGCTGCTTTAAAAACATGAGGGTTTGTTTTATTTTAGTAGCCATGGTCCTCCTCTCTGGGTGATACTCAGAGTCTCTTACAGCACAGATAGGTCCCCAACTGAGGCTGGTTCCCATAATAGCTGCTCACGATGCCTATGCCTCCTTCTCTCCCACTCCTACTTCCATGCTTGGAAGAGCTTCCCTTCTCTCTTTTAAGAGCCTCTGTGACCCACTTGAGCAATGCCTTTCCTGACCACACCACCCCCAACCTCACTGTACCTGCTATTCCACCCCCATCACCACCATCACAACAGGGCTACTCCACCCTGTTTGAGTTCCCATTTGATAGCCTCTCCCACAACCCTGTCTTGCTTGCCTCTTGCACACAATGTGCCTCTGGGCACTAATTGCACCACTTTTCCATTTAGTGCAGTGGCTTGTTTCTCACGGGTGCATGAGCCGCATCACTAGAACGATGGTTCCCCAACCTTTGTTCATGGGAAAAACACGCTTGTGCAATCTATTCTCTGACCCCGGGTGACTCCATGGCATGTATTACACTTAGCTATGATCTACTGTGGTCAACCAGCCTTTCTCGGTGTTGTCACACAAGGAAGCTGTTGATGCTGCAAGAAGGTCCACTCAGGAGCGTAGGGCCAAGAGACGCTCTAATCTTCCTACCTTTCCCCCCATTTTAATTGTTCTATGGAATTGTACATTTTATATGAAGATATCCTTCTAAGTCACTCATTCCGGCGGTGTGAAACAATACATGCACGAATGATCAAATTATTTATTAATTATTTTGTTTAGGAATCATTTGCAATATAATAACACATATAAAACAAAAATATAAAAACAGTTTAAAACAACAAAAGCACATACATGGGATCAATTCAAATCCAAGACACATTCCAACTGGGATAAAGATTTTAGAAGGCTCATTGAAAGACAAATGTCTTTAGCAAGTGCTGAAAATTCAACAGATGGCGCCTGCCTGACATGCATTGGGAAGGAATTTAGGCCTGATTCTGACACTGTAAAGAAAGGACCTCATGGTATCTGCAGGATGCCCTCTCCTGCCGAATGCAGTGATCCGTTGGGGATGTAGCTTATGAGGCAGCCTTCTAGGTATCCTGGCCCCAAGCTGTGTAGGGCTTTGCACACCAATACCTTAAACGCAGCTCAGTAGCTAACTGGCAGTCAGTGCGATTTTTCAGTAGCAGTGCAGAGAGAAGAAACACCCTGGTGCATCTGCAGCAGCACAACCAGATGCCTTCATCTGCCCCAGCTGCAACAAAACATGTCTCTCCTGTATCCGTCTCTACAGCCACAGCAGGTGCTGCAACCTTCCAACAGCTTGACCTCATCCCCCCCAAAAAGGTTCACTCCTCCATTGTCTCCAAAGACAGCTGATGCCCATGAGTGTAATATGATAGTGATATTCCATGCCACTTAGAAGTTGAGCCTCCACATTGACTACGACTTCCTGTTATCTGGGATAGTCTTGCTGGTGCTGTCTTTCAAATAGCAGTGAAATTCCCAACCACCTCCTAACCATCAGATGACCATTTAGCCCATAATCTGCATAACAAAGGAATGATAAGCCAGAAACCTAACACATTACTTCCTGACCTTAGGCTATCTCTTCCTAGCTCCTCACCTCCCTCCCTGTTCTGGTCAGGTGTCTTGTTTGCTTATGCCCTGCTTAGGCTACCACCAAACAAAATCCACCTTGGTCATCTTAACTGGTGGTGTGATCTGTGTCAATTCCTGCTTCCTGCCTTGTGACACCTTAAGGCTGTTTTATGGCATAAGCTTTCATGGACTAGAGTCCACTTCATTGGATGCATGGAATGTTATTTTAAATTGGTAGGTGTTTCTGTGTGCATATATCCCATTCACATGTGTGGCAACGGAGACATTAGCAGCAAGGTCTAATAATAATAATAATAATAATAATAATAATAATAATTTTATTATTAATACCCCACACATCTGGCTGGGTTTCCTCAGCCACTCTGGACAGCTCCCAGCAGAACACTAAAAACCGAATAAAACTTCAAACATTAAAAACTTCTATAAACAGGGCTGCTTTCAGATGTCTTCTAAAAGTCAGATAGTTGTTTATTTCCTTGACATCTGGTGGGAGGGCGTTCCACAGGGCAGGCGCCACTACCAAGAAGGCCCTCTGCCTGGTTCCCTGTAACCTCACTTCTCACAGTAAGGGAACCACCAGAAGGCCCTTGGTGCTGGACCTCAATGTCCGGGCTGAACAATGGGTGTGGAGACACGCCTTCAGGTATACTGGGCTGAGGCCAGGAAATGGAAATGCAAGAAATATGAACTCTGATAATTGTGTGCAAAGCCATATTAATGATAACACAAACTTTCTGGCATTGTTCAGCTACTTAACTCCCATACAGGGAAACCCATTGTTTTGATTCAGGCCACGTGCGATAGAACGTAACTTTATAAGTGTTCATTTAGCAATTTCATGCTAATTTCTCTCTGAACTTCCTTCTTTCCACTGAACAGTTCAGTTGATGGTCTCATAGTGATTTTGAAATACACCTGCTTTTTATGTCATATTAGTACCCACTTACTCTTTTGTGTTGTGACTGAATTGTTTGTCTTATACATAGAATATAGATAGGTATTACTGGCAGATGATAGCATATACTGTATTGGATGATGATCAGGTTCGATTAATTTGGGCGTTGTGGCTGACATTATTAGGCCCTATAGCAGTACTGGTTGAGTGGGGTTGATATCTTGGCTTGTGGCAGGATCTGGTCCCTCAGTTTGTATTTTGTGTTATGTGCAAATAGCAGAACTTAGTTTGGGTGGAGTAAGAAAGATGATAGTTTTCAGGTCTCAGGATGACAGTAATGATATTTTTGTCTGACTTGCAGCAGTGGCGCTAGTCATTATTTAAACCATTCTGTAAATCAGCCTTCCCTGGAGGTCTCTCCTCTGTTGCTGAAAAAAGCTTTTGCCAAGATAGAATCCAGTCCACTAAATTTATCTGTTGCCTAAACAAAGCAGAATGCTTTGTCTGTTCCAGGGAGCTATAAGTTAGACAGGACACAGCAGGCTCTTCTTCAGCCCCCCCCCCCTAATGCATAAACATTCAAGCATATTCTTGAACTAGAGGGTGGATGGCCTGCTTTGAGGAAAGTTTGGAATAATTACCTGGTGCCCAAGACAATAGGCGGAAGAAAAGAATCTGTGCAATATATAGCCTGGCTCACTTGCTTGAGTCACTTCCACTATTTGCTTCACCCAATTGCATATGTTGATATCTGGGGTACTAGTGGGTGGGAGTTGGATGAAAAAGTCTTTTTCAGACCTGGAGAGGGCAAGAATGGGAAACCTGTGACCTTCCATATTTTACTGGATTCCAGCTCTCAAAATCTCTTGACGATTAACTATGCTGTCTGGGGCTAATGGGAGATGGAGATATGGAGGGCTATAGGCTTGCTACCCTTGCAGCAAATGGCTTGTTTGAGTTTTCTAGCCTGAATTTGAAAGGCATTCTGCAGACTTGTGGCATGCTGCATCCTTTTCCGTTCCGTTGATGATGGTGCTGGGAGCCAATGTGGGTTTCTGCCAGATTTTTGGCAGTGTTTTTGCATCCCTCTCTCAGGGGTGTCCATACTTGACCCTATGCCTTCCCCCCTCACTTTGATAATTGATATGTTCATCCATGGACTTGGCATTAGGATGAACACTGCTAAGAAAACTAATCTTTTAGGTTTGCATCTGTTCCATCCCCTCTTAAGGTTTTGGCTGCTAGTTTAGTGCTGTGTGAATGGATGGTGGATTGCTCAGCCTGAAATAGACCCGGTATTTTAGTCCTGTGTGTGTCGTGAACGAGGTGGGGAGAAAAGCCATGAATCCCAGCCATTATGTTGGCTGGCATTCCTCCAAGAATAATTATTGGTCAAATTCAGTGTCAATCATGGCCACAAACAGCTCTGCCTTGGTATTTTACTTTTCATTGGTGGAAGTGATGGTATTTTAGCACATAGAACGTTTTGTCCTGCGTTTTGGCTTCAACCACACTCCCTCTAAATTGGGACCAGCTGCAATGCTGTAAGTCTTGCATTGGCCTCTAGGCTGAATAAGAGAAGGACAGATGTCTCCGAAATATAGATGAAAGGGAGCAGATGGCAACTGAAAATAGCTCAGCGGGAAGCTGTGCCTTTGTAAAAATGGATGAGTGCTGTGTCTATTTGAGGCAGGTCTCTTGCCTCCAAAGCTTCTGTGCATCAGACATTCGGAATAATTTTGTGCTATATTGCATGCACACACAAGTCCTCCAATCATGCTCTTGTGGGCTGAGAGTGAACCAGCTTCACAGTTGTGTTGGAAGTAAAAGAGCAGAATGCATGTATCACTCCACTCGTGCAAGACCAAGTATCTCACACTCTGCAAACTGTAGAGTTTTGCAAGAGCGTACCTGCATCACCATGATTGCTACACGTTCTGATTGCAATGATAATGAGTAAGATAATAGGTGACTTAGAAGGAGAGCCACAGGATGGTACAAAGAACTCTTCGCTGCCAACATGGTGGCTGTAGTAAATCCGGATTCAGAGAACGAGAATTGCCCAAGCTGCTTTGTTCTACCTGAAATGATTACTATGAATTACCTGTGGGTGGAATTCAACTAATGAGTACCATCAACAGAAGCCCACACAAAGACTTCCACTTGCACAATGGGGTTTCTCCCCTCCTCCCCCTGCCTACGGAATTGACTCTGGGGGGTGGGAGACCCCACCTCCTCGAACATGGCAGGGGCAATCATTCCATATGACAAACTGAAATGGCCAACAGAAGATTGAATTATTCTGCAATGGCACTATATTGCACATGGTCTAAATGCTAGCTTGGGATCCATGGAACTTGCAGATATGCCTTATAAATAAAAGGAAAAGGGATAATAAATTGTTGGAGGCTTAGGCTTCACTTGCATACCCACATTCCTTGAAGTAAGCCCCATTGAATGAATAAACATGGGTAGGATTATTCTGTTGGGCTGGAGACAGACAATAGGATTTTTGAGAGTTGAAATCTGTTTGCTAGAAGGACCACTCTGTTGTTTACTATCTTCCCACTTTGGTTTCTGGCAAACAGGTTAGGCATTTTTTTGGTTTTGTTTCAAAAGCCTGCAAAATCCATTTGACCAGAAGCAATAAATGGACTCAACCACAAAAAAACCTGTGTGAGCACTATGGGGAGTAATGCCTCTCTTAGCTCACCTTCTGCAACTCTCTTAAAATGTTTACAAACTGAGTTTGATTTATTACTGTTAATGTGTGACTCATGGCTATTTATGTGTGATTCATCACTGTTTGGCCATTATTCCATCATCCCTTCAGAGGAGCAGCCAAAGAACAACCACAGTCACTCTAAAGTCTAAATTTGCTTGTCAGTAGTCAAGCAGTTCCTTATGTTTTCTTTCTAGCTTTTTAAAGAGCTGTTGACATGCAAGGGTTAAGATGTAGCTGCAGGTTAGAAGTTGGTGCATGCCTTCCTTTCTGGGAGGTAGTAGCACTGGAAAAGCCAGCCTGATGCAGTGAATAAAGTGTTGGGCTTGGATTGGAAGGCCTGAGTTCATATCCCATTCCCCACGTAGCTCAATAGATGATGTTAGGTGGCCTTAGCTGACACAGCCGAACCTTGTTGTGAAGATAAAATGAGAGATCTCATTGGAGGAAGGGCAGGACAAATAAAGCAAAACTTCCTCCAATATCTGGGATTAGCACCACTGGATTGATTAAATACTTGCTTTGCCAGTATGTTTGTTACTGAAAGACCTACTTTGGCTCCCAGCACGTTTCTGAGCACAATTCAAAGTATTGGTGCTGACCTTTAAAACCCTAAACAGCCTGAGCCCAGTATACCTGAAGGAGCATCTCCGCCCCCATCGTTCTGCCTGGACATTGAGGTCCAGCACTGAGGGCCTTCTGGTGGTTCCCTCACTGCAAAAAGTGAGGTTACAGGGAAGCAGGCAGAGGGCCTTCATGGTAGTGGCACCCGCCCTGTGGAATGCCCTCCCATCAGATGTCAAAGAGATAAACAACTCCCAGACATTTAGAAGACATCCTGTTTAGGGAAGTTTTTAATGTGTGACATTTTAATGTATTTTTAATCTTTGTTGGAAGCTGCCCAGAGTGGCAGGATACAAATAAATTATTATTATTATTATTATTATTATTATTATTATTAAATTGGATGCAGGACTGCACCGGTGAGATAATATTGGGGTACTTAAGCGAACTGCCATTTTGCTGGTCATGCTGGGGCAAGCTTGTTCCTTTCCCCCCCTTTCTTTTTTTGCAAAGTGTTACTTTGTAAGTCACAGCTAAAAGTTATTTCTCTCTTGGCACATTATCTCCTACATCTACAAATTCAGGAATCAACCCTTGCTGCTACTAAAACCTACCTAACCTGACTCAGTCCATCTCTTGCAAACAGGTACACATGAGCAGTGGAATGCATGAACCATTCACAGCAGGACACCTTCATCACGGCTTAACAATAGTCCTCTGGGTGCCTATCATTCTACATGACCATGATTTAAAGGGCCAAGTTCATAGCACTCTTTGCAGCTGAGATGGGGGGGTGGGGGGGTCAATGCACAGAGGAGCTGCTTGCTTTTCATGTTATTAACATTCCTCAAAGTTTCCCACAATCAGGATACTTTATTATGAAGAATACTTCATTATTATTTTATTGCTGCTTCCTATATAGAATCTCCATGGGGATAGGAAATCCTACTTTCCTGCCATTGTGTCATTTCCCAGTTTTACCCATAGGGAGCAATTCTCTTCCATTCTTGTGGTAACCTCCCCCTCCATCATTGTTTGCTCATTGTCTTGCTGTTCTAAGGAAGGTTTATGCATCTCATTCACCAATGTGCCTTGACCACTATTTCAAAGCTGAAACTCTTTGACTTGGCTTGCCTAGCGATTTAATCCATCGATTGTGACTGTAGCAAGTACTTCAACAAGCTGGATGCCAATTCACTTCCTGGCTAAGTTCAAAGTACTGATACCGGTGTATAAAGACATATACAGCTTAGGACCAGGATACCTGAAAAAGTGTCTCACCTCTTATATACCCACTTAATCACTCTGCATTGCAGCTGGTTATTCCTGCTTAAGAAGAAACATTGTGCAGCAGCGTAGCAACCCCTGCCGGCGCCTGGGGCAGACCAAAGTTGTTGAGCTTTTTATGGGAAATCAAAACCCCTGATGCACAGCAGGGAACATAAAACAGACCCCTGTGCCGTCCTATAGACCTCCCCCCCTCCCCACCCTTGGCTACCTATGCTACTGCATTGTGAGTGCAGAATAGCTTTCCCATGTGATCAACCTCATGGCCTTACTTTGCCTCAAAGAGCATGCTTTGCTGCAATGGGAAGCTCTGTGAACTAGGGGCAAGTCCCCAACCTGGGTCCCCATCAAGTTCCTTCCTCTCCTCCACCCTTGGGACAAAAGGGGTCTTGTTTGCTTTTATTCTTTGATTAGCACACAGCCATCAGAGCCTGAGACTGACCCTGGGAAAATGTCCTTAAGATGAGCCAAGGGAGCCTTACAACTTCCATTTGCAAACTTAATTCATTGCTCTGGGGGAGATGAAAATGTTACTGCCACTCCACTCCTTGAAATGCAGGCGATTAGCTTTCCTTCTTGGACAATATTTTGGGTGAGTTCCCACCCCTGTTATAGAGCTTTGTAGGTCAAAATGGACACCCTAAACTGTGTCCAGAAGGCAGTATGGAGCTAGTGCAAATCCTAAAGCTGCAGTCCATATTGTTTTATTTAAATAACAATGTTTTTCACCATCCACATAGTAGCGGAGTTCTAAGAGCCATATTGGGGAAAAATGAAACTTCATACAGTTGCTAGCCAGCCTTTGCCCCATCTCTCTCTTCTCTCACAAGCATTCTCTTTCTTCCTCGTTTCTCTTCCTCTTCACCTCAGCAAAGTTCCTTATTCCTCCTGCCTCCTTTCAAAGCCTCTTGTTTTATTTCCTTTCCCTTTGATTAAGATCGGTATTTGCTGCTGCCTTCCATCTGCAAACAATATGATTACATTCCCACCACCACCTATTCACATTATGTTTCCTTTGCATTGCAATGAATGGGGTGAAATGACAATATAATTTTGCCACAGCAGCCAGAGAGATGTAGGTTTTAGTGGAAGAGGATGAACTGCAAGATCCTAACGCATGCAGTCAATACAGGGTGGGACACGATGCCTTCAGAAATCCCTTGTCCTCCACCACTGTCCTCTTAGCTTCTTTGGAACATCACATGCCACAATTCTTCCACACTGATCCTTCCTTGCTGGAACTTTGCTATGGAAAGGTGGGTGTGATCCAAGACATTTAAGTGCTTCATGAAGGAATTCAGTCATTTTTCCTCACCAGTAATTCCAAAAGCTCCTGTTAAATGTCTACATGTTACGTAACTATTAAAAACACAGGTGTACTCCTGGAGGGGGGGAGGGAATATTGCAACTTTACATCAACTTCCTCTTTCCAAGCACTTGACTGTCAGACAGATGGGAGGGAGAATAAAGTCTTGAACTGCTCTTGAATTCTGCACATGCCACCTTTGGGGCATCTCTGGTGTGGAGTGTAATTTAAAACAAAAACAAAAAAAAAACACGCCGGTAAGATCATGATGCACTGTGCCAGTTATTCCTGAAACAAACACCTTGTTTATGAATACATACTCTTTACCATGGTAAACATGATTTCTCCTTTCAAGGGCAGCCAATGTGGTGCCCTCCAGGTGTTGTTGGAGTCCAATGCCCATCTGCTTCTGCAAGGATACCAGCTGTCAGGGATGATGGGAGTTGTAGACTAACATCTGGAGGGCACCACATTGGCTTATCCCAGTGGTTTAACATGCTTTTTTTACTATTTTCACGACTCTGCAAAACATACTTTTAACGCACTTCTCAGTGCCTTGGAGCCAAGCAGTGGTTTGACAACACACAGCAAGTCTGTCTTAACTTTTCAACACAGCAAGACATAGACTCCCTATTTCTCCCTGGAGTTGAAAGAGGGTGTTTTGTGTGGAGTTGAAAGAGGGTGTTTTGTGTGTTCGAATTTCAGCAGTAGGCTTGGACTGTATCTATGACGTACTTAAATTAGAATCAAATTCTCCCCAAGGAAAGCAGTATCTGTGTTCAGAATGAACTTTGAACTTCTTTTTCCTTGAGCAAAATATTTTTGCAGTATTTTGGAATATTTTGGCAGGAATTGGGGCGATTCAGGCCAAGGAAGGGGGAACTTAGGTCAGCGTGGTTGGTGAAATGGAATTGAGAGGAGTCATGGCTTCTTCTGTATTATCATTTTAATAAAATGTTTATAGCCAAGTCCTAAGCACATTTTTGCTTGAGAATTTAAGACACATTGATTTCAGTGTAGTTCGCTTCTAGAGTGTGTATGTTTAGTATTGCAACTTTAATTTCCAAAGTGCTGTCCCTGCTTAACACGTTAAGACATGTGGCTCCCTTCCTCAAAGAATTTTGGGAACCGGAGTTTGCTAAGGGTGCTAGCTCTGGGGGGGGGGACTACTGTTCCCAAGATTATCTGGGGGTAGCAATGTGCTTTAAGTGTATAGTGTGTGCACAGCCTTTGTTAAAAAAAAGAGAGAGAGAGTTTACTAAAGCTCTGCCATGGGTTTATGGAAGGAATGGAACCACACTGGCTCTCAGATGGAACAGGGATGTCTGTATGTCTGAAGCCTTTCCCTAATTTGGGAGGGAGGGCAAAGCTTTTTTTTCTGTCAAGGCCTGCATTCCTTTGGGGGCTGCATGCTGGTGGAACTGGTAGCAGGTGGGGCCAGAGCCAAAAATGGGCAACACTGCCCCTTTTCTCTCTTTCTGTTCTCTCCACCCTCCCAGCAAGCTGCTTTGCATTTCAGTTTCCAGCTTTCCCCTTATCCTCCCTCTTGGTTCCCCCCACCCACATGACATTTAGCCAGGGGCCTCATATCACCCTTAGACTGCAAGTTTCTAACCCCTGCCCGAAACACCCCTTCCCCTTTGCAGTAGCATTACTCAGATACTTTGAGATCTTAAAAAAAAACCCAGCTTGCCAATGGAAAGGGAAGCAATTGATAGAAGAAGAAGTGAAAAAGTGAACAGTTTTTGCATTTCTTCTGCCAGCTCCTAAATGTCAGCAAAAATAAAAAAAGTGGCAAAAAGATAAAAAAGAGGGGCATTGATAAATTTCATTAGAAAGCTTATTTTATAGTTTCAGGGCTGTTGGTCCTCCTCTGGCCAGCCATAGTTCTAATGCAACCTCTTTGGCACCCTCTCTAAAGTTCTGAAGTGTTGTTGAGGGCAGTCACCATACAAGGGGACGGGGCATAGCTCATGGGTAGAACACATGAGATTTGCATGCAGAAAGCTTCAGATTTAACCCCTGGCTTCCTCAATTTTAAAGAAGAATGTCTGTTAGCACAGCTGCCACCTGGAAAGCCAGGTTGGGAAGACACTGACTAACTCTAGTGGCCAGATTTAGTATATGGCAGCTTAGTCAACCCAGAATAGCTACTTCCACCTTTACCTGTTATCATACAGGTACTTACATTCACCAGCAGTGCTTGGAATCCCATACACACCAATTCCATCCATTTTACAAGCTGGTTAAAGAGTGCCTAATCTGTGATAAGCAAGCTTGATCTGCATTAAGTAAGTTTGAGTGACTATCCTTATGTTCAGTCTCATGGTGATTCCTCTTGGCAACTCAGTAGAAAAGATGTTGTGTAACGCCCAGCCTTATCGCTGTTTTCACTAGGTGGCCTTCTTAGAAAGGGGCCCTTGCTGATGGCAAACTGCTAATCAGCAGGTGGTTTGGCTTAGATACCGCACATGTGCGTGTGTTCGACTCATTCCTGGACCACTGATAGTCTACTGGAACTCTTTATCACATGAGTATTAAAGGATTTTTAGAACTGATGAACTAGCCTGTGCTCTAAGTAAGTCTCCTTTCAACGTTACCTTAAGATTTGTAGGGGGCAAGGGCACGTATGCCTAAACCTGCCTATTCTTTCCAGCTGAAGGATCTGGAACTTGAAGAGTCGGTTTGGCCAACTGGTCTGTTTCCATAATGCTGAAAAGAAGCAGGACTGGGGACTTGGCTGCAGCTTCTGCTGGGTGGAGGCCCCAGGGTTTGCTTGGATGCTGAGAAGGTATCATTACTGATGTAATTAATTACAGCCACTGAGCTGCTCTGTGCAGATATTCCCTGTGATGGATGTCCATGTATATATATGCTAGAGGCTCGGGAGAAAGGCACAAACAGCCCATTAGTCTTGTGGATATTGGCAACACATTGGCTGGTGCAGTTCCAAGGGAGTCTGGCATTTTGCTGCGATGGGGCCCTTTGGAGGATCTGCAGGGCGGAATCCTAACTGGGTTTTTGCTTTGAAAGCTGCCTTGGGGGTGGGGAGCGTATAACTGAAAGTTTGGCTTTGCTGTCCTTTAGAGGAGCGTAATCTCCAGCGAGCCTTAGGTTTACAACATTATTATAGAGAAATAAATTTAGATTCCTAAATGATCAACCTAGCAAGGGCAGCATCCTCAAGTAGTGTTTATAAATGGGTCTGGAGGTAATTAGTCGTGCAAACTAGCCCAGTTCTGCCATCAAAAGATATAACCTAATGGGGGCAGCAGGTGTGATAATTATATTTTATCTAGTGCCATCACTGTGTGTACATAACCCAAAGAGGCAAATGTTTTCCTTATTGAGTTTGCAATGTAAATTCATTTCTTTTTTTAAATTAAGATTGGTCCTAACTATTCCACATTTTCTTGTACAGTGCGGGTTTTGACATGAACATATTTAACCCTGGATAGTGTAGTATGGACCATCTAGTTGCAATACTCCATCCTGGATTTTATTTCCAAGACTTGATCCTTATTGCCCTTTTGCTCATTCTCTTGTGGCCGGTGTCAAAGCCAGACTGGATCCAGCAAACGCAGTGCTATTGGATGAAAACTGGGGCTTCGTAGCACTTGTATTCTTGCCTTTAGCTCCTTGTATTGCAATCTCAACATCTACGGGGGCAGGAGGGTAAGGGTGGAAGATGAGCACAACAGTGCTTATTAAAGACACCTACAATTTGACCCAATTTCACCACCTTTTCTGGTGAACAATGACAAACAGAAGGAAACTTCTTCCATACTCCTTTGGGGTGGTGGGAAAAGCTCAAGGCACATCTGAACCTTTGGGGAACTTGCACCACAGCTTTTCAACAAGGCCAGATGGCAACTGTGAGATAAGACAGTGGTTAGGTGAATCCAGATGCATTTTGAACTGGAGCAGTCTTCATCAGGGGATTGTGAGAAACAAATGTTGATACAGCCATTTGGTAGAGTGATGAATGCTTATGTCTCTTTGAACCTTGAGCACCGGGAAACTAGGGAAGTTTATGGTGCACACAGACCAAGTCTGATTTTCGTGAAATGTGGGAGAGTGGGCAGCCTTCAGTGTGAAATAGAAAAATATATATGTTTGTTTACAAACCATGGTGCACCTGGAGTCCAGTCCATCCCATTTTCACTCCTACTGTGTTTATTCTAAGGAACTGGGGGATGTTACACTCCAGTCTCGTGGTCCCCTGCTTGCTTACACAGGGACATCAAAGGAGGAAGATGTGCCTGACCTCTGGAGCAGAGAAAAGCTTATCAGCTTAAAAACAGGGGGAAGGAAGGAAGGGGGAAGAGATTTCGGCATCCTTTTGAACTCCAAACAAAGTATTTGCCATTCAGAATGTGTGAAAAATTCTGGGTACTGTGTAGTCACGTAAAGGAGGGCTGAATAGCAGAAATAATTGACTCAAGTTAAATATCTGCTTGATCTGCTCTGAGCTGACAATGAAATAAGAGAGCAGTTGATGTATGTGTGTATGGTACTGGGTCCCCCCCCCCAAAATGTGGCCTCCCTGTTAGTAGGTTAACTGCAGAATTAGCCTTAACAGCACAATCCTAGGCATGTCTGCTCAGATGTACTGGTAAGTCTCATTGGTCTCATGTGCGCTTATACCAGGTAAGTGTGCATGGGATTGCAGCCTAAAGCTACGAAACCAGGTATATAAAGCTGTTGTGTGGATTTACTGAGCCTTGAACAACTTTGACCCAGGATACCTAAAGGACCACCTGAGCCCTTGTATCACAGTTTGATCTTCGGAAGGAGCACTGCTAGTTGTCCTTTGTTGGGCTTTTAGCATCACTGGTCCTACCCAACTCTTCCAGCAGAGATTTGGCAGGCATCCTTGTTTTGGACTTCCAGGCATCTCTTGAAGGCTTTTTATGCCAACAGGCTTATGTAGTTGCATAAAGCACATCATTTAGCCAAATTCTGTAATGATAATCCTGTACTGGTTTTAATGGTGTTTTATGTTTTATCAACATGCACTGCCTCGATATGGTAATAGTGGTATAAGACCACTTCAATAAGTAAATAAGATAAAATAAAACTATACTATACTATATGAATCAAATCCTTCTTAGATTTACCGGGTATCTGCAGTTTTCTGGCAGTAATTCCTGTTTAGTGTTTTTCAGTCACTACATTCACAGGAGCTGCCACAGGTTTGTTGACTTCGAGGAAAGGAGAAGACAATAACTTCCTTTTGGGGTGTAACAAAGACTGCCACAAAGCAAATTCTAACTCTCAGAATGCAGAATAAAATTTAGAACTTATCCGCTGTGCACAATTACAGGGTTTTGTGGGTTTTCTTTAGAAAGCACGTCCATGGAAACTGGCCGCAGCAAACGGATACAGTTCATATTGCCATTCTGATTCCTTTTACCACATCCCTAAATTCATTCCAAAGAAAGCAGTGTTGTGTTGATTTGGAGGCGATGTCAGAACAAGGGCAGAAATTGAAAGGAAGCAATGTTGAAACAAGGAAAATATTACTTAGGCACTCTTCTCTTACCAGCAATGCTGCAGAGAACAAGTAAGTCATTGAGCAGAGATCAGTATAGGAAAAAGCTCACCTGCTCTCAGTACCCTCTGTTTAGTTCCCTCTAACTCCTTTGGCCCCTTCCCTTGCTTGGAGCAGTCATCCCCACCCCCTCTCTTCCGTCAAGTCCCTCCTTTTAACACATTCTATTGCAAACCTTTCCCTGTTGACTAAATCTAATTTTGCCAGCCATGTCTGCTAAACCATTTCTTCATCTCTGCTAATATTTTTTTTCTAATTTCTGGTTCCTCTGCCTCCACTGTCTTACTGAAGTTTTGCTACATGTTACACATGGATGAGTAAACCTCCAAGAGATGCTTTTGTAAAGAAAAGTAGCAGGGCCAGCCCTACCGTTAGGCAGAATGAGGTGGGAGGTGCTGGAAGGCACAGAGTGGCTGCAAAGAGTTGGAGAACCGAACTGTGTGCGCCCCATATGACCAGCCCTGCAACCACCAAGCTAGCTTGCTGCTTTCAGGTGAGACACGGTTGGTTATGTGGTCTAAACCACTGAGCCTCTTGGGCTTGCAGATCGGAAGGTTGGCAGTTCGAATCCGCACAATGGAGTGAGCTGTTGCTCTGTCCCAGCTTCTGCCAACCTAACAGTTCTAAAGCACACCAGTACAAGTAGATAAATAGGTACCACTGTGGTGGGAAGGTAAATGGCATATCCTTGTGCTCTGGTTTCCATCACAGTGTTCTGTTGCACCAGAAGTGGTTTAGTCATGCTGGCCACATGACCCGGAAAGCTGTCTGTGGACAAACGCCGGCTCCCTTGGCCTGAAAAACGAGATGAGCGCCACACCCCATAGTCTTTGACTAGACTTAACCATCCAGGGGTCCTTTACATTTTACCTTTACCGGATGATGCCTGTGTTGACATAAGAGTCCCTGAAAAGTAGCTTCTGGAAAGTGAGATAGAGAAAGAGAGGCAGAGGTGGGGGAGGGAAAATATATAATACTTTCTTTGCCACCCATGTTTTAACTCAATACTACTCATGTATCCAGTGCTTTCGCCTTTGTGGAATTCTAGATGTGTCCTTGCTGAGCTTTTTTTCAGCCAGAACTCACCAGAACTCACTTTCATCACCTCTCAGGTGGGCGCCATTGCCATTATAAGTGAACAAGGGAGGTGTTCATTGTGAGTTCCGGCACCTCTTTTTCTAGAAATACAGCACTGTAATAGGGTAAACACACAGCTGAAATCCCACTAGGGATCGGGTGGGGGAGGGGGTTTGGAGCATAAAAATTGGTGGTGGGGAAAGAATTAATTCTATAGCGACACATACAAAAGTTTCTCTGCTTAAAATTGCCTTACCCCCAAGCCACTTTTCTTTCCTGAAGGTTTGCCTTCAGGGATTTGTTATTCATGTTAGTATATGCATATTTAGACTCTTCAAATGTAGCGCACACATACCCTACCACCCCCACCCCCACACAAAAGTTGTGCCTATCAGTGGCTATTAGATTGCCAGGTGTTGGGGACAAATGCCAGGAGGAGTTTGTGGCTGTCAAACCCTGCTTCTTCTGAGCTTCCTTGAGATTGTGTTTTCTGCCTTTCCTCTTTTATTTCCTAGTCAGGAGAGAACCTGGACAGCTTTGTGGCACTTTGAAAAATATCCAGGTGATAACATTACATAGTCAGTTCTAGGAAAGATATATGGACTGTCCTTCAGAAAGGAAAATGCCCTCTTTTATTTTTTGATAGTCCATTTTCCTAGAGGCGCATTGCCGTTGCCTTTGAAGCTCCCCATTACACTTTGCTGTGACAGTGCTGTGAACATTTGTAATGTCCTCCGCATGTACCAGCAACTGGCTCTAGGCTAACAGCTGCAGAATTGTGCAAGAAAGCTGACCTGAACTATGTTTGCTGACTGACCATTCTCAAGAGGCTTGCTTGTTGTTATAAACCTTATCAAATTACTTGGTTATCATGTAGCAGTGTCCAAACATTTTAGGTTGCCCTAGCTTATTTTGCCCTGGTCATGTTCCCCAAGCTGGTGCTATCCATATGTTCTGGACTACAAATCCCCCCACCAGGCTGGCCACAGCTGATTGGAGTTTGCAGTGCAAGACATCAAGGGCAGCAGGCTGGGGAAGATTGCATTAGTCTGTGATGGCTGAATTACTCTTGTGGTAGGGAAGTTTGTACCATCAGGGCACCTTCCCACCCACTCCATCCTTAGTTGTTTAGCACTGCCTCATTTCTCAGAAACAAAACACAGCTTTCTTTGGAAAGGATTTGGAGGCATGTGGCGAAAGCAACCAGGAAGACCACGATGAGCCATGTCCGTTGTGGCTTTTTTTCCATGCACATCCTTTCCAAAGGGTTCTGGATTTATGCCCACAGAACTGTGTCCCTAGCATTCGGATTCATTTTCTATTTTCCAGTCCATGCATTAAATTCCCATTCATAGCTTTGTGGGCACCTGCAAAAGTAAAAGAGGTAATCTGAGTAGATAATGAAGCCTTCCTGAGAAGGTGCTGGACTTTGCTGTGTCTGAACAACAGGCATCCTGTAATAGGGAACTGAGATTCAAGTAAGGCTTTTAACAAAGTCCCCCATAATATTGCAGAGAAGCTGGTAAAATGTAAGCCAGATGAGGAGTAGTAAATGCTGCAGAAGACAATCGGGATTCAATTTGACCTTAACAGATTGGAGAACTGGGCCAAAACTAACAAAATGATAGTTAGACTATGTTCTGCACATAGTCAGGAATAACCAGCTGCACAAATATAAGTTGGGGGACACCTGGATTGCCCATAGTACTTGTGAAAATGATATAGGGTCTTAGTAGACCACAAGTTGAACATGAGTCAACAGTGTGATGTAGCAGCAAAAAATAATAATGCTGTTCTAGGCTGCATCAACAGAAATCAAGGGTCCAAATCAAGGGAAGTAATAGTACCACTCTAGTCTGTTTTGGTCAGACCCCACCTGGAATACTGTGTCCAGTTCTAGGCGCCACAATTTAAGAAGGATGTTGACAAGCTGGAGAGTGTGCAGAAGAGGGCGACCAAGATGATCAAGGGGCTGGAAACCAAGCCTTATGAGGAATGGTTGAGGGAATTGGTTATGTTTAGCCTGGAGAAGAGGAGACTGAGAGGAGATATGATAGCCTCCAACCGGGGAAGAATGGAGAAGGAAATTGACTGAATATGCAGAATTGGATAAATTGACTGGGAAGATTCGATATCAGAAAGACCAAAAGTTTATAGAGGACTGGGGGAGATTTACAGAATATCTGAAAAACATATGTGATGTACAGACAACGCTTGTTGGTTTTGAAGAGACTCTGTGAGTTAGTAAGAAATATTGCAAAAAAGAGCGTAAAAGGAGTTCTAAAAGGCAATATTATGTTTAGAAATGCGTTAACAAATAGAAATTTTACGAAAGATTGACAGAGAAACTGAGGGAAGTCGAAAACTGAAGAATGAGTGTTAAATAATGTGTTGACTGTATAAAATTGTTTGGAAAATGAATAAAAATTATTTTAAAAAAAGAGAGAGAGAGAGGAGATACGATAGCCATCTTCAAATATCTAAAGGGCTGTCACATGGAAGATCGAGAAAACTTGTTTTCTCCTGCTGTGGAGGGTAGACCCAATTCAATGCCTTCAAATTACAAGGAGGGAGATTCTGGCTAAACATGAAAAAGAACTTTCTGACAGAGCTGTTTAACAGTGAGGGGAATGGACTCCCTCGGGAGGTGGTGGACTCTTCTTCACTGGAGATTGGGTGGCCATCTGTCATGAATGCGTTCAACTAAAGCACCGCTCTGCATTGCAGGGGGTTGGACTAGATGGCCCTTGGTCTCCCTTCCGACTCTACAGTTCTGTGATCCTATGAAATGCAACTCCTGCCCTTCCTGATATGAAGAGAGCAGAGGGGTGTTGGGTGTTAGTGACAAACGCAGACTAGCTCGACCCAGCAGATACTGCAGACCTACTTAGCATTCCTGACTGTTATGTACTGAGTTGAATAGGATCCAAACTGCAGCAGTCTGATTGGTCCTAGAACAATAGGATCCAAAAGGCAGCAGTCTGATTGGTCCTAGAACAATAGGATTCAGAATGCAGCAGTCTGATTGGTCCTAGAACAATGCAGCAGTATGATTGGTTGGCAGGAACCACCCAATCATGCTCCAGATAGAAGTGAATCCACAACCTGATTGGCTTACAGTAGAATTCCGGAATTAGCCAATCATGTGCAGCCCATTGTGTAAATAATGTATATAAGGCAGATACTTTGAGGGGACTGGGATTCATTCCTCCTCACCACTATGAGCTGAATAAAGAGCATGAAATCACTTTGCGACTCTGAGTATATTTCACTGGCGACGAAGGTGGGATCCCGCTGAGCTGACTGCCACACACAGCACCGCAGCACCGCCACCTGCCGCACCGCTGCCTCGCACCGGTATCCAGGCTTCAGCTCCGGGACACAAGGAACTCAGAATGGCAACCAACAGCAGCTTCTCGCCGTTCAACCCAGCATCTGGAGACTGGGAAGCGTACGCCTCCCGTTTCACCTTCCTGCTAGAAGCCAAAGGGGTCACCGATGAAGAAGACGCCAAGAAGAGGGCAATATTCTTCAGCGTCTGCGGAGAGGAGACGTTTGAAATCGCCCGGGCTCTCCTTGCGCCTGAAGACGTCGCTACGGTTCCATACAAAACAATAATGGAGCAGCTGAAGGGGCACTTTTCGCCACAGCCCTCAGAGGTGGCTCGGCGAAATGCCTTCTACGCAAAGCGGCAAGCCCCTGGGGAAACCATAACTGGGTTTGTGACCTCTCTCCGCCAAGCCGCCCGGTTCTGCAACTTCTCAGAGCTGGAGAACATGCTTCGTGACCGCCTCGTCGGTGGCCTGAGGGATGAGAAGCTGCAACGGCGCCTCTACGCTAAGAAGAACCTAACGTTCCAGGTTGCTCTGGAGGAGGCCCTGGCAACGGAAGCTGCCGAGAGGTCGACGCAAGAGGCACGGCCGAGCCAGCCGCCCCAACCGAGGGTCCACCACGAAGACCTCACCGACGACTCAGGATCTGACAGGGAGGAGGTGCACCGAGTACAGCAGCGCACTCAAGCAGCCCACATACCACAGCTGCCTCGACGAGAAGGAGGAAACTGCGCAAGCTGTGGAGAAAGTCACGAGAGGAGGACCTGCCGTTTCCGCAACGCAGAGTGCAGGCAGTGCAGAAAATCGGGACACATCGCCCGGGTGTGTCGGGCTCGGCCCACCCGACGGCAGGCATCAGATGACCAATCCAAGAGCCCCAGGTCCCGGGGCCCAACGCACCAAGGCAATTCAACGGAGCTCACGGACTTCCAGGTATACCAGTTGCCCCACCCCAACGTAGAGAAAATTTATGTAGAGGTACAGATAGAGGGGGCCCCATGCCGCATGGAGCTTGACACGGGTTCAACTCTATCCATAATCTCGGCAAGGACGTTAAGGAAACTGTGTCCTACTGGGGGTCCCAAACTCAGGCCGGCCCCATTCACCCTCCGGGACTTCCAGAAACGTAAGGTCCCCACAATGGGGGTGGGGACCTTCAGGGTGCAATACCGAGGGCGGACGCGGCAACTGGACTTGCTTGTGGTCAAGGGCCCCTACATTAGCTTACTGGGATTGGCATGGTTTGGACCACTGGGGCTAGCCGTCACCGGGGTGAACCACACTAGCTTACAAGTGGACGTGGACGCCATATGCAAGGAATTTCCGGGGGTTTTTGATGGGAAATTGGGACAGTATACGGGGCCCCCCATTGCTCTACAGCTTGACCCCGCAGTACGACCAGTCAGGCTCAAGGCCCGCCGGGTCCCGTTCGCCCTGAAACCCCGTATAGACGAGGAATTGGACCGGCTCGTGGAGCAAGGAGTGCTGGAGCCGGTGCCTAATGCCCCCTGGGAAACCCCAATCGTCACACCCGTCAAGCCTAATGGTTCGGTCCGCATCTGCGCAGACTACAAATGTACCATAAACAAGGCCCTCACGGCCCATGCATACCCAGTGCCAGTGGTCAGCCATGTCCTTGCCACCCTGGCTGGGTCGAAAATTTTTGGCAAGCTGGACTTGGCCCAAGCATATCAACAGCTACCAGTAGATGAGGCCACAGCAGAGGCACAGACGATTGTGACGCACAGAGGAGCGTTCAGGGTAAAGCGGCTGCAATTCGGTGTCAGCGTGGCACCAGGCATATTCCAGAATCTAATGGACTCTCTCCTTAAAGGAATCCCTGGCGTCACCCCCTTCTTCGATGATGTGTTGATTGCCGGGCCCACACCAGAGGAGTTTGAGGACCGCCTCCGCACCGTTCTGCACCGTTTCCAGACGGCGGGTCTCAAGGTGAAGCGGGAAAAATGTCTACTAGGAGTGCCTCAGGTGGACTTTCTGGGATTTATGGTGGATGCAGAAGGGGTCCACCCGACTGGGGACAAGGTACGGGCCATTTGCGATGCCCCAGCGCCCAAGAACAAGACTGAGCTTCAGGCCTTCTTGGGACTATTGAACTTTTACCATTCCTTCCTTCCCCACAAGGCAGCGGTAGCAGAGCCCCTACACAGACTCCTGGACAAGCGGGCCCCTTGGGTGTGGGGCCAGCGCCAGGAGGCCGCATTCCAGGCAGTCAAGGACTTGCTTGTCTCAAACTCGGTCTTGGCACACTTCGACGAGAGGCTGCCGGTGGTGCTAGCATGCGACGCCTCACCCTATGGCATTGGCGCTGTCCTGGGACACCAACTCCCGGATGGAAGAGAGGTACCGGTGGCATACTTTTCCCAGACACTCAATGCAACCGAGCGGAACTACTCGCAAATCGACAAGGAGGGTCTGGCAATCGTGAAGGGAGTAAAAAAATTCCATGATTTCTTGTACGGGCGGCCCTTCACCGTGGTGACTGACCACAAGCCGTTGCTTGGCTTGTTTGCCCCCGAAAAGCAGACCCCCCAAGTGCTGTCTCCTCGCGTCCTCAGGTGGTCAATTTTCCTTGCCAGCTACCAGTATGCACTGATTCACCGCCCTGGGAAGGCAATGGGCCATGCGGACGCCCTCAGCAGGCTACCACTACCGGAAACAGGCCCCGACCCAGCACCTGCACAAGAGGTTATGAGCCTGGAGCTGCTTCCCGACCGCCCCATTCAGGCACAAGAAGTTGCACACCATTCCAAGAAAGACAGGGTCATCTCCCGGGTCCTGGACTGGGTGTGGAGGGGATGGCCCAGCAACAGCCCTGGGCCAGAATTCGCTGGCTACACAACTCGCAAACATGAACTGTCGGCCCACAAGGGGTGCCTGTTATGGGGAAGCAGGGTCGTTGTTCCCCAGCCCCTCCGCAAAAGGGTCCTCACAGCCCTACACGAGACACACCCAGGGGTAGTAAGAATGAAGGCCCTGGCCAGGAGTTATGTGTGGTGGCCGGGGATCGACGGAGAGATAGAGGCCTGGGTCAAACACTGCCAGGCCTGCCAAGAATCCCGCCCAGATCCCCCAAGGGCCCCAGTCCAGTCCTGGGAGTCCGCCCGAGCACCATGGTCACGCCTGCATGTGGACTTCGCTGGCCCCTTTCAGGGGAAAACATTCTTCATAGTGGTGGACTCCTACACCAAATGGCTGGAAGTCGCACTGGTACCGTCCACTTCTGCATCTGCAGCCATCCGGGTACTACGCAGGCTGTTTGCAACCCACGGGCTCCCTGACACTCTCGTCTCAGACAACGGGACTGCATTTACGTCAGGAGAATTCCAAACCTTCACAGCGCAGAATGCCATCCGCCACATCCGTTCGGCGCCATTCCACCCTGCCACCAATGGCCAAGCAGAACGCATGGTGCGGACCACCAAGGACACCCTTCGCCGCATGACGCAAGGGGATTGGGAGTACCGCCTTGCCACATTCCTTCTAGCACAGCACAGCACCCCCAGCTCAACGACTGGCCGGAGCCCCGCTGAACTACTAATGGGTCGGCGCCTTGCAATCAGATTGGACCGCCTTCACCCCGATAGAGCTCAGGATGAGGTAGTGGTGGGGGAAGGCAGGAACCCCCGGACCTTCAAGGCCCAGGACCCAGTGTACGCAAAGAATTTTGGGGCAGGCCCTGCATGGGTACCCGCCACGGTCACCAGGGTCACTGGCCCCGTGTCGTACGAGGTGCTAACAGATGGGGGGCAATGCTGGCGCCGCCACTGCGACCAGATACGGCGACGATTCCCGGGAGATAACCAGGAGGCGGCGGACAGGTCAGAGGAGTCCCAAGGGAACAGTGGGGCAGTGAGGCCCATAGAGCAGCAGGGGCCAGCAGGAGAGGCAGAATCAGTAAATACAGAGAGGACCCGTGAGGCCGAAAGGACACCAGAACCAGAACCACGACTGAGCGAGCCAGTTGCGCCAGACCAAACAGCCCCATCACAGCCAGCATCCTTGGAACACGAGCCAGAACCGGAACCCCGGACCAGGGAACACCAGAGGCCGCAACGCACACGTAGGCCGCCAGCGTACCTTGAGGACTATGAATGCGACCTCCCGGGCAGGACTGGAACTTAGAGGGGAGGGGTGTTATGTACTGAGTTGAATAGGATCCAAACTGCAGCAGTCTGATTGGTCCTAGAACAATAGGATCCAAAAGGCAGCAGTCTGATTGGTCCTAGAACAATAGGATTCAGAATGCAGCAGTCTGATTGGTCCTAGAACAATGCAGCAGTATGATTGGTTGGCAGGAACCACCCAATCATGCTCCAGATAGAAGTGAATCCACAACCTGATTGGCTTACAGTAGAATTCCGGAATTAGCCAATCATGTGCAGCCCATTGTGTAAATAATGTATATAAGGCAGATACTTTGAGGGGACTGGGATTCATTCCTCCTCACCACTATGAGCTGAATAAAGAGCATGAAATCACTTTGCGACTCTGAGTATATTTCACTGACGGAGACAAGCATCCTCCATCCCCACCATAATCCCAGAGTTGGCAGCCGCAGCTGCTCCTACCCATTATGTGTTTACTTAAGCCGTGACTCAAGCGACAGACCAGATGTAGCGCCAGACACTGATCTGACCGCAAGTCAGATCCAGCCCATGATTCTGACATGGTCTTTGCCCCATGTCAGCCTCAAAAACAGTGGAAAGCAAAACACATATCCACTCCTTTCAAATACACGGCTCCCAGCACAGGACTAGGCTCAGCAAACTTGAGACACGGTAAGTGCCAGTTTCCATTCCATCTGGCTTAAATTCTCACTTGTTTCCAAGGCAGGAGAGCTGTGTTTCTCCTCACTCTTGGACTTGTATTTGGAGCCTCTTTCTGTGGCGGAAGCAGGGACTGTGCTGGAGAGAGAGAGAGAGAGAGAGAGAGAGGAGAAGCTTTCTTAGTAGTGGTGAGGGTCATGGAGTGACAGGTTGCCCAGGTTGCCGTGAGGGCAGATTGATCCCCAGCTGAAGTATCAGGTAGCAAATAATCTTAAGAGCACTCAGGAACACAAAGACGAATTTGAAACTGTATGGCGCATACTTGTTTCCAGTACATTAGAAAGGACAGTGTTGCCTTTTCACCCATGGCTCACTTTAGGACAATCTGTTAAGAGAAGAGAGTAGAAGACACCTAACTAGTGTAATCGGTTCTAAACCACGTACAAGCTTTATTTTGACTTTATTATTTACGGTACATTGTATGAGCATGGAATGTTTCTTGGAGGATGGGGATTGTTTGTTATACAGTGGTACCTCGGGTTACAGACGCTTCAGGTTACGGACGCTTCAGATTATAGACTCCGCTAACCCAGAAATAGAACTTCGGGTTAAGAACTTTGCTTCAGGATGAGAACAGAAATTGCGCCGCCAGAAGTCCCCATTAGCTAAAGTGGTACCTCAGGTTAAGAACAGTTTCAGGTTAAGAATGGACCTCCGGAACGAATTAAGTTCTTAACCCGAGGTACCACTGTATATATATTTGTTTAGAAACTTAAAAGAAAAGTATAGGCTGAAGCCATGTTCAGGAAAGAATATAGATGAGAGATAGTTCATAAGATACAGAGTGGCCTACAAGTAGCAAAGGGCTCTCCACAGTGCACCCCAATTGTCTGGGGCTGCTTTTGCATGCATAAGTATAGCCTGACCCATCAAATATCCAGCTGAAATTTCCTGGCAGTAATGAGCATGGCAGCACATTTCTCAGCTGCTGCACTGATTGGACTGGTCACAGGGATGCTGGGTGTCTGGAGGACTTGGTTCTCACAACGTGGTTTTCCATGCCAGTTCATACACAGAAACACACGTGCCAAGCCTTGTCTTGTCCTGTAATGCTAACACTCAGATGTAAAATACTTGAGTCTTTGGGGGGGGAAATATTTAAATCATTGTGAGCTTTTACCAGAAAAGAGAAGAGAAAAATCTCTGTGTACCCTTTTACTTTTCCCTGAAATGCAATGCTGTTTCAAACTTCTCTTTGAAACCACCATGGTTAGAAATGTATTTTGAAATGAAAGTTGTGACGCTCTGGATCATAGCGGCAATCTCTACCTTTTACAGAAGTGCCTGAGGGCTTGGGTGTGATTCATGGTATGTATGTTGCTTGCACCTGGCTAAAAGCATGAAGAAAAAATCCTGCAGCTTCCGGGGAACCTGGTGTTTTTGCATGATGCCCTGTAGGATTATGGGCTTTCAAAGCATTTTGCAATTCTGAGACCAGGGCATTTCTTCCGCTAGAAAATGAAAGTCCAGCTTCAGCCCCAAATTCGGCACCAGTGGGGTGATATCCTACTATATCTCTGCACTGCAGTGGGGTGTGTCTCACCTGTGGGAATGGTTCTGTTTTTGGAACAGAATGCAATTTGTGATTTGTACCATCCTTTATCCTTATGGTTCCTTATTGATTGTTACTTGCTCTTTTTGTGTGTAATACTGTAGTTAAAACATTACAGATAGATATAAAAAAATATTGTGGGCTTTGTGGAGAGAAAGAGAATGTAACAAAGAACCTGGAACGATAATTCATATGTGGTGGGGTTGCAAGGAAATAAAGAAGTTTTGTGGAATAATACACGAGGAACTTAAGAAAATGCTAAAAAAAACCTTGATAAAAAAATCCCGAAGCTTATCTATTAGGGTTGGTGGGCAAAGACATACCACATATGAAAAAACCAATCTTTTTATATGCAACAACAGCTGCCAGGGTAGTGATTGCCACTAAATGGAAATCTCAGGACACACCAACAAAGGAAGAGTGGATTTGTAAATTAAGTGAGTATATAGAATTGGCAAAATTAACTTCAATTATAAGATATCAATCAAATCAAAAGTTAAGAATGGAGTGTAAGTATTTCAAAGATTATATGTCAAAATATTGTTCTAAAAATGACATGCTAAGAGGCTTAGAACAAAAAATGTAAGCAATAACAAAACCAATAAAGAAAGAAGGAAAAATCAGAATTTAACAAAAATAATTTATTATAGAATGCAAGGGGGAAATGTAGAAAGAAATATAAAGAAGTTGAATTGCTGTGGAGGGAAGTAGAGGGTGGGTGGTGGGTTTTATAATTAAGTGTATAATTATGCAGCTGTTGTAATTTAGATATTATATTTTATGTGAGGGATTCATTGGGAATTTTGGTTATTATGTATATATGTTAAGTTTCAATAAAGATCTTGGGGGGGGGGGAGAAAAAAAAGAGAAGTACGTCTTTGTAACCACTGGTGTCATGGGCACTAGCCAATAGGTACCTGTGGCACATGCGCAACTTAACTTACTGCATTCCAAACTGCAGCTGCTTTTTTCAGATAAATTGCATTTCCCCATCAACATAAGTGCTACAGTGGGGAAGAAATCTGGATTACCCAAACAATGTGAGGGAAGCAGAAGGAAGGGAGAAGTGATTATGTGCCCTTTGTCAAATGGAGCCATATAAATGTGATAAGAATGAGATTGATAAAGACTGTAAATCAATTTGTACACTAATTATGCTGTAAAAAGTATTTATTTATTGTGCATGCTTTAGCAGAATCACAGAGATTCAGTGTATGTGCAGTGCAGACAAGTAAGAGAGTTTTGGGGGGAAATCTCAGGACCTGGCACAAATAGATGTCAAACAGCTTTTAAATATAACCAGCTAAGCTCCATTCTTATGCAACTGGAATTTGCATATTTGCTGTAGCCAGTACTTAAGTCACCACAGGAGCTGTGGTTTTGACCTCTTCATTTCATGTATGAAAGATGCTAAGCTTTAGTGGGAAAGCGAGAAATGTTGTCAAGGCAGAAATCTGTCTCTTCAAACTGTGTAAAAAGAACAAGTTGGCAAACCACACGGAAGACTTTTTGTTTTAACAATTTCACTATATGTTGTTCATTCTTTTCAGACTGTACCCAGTTAAAGTTCCTTGAAGTATTAAGTGATACGGAAGTGCTTTAAAATAAATAAATGTCACATGCACACAGGAGCAAAATCCCAATTCAAAGAGATGATGTTTGGGTAGCACCTTCCCATTAAAAGTTATTTCATTTTGTAGCATCTAATCTGAAGATCACTTTCTCCCTGTCATGGTATAAGGCAGATGATAAGTCCTGTCCCCCCCCCCCAAAAAAATGCACTTAACCAGGGGGAAATCAATTTTGATGGGAAATTGCGGTATCTTGTTAGGAGCAGGGAGCAAAAACTTTATAAAGTATCCCAGAGTGATGCTCTTCCTTTGCATCCTATTATCCTTGTGTATGAAAGGCTTTGGAAGGAGGCTGTGATGTGCCCAGGCTGTGGATGCCGTGGAGTTATGGGCAATAATGGGAGAGGGCAAGGAGGGCTCACAAGTTCAGACTTACGTGTGGATCAGATTGGAACCACTGTGTCTGCTCTCTATCCAAGAAATATTGCATATTGCTATGATTGTGCCTGTGTAGCAACATGGTCTTGTTTGCTCTCCTAGTCCTTATCACGTCAGATGTTGGTTTCTCTTCACTTTGTCCCCCAACTTCTACTTGTTGTCTTTTGATCGCTTGAGCACATAAGATCTTTTATGTTGGCTACTCTACCTCTGGCCTTTTCCACTGTTGTTTCTGCTTACTCAGATTTCCATCGCTGTATTTGTGTGTAGATTTCTGGACAGTATTCATCTCCATTTTTCCATTACTGAGTCTGTTCTCAGCCTTTGGCAAATAGAACATTGTGTGTGGAAGGTGGGAGAGCTAGGAGTGAAATGGGGAATATATAATTATGGCAAATCAGTAACAGCCCAGTAGTAACCTGTTGTGTGCAACTTCTGAAAGGGCACAAGGATTACATCCAGGTCTTGTAATGAGATGGACCTGTGTGAGAGTTAAAGGGATGGATCCACAACAAATCCCTGCTGAGAGCATTTCCCCAGCATTCACAAGCAAGATTTCCTTTTTAAAATGCCACTGCTAAATGTATTTTTGCATGTATTTTCTAGAGAGGTCAACAAGGGCATCTGTGTATTAAATTTTCGATTTGTGTTCCTGAGGACTAGAAACTTTTTTTTAAAAAAAAGAGACAAGCTTGTCTGTAAGCCAGCACATTCTATTCTAGAAATCCACATGCATCCTTGTTCTGTTCAGCTGCTTCAGTGCTGATGTCTAGAACCACCACTGTTTCTAGATCCTTTCAGTTTATTTGGATTCTATGAACAATTTCATTGGACTCCATTGTTCTGGCTTCTCATTAACTGTTTTTTCTTTCCTTTTAAAAAAAAATCTATTACTTTTATTTGAGCATAACGAATAACCAAATATTTTCAATGAAGCTCTGCGGTCTTGTCAATATATGGTGCAAGATGTATAATATATTCATAGTAATCTAATGCAGCAAAATTAATCAGTAACTAACCTTTTCCTTCTCTTTCGACCCTCCAGGGGGCCAGCTGTGAAGTGAAGCAGTGAGAATTTGCTACACACAAGAAATACCTGCAAAGTGCCAAAATGACAGGCAACAGCCCTCAGGACAGGTATGGTTGGGGCACAATGGAACAGAAAGGGAACCGTGTATATGGGCAAATGCAAACACACATGTGTGTGTTTATTTAGCACCAGGCCCACCACTAACACACAACACACTGCTGCTGGAGTCCTACTACCTTATCAGGGATCACTGCTGACAGCTACTTTAGACCACCTTTAAAAATAACGGTTTTGGTGGTCCAGTTTGTGCCCATGCAACGTGGTCTGGGAGTCACTGTGACTTTAATGTCCTACAATACCCTGGATTGATGCGATCTCAGGGGCATTGTGGGTAATTTTAAAGGTGCAGACTTCCAGACTGAGCTGCCCGCTCATCAGAGCATGGCTGCTGCCTACTATGGTCACTAGGTAAGTCTTCTACTTACCTAGCAGACTTTCCTAGTGACCATGGTAAACCAAGCACTAGGGCACTTTAACAAACCCCTAAAACCCGGAACCAGCTTTGCTAGCACTGTACGAAACAGCCCCTTCTTTTCCTACACCTTGATTTTGATGTCACATGACACATTTCCCCACATGGAAATAGGAAGCTGCTTTTATATAGATTCAAGCCAAGGAGCCATCTAACTCAGTACTGTCGACACTGACTGGCAACAGGTCTCCAGAGTTTCAGGCAAGAGTCTTTCTCAGCCCTGCTTGGACCTGAATTGAACCCAGGACCTTTTGTCTGACTTATTGTATGGGAAACGAAGTGTGAGTGTTTTGGATGACTGGATTTATGTTCCGATGATTGCACTGATGTCTCTTAAGAGACTTCCTTGTTCCGAGGCAGGAGCAACAACAAACAGAATCAATTGGCAGTGGAAAAGCTGTGGCAGTCCCTTTTAAAAAACGAGCTCTGTCTCTTCGCTTGCTTCTGAATCTCTTTCTTCCTAGCTTTGTTCACCACGAACTTCTCACTTTCTGACATAAGAAGCAGGCAACATGCTTAGCGCTGAGGGCCCCTGGCACGAGCTTAGGATGAGCCACAGAAAGAAATTCCAGAGCTTGAACAAAGCCTCTGTGCTCTTTCTTCCTAAATGGAAGCCATGGCAATGCTGCTTGCCAGGAGACCATGCATTAAATAAATCACATTTTTACACCATTGCCCTTGTTATACGTACCTTGCCTCATTTTAGCCACCACCCAAAACCTCCTTTGCCACAAATCTGGTATTTCATCCTATGTTGAACATGTGAGTATTGTTGTATGAATGATCCTAAGAGAATGGGCAAGTATTCTCCCACTCAACGCTTCTGTGACTTTCATAAAAGATAGCAAAGAAGGTTCCCCCCCCCCCCACCTCTGTGTTTCCATGCTTGGTGCCTGAGTGCTTTGGAAAATCACATATTTAAAAAAAATAAAAATGGCTGAGCACACTTACTCATTCATTAGCCCAGGCAAACACATGCTTAAATTTATATTGCCGAAATCAACAGGACTCTTAACCGTAGCTGCATCGTACACTCATTTGTTTGTTTAGATCTACAGATGGTCCATCCCAAGTCTCGAAATGAGAATTATTTGTATACGAGATGGATCCATGTCCCCAACAAGCTCACATATTAAGTTTGAAGGATGTGGAGGAAATGAAATGAGAATAGTACTGAAGTTACCTCACAGAGTCTGGTGAGAACTAGCAGAGCAAAGGATCTTGAAAGGATTTATATAGAACCTTCCCTGGCCTTGTGCCCTCTGGATGTTTTGGACTCGACTCCCATGATCCCTGACCATTGGCCATGGTGTCCAGGGCTGATGGGAGTTGTAGTCCCAAGCATCTGGAGGCTGGGAAAGGCTGATTTATATTGTACTCAAGAGATTCTAATAAGAATCTACAAGTTGCCCCTTACTGGCTCTGGGGCTATATATAGCCTGAAGGGCATGTTTATAAAAACGGTTGCTCAATTTCCCACCACTGCAGCCTCGATACCAACATATAAACATCTTGTTGAAAGACGAAGGTCTTTCAGTAGGCTCTCAAAATCAACAGAGATGGCACCTTTTTAACATGCAAGTAGAGGGGGTTCCAAGGGGTAGGTGCTGCAACCCTAAGAACCCTAGATTGTGTGGAATGAACCTCCTGTTGTGATGTAATCTGCGGCAAGCACTCAGCTGCAGAGTGCAACTGTTTTGTGTTGGCGTCAACCCAGATTAGCCTATTGGTCCCCTTTGGTTACTAGCATTCCAGCACAGGATAGTGGGACTCTCCAGGTGAGAAAGAGCAAGATGTGATTACCTTGCTGGGTGCTGCAACTGTATAGCTTACTCCCTAGCTCAATCAGTACTTAATCTCAGGGTCTTGGGTTTGAGCCCTACGTTGGGCAAAAGGGATTTGGACTGAAATGACCCTCATGGTGCCTTTGAATTCTACAGTTCTATGATTATTTATTTATTTAGTAGAAAATTAATTTATTTTCTTTACTCCAAGGGTTCTCAGCCTCCCCCTTTTATCCTTGCAACATCCCTGTGAGGTGGGTTAGATTGAGAAATGGTGGGCTTCATAGCTGAGTCACAATCTGAATCCTGGTCCAACAATCTCTTAGTCGTTGCACCACACTGGCTCTCTGGCATGTTTAGCACCTTTTGCACTTGCAGCGTTTCTAACATTTATTTAATCCTCGAGCGATATGCAACGTTTTTAATGGCAATATAGAAATGTCTTAAATGTCCCTTGTCCAGGAGCTCCCACTTAGTCCCCGTTGGTTGTTCTTGTTTCTTGCAGGTATAAGGCTGTCTGGCTGATCTTTTTCATTCTTGGCCTTGGGACGCTTTTGCCATGGAATTTTTTCATGACGGCTACGGGGGTAAGTTCAAGGGAGGTGGGAGCCACGTGTGTATATATAGTTGATGTGTTTGGTACTAGACGCCTTCACCAGGGCTGGCCTAGATCAGGGATTCCCAAGCTGTGTGTCAGGGTACCCAAGTGTGATGCTAGAGGGACTGAAATGTACCTTGAGAAATCAGTTTGTTTCTTGGATGCATCCACCACAGCACATTGCTCCACAAGACCAGATTAAGAGGCATGGTGGCTCTGTGTTAGTCCGTGTCCAAGACACTGTAGTCATTTTTACTTCAGTGGGACTTCATTACAGCCACTTCCTGTGGCTTGCACCCATACATAGGAGGTGCCTTTTGATGAGGATGAGGATGAGAATATGAGCAGCAATAAGGGCAACTGTTCTGCCCAAACCCCTTCTATCCCAGGGGTAGCACCCAAGGAGAGCCAGCCTGGACCTTCCCATTGGAAAGGTGTTTTATCTTTCCAAGATGAATCTCTTCAAGGCATTTATGAGGATCCATCCCCCGCAAAAAAAAACACACAAAACAGCTCTTTGGTTTGCCGTCATAAACATGGCTTAGCATGATTTAGAGCTGATTCTTTTAACAGGTGACAGAAAGCCCTGCTCAGTGAAGAACTTAGCAATTGCTTAGCAGGGAAGCTTCTTTTCTTCATGCTCTCCTCTGTCCCCTCTCTGCAGTACTTTACTAGCCGCCTGAAGGAGGATACTTACAACAATGTGTCCTCCATTGATCTCCATATGAACATGAATGACACAGAGACTGAGAAACCTCCTGCCACACACTTGAAGCCCATATTCAACAATGTGATGACACTCTGCGCCATGTTGCCTCTACTCATCTTTACCTGCCTCAACTCCTTCCTCCACCAGAGGTGAGATCTTTGTAGTTTTCTTCCTCAAAGGAAGTCCCACACTTCCTGCTTCGTCCCTCTTCTCCTTTTGGCCCAACAGTTGCGTCGAGGGCAAGACAGCCTTGCCATTTCCAGCGGAAAGGAGCCTCTTTTTGATAGAGTTATAATCATGGTGGATCATGTCCTTCTTTTGCATCTTTGTTGGGCTTTTTAGTTTTCGACAATGATTTCTTAATCATGTACAGTGGTGCCTCGCAAGACGAAATTAATTCGTTCTGCGAGTCTCTTCGTCTAGTGGTTTTTTCGTCTTGCGAAGCAACCTTATTAGCGGCTTAGCGGATTAGCGCTATTAGCAGTTTAGTAGCTATTAAAGGCTTAAGGGATTAGCGGATTAGCTGCTAAAAGGCTATTAGCGGTTTAGCGGCTTAGAAAAAGGGGGTGGGGAGCGAAAAAAAATCTCAAGACTCGCAAGACATTTTCGTCTTGCGAAGCAAGCCCATTGGGAAATTCGTCCTGTGAAGTGCATTGAAAAACGGAAAACCCTTTCGTCTAGCGGGTTTTTCGTCTTGCGAGGCATTCGTCTTGCGGGGCACCACTGTAATATGGCTTATGCTGTAACTGTGATGCTCTATTGTGTCATTGTTATTTATTGTTTGTAAGCTCTTTTGGATTCATCTGAATGCATATCAAACAATCAGTCAATTTTCTCTCACTCCCTCTGTCAATGTCAACTTGTTAGGATCCCTCAGCAAGTTCGGATCCTATGCAGCCTGGTGGCTATCCTGTTGGTCTTCCTAGTAACAGCCATCATAGTCAAGGTCTCCATGGACCCTTTGTCGTTCTTCACTATCACCATGGTCAAGATAGTCTTCATCAATTGTAAGTGTGGGTCACTTGTAGACTGGCCTTGATGTTGACAGATATAGATATAGATATAGATATAGATACAGAGAAATATAGACATTTCTCACATGTAACCCTTCACCAATGGGGAGAGAGAGAGAGCTTGTCTGAATGCAGGAAGGCAAATCCTGATTGCCTTTGGAGGAATGGGAATGTCAGAAGTCACAGCTATGACTCTCATAGCAGAATATATTGTAGGGACTTGGGTAAATGATTATTTATTTATTTACAAAATTTTATAAAATAGACCGATAGATAGATAGATAGATAGATAGATAGATAGATAGACAGACAGACAGACAGACAGACAGACAGAGGTACTTGGTGTTGAAGTGAGAAAGTAGCTTCTTCATCTCTGTAAAACCTGCATATGGAAACTTAAGGTTGTCTAGGTCTTGTTGGTCTTATGGCTTCCATCCCTCCTGGCAATTGGCAGTGGAGGCTGTAGAAGGAGTAGTCCTTCCCCAGCAAGGCTGAGTGTGGCATGTTTACCCTTGAGAGTGCATATTCAGGCTGCCTCCTGCTCCTCAGCACTGGGTGGTGTCACAAGATCTCCTCTGCACCAGACCTCTCTGCCACTTACCTCTCTGCCTTTTCTCCCTACAGCCTTTGGTGCCATTCTCCAGGGCAGCCTCTTTGGACTGGCAGGACTCCTGCCTGCCAGTTACACAGCGCCTATTATGAGCGGGCAGGGCCTTGCAGGGACATTTGCAGCTTTGGCCATGATCTGCGCTCTCGCCAGTGAGTATTGCTACACAACCACCCATCTCCTTTCAGCATAACAGCCTGGACTACTTGGGTGGATGAAATCTCACATCAGAAGCCCTTAGTGTACGTTCTTGAAAGGGCCTTCTCTCCACTGGGGTCTAGCTTCTGTGGTCCCTAATCTTCATGTCCCTTCTCAGTCACAAACTGCAAGGCTTGTCCTTTTCAAATCCCTGTGAAGGACAAACCTTGAGGTTTTGGTATCTTCAAAACCCTTGGCTCTGTGGTCATTATCACTGGTGACCTGCATTGTGTGTGTTGGTTTGTGACTGGACCTCCATGCAAAGGGTTGCATTAGATGACTCCCTGGTTTGAAGCAGGAATCCCAAGGTTGCTAGAAACATAATTTTCAGGTGGCTGCCTCTGCTTTACCCTCAGGTGGGCGGGAAAGTTTCCCCAGTCACCGTTTCTTTCCAAATCTTTCAGGTGGCTCTAAACTGGAAGACAGTGCCTTTGGTTACTTCATCACCGCCTGTGTCGTGATCCTAATGGCCATTGGCGCCTACATTATGTTGCCTCGTCTGGTAAGGATTCTCTTTTCTCTTAAGGTGGCCCTGAAATAGTGGGCAAGTGAGCAGTTCCTTGTATTCCTGGCCAATGGGCACCATTTTGCAGGGAGGTGGGAGCAGGCTCTGTGTCCCATTCTCAGTTATACAATAGGTCTGTGGAGCCACAAGGAGTCTCTGTTTTTTGCTTCAGAAGAGTTCCCAAGATCACCCAAGAACACCCTCCCACCAGAGAAAAACAACTACCAGACTTTTAGAAGACGTCTGAAGGCTGCCCTGTTTAGGGAAGCTTTTAATGTTTAATAGGTTATTGTATTTTAATAGTCTGTTGGAAGCCACCCAGAGTGGCTGGGGAAACCCAGCCAGATATTATCATCATCATCATCATCATCATCTTTCCCTTTGCCACTACTATATTATAGTTGTTTTTACCTTCCACACCAACACATGTTCTCTGCTACGCCCTGTCTACAGGACTTCTTCCGCTACTACTCCATGAAGGATAAGACAGAATATCGGACCCATGAGGCCTACTCTGAGGTGGAAACCAAGATGGACCTCATCAAGAAAGGTAAAAGAAGGAAGAGATGATGGGCTGGGAAGTGTGCTGCCAGTTTAGTTATGGGGGTGGGGTCCCCGCCAGCACTTAGTAACAGTAAAAAAAACATGCTTTAGTACAGGGCTGAGGAATCTGTGGCCCTCAAATTGTTGTTGGGCTGCAACAGAGTGGCCAATGGTCAGGGATAATGGCAGATTTTATCCAACATCTGGAAAGCCACATATTCCTCATCCCTGTTACAGAATATGCAGCAAATGATAACTCCTCTAACACACCAGTGGGCCGCTTTATTTGGGCAATTCCCCAAGGTAAGATTAGGAGTACCTTTTGCCATCTATGACAGGTCTGCCAACTATATGGCCACCATGGTGCAGGAATAGCCTGGCTACAATGATTCATGCACTGTAACCGCAAGATGCTGTTATTGCAATGCACTCGGTGTGGGGCTATCCTTGCACATCGCCTGGCGCAAAATGCTGTGGCTGCATCGCTGAGAGGGAGAGGCTATTGCCAGCCCATAACTCGTTGCAGTGGCTGCCCATATGTTGCAGGACCAGGTTCAAGGTTCTTGTATTAATTTACCATAACAACTCAGCTCCAGGATATCATAAGGGGCCCTCTGATCTCTTATATCCTGGCTCAAACACTGAAATCTTGAGTGGAGCCCCTGTTGGTGGTTCCCCACAGCTCAAATGCATCCCTCTTAACTATTAGGACCCACAACACTGGATGCATAGCTTCTATCTATGGAACTCCACACACACACACACACACACACACACACACACATACACAGAGAGATTGAGAGAGAGAGATATTAGACTCTCCTTGTTGAACTTCAGGCGCATGGCAAAGATTTTCTTACTACAGAAGGAATTGTAGGGGAGTGTTTTGGATTCTCCGTATGATTTATCTGTATAAATAAATAAATTACATAAGCCACGAAACCCTTATGCTCAACTTGCATCCTATTCCCTGTTTTGGAACGATGGTCTTCATTGATGTGCACTGTTACAATCTCTCTTCTACCAACCAACCCAGCATTTCTCGCTTGAACATTGGCCGATAATGTAAACATCTGAATATCCCTAGCACGGGGGGTGGGGTGGGGAAATTTGTGGCCCTCCAGATGTTGCTGGACTCCAGCTCCCGTGATTCCCGGGAAGCATGGTCAATAGTTGGGGTGATGAGAGTTTTAGTACAATGTTGTCTAGAGATCCACAGAGTCCCCACCCCAGATCTGTTAGGATTTTCTTTATTATTGCTTTTACTTTCGTGGGCCAGTTATTAAGAACTCCTATGAAAACTCATAATAAAAAGAAGTTGAAAGGAAGTTCGCAGGTGCGTCCAGCAAATACTCAGGCATAGTGTACTTTATCAGAAATGATCCTAATAATAATTATTTTTTAAAGCGTGAGAAATCATTCTAAACATTGTCTTTTTCTGCAGATGACCTCAATGGTGTGGAACCCCCACATGCTGCAAATGGGGCCTCCCGTGAACCAGACCACAACCCTTCAGTGCTGAGCATTTTCAAAAAGGTATTGGAACTTAAAATGGGCCTTGGAATAGTTGGCTCTTCCGAGGTTAGGTCTTGAAATGGGCCTGTCCCACACCCACGTTTCTAGGGTTTTCTTGCCCTGAATTTGTCTTCATGTGTACCTATTCCATTTTCTTCACCAGATCTGGGTCATGGCCGCTTGTGTCTGCTTTGTCTTTACTGTCACTATTGGGGTCTTCCCAGCTGTCACTGCTGAAGTAAAACCAACCATTGCAGGAAAGACACTTTGGGGTAAGTGAAAATGCACTCCATTGTAAGTGGCTGGGGTCAGAACTATTGATGGCCAAACCCTGGGAGATTTGGGCAGACTAATAAATAAATAAATAAATACATGAATAGCCCACCCTTCATTTGTGGGGCTCAGAGCTCCTTACATGGGGACTCCTGGGCAGCCTTTTATCCAGGAACTGACCTGGCTGGCGCCTGCTTAGCTTGAATAAAGTTACACCGCCATCATGCCATCATCAGCTGTAACCCCATAAAGCAGCCTTCCCCAACCTTGTTCTCTCCAGATGTTTTGGACTACAACTCCCATCATACCCATCCAGCATGGCTAGGGCTGATGGAAGTTGTAGTCCAAAATTTGTGAAGTGCATTAAGTTTGAGAAGGCCGCCATCAACTGTGGGTAAGAGCAGGAGGGCATTAAGTGTGGACTGGGCAGGTTTAGCCTGGAGAGCTGGAAGACTTTGAAGGGAGGATTATCTGTTGGAAGAAGAATATTTGATCACCCAATGACTAGGGTCTGAAAATGAAATGCATCCTTCCTGTTCTAAGTTTCTACATCCTGCTTGGACAAAACATGCACGTTTCCTTATTTCTTCTTACCATACCTCTCTGCATTTACACCATGCATGCATGGTACAACAGACTCTGTACAATTATCGGCGACATTATTTGTTGGGAAAGGAATAGCAGAGGGCTGTGACAATCCATGCACATTATATAGATAAGTTCTCATGAGCAGTGTGCATGAAAAGTATGCTAAAGAAGGGAGTGTGATTTCATAGAGGAGAACAGAGAAAATTTCAGAGGGTGTCTTATCGGGGTAGGAGGAAGCTGTGCCCACCTCCTCGGCTGCCTGGATTCAACTCTCTTCGAAGATGGAGCAAACCTTTTGCTGCTTTGATAAGACAGAACAGTATCGAAAGGGAAAGAATGAAGGAAATTTCTACAACCACCAAGTCCCGCATGTGGGATGCTCTTCCCCCAGTCCTTAACCTACTATTTTGGGAGGGGTTGTGATTTTTTTTGCATGTATCTCAAAGGGCTGAGTTTTCTTCACCAGTTTGACACCACTCACTAGTGTTCCCATAGTGACTGGGTACAGGAACAGACTGACCCATGGCTGCAGGGCTCCTTTCATCAGCAGCATGTTCCATGTTCAAAGAAGGCGGAAGTGTGTGGCTTACATGCACCTCAAGCATTCTGTACCATTTGCCTGGGCCTAGCCCTGGGGCTTGCTGTCGCTCTGTTTGACTATAGCAGGGGACTGAGGTCCTGGAGCTGATTCCTCCTCTCCACTTCTTTCTCTCCTCAGCTGATTACTTTATCGCAGTCTGTTGTTTCCTGACGTTTAATGTCTTCGACTGGGCAGGTCGGAGCCTTACAGCTGTCTGCATGTGGGTGAGTATCCACCAGAAAGGCCATTGGTATTGGCTTAACCAGACAGAGCCTACCCTTCCTAAAGCTCATTAAACAAGTTAGCACAACAGCCAGTAATGTTTCTGAATACCAGTTGTTAGAAACCACAGGAGGGAAGGGAGCTCTTGTGCTTGAATCCTGCTTGCGGGTTTCCCATAGGGATCTGTTGGCCACTGAGAGAACAGGATGCTGGCCTGATCCAACTGGCTCTTCTTCTGTTTTTATCAAGAAAGGGCATGTTCATGTGAAGTCGAGCTGGGATGGGTAGAAAGTCGATTGGGATCTATACTTCTTGATTTGGGCGGTGATTGGATGGGCAAAGATTTCTGGCTTGCAATTGTTGAACAATGGCAAACAACAAAACTACCTTTTGCAAGTATATTTAAGCTGCCGAAATGAGCGAACCAGGAATGGGCTTTTAGGTGAAAGGACTGTGTGCTCAGTTCAGTTCCAGTACTGAAAAACTAAATTCCTAAAGTGTGCTTTGAGGCACCCTGTTCTCTTAATTTTAACTGCGTCTTTTGCACTTGGCTCTTGAGTCTGTGGGGTTCTAGTGAAAACACAAATTAGATCTGAGAGGGCCTGAATTCTACAGACCCCTGAAGCAGGGGGCTGAAAAAGGATGTCCATATACTGGACCCAAGTTGAATACAGAGACTCAAAAACAGCCATTTCCCCCCTACTTTTATATTACATTTTTTGGGTCAGGCTCCATTGGCTTTTTAGAAACTTCCTGTCTTTCCATCTGAGATATGCGGGTATTATTTCTTCCAGTTTTTTTGCCTCCGAATGAGGGCAGATGGATTCAGTTTTGTATAGAGTAGTAGAGAATAGTTAGAGCTGAAAATAATTACAGTGGTACCCTGCAAGACGAATGCCTCGCAAGACGGAAAACCCGCTGGACGAAAGGGTTTTCCGTTTTTCAATGCGCTTCGCAGGACGAATTTCCCTATGGGCTTGCTTTGCAAGACGAAAATGTCTTGCGAGTCTAGATATTTTTTTCGCTCCCCACCCCCTTTTTCTAAGCCGCTAAACCGCTAATAGCCTTTTAGCAGCTAATCCGCTAATCCCTTAAGCCTTTAATAGCCGCTAATCCGCTAATAGCGCTAATCTGCTAAACCGCTAATAGGGTTGCTTCGCAAGACAAAGAAACCGCTAGACCAAGAAACTCGCGGAATGAATTAATTTCGTCTTGCAAGGCACCACTGTATCTGTAGAGAGAATGTGCCACAAATGGAGTTGAAAGCACACTTTCTCTTGCTTCTTGAAGTTGTGGTTCATATTAAGATGCCCCTCTGACTGGATTGAGCATAGTCAGTTTCACCTCATGGTCCTCTGCGGAACATGCAACATATTGGCCTGGCATCAAGGGTTGACACGGGTTGGGCATCTGCCAAGGGGTCACTGCCCAGAGTCTCACTGGATCCTTTGCCACTCTCCATCATTGCAACCAGCTTTATTGTTCAGCTATGTCTCGCTCTGGCCCTGTAGTTCTTATGGTTTAAGGTTAAGGAGAGGCAAGTTGAGCTGAGCTGCCTGACTGTCGTAGAGCAGGAGATGCCAGGCAGTGACAGAGGGGTGAGTCAGTGTGTGTTGTGTAATCTTTAAGGTACCACAGAAGGCCACAGTCGCTGTGGAGAGGAATAAAGTGTCTGGGAATAGTGAAGGAAGGGGAAAGGGGTGTAAAGGAAGAGACTTCAAAAACAGGAGGGAAAGTGGGAGGCAAAGTTGGTGCTTGGCTAACCAGAGACATGAGCAACCGTGGAAAGAATAAGAAATGCAGAGGTGGGGAGGGAAGAGTCAAAGACAGCTCATGGTTTTGCTTGGCACACGAAAGAGGCACACCTCTGTGTCCCCCGCCCCCATGTATGCGGCTTGGAGAAAAACACCTCACCGATTGCAGACTCTAGTAAACAAGCCCACGCTTGCAGTCTCTCAATGAGCAGGCTGTCTGGTACAGCACAGAGGTGGCGTGCTGGGGGCCAGTCAACAGAGAAAGGGCTCTGGCAGCCCAGCCCAAGATCTGTGGGTACAGAGAACCCAAAGATCAACCACCTTCTTCTCGAGGGTTGTGAGAAACAGGTTTCCTCTTGGGCCCCTCTGCAAAATGAGCACCTGCACTACAGCTCACCACTTTGGCCTAGGCCCCTGCAGTTCAGATAAATATATTGGTGCACACCAGTAAGAGACCCCATCCTGGTCTGAGTCAATAGACCTCTGTGGGAATTCCGAGCCCAACTTCACCTTTTGCTTCTCTCTGTTGGCTGCTCTCCCGTTTGCCCATGCAAAGAGATGGATGTACAAATAATGCTTGCAAAACAGCAGTGTGGGAAGTCTGATGCCACAGACTGCCTCTTTGTATGTGGTTTGAGCCTCATGATCCACCCAGGCCCCTCATTTCCTCTGGCAGATCCATTTTCCTGCTGCCTCCTCTTTTGGCAGAACTAATAGTTGTGTTCGTTCGCCACAGCATGGTCAACACCGAGGTGGATGGAGGGCTGCTCGCCCCACTGTTATTGAAGTGCCTGGATATAGGCCCATCCAGCTTCTCATGTTTTGATAAGGGACCAGTGCTAATTTGGCAAACCGGGACTAGTTAAACCCCCAGGAAGTCTAATTCTGGTCTTTATAATGTCATGACCCATTTGGTGGAAAGTTCTCCAGTAAATCAGGACTAAGAATTTGATCTCTGCTACAGTATATAATTCTGCCTTTGTGGGTGATTCCCCCCCCCCCCCATTTTTGGAAAAGTTGGGACATTCTGTTGAGGTCTTAAGGAAAGCTGTACTGAATCAAGCCGCTATGGTAAACCCTACAGATGGGGACAGCGTATACCAAAAGACCCCTTAGCAGTTGTGCACGCTAAGCCATTTTGTCAACCAAGGCAGTATTTTCTGGCTCTTATTAGTATTGTACATGGAAAAATAATGGAAACAGTTCATAAGAACTCTCTCTCTATTATATATATAGCAATATGTGTAACAGTTCGGCAACATTTTGGGTGACTGCCTACTCTGTGTAGCTCTGTGCAGTAGCTCTGTGTGTGTGAAGCTTTCTTGAGGATTATGCAGTCTTACAGCTAGCTGTATCCATTTAATATGGGGATTATGCAGGGGAAGGGAGAGAGAAATGATGGCAAAAGAAGACAATTTGAAGGTCCTCTAGCAGTCCTGAGCTACAGAGAACCCGGTTTAAAGTACTGTCCTGAACTCTTATCTGTATAACAAGAAGAAGGGAATTAAAGGATCACCTGACCTGCTTTAATCAGGAGTCAGGCTTATAGCTATGAGGCAAATTACAGGCCTCATGTTGTCATTGGAAGCCGCCTTATATGGAATCAGACCATGTGGCTCAGTGTGGCCTACTCTGACAGGCTTTGAGTAGGGGTTTTACACAGCCCTGGTACTAGGATGTTAAACACACAGTTTTCCTGCTTTGCAGCTGACCTATCGCCTTTCCCCAAAGGCTCAGTCAAGAGAGCTAGGCTGCAAAACATCTCAAGTTTAGATTGTGGATATGCTGTTGTCAGCCAATACTAAGGACATTCTCTTGGGAGGCTTTTGAACTAGCTGACCTTTGTGCATGGGATCTAGAAAGTCTTTTGGAGACTAATGTGAGCATTGCAACACGCAGGCACTTATCAAGGTTTTGCCAGGTCCCCTTGCCAAAGCTCAGGGAAGGGTGAGCTGTTCCATAGTGTGAGTGGCTTTTCCAGCTGCTTTCTTTGCCACGTATTGCATCTGTGGAATTATTGTGCAGCGCTTTGCCATTGCCAGCGACCCAAGCAACCCAGGGCAGAAGCGTCCAGCAGCTCTTTCGATCATTTTCCTTTGCTCTCCCTTTGCTTGGGCACAGAGGAGTGTGTCTGTGGAGCTCTGCACAAATTCTCCCACTTTGGTGGGAGGAAGTGCCCAATGAGAGGGGAAAGTGGGAAAACCCTCAACTTCCAGATGTCCTTTGTGACCTCTGTGGAATCACTTCTCCCCGTGATTTGGCCGACAGACTGCAACTACACAGCCTAAGGATGCGTGCGAGGAACAGACTGTTCTCTCTGGTGTGTAATTTCAGTGGGAAGATAACAGCAGTTCACGAAACAGAACCCACAAGGGTATGTTGGTAGACTAGACTGAACATACATGAGATTTGCTGAGCAAATCTGTACCCTCATGGAAACGAATAGGCTGAAGTCTCCATGGGGCAGGGACTCATTTTGTATGTATGGGTTGTTGTTTTCCTGATGGTTGCTTTTGGCTCAGGCACGACTTTGTTCTCTTTTCCCTTAGGATCTTATTGTTTTTCTTAACTCCATTTATTATAATCATTTCCCACAAAATAGCTCCTTATTGATGTTTGCAATAAAAACAATTGCTCAATTTCATATATATAAAAAAATTGTAACAAGAACACTTTTATATGTAAAAACAGTTTCGAATGTAGTACAGGTACAAACTAGGATAAAGATGTTCAAAATAAGAAATAGTTTTGTCAGTTGCTTTGGTCAACTAAATCATGACTAAACAAGTGCTGTTTTAAATACAGAATAATATTGGGAGCCCACCTCCCCATTTAACAATTGCAGAATTAAGAGCACAGAGCTGCAGTTTGTACTGTTGTATATTCTCAGTCAACCCAGAGAACAATATGTCTTCCAGTGAGCAGGGAGAATGAGCAGGGAGATTCCATAGCATGGAGCCAAACAAGATGTGACATAAAATGTGTTTGATGTTAAATGTAACATGCATACTCTGAAATATATCTGCTGATGCATCTGATAAATACCAGGATTTCAGTAGAAAGGAAGGGGAGTTTAGCCCTTACAACTCAGTTGCAAAACTGACCAAAATTGCTCCTCTGAAGCTACTTGCATTGGGAGGAAATACCAGCAGCTTACTGCTGTCAGGGACTGGACTGAAGGGGATGAGCTTGATGAGGAATGGTGAAGATCTCCCCCCCCCCCTGAAGCTTCCATAGAAGAGGAAGGCAGTATTGAATTACAGCAGTGGTTTGAGGAAGGTCACAGCTCAGAGACAGGTGAACAGAAGAGTTGGGAGAAGAGAAGGAGGAGACAGAGACAGAGCAGCCAGCTGACACGTTATCACTGGAGAGTATTTCCTACCCTGCTTCTCCCAGAATTTGGCATTCATTGAGAGTGCAAGAGCAAAGGACTTGGAGACAATTAGCCCCTGGCGGCCACCATAAGGGGAAGTGCTGTTGCTAGGAAGGGAGAGGGGAGGAGATCAGTTGGAGCAACGCCATTAACGGGATACAGACTGCATTCCTTTGTCTCTCGCCGTGATGACTGAATAAACTCATTAGTAAGAACTCTTCCTTGTTTTCTCTGCTTCTTGCTGCCACCAGGGGAGGGATGGAATTCCCCGAAGCCCGACAACTACTAATTTTCTTCTCCCCCATTTCATACAGCCTGGGAAGGACAGCCGCCTGCTGCCCATCATGGTGGCTGCCCGTGTGGTCTTCATCCCCCTCTTCATGCTGTGTAATGTGGAGCAACGCAAACACCTGCCTGTCCTCTTTGCCCATGATGCCTGGTACATCGTCTTCATGTTCTTCTTCTCCATCTCCAATGGCTACCTGGCCAGTCTCTGCATGTGCTTTGGACCCAAGTGAGTAATCACCTGAGAGGAAGGCAGGCCGGAGCAAAAAGGCCAAACCTGAACTCTTGCCAGACTCTGCTTCTCCTGCTCTATGGGAACTGGCATGGAGTTTGCCTGAGAGGCTATCATTGCAGCCCAAATTGCACTTGATGACTAGTAGTCGTCTACCACAGAGGTTTTCAACCTTTTCAAGTCCACAGCTCCCTTGACCAGCTACATTTTTTCTGCGGCACCCCAGTGGGGCTCGGGAGCCCAGTTGTGTCACCCCTTGCTTGCAGAGCTGGCAACCCCTCACCCCTTTTCGAACACCCTCCCTTGTGGAGTGTTGCCTCAGCCTTCTCTCCTCTCTCCTTGGGAGTCCTCTGCCCCAAGGAGAGGTGCCTCCTCACACCGCCCCTCAAGGGCCTGGGAAGAGGATGCCCCCAGCCTTAGCAACCTGACGGAGGCTGGCCAGAGGTGAATGTGAGGCCAGCACCTTACTCACCTTGGCAGCCAACAGCGGGCACTGCTGGGCTTGCATGGCAGAAAGGCTCCCGCCTTCAGCATCAGGCACTCAGCTCCCAAGCAGGTCTTGCACACAGCAAGCCCAAGAAAGGCCAGCACACAGTCTGAAAACTCCCAACAGCAAGGGCTGGTGGACTGGCTGGCTGGGCTTCCTGACCTGCTTGCTTGCTTGCTTCCTCCTTCCGCCTCTGGAGCTTGTAGCCAGGGCTGCTGCAACAAACAGCTGTGCAAGCCTTTGGGAGGCAGAGATGCAAGAGGAAAAGAGGGACAGAGGCCTGTGTTGCCATCATTCAAGGCACCACAGGGTGCCACGGCACACTGGTTGAAAACCACTGGTCTACCACATTGGTCCCCAGCAATTTCCTTGGGTTCTTCGCCTCCAACCACGTGGCGAAGCACAGCATTGCCTCCATCTGAAACCACTTCAAAACCTAGGGCAATGTAGATAGACAAGGATTCTATTTGTATCTACCTCACATTGCTTCATGTTTCGGTCAACCTGTGTGCATCCCAATTTTCCACACTCTGCAAAACACTAGATCAGTGGTGGGGAATTTCTGTCATGTGGGGCTAATTAGGTCTTCCATGCCTTCTCGTTTGGTCTGTGAGGCCATTGCAGCCAAGCCACACCCACCCACCCTACTGAGCTGAAGGGGGGGGGGCGGTTGTAGGCACTGAAGAGCCCTGTGCAAAGTGCTGATCCACCCACCTGTCAGACGCCTGATGTCACTGTTGCCAGGTGACCTGTATTTTTGCCTGCCCTTGAAATCAAAATGTGAAGGTAAAGGCACAGCTTGCAAAGCACCATCAGCTGATTATTGGGCCTTGTGAGGCATTGTTTGGGTGTTTCAATGCTAGCCTACATCATAATAATAACAACAATAATAGTATATTTTATTATGATGTAATGATCTCAATAATAGCCAAAATATGTACAAAATGCTTTTGTTTCGTTTTGGGCAACCCTAAAATAAGCACACCCTTAAATAAGCTTTCAGCCTCCACCACAAATGATGAATATCAATACCTCCCAACTTCCACTAGATGGTGCTGTTTTATGTCATTAATAGTCAAAATAGGTAGCCAGTCAAACACAATCCCCTCCAGGCAAGCAAGAGGCTTTATCAGAGTTCAAGGACACATTACAGTCATGCAAACAAACAAGTTGATGAGGGTGTGGGAGAGGAACAGTGATGTGGCACAGCTGGGGATGGGTGTAGCCTGGTGAGAGGCCCTAGGGCCAGATAGAGAGGACTGAACATTTGTCCCCTGGACCTAAGATTCTTCACCCATGAGGTAGTGGCACAGCAATAAAACTGCTAGCACATTTGCAAAGCTAAGCAGGGTCTGGTCCGGTTTAAAATTGGATGGGGCACCCTGTGTTGAGATTCCTGCATTGCAGGGGGTTGGACTGGATGACCCTCGGGGTCCCTTCCAACTTTACAGTTCTATGATTCTAGTTAATCTCAACCATTGATAATAATTGCCAGCTCCTTTCTAGTGCTTGAGGCCCCAGCTTCAGTCCATCAACCAGATATGCCAAGGTGGGAGCTGCATGCAGGGTTTGTGCTTCCCTTGAGCTCCCTTAGCAGCATAATGTTGGGCCACCTCTGCATTTCTGGTTTGGGATTAGCAAGCTATTGCCTGGGTTTTCTGCACAGCACTGCCCATGCACTTGGCGCACTGGTGCCTACAGAGTGACGGAAACAAACGAAACCTTAAAGGCAGGCCTCTGCCCCACGGTGCTTACACTCTTAAATGGGAGAGGCGAAGGGAAGAATATAAGCATGCCCAGCTACATGCCTCTGGCATCTCCAGGCAGAGCTGGCACGCCTGCTGTCTGAAACCCTTTGTTGGGCTGACTCACTGAAAGGACTGTGTGCAAGCAGTTGGTGGCTTGGGTAACAGGGTGTCGGCCCTGAACTGACCAGGTTTTCTCCTTCCTTCCCCCACTAGGAAAGTGCTGTCCCACGAAGCAGAGACGGCTGGGACCATCATGGCATTCTTCCTCTCGTTGGGCCTGGCCTTGGGGGCTGTCCTTTCCTTCCCAATCCGACAAGCCATCTAACAGACACACTCTGAGTGCTTTGCGGGCAGAGGATCAGCTCAGAGAGGCCACAGTGCCAGGGAAGATGTTTTGCCTGCTGCCCGGGAATTCACTGCCTTAGCTGACTCAAGCACTTCTTGGCCTGCAGTGGGGCTGCGCTAGCGGCCTGGCTCTTCTTCTGTGCAATACGCCCAGCCTTCCCATCTTTTCTACTGCCAGCTGTGAATGACCTCCACTTCCAAGGATTGTGCCAACCCTCTGCGCTCCCGTTGACATCGGGGTATTTGCCTGTCCTGCCTCCCAAACCCAGGACCATTTACTGTGTTTCCTTATGGGGGACTGGCTTAAGAATGTCTGCCCTGCTTCTATTTTTTATAACACCATTGCAGTCTCCGCTGCTCTGTAAAAGGGATTCTTCCCCTGCACCTCACTGCCACTTCAGTCTCCCACCCTTGCTTTGGTTGGAAGGACTTGCTCCTAAGTGTCCAAGCTTCTCTGGCGTCTGCTTTGCTATCTGATGGGGGAAATCCCAATGGTTTGGCAATAATTACAGGTTACACCCAGAGTTGTGTCAATCGGGTGTCCTGTCCTGCCTCTGGAAGGCAACCCTTCTCTTGAGGTGGACTTCTGGCACTCCCAAGCCACATTTCCCCAAGGCATAGCTGGTTTCTGTCTATGAAAAGAGCATGGTAAGAGTGCCAAGTCCGAAGAGGAGGACCTTGACTACTCCTGACCCATAACTGGCGGAAGTGTGTGTGTGAATATATATATATATATAGAATATGACTGAGCAAGCCAATGATGGAGAGCATTGCTTTCGACAGCCATAGTCCTGGAGTCTCGAATTACTCCCTATTACTTTGCCTTTGTAAATATGTGTGTGCATTTGCCATTTTGTATACAAACAGAACATGCCCCGGTTTTAAAACTGCCTCCATGTCTTTGACAGCTTTCTACTCACATGGTCACCAGGTGGCAGCACTGAAGGAGTGCATTTTAATGCATGGAATTCAGGAAATGCTATAGTGGATGGCAGACCTCATCCCATACTCTCCCCTGCCCTGGTTGTTTAGAGCAAAGGCCCAAGGCACTTGCAATCCATTCTCAGCTTGTCTCCTGCCCTCCTTGGATTTATAAAGCTCAGGATTGTAGTTGTTTTGTTTGTACTCTGTTTAAAAAAAGGCAATGCTTGTGATATATATTTTTTATTTTGTTTGGGGGGGAGGAGAAGCTCATAGTCCTCTAGTGTGTGGAAGAGATTTGTATTATTAAATTAGGAGATGCATTAAAAATAGGACTGCTTTTTTATAATTAAAAAACATGCCTGGAATCTTATCTTGTGAAAGGTGTGGAATAAAGTGTATGGGAGGTAAAGGTTCGCAATGAACAGCACTTTCCATATATGCCTGCAGAGATGTTCTGTTGTAAGTGTGTATAAAGTAAAGGTAAAGGGACCCCTGACCATTAGGTCCAGTCGTGGCCGACTCTGGGGTTGCGGCGCTCATCTCACTTTATTGGCTGAGGGAGCTGGCGTACAGCTTCCGGGTCATGTGGCCAGCATGACTAAGCTGCATCTGGCGAACCAGAGCAGCGCACAGAAATGCCATTTACCTTCCCGCCGGAGGGGTACCTATTTATCTACTTGCACTTTGACGTGCTTTCGAACTGCTAGGTTGGCAGGAGCAGGGACCGAGAAACGGGAGCTCACCCTGTTGCTGGGATTCTAACCGCCGGCCTTCTGATTGGCAAGCCCTAAGCTCTGTGGTTTAACCCACAGCGTGTGTATAGGACTGCAGAATTGTTAATTATTAGGATGGTTAAATATGAAGAGAGAAATTAGGGGAAGAGCACTTGGATGAGATTGTATCCAGCACTTGGGTGAGAGCACAGCCAAACACTACTAGAAGAAATGACCAGACATGTTAAAAGGTTGATGGTGTGTTAGCACTGAACGAACTACAAGGACTGAGTTATGTTAAATGCTCTGCAGGCAGTTTGCATTTTGAAACTCCCTCCACCCCTTTCCCACCACAAAGAACAATGGGTGGAGAGAAGTTCGAGGCAGAATGTCTTGCCTGCTCAGCTCCACTCCAGAAAATAATGCTTTGACAGTTTTTCCACTAGTTACTGCAATTTTGTATCTGGAAACTTCAGCTGGTGGGCGGGGGGGTGGGGGGTGGAGGTGGTACAACATTCAAGGGAGGAGGGGGAGAAGTATTAAGTATAAGTAGACAAATGTCAACTACAAGAGGTAAAACTTTCCAAACATTGCTTTGGCTTCTGAAGGCAATAGTAGAACTAGAACACCACCTGTTGGCCATATTTCTATACTGCAAGGCAAAAGTTGGGTTTTTTAAAGAACTCATTCTCAAAATATATTTCCCTGAAATTTTATATCCGAGCAAACATTTGAGTCCCATTTTAAGACGGCTCTATGATAACCTTGTTGAAATGTAGTGACCAAAACTGTACACAGTATTCAAAGTTTGACTGAACTACAGTGATATCTCGGGTTAAGTACTTAATTCGTTCTGGAGGTCCGTACTTAACCTGAAACTGTTCTTAACCTGAAGCACCACTTTAGCTAATGGGGCCTCCTGCTGCTGCCGTGCCGCTGGAGCACGATTTCTGTTCTCATCCTGAAGCAAAGTTCTTAACCTGAAGCACTATTTCTGGGTTAGCGGAGTCTGTAACCTGAAGCGTATGCAACCTGAAGTGTATGTAACCTGAGGTACCACTGAATAGATGTTTGTATATTGGCATTATGATATGGACAGTTCTGTCGTTGTTCCCTTTCTTAGAGATCCTAGCATGAGATTCACCAGTTCAACATTTTCATGGAGCTATCTACTATGCACCAAAGATCTTTTTCCTGGACAGTCATTGTCTGTTCCAATCCCATAATAAACATCTAGGTAAAGTTAGGATTTTTTGCCCCACTTTCTTACACAGAATTGCATTTTTCATATTAATAGCCATTCTCTCAGTTTGAAGAGATCCTTTTGGAGCAGAACAGTTTAACATTCAATCTCTCTTCCCAGGGAACTCTGGGAGTTGTAGCTTTCTGATGGGAATAGGCGCCTCCTAAGAACTCTCAGCATCCTTAATGCGCTACATTTCCCATGATTCTTTGGGGGGAAGCCATGAATTTAAAGTGGTGCGATGCTACTTTAAATGTAAAGTGCAGATGGGGCCATTATTAGTGGGCAGGAGATGCCGGTTCAAATTCCTACTAAGCTATATAAAGCTTAGCGGGCAGCAGCAGAGTGACAGTTTTCCCTTGTATCTATTTTGTCTCTCTCACATTTATATCCCCCGCCTCTTTCTCCAGGGCTTCCAGAGTGGTGGGCACATGATAGCACATGGATGAAGTTACCCCATTTTATCATCCTCACAAACAGGCCTGTGAAGCAGGCTAGGCTGAGAGGTCACCAGGGTTTGTGGGCCACCAGGATTGTGAACCCTCTCATGGCTTGCTGGGCACCCGGCAGGCAGTCCCTCCTGCTTTTGCAGCACCAGTTACACCAGGGGTTGTCAACCTGGTCCCTACCGCCCACTAGTAGGCGTTTCAGGATTCTAGGTGGGCGGTAGGGGTTTTACGGCACAAGCTGAATCCTCCTTCCATCAAGCGCTGGTGGGCGGTAAGGAAATTTTACTATCAAGAAAGATGCATTAGTGGGCAGTAGGTATAAAAAGGTTGACCACAGCTGAGTTACACAAACAAAAATAAATACAATTACAGTGGTATCTCGGGTTACATACGCTTCAAGTTACATATGCTTCAGGTTACAGACTCCGCTAACCCAGAAATAGTACCTCGGGTTAAGAACTTTGCTTCAGGATGAGAACAGAAATCGTGCTTCGGCAGCGTGGCGGCAGCAGGAGGCCCCATTAGCTAAAGTGGTCCTTCAGGTTAAGAACAGTTTCAGGTTAAGAACGGACCTCCGGAACGGATTACGTTCTTAACCCGAGGTACCACTGTACTATCTGGCCTATACAGAGGTAGGCTAGGCAGAAAGCAGATCAGGATTTATTGGTAATATTCTGGATGATTTTTAGTAGATGGCCAAAATGTGTCACTCCCCCACAGCAAACGGCACTGTTGAAATCAAGAAAAATTATGGGGGGGGGGGGGAGAATGCTAGCTGGGTTCAATTCTGGTCCTCACACACACACAAAAATCCTAGATTTCAGAACTATTTATTGACATTTGCATGCCGGTTGCTGGATCTCATTGGTGAGCACACGACGCATTTAAAGCACACCACAACAAAAAAAGGATCCCGGGAAATGTAGTTTAAGGGTGCTGGGAATTGTAGTTCTATGTAGAGCTAAGCTACAGTTCCCAGCATTCTTGGGGGTCTGGGTGGTTTAAATGCGCGGCTTGTGCGGCAGAGGCCTGAGTTAAGGCTCCCCCTGGTGGCCACACAATGAGCCCGCCGCTGCGTCAGAAGCATTCCCGCAAGGCGGGAAAGCGGGCGCGAGGTAAAAGAAAGCCACAAGCCGAACAGGGAGGGAGGGAGCGAGGAGCCTCGCGAAGAAACTACTGGAAGGAGGTCGCAGCACAGCCAACCGTCTCCCTACGCCACCCCATGCAGAGTACCTCAAGAAAAATAGTCCCCGCACAGCCTCGCCGTCGCACGCCAATCAAAGCCGGCGGCCGCGGCTCCGCCTCGGACCTCGGGGGAGCGCGACTGCGCATGCGTACACCGGGAGGGTTCTCGCAAAGCAAATCTGCACCCGGGAGCCGTGATTCCGTTCTGAAGCAGAGATTGTCTATAGTGCCCATTTGGCCCTTGCTCTCCGCGGGCGTTTATAGGCAAACCGGCCCATAGGAAGCACTCAGGTGCCTGAGTTGAGAACGGGAACGCACACAGCAATAGGCGAGAGCGCCTCTGGGCATGTACAGAGTGCTTTGTCCACAGACACAAGGTGGGAGGGGCGCGGGAAGCGGAGTCAGGGCTTTGGGGCGAAAAGAGTGCGGGGCCCCATTGCCCTGCCTTGGGCTTTCGAACGCAAAGGGCTCTCCTTTGATTACAGGAAATGTGTAGTAATCTGGCTATTAAAAGATCTGGGGGAGGCGGGAGAACTGAATCGGCCCCAGAGCCTCTGCGTTTCCTCCCACAGCTTTCTCTTTCACTTAAGAGGGAAAGATCTTGTGGGTCCCACAATGTCAGCTCCAGCCTGAGAGACGAAGCTGTAGCAGGGCAAGGACGTTCCTCCTCCAGTGTGTGAGGAGAGGAGCGCAACTCACAATCGAGCACATCTCTGTTTTCATTCGTGCATTCCAGCTATTAATTAGCTGCTTTTCAGGGCCAAGGCCCCACATGCAGAGAGAAAATGTAGACACATGGATAGTTATGTACACCTAAGTGCGTATGGTCATTTCACATGACTAGTTTTTAAAAGTTTTCCAGCAGATTTCTATTCTTCCAACTAATCTAATGACACTTGGGTCATTTAAAGCAGTAATCCTGGTAATGTTTCAGTTTGTGTCCTCCAGCATTCAGTTCATCAAGACCTGAAAAGCATTTGAAAGGCCAGTTGAACCTGGTGGATCCTGATCCAAATGGAAAGTACTGTCATAGGTGAAGCATTTACACAGGGCCTTAGCTACGGGGGGGGGGGGTGGGATAGCCAGATTTTTTTGCCCTGGGTTAAGCCTCCAGATAGGCACCATTGAGGCTCCCAGACTTTGTATGTCTGGACGCAATTGTGCACCCCGGGTGTGCCAAACCAGGTCTTTAACCGAGTGAAATAAAGCCTAGTTTCAGCCCTGTTTTGACACTTGATGCTTAAATTGGTTTTTAGCATTTTCTGTGTTTGTAATTGTAACATATTTACATGCATCTGATTTTGAACTGGCTCTCTTCAGCTCTTTGTCCTAGTTTGACAGCATTCCTTTCCACAATTATTATTATTATTATTATTATTATTGAGAGAAGCTCTTCTACAGGAGTCTGAGCACTGAAATAAAAGCTCTTCTACAACTCTCTGAAAGTAGGGTCTTTTATCCTGAAGCCTGTTGGTCACAACATGCTGCAAAGCCAATACCAATTTAATGAAATACTAATTTTGTGTTGTTTACCCTGCCTTTGTGGCAGGTTACAATAAATTAAATACTGTTTCTAAAAACCTGTGCATCCAACCACTAGGCCCGCCAGACTCTTGTGGCACCTTAAAAACTACAAAGATTTCATAGAATGAATGGAATTCACTTTGTCACATTGCCAAACTGAAACCCATTTTCCAGGGATGTGGAACCAGATGTTGTTGAACTACATCTCCCATCACTCCTGGCCATTAGTCATGGTGGCTGGTGCTACTGGGAATTGGAGTTCAACAACAGTTTGAAAGGCTACAGATTCTCCACCTCTTTGGTAGTCTGTGGAAGCTGATCCCACAATAAACGGTCCCTGAGCAACTACCGTTTGTGCTACAACAGATTTAGCTTTTTGAATTAGGGTTAACAAGGTTATAAATCTGGCAGAACTGCAACACTTTCAATGGATCGAGATTAACCAGTTACACACATTACCTTTTATTTTAGCCAAAAAGCCAAGATGGAATCATATAAAAGCTTTTTAGGCAAAAAAATTGCTGGGTATACAGTATTTGGCCTAGAGAAGAGATTAATAGATTAAGGGGAGGAATAATAGTCCTACAATATCTAAAGAGTTGTCACAGAAGGCAAGAGTAGGACCCATGGGCGGGAATTTCAGGGAAGCAATTTCCAGTTAAATACTGGGGTGAGAGCTATGTGACCTGCAAAAAGACTGCCTTGAGAGGCATTGGGCTCTCCTTTGCTGGAGACTGGGCTGCCATCTTTTAAGGCATACCATATTTGCATCCAGCATCGAAGATCCTGCATAGAGATCTACCTGGATAGATCTACCTCCAAGGTAACTTTCACCTCTAATATTCCAGGATTGCAGTGAAAATATAAGTATTTATTTTTATTTTTTAAAAACTGTAACTGGACTATCTTAAAAGAAGCGTTCTTCTTCCTCACATAAGGAATTCCTCTTCTGAAAATGTTGACTGAGGGTACACGCCTCCATCATCACAAAACGAAATATCTGTTTACAGTTTACTTGATTCTGAACTCTACACTTCCCATTCAAATTAATGCACATTTGATGGGTTAACCTGCGAGCTAATCGACGTCTTTAACAGACCGCACTTATCATCTGCACATCGTTCGTTATTCCTAGCCATTCCTTTCGAAACGGCACGGGGAGAAGAAGCGTGACCCGGGAGTCCCTGAGCTTCAGAAGGACCAAGCAAGAAGAAGAGCCGTCGAAGTGCGAAGGGGAGGGAGGAGGCTGTCGGAGCCCATCCGAGCACCAGCCCCTTTAAGGCGGAGGGAGCAAAGGGACGCGAGGCTCCGCACTCAGCCGCACTCAGCCGCTATATAGGTCTGCAAGAGGCGGTCCGCGCTCCTCTCCTGGCTGTGCCGCGATCTCTGTCGTCAAGACCAGGCCGTGCTCCAGGCTTATCTCCCGCCGTCGATCAAAGTAAGCGGGGTGGTGGTGGCCTGAATCCCCCCACCCACCCCATTCCCAAAAGAAGGGCGCCGCGTGAAGCGACGGCGGTGTCCCGAGGGATGCTGCGGGTAGAAGGGCAGAGGAGCGGCGCCGCACCTGCTTCCTCCGGGGGGCCATGTGCCCGCCGCCGCCGCCTCTTCCTCGGCTAGGTCGGGCCCCAGGCCCCGCGAAGGGTTTCCTCAGAGGCGCCGCTGACAGGATCGGCCGCGCAGACACGCGTGGGTGGGGGAGGGGGCCCAGCGCCGCCCGGCTGAGGAGAGGCGCGCGCGCTCGTGGGCCTAGCCAGGCCCGGTGCCCGAGCGCGTCATTCTCAGGGCCCGGAGCCCTGGCGCCTCCCGCAGCCCCTTCCGCCCTCCCTCGAGGCCTTGCGGCTTCTCTTCCCTGCGCTCGGCTCTTCTTCTTACCGGCCTTGGCTGAGCGCAGTTCCTCGCGGGGGAGAAGGTGTGAAAGAGAAGCAAAACCACCCGATCATGGTGGATGGTGGCGGTTGCTGCTGTTGCCGCCGCCCTAATGGCGCTCATCTTCTAACGGCTTAAGTGGCCGGTTCAACAATGGCTCGCCTGGTCTCGGGTATCGCCTTGTGCCGAAAGGGAATCGGTTTAGCCTCGGCTTCCTGAAGCAGCCGGCTTTTATCCCAGATGCAGCTAAGAAAGCAGGAGAAATTAGACGGGAGGGAACTTAGATCTAGGAATTCCCATTGTTTCAACTTAGGTTTAAATCTTGCTTATTGGGTTTTTACAAATGGCGGGCCAGTGAATGAAAACGTCGGGGAAGTTAAGCCTGCTGGCCCCCTGCACTACTGCAAAACATGTGATGCAAGAAGATGCCTGCCGGTGGCCTTGATCTAGTTCAGCCTTGCACTAATCCTGGCAGGAGATAAGTCCTTTTTGTTCGCAGGAGCCGAGGAAGAAAGATAGCGGTATCCCAGGAAATGTTCAGTGAATCTTTCTTTGATTCTAGCAAGCTGAAGTTCAGGACTCCATCATGCAGTGTCAGACTAACAGGGATGGGGAACCTATCAGCCTCCAGATGCTGTAAGGCTCCTGCTCCTGCGAACATGGCCACTAGTCAAGGATGATGGAAGTTGCAGTCCAACAGAAACTGGAAGACCATAGCTTCTCGTTCTTGCTGTGTAGACATAGCATGTGCAGCTGAACTACACATAGTGTCTCTGCGTCACATCTTTGCTCTTGCAAACTTGACTAGCTAGCTTTCAGGAGGTCACTATCGCTGCCCAATGTTTGTAGGAGGACAACAATGTGGGGATATGCCTTTCAAGGTGGTCGTAAGGCTTACTGAGTTAATTTATACTAACCTCACTGAACACAAAGGTTCCAGGGTGGATCACATCAATGTAAAATACAACACTAAAAACAGTTTAAAAAACAAATTAGAATACAACTAGAGTGGGTCCTAGAATATATTTAAGTGTCAACGGCTAGGATAAAGAGATGTGTCTTCAGCATAAGACAAAAACAGGATGGTGTCAGATGCACCACTAGAAAGGGAATTCCACAATTTAAGGCCCACCACACTTGAACTTCTGAGGGTGCCACAGCTACCAAGAGGACCCCCTCTGCTTATCTGAGCACCTAAGAGGATCTGTAGGGCAAGGAGGTGGTCTTTCAGGTAGTTGGGGCCTAGTTTGGGGCTTTTAACAGCAGTGTGAGCTCCATAAATTAAACCTGGAAACAAATTAGCAACTGATGAAGTTGTAAATGTTAGTACTGTATCCCTGTATGACAAAGATATTGACTTCTTGGTTTGTATTCCAGATGCCTGAAGAAATCCAAACCCAGCATGGCGAAGAGGAGGTGGAAACCTTTGCCTTCCAGGCAGAGATTGCCCAGCTTATGTCCCTGATAATCAACACCTTTTACTCCAACAAGGAAATCTTTATGCGGGAGATCATTTCCAACGCCTCTGATGTGAGTATGTTGACCTAGAGTTGGGAGGAAGGAGAAGAGCTGTGTGGAAGAAGGAATAATACTTAAATCTAGAATTTAAATAATTTATTTAGAGTTTCCCATTGGAACGTCATATATTTCCCAAACAGTGGTACACGCTCATTAGTTGAGCTATCCACAAACATTTAATTAAATAGAGCATTTATACTGTCTAGGAGGCTACACTACATGCCAGCCATTTCTTCTAGTTGCAGAACACACCTGTTCTGTCCTGATCCCAAAAACACAAAGTAGAAGACAATCCAAAAACTCCATTGCAGCATGCCTGTGCACTTTTTTTTTTGTTTATTTAGAGACTGTTAAGTGCCCATAGCTTTCTAGAAGCAAGGCTTGGGCAGAGCAAGCTGTTAGGACATCTACTTTTTCTGTTTTCGTATTCATAATGTCAGTTATGGAGTAGGTTGCAGAGTTCAAGAAGTTCAAGAATATGGCGGTCTTCAAAACTACTGATCTGTGGACAAAATGAAGCCTGCTGGGGTCCTGCTTTGCCTTGCAAGGCCCACCTGCCATAACACGGCATAAGGTGTGGGGCATAGAAAGCTACAGAGGAATAATTGGGTGCCTTATACTGTTTTCCTGGTTGTTTCTCTGCAAGTGGGGCTTGCCATGGGTGTCTTTAAAACTTTGCATCGATGGCAGGCCCTGGGCACAATAGTATGGGTCTCCCAGTGATCCACAGAATGGCATTTCCTGGACCAAGAGTCTAGATCCTGGTGCATTTCATCACTTGCTGGAGTCTAGCCCCCAGTATCAAACCTATAACAAGCAGCAGTATAATATGGAATCTATTGCACAGTCCCAAACCGATAGTAACAACATAGTACATAACCTTTTGTGCCATTTGGTAATGATTGATCTTGAAAAATGTATTTTTACAGTGGGTCTTTATTTTTGAAGAAATGCACCCTTTTCCCTCAGTGTATTTGAGTTTTCACATAATTTTATTCAGATTTAATTGTCCTATCTTTTTAGAAAGATAAACTTGGGATTTTTTCTTCTTCAAATCTGATTAAATGATTTCCCCTCATCTTGGCAATACTGAAAAAAAGGCTTGGCAGTAGGGACAAACAGATTTGATCAAGCCAACTGCTGGTATTAACTAGAAGTGAGCACTCACTTTGCATCTTTTTCTAGGTAAAGCTGGTTACCTTAGAAGTTCAGATTGGGACAACCTTCCCAACCTGTTGCCCTTTAGATGTTGTTGGACCCCAGCGCCCATCAGCCCCAGCCAGTGTGGCTAGCGGTCAGAGATGATGGGAGCTGTGGTCTAATAACATTGGAGGACCACAGGTTGGGGAAGCCTACACTATAGCATGCAATCTCTTGAGAGTGTTAGGAAGGTAGACAGTGTGGACAGATTCCTACATTTAAAAACCCTGCTGGAACAAACCAAAGATGCATTTAGTCTGGCATCTTGTTTTTGTCATTGGATAGCCAAATGCTCTGAAGATGCCCAAAAGAAGGGCATGAAGACATGTCGCCATTGTTTGCCGGTTGCTACAGAGCAGCTGTTTGTGGTTATAATGGCTGATTGTATTCCCCTTTTAAATCCTCTAAGCCAGTGGCGATTGCCACACCTTATGACGACAAATTCTATAATTCTGCATTGTGTGCTGAAATACTTACTTGGTCCTAAATCTGCTGCCCAAATTTTGTTGGGTCTAGTATTATATATGAGAGAGAGAGAGAGAGCTCACACACAATTTCCTCTTACCTTTTTTTTAGCATCATGAATAATTTTATAAAGCTCCCTCCTATTCTCCCTTCAGGAGTAGGTTGCCCAGCAGCAATGTTGATTGCCACTTCCTGGGAAGGACAAGGGTGGGTGCAGTGGTAGGAGTGCTGGATTGGTTCTGTTGTGTAGCCCCAACCTCCTCACTGCCTAGCCCCTCTCCTTTCCCATCAACGGCAACCACGGGGGGGCTCTTGCTGTTGGTGTGCCTCACCAGTTGAGCCGCTCCTACCTTCCTTAGTTTATGAATAAGAGAGGGAGGACTTCATACTCTTCCTTCCAGGAGAGCAACAACCCTGTGTCAGGTTTGCTTCTGGGACTTCGTTTAAGCAGAACCTTCTCATGCAGAAGCAGCGTTCTGACATGGATTGATCACATTGGCTCAATTTCTTCCTCTCACCCTCAGAAGCAGCTTTGCAGTAGGCATGTGCTAACAAGTGCTGGGGGAACTGGTTCACCTCTCCGTCATACTGCTCTGAGATTTTACTCATCCCTTTCTGAACGGGCTTTGTTCCTTCTTAAGCCTCCGGCAGAGTTTTGTTTTGACGGTATCGCTGGCTCTAGTGGGCCCCTTTAAAGTCCTACCTGGAAACAATGATTGGAATGGATTTCAGCATGGCTCCAGTTCTAGGGTGTGGGCAAGTGTTGGCATCACATTTCAAAATAGTCTAATAAACAGATGAGAATCCAAAACAAACAAAAAAATGCCTAAGTGAAATACTCATAGTAAAAAAAGGGGGGGTCCAATATGTTCCAGTAGCCTAACAAGTTTTAAAAAGTAGAAATAAGAAATAACTGTTGCAAGTTTGCTTTATGAGAGTGTTAACTTCTGTGTCATGATAAAGTCATATTTGAGCAGAATGAACTTCCTAGGATAAGCGTTATTCCTGAGGTCCAGTGGTTACCCTGTAGTCCTAGGTAATGTTTTTTTAAAAAAACAACAAGGAATGTACTATTTTTTACAGAAACAAAAACGCTCCATTGTTTTTTTAAAGCCGTATAACAACATTAAAATGGAATTGGTGATACAAGTAAAATGCTAACATTTTCTCTGCCCTATTTTGAGAAGTTGTCAAGAATTAAATGGATTTATGTTAGGTTTGGTCTTCAGAAGTTTCTCTTCCTCATTCATTTCAGTAACGACAAATTGGATCCCCAAGCTTTGTAAATTCCATGCAATTTAACAGCAAAGAAAGTGAAAGTTGGGCGGGGGGGGGGCTTAAACATCACAGGACAACTGATTGCCATCATCATTGGATATGTGGAATATAAAGTGACTGAGATTTGTATTTTTATATAACAAATTTCAAACAGCTACTTAGCATCACAACAATGCTGTTAACTTTGACAGTGGTTTGTAGATCTGTAAAATCTGAAAACTGATAGCATGAAACATTTTGTTTGCTTACATGCAGTTCTGTGGAAGTGATACAGATTCTGAAATTGAGATTGTCTGTTCGATCATCCCATCCTTACCTATTTTTTCTTGTCTCATAGGCACTGGACAAAATCCGCTATGAGAGTCTGACAGATCCCTCAAAGCTGGAAAGTGGCAAAGAGCTGAAGATAGATATCATTCCCAATCCCCATGATCGCACCCTCACCTTGGTGGACACCGGTATTGGCATGACAAAGGCAGATCTTATCAACAATCTGGGCACCATTGCGAAGTCTGGCACCAAAGCCTTCATGGAAGCCTTGCAGGTGGGTGGCTGGTGGATGAGATTTTTGGAAAGGATGGAGAGCAACAACTTTAGTTTGTTGACTTAAATAAGTAGAGAGACCATGGATCTGGCATATAGAGGCATGCTTGAATTTCACATTCAAAGAAACTGGGATTCTTTAGCAAGAAAACCTGAATCTCTTACTTAACATCTATATTAGAAATTAAAGTAATTACATGCAAAGTAGGCAAATTGGTGTTTATTTAACAACAGTCTACTGGAGAGGAACAGAGAACTGTACAGAGTATCTAATCCCCTTGATAAGTGGAAAATATTGTCTCATGAGCTCGTCTGAGAATTTCATCAGCCACTATCCATGCACTTTATGGTAGGGAACCTGTGCTCTTCCTGATGCCACCTGATTTAAATTCCTACCATCCCAGGCCATTGGCCGTGTTCTCTGGGGCTGATGAGAGTTGGTTTCCAGTAAATTAGGGCCACAGGTCCCGCTCCCTGATTTTAAGAGGAAGAAGGCTGCTTTTAATACAATCAAAACCGAGGCTTTCAGGATGTTGAATCCTTTGCCTATGAATTTTCATTTTTTTCACAAAATTCAGCACCTCGCTCATAAGCTGCTTCACTGTTTTGTACCATTCCTATTTTTAAAATAAACAAAAAAATCTAAATTCATTATAAAGGTGCATCTAACCTGGGTGTTGCCTTATTTCCTGCCAGCTCTTCATGTCTAGAACATAGCTTTCTGGTCATTTAGAAACTCTGTGTATGCATATGTATAAGTTAGCTTTCCTTTCCAGACATCTAGTCTCTCTTCTTCCATCTACAGGCTGGTGCAGACATCTCCATGATTGGACAGTTCGGTGTGGGCTTTTACTCTGCTTACCTTGTGGCTGAGAAGGTTGTGGTTATCACCAAGCACAACGATGATGAACAGTATGCCTGGGAGTCATCTGCAGGCGGCTCCTTCACTGTCAAAACTGACCATGGTATGTGATGGCAGATGCCCCCAAAAGCAAGTGATCAAGGGGTTCTCAAATGCTTTCTTGAATTAGAAGTAGAAGGGGGAATGTGGCAGTATCATACATGACCCAAAAGTAGGAATCATAGTACAGTGGTACTTGGGTTACAAACACTTTGGGTTACAGACTCCACTAACCCAGAAGTAGTTCCTTGGGTTAAGAACTTTACCTTAGGATGAGAACAGAAATCGCTGAAATTAGCTAAAGTGGTACATCAGGTTAAGAACAGTTCCAGGTTATGAACAGATCTCTGGAACAAATTAAGTACATAACCAGAGGTACCACTATAATTCTTCCTCTTCTTTTCTGCCCTCTGCTGGTGAGGTTGAGAAGTAACCAGCAAAAAAGACTTGTTACCCAGGAGACCTTTCAGTCATTTCCAAAAGAGCACGGAGGTTGGGACATCATTCATGGTGCAGCAGCACATGTTATGTGCTGGGACTTCCTGCATCATTTACAGTTCATTTGGGATCTCTCTTTCTGATTCTGTGAGGCAGATTGAGCGTGAAGTGACATTTTTTTCACTTTTAAATAATATTTTATTAAACAGAATGTATAAATAGCATCTCTTCTCCACCACAGAATTCTCAAAAGCATTCCATAAGGGAATAAAAAAGAAACCATAATTATCTGTTGATGCAAGAGATACGAAATAAATGTATTATCTGCGTCACCTCATGCTTTTCATATTTCTGAGGCAGCTATAAATAGGTGTCCTTGCATATTGTCATTAGGTGCATAGCTTGAGTTTGCAGGGGAGGAAATGGCAACGCTAGTTGTCAATCAAGATGTCGACCCAGTGTGCGACAGCTGTAAAAAAGACAAATTCCATACTAGGATCATTAGGAAATGAATTGAAAATAAAACTGTCAATATCACAAGTGCCAATATCACAAGTGTTGTTATAAAAATCTGGAATGCATCTGAAGCACGGAGGGAAAATTGTGGCATTTAGGACTTTTTAGTTTAGAGAAAAGGCAAGTAAGAGGTGACATAGAAGTTTGAAAAATTAAGCATGGCATGGAGAAAGTGGATAGAGAAATGTTTTTCTCCCTCATAACACTAGAACTCCTGGGCATCTAATGAAACTGAATGTTGGAGGTTTGGGGACAGGAAGAAAGGCATTCATTCAGTAGCACAAAGATAAACTTTGTTTATCTTGTTTATCTTTGCTCCCACCAAAACAGTGATAGCCACCAACTTGGATGGCTTTAAAAGAGGATTAGGGAAGTTTGTGGAGGATAAGGCTCTCAATGGCTGAGGGAGAGCACTCCTGTTTGTGAATTTGACACAGGCATCTGGTTAGCCCCTTATGAACAGGATGCTGGACTAGATAGGCCATTGGCCTGATCCAGCAGGCTCTTACCTTCTTTCTAGTAGCCTCATAAAAGGGACGCAGGTGGCGCTGTGGGTTAAACCACAGAGCCTAGGACTTGCCGATCAGAAGGTCAGCGGTTCGAATCCCCGTGACGGGGTGAGCTCCCATTGCTCAGTCCCTACTCCTGCCAACCTAGCAGTTGGAAAGCACGTCAAAGTGCAAGTAGATAAATAGGTAACGCTCCGGCGGGAAGGTAAATGGTATTACCATGTGCTGCTCTGGTTCGCCAGAAGCGGCTTAGTCGTGCTGGCCACATGACCCGGAAGCTGTACGCCGGCTCCCTTGGCCAATAAAGCGAAATGAGCGCCACAATCCCAGAGTCACAACTGGTCCTAATGGTCAGGGGCTACCTTTAGTAGCCTCGTAGGTTTCCTCTGAACAATCTTAGGCTGCATATGTACACTTAAGAAAGAGTTCTTACCAATTATAAGACCTACGACTTGCTCTTAGAAGAGAAAAACTAAGTTTTTTATATCAGCCTCTCCAAAACAAGGACTACCTCCCCCAGTAATGGCCAGTCTTCCACCTGCTGGAGATGTTGGCTCTGACCAGGAACACTTTCTAAGGAACCGCAGATCTGACATGGCCTTCCAGAGTCTCCCACCAGCCTTCGCCAACCTAGTGCTCCCCAGATGTTTTGGACTGCATCTCCGCAACCCAGGCTTAGTTCCTCTTGTTCTTTGTTTTAGGCGAACCCATTGGCCGTGGTACCAAAGTGATCTTGCACCTGAAGGAAGATCAGACTGAATACCTGGAGGAACGTCGCATCAAGGAAGTGGTGAAGAAGCACTCTCAGTTCATCGGCTACCCTATCACCCTCTATGTACGTATACAAGAGGAGCTGCTCCAGGGGGTCAAGGGAGTTTCATTTCCACAGCCACCTTTAGGGGTGTGGTGGAAACTGTTCCACATTGTGCTGCTGTTGGAGTGCTAAAGTCTCTCCATGAAGGAGAGCCCAGGCATGGTATGTGAAGGAGGGAGAGCTGGACTATTCATATGCTGCCTGTACTTTTAGAGAAATCCTGCAGCTTTTGAAACAGATTTTATAGGAGCATTGTACTGGCTTGTGGCTTAGACGGCTGTTGATGTTATTTATTGAATTTCGTTTCAGACTGGGACCCACCTTCAACACAAAAATAGATTTGGGAATCCGTTTCTTAATTTTTGTTATATATTTCTATTGCAGTTAGTGCTGCTGTTAATGAGCCTTAAATCAGACCATGACCCATGGGTGAAGTCTTGCATGCTTTAAAGTGTTTAGGGTGCTAAAGTGAAGTGGCTCTTGCAATTTCAAGTGCGGCTTCACTTGGGAAGCATTCTCTTGTGTAAAGCAGCTCCATCCTGTGGTGGGCTTTTTAAAAAGTTCTGCCACATCTTGGGTTGTGGCCTGGTCACAGGCCTGAGAAAGCAGTGGCCACACTTTAGATGGTAGTGGTGTTTTGAAACTGCTCCCTTGACTAGCATGAGAAGCAGAAGGGCTAAACTTTCTACCTGGTGGAAGTATAGGTGTGAAGTTGGCAAGACAAAGGGTGCCTCTCTGTGTCTGCATGCTTCATACACGGTACATTAATCCCCCATTCTCTGAATATGTCCCACGCCCAGGTTATCCCTCTTGATAAACCTGCAGTACAGTAACAAGGTTCTCTTCTTGCAGCTGGAGAAGGAGCGTGAGAAGGAAATCAGCGACGATGAGGCGGAGGAGGAAAAAGTGGAGAAGGAGGATGAAGAGGCAGCCCCCAAGGATGAGGAGGAGAAGCCCAAGATTGAAGATGTGGGCTCAGATGAGGAGGAGGAAGGTGGCAAGAGCAAGAAGAAGACCAAGAAGATCAAGGAAAAGTACATCGACCAGGAGGAACTGAACAAGACCAAACCCATCTGGACCCGAAACCCTGATGACATCACTCAGGAGGAGTATGGCGAGTTCTACAAGAGCTTGACTAATGATTGGGAAGACCATCTGGCTGTTAAGGTGAGAGTGGTAGATATCTCTGCTGATATCTACTGTACTTGGTTCTCTGTATTGAGCAAAGGCCCAGAGAAATTAGCAGACAAGATGGCAATACAGGGCAGCAGCGTCTGCTGACTAAAAAACTGAGCCCTTAAATAGGGTTGCCATACGTCTGGAATTTCCTGGGCATACCCAGAATACTGTGGTTGGCAGCAGTGCCCAGGCAGAAATTAGCAAAATGTCTGAAAAAATCCAGATGTATGGCAACCTTTTATGTCCAGATTTTTGAAATATGGCAACCCTAACTGTGAAGAATGTATGCATTATTATGTGAAGGGGATAGAAGAGACCGCTTCATGGAGGAAGAAGCTTGCAGTTCTCCACTGCAATATATTTTCTAAGTGTCGCTAGGTTTCATTAGAGTTGCCTGCACCCATTCATAGCTGCCCAGTGGATAGAAGTATAGCAGTATGTTTTAAAGTATTAACTGAGGTATCATTGAAAAGTTTAAAAAACAAACAACCCCCCCCCCTCAGGCTAGAGGAGAGAAGGATCTCTTGAATGAAATTATTGGAACTAGGTGTATGGCTGCCAGATTCCATGCTGGGGCAAGTTTTTGTCCATTTCCAGCTGTGTTCTGGGTTGCAAATGAACAGGTGCAGCTTCTCTTGTCCATATAGCACTAATGGAATAAGTGGCACCTGTTGAACTCTACTGGGGTGCAAGAAATTCTAGCACGGTGAAGCTTCCTCTGAAGCTTCTGAAGCTTCCTCTTGCCTAGCAAGTTTTGCCAGGAATATCTAACAAGTCCAGTCCACACAGATGTCTTCCTATGGTACTTTTGCTGCCAGTGTGTGTTTTCCCCAAAGGGCTGCTCACTAGCTCATCTGATGTTCCCAAACTTCACAGCACTTCTCTGTGGAGGGGCAGCTGGAATTCCGGGCGCTTCTCTTCATCCCACGCCGGGCCCCGTTTGACCTCTTTGAGAACAAGAAGAAAAAGAACAACATCAAGCTGTATGTGAGGCGCGTCTTCATTATGGACAGCTGTGATGAACTCATCCCAGAGTACCTGAGTAAGCTCCCTCTCTGTGTTCCTGCCTTACCTCACTTAGAATATTGGGCTGTTTTTATCGCCCTTGTTTGACCCATCTCTGCAATGCCAGTATTGAAGTATCATTTCATTCTGGTTTTTCAAACTCCCAGAACCAAGGTGGCATCGCTAGATGCTTATGGACTACAATTCCCATCATCCTTAATCATTGGTCATGCTAGATGGAGCTGATGGGAATTGGAGTGACACATGTTCCCCATCACTGATCTCTAGCAAAGCTGTATCTCCCACCCCAGCCAGCCTGGCTTAGTGTACTCATTTATCTTCCTCTGCTATTTGTAGAACTGTGGCGGGGCGGGCGGGAATTAGTGCAAGGGGTCATGACATAGGTTAGCTCCCTCTGTGCAAGTTCTCTTTGCGCTGTTCCTCCCAAACACCCGAGGCTTGCATTTCCAATTGGGCACTGTTTTGCTTATGAAATGCTTTCGTAGGTTGGGATGAAATACCACCTGGCCTAACCTGCCACCTACCCGTTCATACTAAATAATAGTAATACTGCACAACATTGGTCCAAGGAAGAGAATCAAACCATACAGCAATTCTATGGCAAACCAAACCATATGAAAATTCTCAGGGTGGAGACTCTGAAAATGAGCAAAGCTCTTCTGCTGAGTTCTGCAAAGGGCGCTTTTGGGGAAGGCTGAATTGCCATGTATGTACACACTTTCTTGTCCCTTCTCCCTGGATCACTTATGTAGAACAAAGAAATGGTACTCTCTTACTCAGATTACCTATCAGTTGTCATGGCTCGCTTAGTCTCTGATTTTATTTCTTCCTTTCTTTTGTTAAATCAGACTTCATCCGGGGTGTAGTGGACTCCGAGGATCTGCCCCTGAACATCTCCCGTGAGATGCTGCAACAAAGCAAGATTCTCAAAGTGATTCGCAAGAACATCGTCAAGAAATGCCTGGAGCTTTTTGCAGAGCTGGCGGAGGACAAAGAAAACTACAAGAAGTTCTACGAAGCCTTCTCCAAAAATCTCAAGGTGAGAGCTGACCAGCCCACTGTCTCAGGCTGGATTGAGCACAGTAATTTGGGCAGTAAAACAATCTGCTGCAGTAGAATTTCTTGCTCCTGACTTCTACTACCTTGTTTTGTTTTTAATTATGGGAAGTGTTCTTTAAAAAAAACAGTTCTAGTCCTCATGATTGTGAAAAGGCTGGGAAATCTTCAGGCCGTAAGCTCAGAAAAGGGGAGAGTGAAGCTAAGCAGTAATGTTACATTATCAGATTGACTCTAGCCTGAACACCTGTTGCCCTGCATGTCCATTTATTAGCCTGGCCAGTTGGGTACCTATTTATTTAGAGTCCAGTTCTTCTCTCCCCAACCACCCTGGGTTGGGCTGCCCATCTGTCAATAGTGACATTTTTTTGCCCACACTATTTGGAATCTATAAATACAAATAAATGCATCTAAAACATCTTTTGCCCATAGCTGGGGATCCATGAGGACTCTACCAACAGGAAACGCCTGTCAGAACTGTTGCGGTACCACACTTCCCACTCTGGCGACGAGATGAATTCCCTCTCCGAATATGTGTCCCGTATGAAGGAAAACCAGAAAAGCATCTATTACATCACAGGTAAATAATACCTGCTGTCAGGACAAAGCTGATTAAACCTTTTCTCCTCACAGTGGAATGATGAGTCCTTTGAGCAGAAATCTTTGGTTATAGTGGAACCTGGGAATTTTATTTCCACTGAACTCACCTTGGCTGCTCTGGCATCAATTTCTGAGTTATTTGTGCCTTTGGTCAATTCTCCTTAATAGATTACCTTCCTTGGATCTTCTGGGGGTGGTGGCTCTTTTCTTTAATTGAAGAGAGATTGAAAACCCAACTCTAATTTTCATGATTCCAGAGACATGAGCTAAAAACCTCCAAGTTTTAATTAAACGTTGTGAAACCAGTAAGAGTTAATTCAGAAGGACTTCCAAATATCTGTCAATTCTTTTACACATCTTTGCCCTTTAGAGTTCCAGTCTAATTTCTCAGTGCATGATAAAAAATGGGAAAACACACCTTTCAAGGTCCTAAATTGCACGATCCACATAATGTGTGCTTATTAAATTACGCAAAAGGGAGGCACATTTATAATAGGAACTGAAGCTTAGATTCAGCAAATGTAGACAGAAATACATCTTGATTTGCTGTGTACTAGAATATTGGTCTCTATTAGAAGATAACCTTGGTGCCCTCTGTTTTGAGTGTTGGGTGCAAAAATCTCCTGTTTTGATACCTTCCTAGTCTTGCCAGGTTTGGGGGCCCCATCCACAAGGCTTAGCAAAATGCAAGACCAGCTGAAACATGCTTGTTATGAGAGCATCATTACTCTCTTTAAAAATGGAGCTTTGTTGGAGCCCATGATGTGCAGCCTGATGTTAGCTCCTCTAATCTCTTGTGCTGCAGGTGAGAGCAAGGAGCAGGTGGCTAACTCTGCCTTTGTGGAGCGAGTGAGGAAACGTGGTTTTGAGGTGGTGTACATGACAGAGCCCATTGATGAGTATAGCGTCCAGCAGCTGAAGGAATTTGATGGCAAGACCTTGGTGTCCGTCACCAAAGAAGGGCTGGAGCTGCCAGAGGATGAGGACGAGAAGAAGAAGATGGAGGAGAGCAAAGCCAAGTTTGAGAACCTTTGCAAACTCATGAAGGAAATCCTGGAGAAGAAAGTTGAAAAGGTGAGTGTGCTTTGTCCCATTATCTGCCTGACCACACACATTTGCAAAGAAGGCAGAGGGCCTTCTTGGTAGTGGTGCCCTCCCTTCAGATCTCAAGGGGATAAAGAATTATACAACTTTTAGAAGACATCTGAAGGCAGCCCTGTATCAGGAGGTTTTTAAAGCTTGTTTTTATTATATTTTTAGATGTGCTGTAAGCCACCCAGAGTGGCTGGGGAAACCCAGCCAGATGGGTTAAGAATAATAAACATTTTTTGATGAAGGCTCATGATTTGGCATCTGGTGTCTTATCTAGGTGACGGTCTCAAACAGGCTGGTCTCCTCACCCTGCTGTATTGTCACCAGCACCTATGGCTGGACCGCCAACATGGAACGTATCATGAAGGCCCAGGCCTTGCGAGACAACTCCACCATGGGCTACATGATGGCCAAGAAGCACCTGGAGATCAATCCTGACCACCCCATTGTAGAGACACTGCGTCAGAAGGCGGAGGCAGACAAGAACGACAAGGCCGTCAAGGACCTTGTGGTGCTGCTCTTTGAGACAGCACTGCTTTCCTCTGGCTTCTCCTTGGAGGATCCACAGACTCACTCCAACCGTATCTATAGGATGATCAAGCTGGGGCTCGGTGAGTTGCTGGGAGATGGGGAGCAGCAAAGTCTATTTCTTCTGCTATTGAGGAAATGGAATATGGCAAGTTAAGAGAGGTTTATAGCCTTTTTGTGACCCTGATGCATTCAATCCAGGGCTTGTCAAACAACTTGGGGTTTTTGGCCTCAGGAAGGTCCAATTTACTTGGTTACTCTAGCCACAAATGCACACTCATTCTTCTCTAGCCTCAGGGGAAACTTTGTTGTGGCAGTGGTGGTGGGAACATTAATGTGGGTTAGTCACATAGAATTGTGACGTGAAAAGGCCAGGAGAGGTATAGCAGTGGGGGGAGTGTTTTTATAAGTGAGGCCTGGTGAGCAGAAGGATGTGAAATTGCCTGTAGCTGGTGTGGAAAGCAGACTTGGAACCTAAATGTCAATTAATTTTGGGAGTACCAAGAAAGGATTCCAGCCTGTAACACAAGGTGGTGGATGTGAAGGTATGAGAGCCCAAGCTAAGATTGGACCTTTTCCATGACTTTGCTACTGATGGAAGTGTCTGTTCTCTCAGTACCTCCCCCCAGCATCTACAACATGGAGATAACTTTGCCACACCTTTCCAGGCTGTTGTAAGCATTACTGAGATTGTGATGGATATTGGCAAATGTTCTTTAGTCTGCCAAATTTTTCTAAAAATTGTAGATATATAGGAGCTTCCATGAAGGGCATTCTATAGTACTGCAGTATAAGGCTGACAAGTCTTTGCTTTGTTACTGCTACATGTGTGGCCTTATTAAAGCCCTGTTAGAGCACTGAATCTCCTTGTATGTAAACAAACCTGCAGGGAAAAGCAGCAGGTCATGGCTCTGAGCCCTCCACACGCTTGAGGACAAAGGCCTAAAGTGAGGATCCTTCTCTCTTCATGGAGGCTCCTCACTTCAGGCCCTCATGCTTTTGGAGGGCTCCAAACTGAGTACAACCGATGTGCCACAGGGGGGCATGATGATTGCTTGCAAATGAGAAAGGAATACAAGTCTGGCTCTTAAAGAGACCCTTTCTAGCCTTGAATGGCCTAAAAATGATTTTCTATTGCACACTTACTATTTCAGGGATTGATGAAGATGAGGTTGCTGCTGAAGAGCCTAGTGCCGCTGTCTCTGAAGATATTCCCCCTCTGGAAGGAGACGAGGATGCCTCACGCATGGAGGAAGTGGATTAAAGAGAGGGCGCTGACCTCCCCCTCTGTCTTGCCCCCATCCATTCCCTGCACCATCGCCTTGCTCAGGAATACTGGCTCCGGCAGTGCTCTGGCATGCCTTCGTAAGCAGTCTCTCACTACCTTCCTGTATAATTGGTAGCCAGTGTGACAAGGGGTCTCCACACCTATCTGATCTGTCTTTCTGCTTGTTTAGAAAAAATGCTGCTTTAGGGGAAAGGGACCGGCCCACTGGTTTTAGGTTTTCCCTCCCCCCATGCGGGTTTTATCCTTTTTCTGCTGGGCCACCAAGCATCCATCCTACCATAGCTGAGGTGAACACAGTGAATGTCCTCCCCACTAATAGAGCAGTGAGTTGACTCCTTGCCTCCCTCCCTCACTGCTGCCCTTTGTCCTCAGAGAGCAGGGACTTGTACTCTTGTTGGCTGTTTGTATTTGGTTTTGTTTTACTGGAATTAAAATAACAAAGAATGTGGTTTACAATGAAGTGGTATTCTGATGGATTTCTTTTCTTGTGGAGCACATGGACCTTGTCACAAACTGGTGCAGAGAGCCATACCTGCCCCCCAATCAAGAGTGGAAACTGGTTCCTAGTTCAGGTGTCATGTGCCAGAACACCCTGACCTTCTTGAGTTTGTGTGTACATGTGGAATTCTGAGAAAGTGTTGTGGGCACTCCAGCCTCAAAATGGCTCCTCTTGCATTTGCATGATATTTACATGGAGTATTCCCCTAAACCAATATCAAACGACAGATCTGACATCTAAAAATCCTAGACCCAGCAATTGTCATTACAAACACTGGATTCTCAAAACAAATCCTTACGGTTTTCACAAGGATTCTTCCGCAAATTATAAATAAATTAAAGCCACGTGGCATTGGTTTTTTACACTGGGCAGAAACATGCCATGGAACAAAACTGTAGACCTCAAATGTGATGTTTTTAGGGGATTCCTTGTGGGCAAACCTTAAAAAAACCATGCATATACATGCCAGAGTAAAAATGTTCCTCATGGTGCCCCAAAACCTCCACCCTGGAACCCACATTGCTGCTTCCATTGCCGCATTCATGCTGGTTAGAGGGCATACGGAGATAACTGAGTGTGGAGGAATGGCTCTGGGCAAGAACAAACCTCCAGCAATTCAATCTGTTTCAATGGGTTCAGGTTCTCATGGGTTCCAGGTCTCTCTTGGCCTTGGTGGGTGCATGTGCTTTATGGGCACCATGTTGGGGAATCCCAACTGCAGGTTGTTAGGGGAAGCATCTTTAGGTGCCTCCATATGAAGTGCGTTGAGCAAAATGGTACGGTATCACAGTCGCTTTTGGAAACACACTTGGTCTGTTGGCCATAAGTTACCCATCCCTGCTCCCCGTTGTCATTGTGCAACAAGATGACTTATTTTCAAGTCAGTTCTCTTTTAGAAAAATCCACCTGCTTAGTTTCGTCTCCCGAAGGTGGTAGGACTATTTTGGCATGTTCAGAGACTGTCTCTTAAGTAGTCAAATTTCTTACATGCTTCTCTTTACTGACATCTGCTCTGCAGCAGGGGTTGTCAACTGCTTTGGGCTTGTGGGCAAGGCGTACCCTGCAGCCATGCATAGTTGCATATGCATATAATAAAATCCTGCTGTCAAGCCTGCTTCCAGCAGGGGGTGCTGATGGTTCAGTCTCATGGAGGGAGAGTCCAGAGCATCCCCTTCACTGGCTTTGCTCCAGGCCCTTTGGATGCTTTTTCCTAGCCAGAATATGTTCCTGAACTGTGACTCTTGCTTGCCTGGATGTACATGGGGGTTGTAGAAACATCTCGCAAATTCCTGTACTGCAAGGGGTTGGACTAGATGATCCTCAGGGTCCCTTCCAACTCTTATGATTCTACAAAATATACTTTGGCATAGCTGGAATAGAGCCAAGGGTACAAAACTTAAATTGCTTTGCCCACTTTTGCCTCCAGCCCTGCCCACCACTGGCAGACAGTCTCTGGAAGGTTGCCCATGGCCCTCTGTCCCAGTCCTGCTATAAAGGATAGACTACACAAGGCATCATCTCCTACAAGAGCAGGGATGTAGCAGCCATCTATATAAAGCTGTTATTCTAACATGTACAGTTCCTTGTAGGCTAGAGAAGATTGCTGAACCCATCTTCCTCCCCTGGCCAAACCCAGTACAGTGATACCTCGGGTTACAGATTCCACTAACCCAGAAATAGTACCTCTGGTTAAGAACGTTGTTTCAGGATGAGAACAGAAATCACGCGGCAGCAGCGGGAGGCCCCATTAGCTAAAGTGGTACCTCAGGTTAAGAACAGTTTCATGTTAAGAACTGACCTCCAGAACGAATTAAGTTCTTAACCCGAGGTACCACTGTACAATGATCAACTGATCCATGGGCAGAGTGCCTTCAAAGAGCTCTTCAAAACCAGCTTGCCTTCATTGTAACATCATGCAACACCCACCTAACTGCCCATGGGATAGTGTGTTCCCCACCCCTGCTAATAAACGCTTACAATAGAGCAAGCTTCATTGAACAAAGGGACATGTAAGTAAACATGCATAGGATTACTCAGATTTGAATTCCTGACAGCTAATTAAGGAAGTACCTTGTGCTTCTTGCTGTCAAGATTTTATGCTTTATTACAGGCACCTGCCTGTAAGTGATGTCCAGGACAAACTACAATTTGGAAAGTTACACTGAACCCTGTGATCGGAATCCAACAAGTTTAGGCAGTTCAGATAGGACTTAAATGGGTCGAATTGTGTATACCTTCCCTTTCTACAATTAACAATACAGATCTCTTTTCAGTCTCCATTTATGCAAGTTTATAAACAGTGGATTTCACAGGTTGATCAGCCAAGGGTGGTGATATTTTTAGACTGCAACAACATTGGCAGAACAAGGCTAAGACACCATACACTGAATTTCCTACCCATTGGAATTTTCTCTTAATGTGGAGCATGGCTGTCAAGTGTAACCTTTGACCTGGAACGTCTTCTGTGTCCTAAGCAGCCTTTTAATGCTTTAATCCTCTGCAGTCCACTGCCATAGCGGCAGAGATTTTTAAGTCTTTTGGGGGAGTTAAGTTTTGCTTTGAAGTCAAGTTAAGAATCTAGGCCTCATGGTGCACAAGAGCTACTAAAGCTGAACTTCTGTGTGAAGTTACTACTTCTGTCCACATCCCTTCTTGCCCATCATTACTTCCTCATACCATGCCACTCCTTGAAATAAAATCGGAAAGCCTGGAACATTTTGAATTGTAAATTTACACAACATACTTTGTAGCCAAAGATGAGGATTTTGGTGTCTCATTGGTACCTCTGGCCTTCAATTTACTTATTATGTGCTCATTTGAGGAAATTAACAAATGGGGCTTTTTCAGTCACAAGACATCTCTTCCCCCTTACTTGTATTTATATCAATTTTTTCACATACTTGTCTACCTGTTACCAGAGACTCAATCTGGCCGGTCCATTAAAGCAAATGCAGCACTGCTCCACAATAACTTGTCAGCCCTCACCTAGTATCCACATGCCTGCCTTCTGTCTTATAACCAGTCAGGCTCTGACTCTGCCTGTCATTGGTTCTGGCTGCACCTACTGTTGATCTCTTAGCCTTGAGCCCCAACGGACAACAGTCATCACTGCAGAGATTGAATGGCACTTCAGCTACCTCGTTTTGGCTCTATTTAAAATAACATGGTTTTTTTCCTGCTAGAAACCTCTATCCTCATGCAAAGAGTACTAAAACTAAGCTGACACAGGAATCAACTTTTGGCAGTATTTCTACTTGCGAGAGAAGACTTTTGTGGCAGCAGAGATAGAGAAGGAAAGATAACTAGCTTTGCACAAATAATTGATCTCAAGCCTCCAAAATTGTTCCCCATCTACAAGGTAAAGTATCCAGTTCACCTGGCTCAAAAGGCAAGAGATACAGCAACGTCTTTCTGCTTAATGTAATGGAACTCCCATTTTTGCCACTTAGGTCCATATTTGGCACATCAGATGTAAAGCGACCCACTTGCTAATGTGATTAAACCATACTGGATGAGATTTGAGATGTTTGTTTTCACCCCAACAGCACCTGGAGGGGGGGTGGCCCACAAGGGAGCAGCAACTCCTTTAGATTATCCCTCCTGGACATACTTTAAAGGCTATAAAACATGCCCTGGCCACTTATTTGCAGCATAGTTTAAATTTAATAAAATAAAACAGTTGTGTGTCGAGTACCAAAAATGTTTCCCCTGCCCAATGTCAGCTTGGCAACAAAAGGGTTAATGGGTAAAACTCGAGGCTTTTAGGGCAGAGCCAACAACTCCAGTCCCGCACCCAGTTTTGAGAGCATGTGGAGAAAAGGGTAAAAAGATCCAGCCTCTGGGCACCAAACTATCCTGCACCGTACATCTCAGAATTGTTATCTCCTGGCTCAAAAATGAAAATGGCACAGCGAGCTAGACAATACAGTGCAGTTCAGTGCCCCCCCCCACATCTTGCAGCTTCCAGAACGGCCTACGTGCCACGTAATAAAATGGGAACATGGCACAAAAGACTGCAAGGCCCAAGAGGGTCAGAGCCCAGAGCTCAGCCCTGCTGGAAGCAGCACACGAGCCCAGACTCAGGCTGCTTCCGTATGGCTGGCTCTCAGCTTGAACCATGTCTTTCCCACCAACCTTTGCAAAAATCACTGGGGAGTGGGGGGTGGGGTGGAGAAAAGGACTGGGGTGCACATTCTTTTACTATGAGGATACCCTCTCCCTCACCACCTTGCCTAGAGCAGCAAAGAAACTTGGTTCCAAAGAGAGGTGTTTCAAAAAGGCAATATTTGTGCTTTTCTAAGTTTGCAGCAACAGTACACCCAAAGAAAGCACCCCAAGAGTGGCCTCGAGGGGTTCTGGGACTGTAGTTCATGGCAGTGAGAGGAGAGGATGGTCAAAGAAAAACTAAGCAAAAAGCAAAAACCCAAACGACGCTGGCAAAGGGGGCACCGTCTGAAAGGTCCGACAGTGGGGCAGAAAGCAAAAGGGCTGTGATTTAAGAGAGGCCGTTGCCCAGCAGGGTAAGTTCAAAACCTCCACAGTCGGGACTGGTTTTCTGTCGAAGCTGCCAGCTTTCCATTCCAACCATGAAGTTTTGAGGGTGTGGTTCTCTTTTCTTTCTTTTTAATGGAAACTGTAAAAGTCTTGGCCTTGCTTTTCCCTTATACGCAGCTCCAGGGGTGGTGAGCAGAAGGCAAACCGTAGCAAAACAAAAACAAAAACAAGCTCCAATTTGACTTGATCATAAATTAGCCTTCTCTCCCCCACAAGCTGTCAGTCAGGACAGGCATTAGGGACACCTGTACTTGGAAAGGAGTCTCAAGAGCCCCTTGCAAGTCTCCTTCAGCAGAAAGCCTCAGCAGACTTAAAATACTCAGACATTAGGACAGGAGGAAGCCGCCCCTCGCTTCCTCCAAGCCAATCCCAGCAGTGTTTTAAGAATCAGCTGGGGTGGGAGGTGTAGAGGATGGGAATTGACGTTTCCCAAATTGACCAGCTCTTTGCTGGGTTTGTGAGACAAGAGAGAGATTCAGCAGGTGCTTGGGGGCGGGGAGGAGCTCAGGGTGTGTCGCTTGCCCGGCGGCCCCTAAACCTTCTGCACGGTGCCCTCGACGGGCACTTTCTTTGCCCGCTTCTTCATGCGGCTGCGGGCATAGACGCGGAGAAAGAGCGCCGTGAAGACCACCGCCACTCCCAGCCCGCCCACCACGGTGACCGCGTGGCCGTAGATGAGACACGACAGGAGGATGGCAAAGGCTTGCCGCAAAGTCATGATGATGGTGAAGACGGCAGCTCCAAACTGGTTGATGGTGTAGAAGATGAAGAGCTGCCCGAAGGCCGAGCAGACCGACAGCAGCACGGCGTGGGCGGCAAACTCCGAGTGGCGGGCCATGAAGCGCACCGACTCCAGCAGGGCGCCCTGCTCCAGCAGCGAGCCCACCGTGAAGAGGCACGAGAAGACGTTGACGCCAAACATCATCTGCACCGAGGACATCTTGTAGGTGAAGAGGGCGTCCTGCCAGTTGGACGTGAAGCTGTCAAAGACAATGTAGCCTGCCAGGAGGACCACGCCGGAGAAGGTGGTGACCGTGGAGAGGTGCTTGTCGTGGGAGCTGGAGAGCAGGAACATGCTGACTCCGACCGAGATGAGGGCTGCTGTCAGGTACTCCCAGTACTCGTAGCTCTTGCGGGACACCAGCTTGCCCATCAGCATGACCGGAATCACCTTGGAGGCTTTGGCCAGCACCTGGGTGGGGAAGCTGATGTACTTGAGGGCCTCATACTGGCACCAGCTGCTGAGGATGTTGGAGAGGGAGGCGAAGGAATACTTGTACATGGGAGCGCCGTGACGGGGCTGCTTGATCAGGGCGCAGTAGAGGCCGGCCACGGTGCACGCTAGGATCCGGTTCATGAAGACCAGGAACTGAGAATCCTTGAACTTCTCGCCAGGGTCGGACTCGGTTGCGCCGTACGTCCGGGTCATCACCCTCTCCTGGAGGACGCCCCATGTCAGGTAGGAGATCTGCAAAGGAAGAGGAAGAGAGGGGGGAATGGAGGGCAACTGCCGCAACAAACAGTAAGAGAATCGGGCAAGCAGGAAGCATGATGCTCTTTGGATGCCACTGACCCAAGGAGCTCATAAAGACGCCCACTTTTCCTATACTGTCAACCTACGCAACAGGAAGCTGAGGGCCGGATCTGACTGAGATTCTCTTTCCACTCCCAAGCAGGATCTAACCAGATTGGTATTGCACTTCATCCCTCAGAGACTATTTTCTATGCCGGGCTATGTTAAGACACCACCTACAAAAATTACAGCAATAAAATGCTAGCTGAGCCACAAGATGCAATGTTTGCCTTGGCATTTCCTATCAGCACAAACAATCTGAACACCATCTGGTTTATGTTTTATGAAATGACCATGATGCTATACAGGATTAAATATTTCAGGCACTGGAAAAAGTACATAGCTGGACAGCAGCTGCCACAGAGCACCTGCTTCTGCAGACAGCAGCTTTTAGTGTACCATGCAGAATCAACCGTTTTCCTTCTGTGTTTTCTCAGTTCTTTGTAAATGCAGAAGCAGTAATCCCAACACCCTCACCTCAGTAATACGAAAAGTATCATTACTTATGTCCTGTAAATTTGGAATGATCTGAATCAAAGAGATTTCATGACTTGCCTATGGCCATTCAGCAGGCTTGGTACATAACTAAATCCGCATTAGTTCAGTGCATTAAGAAAATTTCCTTCTCTCTCTCTTTCTTTCAATGTCATTCAAGGACATGCAGCATTTCCTATGTATTTCTTTTATAGGTAGCTATGGGCATAACGCAAGGATGCCAAATAAAGTTCTGCACTTGCTAAACTATGTCACTCTGGGGACTGTAGCTCATCGTTATTTTGGACTTACAGTTGCTCAAAGAGCCGAATTAACTACAAAACGCCTCTTATCTTATTTTATTCTTATCTTATTCCGCAGAATGAGTGAGATAAGACAAACAAAATTCTAATCCACCTGATACTGACTGAGCAGAAGTTTTTATCTTTCTAAAATAACAGAAATCCCCTAACTGAACCCAGTGTTCTTACTCCAGTTCCTGGGTGATATTCTGACCTCATTATTGCATGAAGGGTGCAAACCATGCAATTCTGAAAGCATCATTTAGGTTTTATTTATTATTTTATTAAATTTATATCACACCCTTCCTCCCAAATGAACCCAGGTTCCAATTTAATAACAACCTGCATGCAAGTCTCATGAGAACTGAGACTGTAGCATTGCTTAATGGAAGTTCTAGGTCAGGAAGGCTGCATATGTCCCAGTGCTCATAAAGCCAGTGCAATGGGTGGGATATTTTAACCTTGCTTGGAAACTTTGCTCAGCTGTGAACTAACCTTTGAGCCAATCCTACTCTCGGTGTAATGCTACCTCTAAACGAGAAGCTCCCAGTCACCACCCCAGACAAGCCAAATCAAAGTGGAGTACTCGCTCTCAGTTCTTTACCTGTAGGCCAGTTGCACAAAACAGCAGCTTAAAGAACTGCCGGGCTGTGGAGGACTCGACAGTCTCATTCCGAGCTGCTAGCAAGGTATCGTCCTGGTGTACAGATTTGGCCTCGTTGCCAAAGACACATGATTTGATAACTGGAAAGCAAATACCACGGCCTAAGAGGGAAAGGAGCAAAAACACATTAGCCACAACACTGAATCACACCAGTTGGGGGTATGGGGGAGGGAGGAAGGGAAGCCACACACATTACAGCTGCCAATGTTGTCCCCACAATCACCACCACATAAGAACTAAGAAAAGCCCTACTGGATTAGGCCAAAGGCCTGCCATAGTCCCACATCTTGTTCTCACAGTGGCCGACCAAGTGCCTATGGAAAGAATGGCTGTGAGCAGAACTTGAGAGTAGCAGCATTCTTTTCACTTGCAATTCCCATAAACTGGTTCTTGGAGACATACTGCCTCCAACAGGGCCACCATATGTGGTTTCTTGATGGTACTTCCAAACAGATTTACTTGCCTCTTCTCTAGGCCAGTCCTACTCTACTCTGCTGCCCAGCTAAGAGAAAACAGACTTACTGAGCTGCAGAAAATCAGAGAGATAGTGATGCAGATCTTATACCCACATTGCCATGGCTATTCCTTGCAAATCTCCCAATTTCCTCAACAGGTAATGGCTACAGATTCTGTGCTTACTAGCATGATAACACTGATGGAGTGGATGCAGTGTTTGAAATTCGCCAGGCGTCAGGCACATTTTGCACCTGGCTATTGGCCACTTGCGACCAAGTGAAGATGCCCGGGCACCAGGATGGCACCTGACGTCTCCGCCATCTGGAGGTGCCTGCCTGGGGATCCTTGTATCGTGACTGTTTTCCCACACTAGCAACATACCCCGTAGAATTCTATCCATTATATTTTATCTGCACAACCAGAATGAATTTCAGGAATCAGAAAGTTGCATTGAAGTGTAAATGTAAATAAAAAGAAGGCACCTTTTATCATATGTGGTGGACTTGTAAAGTGGTAAAAGAATTCTAGGAGATTATATATAATGAACTGAAAAAATTCTTTAAAATAACTTTTTATTTAAAAAAAACCCTAAAGCTTTTCTTCTAAGAATTCTAGGCACCGAAATATCAATGGATCAAAAAAGACTATTAATATACGCGACTACTGTTGCTCGGATGTTACTAGCCCAGAGAAGAATGGCAGATTAAGTTGAAGGACTATGCCAAAATGGCAAAAATGACCGGAAGAATCAGGAAGACCAAAACTTTAATAAGGAAAGGGGAAAATATATAATTTACCTTAAAAATCATTATAAACAAAATTATTAGTAGAATTGGAATAATACTTGTAGTTTAATGTTGAATTATGGTTCAAATGGAGATTTAATAGATTTGGATTAGTAGAGAAGATGCAGGAGAAAAAAAGTTAACTAAGGATCCACAAAAGGGAAAAGGGAAGTCCAGGGGAATCTATGGAATTCTCTTTTTATTTGGATTGTTTGACAATTGTTTGTAAATTTCAAAATTTGAAAAACTAAATAAATTTATAAATAAATACACCTTTTGAGCCATCAGGCCCCAAAATGGCAATGAGGCATTCCGTTTTGGCGACTGCAACCCTGCTTTAAGGAGCCATTTGACACCTAGCTTATATATCTGAGTTTCTAACACTGGGTGAACATACTGATTGCGCACTTAGAAGCTGACGGTGATTGCACTCTGGGGCAGTTTCAAGTCCAGGACAGCACAGCTGAGGGGCTGCAGAAGATACGATGGGCTCAGAAAGAGCTATCTCAGCTGCAACATCAGGAAACCACTCTGTGTGCATATTCCTACCACTTACCTGTTTCAAGGTAATTTTTCCTCTTAAAGTATTGTATAAGCAAGAAGCCTGGCACCACAATACTTGCATAGCCTGCGGCATTGACCAAAAAGCGAAACAGCCAGAAGTCTCCCCAGGAGTCCTGGTGGACAGCAGGTACCTCTTCATTCGCAGTCACTATGGGGAGAGCAGCCAGCGCAAGAGCCAGGCAGAACCTGCCAAGAAAAAGAGCAGGCCGTAAGCCAAAGGGAATCCCTGGATCCGGCAAAAAGTTCATACAGGCAACTCTCTCATCACACATGGGAAGCATTCAAGATTCCCCCCCGTCACGTCCTTCCTCTAGCAACAGGCGAAACCAAGAACCCCAGAAACAAAGCAGCTACATCTGTCTTGTACAGGATTCTCACAGCAAATGCTGCAGACGTGCTTGAAGCTTCAAAGCTGAGCGAAGAAATTCTACACATGCAATCCCTATGCCTGTCTGAGGAACTATTGCCTCTCACTTAATCTGGCACGACACCAAGGCAGAGGCCTGTGAGAGCTCCCATTTGTCAGACCTTTGGTCTTTCCAAACACCCTTCCTTGGAGTCAGGGAGAGAGATAAAAGAAATGAAATAAAACAGTAAGGCTGGGATGCAATAGACACAGGCAAACAGAGAACACTCTAAACACCCTCCTTTTGGGATCTCAGACAAGCTGTGCACATTAACATGCACAAAGACAGATCTTGGAACAGGCGGATCCTGGTGTCCCCTGAGCAGCAAAGTCAGAGTGACCTTCCTACAAAGCAAATAAGTGTAGCGACTGAGGGCTCCGTTGGTACTTACCATCCAGACATTCTACGGGGCAGGAGTGTACTTGGAATATGGCAGCATATAACTCCCAGATACGTCACAGAACAAGCCTATTAAAAACTATATTCTTATGCAGCATGGGAAGCAGACAACTGGGCTGCTCACTCAAATCTATTACAGAGGAATCGCACGTATTTTCAGACTTCAGGGCGAGAGCCAATGAGCAGCTGTGTAGTTGCTCACCACATGCAGAAATTCACCACAGACACGTGAGAGAAGGAGCTAATGTCTCCCTGGAGTAGCCACAGTGCAGTTGCGCCACAAAGAGATAACACTCCAAAAGAGGAGGCAGATTAATGACTGTCAAGCGCCTTTTCATCCTGTTAGCGGCAAAGAAACCCACAGGGTCTCAACTGGCCTTTTAGCCAGCGACCCTGAATCTGTCAAACTCAAGCTATGCACATTTGGAGCGAGCATTGTTTTCCGAAACAAGATGGCGAGCTAGAGGTGGGCAGAGAAACTCGGCAGAATAGGTAGACAGATCAAGGGAGAATATCTGTTACAAACAAGAAGCTATGCAGAGAGAGCACCCTTTAACCATCAGAATGCACGAAGAAGACTATCGGTGGCTGCAAGCCATGCTGGCTATTGCTCTGCCTCCATGCAGGCAGGCAGTAATGTTCCTCAGAACTAGTTGCTGGAATCCTCCTCTGCTCGAATCCTGCTTGTTGGTTTCCCACAGGCATCTGGCTGACCATTGTGAGAACAGGAAACTGGACTAGATGGGCCACTGACCTGATCCAGCAGGCTCTTCTTCTGTTCTTATGCAGTCCCCCCCCCCCACTGCCACCGTGATTCCCGAGCCTAAAAGGCACCGCTGACACATTTCTACGTTGTCCCCCTGCAACTGCGAGAGACAGAAGCCCTGTTTGTTAATTAACCTCACATGGTTAGAATCGTGTGAGGGAGAGTGGGGCAAGCACAATAGCTCTGCTGAGTCACCACCCCCACAGCTGAACATTTCTCGGAGGGCAAATGTCTGCAGCGAGGAGCCGGAGCCACCGATGTAGACGTCAAACTTGCACAAAGGCAGCAGGTTCCCTGCTGCAGATGTCTGCGCTCCAACATGTGAAGGGTGACAGGGACCAGCACTGTGATGTGATGCAGCTAGCACATGCATCCCTATTCTTCCCTTCACCGTTCGAGGAGCATACTGCCCGAAGGCTAGTGCTTCCATCTCCAGCTGAAGGCAGAATAGTAAATTCTTCACATGTGCCACATTTTTCTGGACACCATGGAATCACAACTATCATAGATGCATGCTTATTCAGAAGCAAGTCTCAATATGTTGTGCAGAGCTTCCTTCCATAGGATTCCAGCCTAATGAAAAGTTGAGCCGTTACTCAAATATACTAAAGCTTCCAAGGCAGAATTAATACCCTCTTGCTGAAAACTTCAACCCTCTAACTCAAGTTTCTCAAACTGAGGTCCTCAGCTGTTGTTGGACTATAACCCCCATCATCTCTGACCACTGGTTCTGCTAGCTAGGGATGATGGGTATCGTAGTCCAACAACAGCTGAGGAGCCCACTTTGAATAATTCTGTTAACTGTTTCCCCATCCTCTCTCTTTCTACCCACCAACTGCCTTGGACAGGCATGTGCCAGCGCAAGATCTTTTGCAAGATATGAAACCACAGAAAACCGGTTTTGAGTAAGTTCAAAGAGGCTCTGAAACAGCCCTCTGAGGTCAGTTTCAAAGCATTGCCCTCTTACATCGTTTGTTCATGCTGTGGCAAGCACTACCCAAATTACAGAAATAATTGTTAGAAAAATTTCCACACCTCGTTGCATAAAACTGTAGTCCAGGCACCCAGGAATTTCAAATATCTTCCCCCCCCCCCCAAACCATGAATATTTTATACTCTGGTGGTTTCCAGATAAATGTAAAAAACTACAGCCATTTTTGGACAAGGACAGCCTGGCTATGATGATTCATTCATTGGTAACCACAAGACTCAATTATTGCAATGTCCCCTGTCTGAAGGCTCCAGGTGGCACAAAATGTTGCAGTTAGATGGTTGGTGGGGTCATATTACCACCAACACATCACCCCCGTGCTTAATGGTTGCACTAGCTGCCCACTAGGGCACATTCAGGGTTCCTGGACAACTTTTGTCCAGGTTAACTTAAGGACCATTTGACGCCAAACCCGGAGGTCTTCAGGGGAGTCTCTGTCAGTGATCCCTCATGGCTCAGACACATCACCAGAGCCACGCATTCTGTGGATTCCCCTCCCACCCAGCTGAACTCAGACAATACACTTCTTTATTGAACTTCACACACCTGATCACTGAAGAAGAAGAAAATCAGCAGGCCTTTTAAATAATTTTATGGAGAATTTATGACACAGTACTAGCTTTTGAAAATACTATTTCCTTGTGTGGTCAGGACTCTCAGGCCCTAGACTTTTCAGCAAGGAGGCAAGAGATTGCTTATGTTTGATTTGCCTATTTCACTCCCAAGTAAGTCATAATCCCTAAATATATCACTGGTCCTGGTATCCCCAACTGCATGGGCACCTTCCTGTGTGATTAACCCTGTGTGGTTTAAATCGATTTCAGCCTGGCTTAATTCAACTGCTTTGGGCCAGAGCAGGAGTGCTGGTATTACTGGCTCCCAGAGAAAAAGGAATAAACCAGCCAAGCAACAGTTCTCTTTCCTGCTTTGGTTCACAGATCCCTGGCCCGTGAGCAGGGCCAGATTTAGGTTTGATGAGGCCCTAAGCTACTGAAGAGAGCGGGGCCCTTTATATGTCCAGCTGTCCTTTGTCAACAACAAATTGTCGCTGTTTTTTGTGTTGAATATATGCTATATGGTAATTTATGGGCTTAATAGGTATCCAAAGCCATCTGCTTTAGATACAAACAAATACATAACAAAATATGTATTTTATCAAAGTAATTGTTGATCTGAAATACAATTAAGAAGTATATTAATAGTAAAATACTTATTAAGCTCTAACTGTATGTAGGTTTCATTTTATTTGTTTTTTATCTTATATTTTGGAAATGTACATCCAGGGTTTTTTCCCTTTACATTTTCTTGGGGCCCCCAAGAGAGTGGAGCCCCAAGCTATAGCTTGTTTAGCTTATATGTAAATCTGGCACTGCCTGTGAGCCACTTTCACCCTGTGTTTCTCCCTCCCAGCTTCAGACAAGGCAGCTAGTGTTACAGGTGAGCTCTCACTTCTGCCAGGCAAGCAAAACCAGCACCAGTGCTAGGAATGAAAGAAGCTTTCATAGCTTCAAACCCACAAAGAAACCAGGAAGTCGGAGCTCATATATACCTCTACTGTTCCTTTTCACATTGGACAGACGTGCTTTTGACACGCACCCCACCCCCACGGATAGGCGGCTCTCCACTAGGGCAAGAGCGGTCTGAGACAAAGCCCCCTTTGGCAGACCTTTCCATTTCAGTTCCTCCGGCAAGATGGTTCTGAAGCAGGAGTACAAATCCCCATAGAACGCCGTTCTCAATGCTAGTGACAAAAAAGCCACAAGAAAGTGAAGCACAAAAAGATCATGGAAGCAAATGCCCTTCACCCTTCAATTGCATTTCTCCTGCAGCTACAGTTCTGTGGGCCTTAAGAGATTCCTCCCTTCTTTGGATCCACAGTCAGAATTACTTGGCAAGTATTTGCATCTATTAGGCTTCTATGACATACTGTCTCACAATTAGGGTGGCTAGGGGGTGGCAAAGGGGCACATTTACGGCCAACCTATTTAGAGGAAAGGCCATAGCTCAGAGCACCTGCTGCTCTGCATCTCCAGGTAGGACAGGAGAAGCGTGCCATCTGAAACTCTGGAGAGCCACTGCCAGTCAGTGTAGACAATACTGAGCTAGATAGGAAAATGATCCGACTTGGTATAGGGCAGCTTCCAATGTTATTTTGTTTCACACGTATACTGTATTGGCTCGAATATAAGCCACACTTTTTTTTCCAAATTCTGACTGTGAAAAGTTAAAGTGCATCCTATGTTCGGAACCAAGTGCTGTGTGCCCGGCTCCCAGCACTACCGCCCTGAATGGGGGGCAGGGGGGCGGCGGTGGTGGCTTGAGGAGGAAGTGCTGGGAGGCAGGCGGGCATGCTCAGAACCGAGCCCCTGTCCCCTGTTCAGGGCAATAGTGCCAGGAGGCGGGCTGCACCCGCAAATAAGCCTTGAATTTTAAAGGTGCGGCTTATATTCAGACCAATACAGTAAATAAAGTGCATGGATTGAAATTTGTTTTAGTGAGTGCAAGCGTGGAACCAGGGGAATATTGCACATATTGCATTACCCTATTAATCAGCTTTCAAATCAAGCTTGAGGAGGCAGGCATTCACCTCCCTTAACATAACTGCCAGTGCTTGCCTTGGACCCAGGAGCTCCTGATTCCAGGGTGAGGGACATTCACTGTGCATGGTTGTTTTTTTCTCCTGCAGAGGAAACTTTAGGGACCAACTCCCACCCACAGCTTATGTCTCACTTGAGGACTCCCAGTTCTAAGTATTTGGTCTCTGCAGGTGGTATAGTGACGTGAATGCAGACAACACAAAAATATAGGGCAGCATCCCATTCTTGCTCTCACTTCTGCGTTCAAGGGCCAGAAGTAAAGCATCCAGGAGCCTGGTGGTACATGGTGCTGAATCACATTTCTGACACTTATCAGTCAATCCTAGTTACCAGGAGGCAATCACTACTTGACACTCCTGACCTAACAGTTAGAAAATTACAAGTTGGTATTTGTTAGCTCTCTTAACCAGCAAATAATAAAAACAATTTGAAAACCAAAGGAAAGCTAAAGGCAAATCTCAGCCACAGCGACAAGAAAATGTTATGAAAAATAAAGCTCTTCCTATGACTGGCATCTCTAGCCTAAGGGCTTCCCAGAACACAGAAGCAAGAATAGCAGAGGCTGCTGACCAGCTAGTCTTCGGAGTTCACTAGGAGAACAAACAAGTCACATTTGCCTGTCAAGCAATCACTAAAATTGCAGAGCAGCACACTTCTGGGCAGTGTCACCACAAGACACTGAAGCTCGCTTATGAACCATGAACTGGACTTTAACCACATATAAATGCCCCCAAATAGTTTATTATTCTTATTTCATATTATAATGTAAAATGCCCCCAAATAGTAACTGATTTAGATAATAGACACATTTCATTGTTTAAACATATTCTAAATATTTCTACTGGATCCCAAGAAATCCAGAGCTCAGAAAGCACTATTTGCAAGCCTCAGAGAAACTCACAGGGCTACTTGCTATGTAGAGCAGTCAGGGTAAGGATCCTGGTGTAAAAAGATCCACAGGGATTGTTTGGGAAGTTGTCAGCTTAGAACTCTGGGAGCTGAAGGAATGTCATAATTATAGTGAAGGCTGAATTTCTAGGCTTGCCTACAACTAACTAAACTTCTTTAACATATCAAACTGTTAATGATTCACCCACTAAGATGAAATTTACAACAACAACAAAAGGCACCCTAGTTTCAGGGCATTTTAAAGTACTGGCCATGAAGTATTGTTGGACCAGTTAAGCAGAGTGGAAGAAATACAAATTGTTATTGCCCTTTGGTGGCTTTTTCTTTCAATATGACAATATCAGAGAATGGCGATGGGGAGATTTTCATTTGCTACTTGAAGTTTTTTTGTGGGAATCTATTTAATATTCAATGAAACATTGGGATTACCTGCAGATTTGGAGTGTGGTATCATCTCTAAATTGACAACACAGCACTGTCTTTCATTTCTATCTAATCTAATAGCAATGGTCTTAGTGTTTACACCCATGCTTAGAGGCTATTTTGGCATAGATTCACCCATTACAAGGTGAATCCAGACAAGGCAATTATAGCAAGTGGGGATGTGTTTTTGGATGGTGCCTCAATGTCCCTCAAAGAACAAATATTCTGCTTGGGAGTACTCCTGGACCTGGCTTTGCTGATAGATGCACATTTGTGGTCCAGCTCAAAAAGAGGACAGGACACCTGCAACATTACTAGTGTGTAGAAGTGGAAATGTCAGGTGTCAAGCTACTCCTTCTGAGATTCCCTACTCCACAACTATTAAAAGTACAAGAGCTGTGGTCTCTTTTGCACATGGCTGCTCTAAGCTTTGGCCAGATACTTTTTTCATTAATAACCAATATGTGAACTGCATCCCTTCCTGGAAAACAAGGCCCTAGCAACCATCATTCGTGTATTTTTTAAACTCTGAAGTTTGACTACTGCAAATAAACTACGAATGAGGCTGCCTTTTAAGACTGGAAATGTCAGCTTGTATAAAATGCAAAAGTCTGTGATCTAATTGGAGTCAAAGACTGAGAGCATATGCCAGCTGCGTTCTGCAATACTGATTATCAGGTTCTGGGCACAATTCAAACTGAATGTGATAACTGAACAGGTCCTATGTAGCTTGTGTCCTCCACAAGCCTTTTTTTTAAAAAAAAAATTAGGTGTAGCTCTGCTCCATATTCCATAAAACTGTGACTGGGGTTGTTGCTGTTTAGTCGTTTAGTCGTGTCCGACTCTTCGTGACCCCATGGACCAGAGCACAGAGAACTGTGACTGTGGTTAGGAGCAAGATTGTTCTTAGGAAGAACATCTGCTTGAAGTAATTTATCCTAAAAGACACCTGCCTAAGCCTGTGCAGCTCCACTTTTTTTTAAGGAAAAGAGGTACTATTTTTGTTTAGCTGAGCCTTGGCAGATTTTTTTTCCCAACTTCAGTTTTGAACGTTTTTAATTTTTTATTGTATATTTGTACAGCCAACCACCTGATAGCTCCATGTGTTTACAAACTGCAGCAAGAACCCCAGTCAGCAAATTAAGGAAACCGTTAATCTCAGTTTCCAATTCAAGATGCTGATACTGACCTTTAACATCAGTCAGCAACACTGTGCCCACGGGTGCCACGGGTGCCCGCCAATACCTGCTATGGTGCCTGTGAAGGGTCTCAGTATATAAATCCTCATAAATCCAGAATGCAGGAGAGACTGTTTGTTCTTTGTGCTCCATCCTTGTTTACACTGGCTCAGCTTCTTAGTCATTGAACTTGCTCTCTTAAACATGCTCATGTTTCACTAGATACTAGGAGTTGACCCTCCTATCCATTCTGAACAGGAGAGGTACAAAGAGTTTCATTTGTGAATAAGCATGGCAGTGGCTGAAGTAGGCTCCTTTTTCAATTGATGAGACAACTGATTCTGTGGTCTGTCAAATCGCTTTACGAACTGACTGGCCTTCATAAAGTGGCACTCTGTAGAGCAAGGATGGAGAGACTGTGGCCCCTAGGGAATCACTAGACTCCAGCTTCCAGGCAATGGTCATGGATGATGGGAGTTACAGCCCAGAACCACCTTGAAGGCCACAGGTTCCTCATCCCTGCAGTGGATAACTTCATAAGATGTATTATAAGTACTAATGAAATTGTCACCTTTGAGCTTTGAATTTTTTAGTTATTTCAGATGCACTTACCATTTGCACACTCAAGTCAATACAAATGGAGCAAAATACTTCCCTTACACTTTAAATCTGGATTCTTAACTATACTACTGTTCCCACATAAATGATCACATCCTGTCATAATCCTCAAACAGCTCCCACCATAAATTCCTTACACAAAACTGCCACTGCGGATAGAATTCCCATTCTACCTAAGTGTGAATGAAGAAAGCGAAGTGAGGACAAGCATCCTTACCATTTACTGTGATTATAGCAAGGTAAAAAAAAAAAAAAAGCATTAAAGAATTATTGACTTGCATTAAAATTGGATACACGCCATTAAAACATAGAGCCCGTGAGTTACTTCAGATTAATCCATTCAGGTTTTAGCTATGAAATCGCCTGCACAATGATTTTCACTTACTGCATCCTAACCCCGGCTGGTATGAAGCATCAAATTTCCTGGTAAGCAGGGTTGGACTGGAGCCTTAGTTTTAAAAGACACCCAGTTAAATAGGTATAGAATTGAAGCCCAATGCCTCTATGTAATCTACTAGGCTACTAAGGCAACCTTGATACCAATTCGATGTCAACATGAAACCAACTACCTTGCATAAATGATGATTTCAAAGTCAAGTTGCTCAGCGGGTGGAGCTAGCACTGGCCTACCTCGCAGGGTTGACCTGAGGCCGGTCCAGGAAAAAGGATACTTTGCTACTGAGAAGTAAAAAAACCCCACTGATATAAATGGGACTAACTCCCCTAGTAAAAGGGATAAAGACTTCCACCTGGAAACATACCATGCATTTATAACCTCCCACAGCTGCTTCAAACCCAGGATCAGATCGTACTGTATATCGAGTCTCGCTGGATACCCCCCTCCCCCCAGATTTCATTTCTATCCGACTCCTCGGACGAGGCAAGCGAGACAAATCCGCCTTCCCGAGAGCTTGGAAAGGGAAACCGAGCTCTTCCCGAGAGCCAGCCCCATCTTTGATTCCCGTTTCCTCCAGAGGCACCCAAGCCCAACGAGGGGCTCTTCTGCCCGCTCCTCCATGCATCTCTCCCGCCTGACCCACAGCATCCTCCCCGCCCCAGCCCGGAGCCCCCGAAGATGCCGGTAGGCGCCTCCCGCCTCCCCCCCCCCCCCCGCTGGTCGCGGGCCCGCCAGCGCGGGAGGGGACGGCCGCCTCATCCCCGGCGCAGAGAAGCGTCCCCCGTCCCGGAAGCCTCTTCCGCCCCGCGCCCCGGAGTTAGCCCACCTGCGGCCCATGATGCCGGCCGGGCCGGTGCGCTCCGCTCCCCCGCCACTTCGCTGCTCCGAGCCCGGCCGCGCCTCCCTCCCGGCGCCACAGGGCCAGGAACCGGCCGCTCGCCCCAGCCGAGCAGGGACTCCGGGGCTCCCACAGCGCCGCCTGCCGGTCTGGAGGCCCCGTCTCCGCGCGGCAATGGATTCCCTTCCGAAGAAGCGGAGAAGCCTATAAGTTGCCGCCCATGTTTGACTAAGGGGAGGAAGCCGGCGACAGGCGAAGAGGACTCTTAAATCCGTTTGAGAGCTAGGCCGCCGGGCAGCGTTTCTTGGAAGATTGATCGTGAAGTTCGCAAAAAGGTGCAAAGGGCTTCCCCTCCACCCTGAGGAGCCACGTGAGGTGAAAGGAAGAACTTCAATTTCAGGAATTATTCTCTTTTCACTAGCAAATGTACCCTCCTGCGTAGAGCTGTGGACTCCTTTCGTACAGGACAGTGCCCTGTGGGAAAGCAAGTGAACGTGGAAGCCACCCATAAAAAGCCTCATTCACTACGGTTTCAGTCACACGTCTCCAAGCCACAGGATTTGCTCTCTGTATATGGCCGGAAGCACTGCTCTTCAGGCAGTCTGCGTGCTGCATCTCTGGATTAAGAGTCAATGAAGCATGGCATTCTTCCACTCTTAATTCCCGATTTTTTTAAAAGGACACTTCTATGTTTTTCAAATAGTTACTTTTTTCCTCAGGTTTTTCAACCAGAGAAAACTCAGATGCCTTCATACTCTCAGCTGCTACATTTGCCAGTATCAGGGTCCAACAACAAAACTTGGGGTTACAGTTGTGGGTAACCTTCTGAGACTGCGTCATTCCTGTAGATTTGCTATGCTGCCTGAGGCTAGTTGGAGAGTTGAACTACTAGAGAACAAGTTACCCAACTGGCACAAACCCAAAAGTGAAGGAAACAATTTGCTGCTCTTGAGTTCACCTGTCACCTTCCCTGCCAGCTGTGTGGAAAAACAGATACAGTACATATTTGAACCTGGTGATGGCGCTCCCTTGCCCCATATACCCATTCTAGGTAACAAAACTGCCTGCCTTAGGGTGAACTAAGAGTTTCCAAATACCAAAAGTATTTAAAATATCTTGAGGGAAGCTTTTTGCAGTAGCACATTGCACACATACCCTGGCTTACATCAAACTAGGATACCTGTTAGCTCAGCTGCTTAGAGCGTGATGCTGATAATACCAAGGTCATGGGTTGATCCCTGTATGAGTGCATATTCCTGCATTGCAAGGGGTTGGACTAGGTGATCCATGGGGTTCCTTCCAACTCTATGATTCATTTAGGTCATGGGTAGGCAAACTAACACCCGGGGGCTGGATCCGGTCCAATTGCCTTCTAAATCTGGTCCGCGGATGGTCCAGGAATCAGCATGTTTTTACATGAGTAGAATGTGTCCTTTTATTCAAAATGCATCTCTGGGCTATTTGTGGGGCATAGGAATTAGTTTCTTTTTTTCAAAATATAGTCTGACCCCCCACAAGGTCTGAGGGACAGTGGACTGGCCCCCTGCTGAATAAGTTTGCTGACCCCTGCACAAAGCTATCCATCTCAAACAGTGTTTGAGCCCAGTTCTCCAGAACGGAAATTCTCTTTGCTAGACTGGAATGTCTTCTTGCGTAATCTGTGTCCAAAAAGTCTTTTGCAAATGTTCTACCACTTCCTAAGAATGCATTTTCTTTCGTAGCATCTTGCCATTTGTTTTCTAACCACAAACAATAAATAAGAAGCCTGCCCGTATTTTAGACATGTTCAGTTTTATTTGTCTTTTATCCTGTTAACTTGCTTTGCGACTTCTGTATAAAGTGATTTAACAAATGCAAATAACGACAACCAATTAATATTATCCATAAATTTAGTAGACTTGAATTACAAAACTCTTCAAACACTTTATAACTGACGTTATAACTTACGTCCCATATGAAAATGAAAATATTTCCTCCGTGGTTTTATTACTTTTCAATGACTTGTTATATTTATAAAGCATCCTGCTTTATAGGAGCTCAAGGGAGTGTCCGTGTAGGCTTACTCTGTTTTGTTGTACAAAGTTTGTGTTTCTGGTATTATCTTGAGATGGTTAAAGCAAAATTTCATATCAAAGGAAGACTTCAGAGCACAATCCTGCACATGTTTACTTGGAAGCAAGTTCTACCAGGTTCAGTGGAACTTAGTTCTAGAGCAGGGGTAGGCAACCTAAGGCCTGGGGGCCGGATGCGGCCCAATCGCCGTCTCAATCCGGTCCACGGATGGTCCAGGAATCAGCGTGTTTTTACATGAGTGTGCCCTTTTATTTCAAATGCATCTCTGGGTTATCTATGGGGCATAGGAATTTATTTATTTATTTTTTCAAAATATAGTCCGGCCCACCACATGGTCGGAGGGATGGACCAGCCCACAGCTGAAAAAGGTTGCTGACCCCTGGTTTAGGTCCACGAAGAAGAGGATATAGCTATATTGAGCCTTCGGGATCAGACAGCAACTTCTGAAAGCAGAAGCAGGCCTGCTTGTAGGCTTCCAAGGATGCATCAAGCTAACTGCCGTTGGAAATACAATATAGAAAGACAGCTCTAATTTTCCTATTGAATGTTGGAAGCTGTGTCTTCCTCTTTGTGAACTGCTTTCAACACACTCCTCCTCTTCCATGCTAACAGCTGCCAATCGCCAGCAGGGTGCAAATTCCACTAAAGCATCTCAGGAAAGGCAGGAAAACTTTTCTTAAAAAAACAACAAATCAAATTCTTGAAAACATTCCTGCCCTAATAGTTCCCATGTAAGGAGCTACTCTATTTGCTGACACTTCTTTGGTAAGGTTCAGTGGACAGCTTTACATTTACACCAATTGTAATGCTTTGGTACAGAACAAAGTCCCCCTGTCGTCATCCCCCCAGAACTGAAGGCTTCTCCATAGTAGCCAGCCAAAGATTTTCATACCTTGTAAATGGCACAGTAGCTTGATTAGATTTGAAGAGTCAAGAGTCCTCTATTGTCAGAAACCTTAAATACACAACTTTCTATATAAGCCTCCTCTAGCTTTGATTCTGTAATAACCAGAACTGCATGAACTGTTGCATTGGGCCTAAAGCCAGAAGTCAGCCCATGTGATCTTAGCCTTTCTCTGCTTCAGCAGCTGACTGGTGCTTTCCCAAGCAATTTGTTGCTGTGGGTGAAAGGATATCTTCATCCGCTGCTTTTGGTTATCTAGCTGGGGCAGAAAAACAGGCAGATTGGCCGCTCTCACTGCTTAAGCGTGACATGTGTATCTTCTTCCTGCAGCAGATATGTAGACCTGTGAAAATGTGTGGGACGTTATATCTGAAAGAAATGGGTGCACGCTTGGGAGTCACAAGCAAATCTGGGGTGATCTTTTACTAGCACAACAATTCAGAGAATCAGAGAATCCTACTGAGTTGGAAGGGACCCTAAGAGTAATCAAGTCCAACCCCCTACAATGCAGGAATCTCAACTAAAGCATCCAAGACAGATGGCCATCCAACCTCTGCTTTAAAACCTCCAATGAAGGAGAGTCCACAACCTCCCAAGGGAGTTGAACAGCTCTTACTGCCAGAAAGTTCTTCCTGATGGTTTAGTTGGAATCTCCTTTCTTGTAACTTGAATCCATTGGTTCGGGTCCTACTCCTACTCTCTGGAGCAGGAGAAAACAGGCTTTCTCCATTTCCCACATGACAGCCCTTCAGATATTTGAAGGTGGTTGTTGTAGATGGCACTCTCCTCTTTTCTAAGCTAAACATACCCAGCTCCTTCAACCGTTCCTCTTAAGGCTTAATTTCCAGAACCTTGATAATATTGGTCGTTGTCCTCTGCACACGTTCCAGCTTGTCAATGTCCTCCTTAAACTGTGGCACCCAGAATTGGACACAGGCAGTCTAGAGTGGTATCTGAACACTAGACTTCTGTTGATGCAGTCTAGAATAGCATTTTATGTTTTTATTTTTTTTGCTGCTGCATCATGCATCAAGGGAAAATTTGCTCCCACAGTTGTGGACATTTCTGCCACAATGCCTTGACCATTTTAAAATTCACAATCCATTTCACACAAGGGAAATGTTTCTCCCACATAAGTTACAGATGCATTTTCCTCTGTTATATCTGAAAGTAGCTGGTGTAAAACTGAAGATCTACCGGAGGTAATATTGGCATTTTTAAAATGCCATGCACCAACTTTGGAGGTGATCTGCATAACCTCCACTTATTTTGGGAGTTTTACTTTCCCCCTCTACCCCAATAACAACAAGCAGTAGAACTTGACAGAGAATTTTGGGGTTAAGGCTGTCAATGTTATGCTTCAATTGGGCTGCTCTGTCATGCCATTGTAAACTGTGGATTACCATTTGTTCCAGATTCTGACAAATGCTGCCTATTTTTCTAAAACACCAAATAATGGAGTATAATGGACATGTTTCCATACACAAAAACATAGTGGTGCTCTTGGCTTTTGATCAATAAGACTTAACTAGGGGAGTTGCCTAATTCCTAGTATCAGCAAGGGAGTTCCTGTTCCTTGGAGCTGGCTATTCAAAAACTAGTGCTGGCCATCCCCTATGGAAATATCCTATTGCAAAAAGACAGACTACCCTTGTCCTACACAGCTGTTAGTACAGTCTGCAAATTCAGACTTCCTCTAAAGAATCCAAATAAAACAGGCTTTGTCAGAAGGAATATTGATCTGATGTTGCAAGAGTGGATACACCAGCCTGGTTTCCCCCCCCCCCCAAAAAAAAACAACCAAGGTGGCCATGAGGATAGTGTAGAAAATTAGCAGAGACATCATTCTGCTTCTCCACATGGTACATATCAGCTTGCAGCATGGCTTTAAAGGCACCACAAGGAGGAGCTGCTAAGAGCAGCCGCAAGGTAATAGCACATTTTGAGTGTCTTCACATTTGAAACATGATTTTTTAAAGCATTCGCTCTTCTTGCACACTTCCCCTTCGACAGTCTAGCAGCCTGCTGCAGTTCTCATGTTGTGACTCTCCTTGCACTGTGGATGAACTGCTGCTGCACCCCTCTTTGCTAGTCCAGCTGAAAAAACTCTCCCATCCCAGATGTAATGAACAGTGATTTTAACTGGAGAAATGTATTACTATGAAGCAACGCATTATTTGTATGGAGGCAGAGGAACACCATGCAACTTGCAACAGCAGCCGATTAATCCAGTTTTAAAAACTTTATTGTGTTGTTTAGACCAAAAAAAAAAAAAAGTTAATAAAAACACAATGAGGGAGTGCAGGAGGAAGAAGAGCTAAGGTCTCAAGCAAATAAGCCAGATATAAAAATCAAGGAGGACTTTGCTGGAAAATATCGCATAAAAGTTGCTGCTGCTTCTAGGTTGGTCTTCTAAAAAACAGGGAAGAAAACCTCTCCTTAAAACATCCCAGCTGATTGCGCCATCCAGGACTTGCCACGTTACAAACAGCCGCTCCCAGGCAGCAAATAGTGGGAGGGAGGGGACTGGGAATTTCCCCAGTTCAGAGTAAAGTTTGCATGTAAGCAACTCCTATTCCTGCCATTTGATGACCCAAATGCTTCTCTACACTTGCTGCAGCTGGTGAGAGGCAGAGTGTATAACCTCTGGGTGGAACACAACAATCATCAAAGGAGCAAATACCACCACGTTACACATGTTACACATACCCCACAATCCTGAGTCCTATCACTCCGCAGGTCATGATTTCCAAACCCAGCTTCGCAGTCTCCTCATGACAGGCTGCATAGGATCACCAAACTCGCCACTTTGAATGCAGAGAGAAACAAGACAATCTGCCTACCCCACTGGCTAAAACGGACAGATCTGTTCCTAAGCAGGAGTACTGTTCAAATACTAAGAATCAGCATGCAGGAAATGTAGCCATGTGCAGCTTCTTCCAGCAGGGACAACAAAAACACAGTTTCTGGCAACTGTTATAACGCTTATGATGAACAAAAGCAGTATACAATATGGGATTCCACAACACTTTATGAAGGGGGGTAGCCCTTGGAATTTCCTTGTTCTCCCTTGCTCCACAGGCAGAATTTCAAGTTGCCGGCACAGCGAGGGAAGTGTGGTGTTTTTAGGATGGCAGTTTAGAGATAAGGCACTTGCTTGTATGGCAGTATTAGCTAGTAAATCTGAAAGAGAACTGAAACAGAATTAGGCTTCTTTGCTTCGAGTCTGGCCTCAAGAACACCAGTTATCTTGAGGCATGAGAGAAAGTCTCATTTTGTCCCCATAAGCTCAGCCTTCAAGTTCCTTCTGGCACGTCACAGAAGCAGGAGGGAGGAACTAAAGAGTTGTCTGTCCACTCTGCTTGCAAGGGTTATCCCTCCATGGGAGGCAACAGGTGGACTAAAGGGAGAGAATGGAACAATTTGTAGTCCTGGATGTTGCAGAATTAGAAGCCTGAGTCAATCCTCAACTGGCCACTGAAGGAAAAGCAGAAGGCCTGAGCAGCAGTAGCTAGATCAGAAAGTAGCTGGTGTGCGGGAAGGAAGCATTTTAAAAACAGAAGTGACTCTGGCGGACTGGAAAGAGAAAACCCCCTATTATAGTTCCATCACAGACTTGAGGTGAATGGCGGGGGCTGGAGGAAGAAGGAAAAATGAGGGCTGACACACCACCTCTGTTGACTGTGCAGTCTTGGAAAAAATAAGTATCCTCCTAGAACTTCTGGTGTCTCCAGTTTTCAACACAGCAGGCAAAGCAAACATAGAATCTGTCTATCTGGACTCTTGTCACTCAGGTAGGCGGCAACTCCATGACGCCATCAAATTAAATACACAAAGAACGATTTTTTTCTCTTGCACCAGCTCCCAAAGTCCTGCGCACTATTGTAAGTGTCTGAAGAAGCACAAAAGGCTCCAATTCTGCAAGAAGGGGAATGATATACCGGTGACCAGCTCTGCTCCTATCAACCTGCAGCAACGGGATACGTCTCCCAATGATGTATTCGTTCACATTTTGCAATGCTCAACTGGAGCACACAACAGGTTTGCCAGAGATCTTCAGGTCATCAAAAGGCAAGAGTGTAAGAATCTGCCAAGGCAAAAGGAGAGGAAATAGTAACATTAGCATTATAAAAGAAAAATAGGAATCTTATTCCTAGCTGTGAGGAGTCCCAACGTAATGCATTGTATCATGTCCTTCCTTGAAGAAGCTTGGGGCGGACCGTAAGGGTTATCCCATTTTATCCTCAGTGTCATCCTGTGACACGTGTTAGGCTAAGATAAGGAATGTCTTACGTCACCCAACGAGATTCATGGTTGAATGGTAACCGCAATACCTCAAGGACTGCCTCTCCCCATATGAACCAACTTTTGTCATGTATCTTTGGCGCCAGGGAAAAACATTCCTCTTCTTCCAGGCCTTCGGCCAACTAAACAATCTATGCCCTTTGAAACTGTGGGAGGTATTATTTTTGTTACTATGCTATGCATTTTTGTGTTTTATATTGTAAACTGCCCTGTGATCCTTGGATGAAGGGTGGTATAGAAATTTAATAAATAGTAATAAATAACTGAATCCCTCTCTCTTAAGCTTTTGTTTTTATTATGTATTTTCTTTCTTTATATTGTGATTTTATGCTATGAACCGCCCTGAGATCTACATGTACAGGGCGGTATACAAATGTTATACAAATGTATACAAATGTTAATAATGATGATGATGATGATGCAGCACCAATACATGAGAAAAAGAGTTGTTGCCTCATCCTGACCTACATGTAGTTCTGTGCTGGCTTACATCCCTCCCCACCTGAGGGAAGGAGTTGCCAAAATTGCTCCACTGCAATGCAGCTGCTGCAGTTCCTTCCACTGAAGAAGCTTCAACAGTGCAATGGCACTGGAGACATAGGAGGTAGGCTTGCCAGTTCAGCAGCTCCTCCCTGCTATATGGCCTTAAGACGATGATGACACCAGACTAATCTGAATTGGAAATAGTCAAATCACAGGTATGGAAGGAGAGGTGCAACTGACAACGGCCAGTTGCGAAACTCCAAACCCTGTTCATAAAGCACCTTCTACTGATGGGCCAAAGCTTGAGAACTATGCCATACAACCTGCACTCCTGGCCTTGCTTCAAGAGCTTGATGGGACTTGTTCAGCTTATTCCTACAAGCCCCTAATCTAGAACAGCCAGACTCAGAAAGGTTCTCACATCATCGTTTTCATCAGCCAGGTCCTGGGCCGTCTCATCCTCCATATTCCGCAGCAAGGTGTCTGCCCCCGATTGGCAGAGGATGGCAGCAATCGCAGCGTCCTTCCTGCCTACTGCCAGGTGCAGTGGGGTGCAACCGTTGTACATCTGGGCATCCACCTGGGCCCCCATTTCAAGGAGGTGCTTCACAGCCATCTCGTCATGGTTCTCCACTGCCATGTGCAGGGGTGTCTTTCCGCTTGTGCCATCCTGGGACCATGAAAGCAGGGTGTCAGATCAGCCACTTCAGTGAGCCTCTGAAACAGAATCTTAAAGGGATGGAACACCCTCTAAACCAGGGACAACAAACCTATGGCCCTCCAGATACTGTTGGACTCAACTCCCATCAGCCTCAGCCAGCATGGTCAATAGTCTGGGATGATGGGAACTAGAGGGACATCTGTAATGTCACAGGTCAGCCAACCCTGTCCTACACTAGCACATTTCAAAGACTCAGAGAAGTGTAGAGTTGAAAGGGATGATGAGGATCATCTAGTCTAACTCCCTGCATTACAGAAATATGCAGCTATCCAGTACGTGGATCAAACCTGCAACCTTGGGATTATCAGCACTACGCTCTAACCAAATGAGCTATCCTGTGGCCAGGATTAGAAACTGGGCCCCGCAGCATAGAGACACACTGTTCCTAAACCTCCTCACAAATGAACATAGGAACAGGCTCAAAACATAACATGGAGTTTAAAATCTTCCTGGGATTTTAAACATTTGGGGGGATTCCAGGAACCTGCACAGATTCAGATGATCTTGGGTAGGGAATCACAAAGGTATGGAACTTATCACTTCCCCTAATCTGTGTCCTGTTCCTGCAGCTGCAACACTGTCCAATGGTTATTCGCTGTTAAAAATTTGCTCTGAATAAATCCAAATTATGTCCTGATAACAGATTTACTTTGCAACTTGTAACAAGTGGTGCAGATCAAGCAGTTCTGCAAGCCTGCGTTTTTGCAAAGCTGCAGCTTGCTAGCTCCTGTTCAGTCACCTCTGCCCACCTTTTGATACTTCGCTAGGCACTTCCTACACGTTTTCAGTATTAATCTCCCCTGCCACAATGGACAAACTTTTTCGCTTTCTGTATCTAATTGCCAGATCTTCTTGCTCGGCCTGATCGCAAAAGTACAGAGCACGTGTGGCTCTGGTGCAGCTGCCCTTGCCATACCTGAACATCGATGTCGGCTCCACTCTTCACCAACAATGCCATCAGATGCAGGTTCCCTTTCAAGGTGCTGATATGTAGGCAAGTCAAGCCTGGAGAAGAAGACATCCCAGGAAGTTGCAACGAGGCAAGTAGCCGAACACTGGCCCCAGTGTGTCACCAGACACACACACCACCCTGAGCAATCTTTACTACCTCACCTTGCCAGTTCTGGAGGTGCAAATCTTGGCGGCTTTTTCTAGCCTCCAAGGTCTTGTTGGAGATGATCCCCTGCAGGAGCAGCTGCACACACTCCAGACTTTGCTGCTCACAGGCCAAATGCAGTGCTGTGTTCCCATTGCGGTCTTGCAGAGCTGTGTTCACTCCTCTCAGGACTAGTGCTTGCACTACTCTGGACTGTTCCAGGTACACGGAGAGGTGAAGCGGGGTCTGTAAATGGGAAACGGAGAAGGTTATTGCAAGAGAGTGACACAGGGGCTAGAGCAGAAAGGTGCAAGAGGCAGGGGCAAAACCGAGACTGGCTGTATGCTGCAATTGCATCACAAAACACACACACAGGATTTAGGAATGGATGTGTAATTTAATATTTCAGTTGAAATCTCAGCTTTCATGGTGGGGGGGATGACACACATATAGTGATCCTTCAAGGGTAAGCTTCATAGAATTGTTAAAATTCATGGGACATCAGTACCCTTTGTATCTCCTCAACAGGATTGGCAGAAGCCAGAAATAAATCAATTAAAAGCAAACAGCTGTGTGAGTTTACTTCATTTATATAGCATGCAGAATGCAGTCTTATCTAGGCCAGAATTTGGATTACTCTGGTTCTTTAGATTTCTTTATAAAAATCTCAGATAGTATACACAACCTTTGGCAAAAATGAGAGGTAGATGCTAAATTAACTTTAAAGCTCGCATGTTCTTTTCCTCAGAAAAAGTGCTCTTATTCAACTGGGGAAGCAGACTTCTGAGCGCTCTGCCGATGCAGATATACATCTAAGTCCACACCCCAAAGATCATTTAGCCCCCAATAACTAATGGGGTCAAATGACTCATCCAGATGAAGGGATGTATTCCTACTCAGGGCACAAGTTGCTGCATGCAACTCGAATTGGACTGAGGCCATTGACAAGAAGAGTAACTAGAATTAGTATTACTCATTTAATGGATTTCTGTAACATCTTTTAATGTGCATCCCCTTCCAAGGTAGGTTATAACAAAAATCTATCACTGAGAAGCAACTGTCACAAATTCTCAAGGAAAACTTCCAAGATGGTCACAATAGCTTAGCTGGTTAGAGCATGGTGCTGATAATGCCAAGGTTACAGGTTCAATCCCCATATGGGAGAACTGCACATTGCAGGGGGTTGGACTAGATGATCCTCAGGGTCCTGTCCAACTCTACAATTCTATGAGTCTATGAAAAAGAAGCATAACAAATCTGCATATGGCTATCCACCAGATCTAGAAAAATGAGGCAAGCAGTAAGTACAGGGGGGGGCGGGGGAATATTATAGCCAGAGACAAATTGCCACAAGCAAGAAGGAATGACCCAAATTCCCGGTTGTTTTCTTTCTTCTAGCTAGACTGGGAAAAATACTGACCTTTCCCCACAGTCTATCACATACCTGGAATAAGTCATTCTGGATCTCTAAAACCTCCACTGGCAATTGGGCAATGAAGCAGAGTGCTATTGCAGGTACACAGTGAATGACTGCCAGGTGTAGCAACCTGAAAGAGAGAAAAGAGATTTTAGTTTGTGGTGCAGGGCCCAAGTCATACCAACCTAGAATCATGAACAACCCACTCCCCTTTAAGCATGTAAAACATTTGGGAAGTTCCTTGCTTGCTCTTTACACTTAGAACAGAAAACAAGCACATGAGTTTACTGGACAACTGATTCAGTTAGACCTCCATGTATATACAGGAGTGACGACTCTTCCTGAACCACTTTATATGCTTACAACTTTTCACAGGGCAATGCACAGTTTTTCCACAGCAACTTCTTGCAATTTGTCAACCACGTATTTTCCTGGTGAACACCGTCATTTGAAGACGAAACATGTGCCTATTGATGCATGGTGGCTGCAGAACTCATTGTGGATTCCTAGCAAAGGTCCCACCAGTTTAATTCAGATTGTCAGTCGTTGACAAGGCAAATACAAGCCTACCAAGAACCAACCCTAGAATCCAAGACCGTTGAACCCAGGAAGACAATAAACTTTGCTCTTGAACCAGGAAACGAGAGAACCTCCATCTCTGGAAGAAAACAAGCAGCAACGAGATCACATACAATGAGAGGTACCAGGGATACGTGCCAAACTCTCCCAATAATCTTTGCATGGCATCTAATCCCAGCGCAACAAGGACTGGAAAGAAATGGAGATGGCTCAACTGAATTCTTCTTCTAATTATATGAAACAGATGAGCATCAATGAAGACTCAAGCTGCACCCATGTTCTTGAATTAAGGGTCAATTCTAACAACCCTCTAAGCACATGACAGCATTTTTAGAATGCTGATTAACTTCTCAAAAAGTGGCAACTGTGATTGAGTGGAAAAAGATGTGGCAACAATAGTATGTAGCACCAGCATTAACACAATTGGCCCAATGAGAGGCAGGCCATGACTGAAGTCAGCAATCCAAGGACTGAGAACAGACTCATGCAGAGACTCACTCCATCCAAAGCAATTCCCGCCCCCCCCCCCAAGCTTCCATATAGCTAGTTCTGCCTACAGTGCAGAGATCACAGCTCAGATGGCTATATCACAGACAGGTTGCACTCATGGCAGAAGTTTCACACTAGGCCTCATCAACTCCTCTCAAGCCTGAAGAGGAGTCTGATGGAAATTCTCAAAAAAAATTCTCCACGCCAGCAGCTCTTATGCAACTCTACCTGTTGAATGTTTCTACCAGAACATAAATTCATGAATCACCTCACAGATTGAGCAGGCCTTAGAGGGTTGCTGCCACCCTGCACTATCCAACTACTCCTAGCTGTTCAAAGGTACAAAGCAGGCACTCCCACTACCCTGAAACTGAAAGTAGGGTTTTGAATGTGTTTGAAAATAAATACGGGATGCATGCACAAAACCTCATTCCAACAAAACGAAGAAGCAACTATTTCAATTAACAAGGCTACTAAATCTATATCGTAATCACATCATTTATACATCCCTCCTTTTTTTTCTTTCCCCCCCTCTAGCGTATAGAAGCTAGGATGCGAGAGATAAACTAAGTTATATAGATCAAGGACAGAAAAGTAGCTTTCTAGTTTCCACTGTTGTGAAGTAATTGTTAAACCTGATACAGTCGTACATTGGTTCTTGAACAGAATGCAATTGACTCCTGGAACCGTTCAAAAACCAAGGTGTGTCTTCTGATTGGCTGCAGGAGCGTCATGTAGCCAACCGGAAACTGCGGAAGCCGCACCAGATGTTCAGCTTCTGAAAACTGTTCGAAAACCAGAACACTCACTTCTGGGTTTCAATCGTTCAGCAGCCGATTTGTTTGGGAGCCCAAGGTGTTTTGAGATCCAAGGTACGACTGTATATTAAACTTGCACTGGATGCTTTTCTAAAAATGATTTAAAGACCAAATGAGACAGTTTTTTTAAAAATCCAGTGATTTCTCTTTTTAAAAAGTGGGTACTCATGCATTGCCCTGCCCACATTCAGAAATAATTCCAGAACAAATGCAACGCATCAAAGTCTACCAGTTTTTTAAAAAAGGGATACACTTTCAGAAATGTCTTCCAGAGGGATTGTCTGCAGCAGCAAACACAGCAAAGCATCAAATGGTACTTTATTATTGCACAAGCTTTCATGGACTTTACGTCTTCAGAATGCTGCCTCCTCAGCCTTGTGTGTGGAAACTCAGGACAACATCTGATGGACTGTAGTCCAGAAAAGCTTATGCTGGGGTGAGAAACTGCAACCCCTCCAGATGCTGGGGCTGAAGTCCAGATGTTCAGATGATGCATTGCAGGGGGTTGGACTAGATGATCCTCAGGGTCCCTTCCAACTCTACAATTCTATGAAACAAGCATTGACAATGTTCAGGGGTGATGGAAGCTGCAGTCCAACATTTGGAGGGCCACAGGTTCCCCGGCCTAGCTTATGCCGTAATAAAGTTTGTTCATCTGTAAAAGGGGTCACAAGACACTGCTTTTGCATAAGCATGGAACTGATCAGCTTACAATGTATTTCCAGTAAGCCAGCCGACCTATTCAAAGTTACCATGTGCTTTAAAACAAGTCTGCAATTAGAGAATCGTTTTTACTGTATTGTCGTGCAGCCCTTCTCGTTTCCAGAGCGTTTAACAAAGGGGATTTCCATAGAGGCAGAGAGAAGGGATATGGGAGGTGGTAGTGACAAGGTCATAGAGAAATCAGGAAATAAGGAGGGGGGAAAGGAAAGGAATCAGGCGCCCATCCAAGGTACCCAAAAGCCATCACAGCAGCCCTGGCTGGGGCTGCCTAGAGGAAGCTGCCCAAGCACCATTTTACGAGGCTTCCATCTGACAAATGGACTCTTAAGCAGAGAGAACGGACGGTCTTTGCTCCCCAAGCCAAGCAGTATGTGGCTGAGGCACAGGCAAGGCCCCAGGGGAAGCCCAAGGTCACATGGGCATGGGGAATTTCCCTGCCCTGCCGGAGATGTGGCCACCCACAGTTGCCTCAGCAACAAGGGGAGGGGAGAGTTGAAGGAGGCTGTGCACAGCTGCTGTTGCCCATAGAGGGCTGAATACACTGTGGGTCCTTCCGAAGATTTCTCTTTGCATTCAGTTACTTTGGTTTTATAAGGCTGCAATTCAGACACAGCCAGGGGGAGTAAGAAAGGTTGCAGCTACAGTATATAGCTTCTAAGTAAAAGATGTTAGAATTGTTCTACAAGCCACCTCACGATTCTTTATTTCATATGCAAAGTTAAATTTACATCGGTGCCAGTTTATTTCTATTTAGAGCACACCAGTAAAATTGCAGGTGACCTATGCACAGGGAGGTTCTCTGGAAATACAGCAACAGAAGAGGGAAGTTGTGTAGAAAAGGGGTAGCACGCAAAGGCAGATACCTAATATTAGTCATACCTGGAACAGATGCAGTGAGATCTGTGGGCATGCAATTTCCATTTATTTCCATGGGTTCATTTCAAGTATGACTTAGCCGGATATCACTCCAAATTTCCATGGATGTACCTCCTCTATTCTAGGATCTTCCACGTCTTATAACACTGTTTTTCATTAATGTTAGCTAAAGTGGCTGACCAGAGTATGCATAGACCCCAAACATCCCACTCTCTGGGCTGATCCACTGACAAGTCGCACCTTCCATGTGGCTTCCTAAGCAAGGCAAAATCGCCCCAGACCTTACTTAAATCAGCTTTGTAATTATAAGACCACAAAAGCCTTTTAAATGGCCCACCTGCCCACACATGTCCATAGTCACTTGATGGTGTGAAACAAAGGTGGGGTAGAAGGAGTTTCTTAAGTTTTACATAAACTTTCCTGGCTAAAACAAATTGCCCAAAAGCAAAGCATTTAAACAAAAAACAAAAAAAACCCCACACAGCTCAGCATTCCCCGCACAATTTGCAACTGGCCTCCATATTCAGACTTTGCAAGACAGTTGGATCTGAGTTATCTAGTCCCTCAGACTTGGTAAACTCCAAATTACAACCACCTTAAACAGGCACCCAGATTAACAGTTCAATAATTGAAGTGCCCAAACTGTTTATTCTTAAAGCAGGATGATATGAAGCACCATAAATACAATTAGGAATACAGTGTAAAATATATGAATGTTCCTGCATTTATTTTTCTTATGACTAAAATCAATGTAAAATGGAGAGGAGGTGTCTGGGGGTTTGGGGGGATGAGGAAGAGGAAGAGGAAGTGACAAAGGCTGAAGCCAGGCAATAGTTTTTGATAGGGGAATCTGGATTGAAGAGAGGCCTCTCTTTCCATGCCATGCATGCCCCACCCCTACCTCTGGCCAAACAGGTCTGACAGGGTTTTGGAACAGTACAAAAACCTTTCAAAACCTGGCTTACCAAAGACAAAAGTGAGATATACTGAACAAGAGAGTATCATTTTAAAAGTAATTTTTTGAGTCTTAAAGGTAAAGGTAAAGGTAAAGGACAGACTCTAGGGTTGTGCGCCCATCTCACTCAAAGAGGCCAGGGGCCAGCGCTGTCCGAAGACACTTCCGGGTCACGTGGCCAGCGTGACATCGCTGCTCTGGCGAGCCAGAGCCGCACACAGAAACGCCGTTTACCTTCCCGCTAGTAAGCGGTCCCTATTTATCTACTTGCACCCGGGGGTGCTTTCGAACTGCTAGGTTGGCAGGCACTGGGACTGAACAGCGGGAGCGCACCCCGCCGCGGGGATTCGAACCGCCAACCTTTCGATCGGCAAGCCCTAGGCGCTGAGGCTTTTACCCACAGCGCCACCTTAAAAACCCTAAAAGTATTGTAGCAGCATGAATTGTAGCAATGAATTGTAGCATAACCTTGCATGGGTAACAGTGCACTTCAGATGCATCTGATGAAGTGGTCTGTAGTCTGTGAAAGTTTATGCCATACTAGCTAGTCTTTAAGGTTCCACAAGACTGTTTTTGCTGGGGCAGACCACCTCAGCTAGCTTCTGGTTTTGGTTCTACGGTTATTTTTAGAACGAATTCCAAAGGGCTAGCTGAGTTGGTCTCTAGAAGGGGACCCAGACACACAGCCTACCCACCCCCTCCAAAAAGCACCCCACACCTGATAATGATAGTAACCTCTGCTCACATGGTACAGAGAGAACTGGAAGAGGTAAGATCCGAATTTGAAGCAGAAAGAACTAAAGAAAGGTTAAATATTCTACAAATGCAGCATTTCATTTCAGTATTACTTGTACAGAAAATGCTGCTCAGAAGCTTTGAGAGTATTATCAATAAAGAGACAGCAAAAATTAGCAAGAGAAGTTACAGTGATGGTTTGGAATCAGACAGGACCTAAAGTCAACTGCACTAGAATCTTCTCAATCAAGCATCAGCCGAAACACTCTGCTAGATGGTACCTGTGCCTGAGCGATCTCAAACTGGAAACCAGCAAAAGACTCCATTGAAATTTGCTTCCACAAACTATGTCCTGTTTGGTGCCAGATTACGAATGTTTCATTCGCTCTTGTTTCCAAGGATCTATCGTTACGTGTGTGTGTGTGTGTGTGTGTGTGTGTGTGTTTATCCTTGCAGATCTTTTACATTTTGACTTTGTGTGGCTTGAAGTTTATCTTTCTTGCTTCCTAACAAGTATGTAGCAGATAAGAACTCTCAGGAACAGGGACTTTCCAACAAGGCAATCCAGGCTGAACTTTAACCATTGCTGCTTTTATCTGACAGACTGCACAGAATTCTCTGGGGCTATTTTAACCAAGCCACTTTCCCCAAGAATTCCTCACAACAGCCAGCAAGGACAGCCAAATTCCCATTCTAGGGGGAGGCTGGGCTACCATCACAAAATACCAAAGCATCAGTATCTGCTTCAATAACACTAAACTGAAAGATTTATCCAAAAGTTTGCTTTACTGTCTGGATCCAAATGTAATCTGTCCAGAACGGAAGGGCACTTCCACACCATCTGGCCCCAAGTTATTCAAGCAATGTATGAAAACAAAAACCCTTGCCATTGCACCTGTATCAATAGGTCCCCATTTCTTCATACTTTATAGCAGAAGCGGGGGTGGGACCCAAGCACATGGGTATATTATCAATTCCTTTAGTGCAGAAACCTGTCCAGCTTTGCCTCTGTAATTCTACAAGATGCCCATTGGTTTGGACAAAGCAGCAGCTGCTGCTTATCTGCAACAGAGGACATGGAGTCTGTGCTATAGAATGAAGGGGTAGAATGGCATATATCACTTCAGACTACAGACTAACAATAATATTGTTCAGTTAAAAACCTTGCACATAGAAAAATCAATACAACAGGGAGTGAGCTAAGCAAGAATCTCTCACCCCAGTGTGCTAAACTTTATTAGCAAGCAGGTTTGTTTTGCAATACATAATCACTGAAATAGGGTACCCTTTGGCTTGAAATAGCATGGCCCTGTCTACTACCTCATTTTTCTATGAGGGGAGAACAAACCTGAAAGCACGCTTGCGCGCTCTCTCTCTCTCTCTCTCTCTCTCACACACACACACACATTAAATAACAACCTGTCAGCTACAAGCTACTTCAAATACAGTGGTACCTCGGTTTATGAACTTCATCCATTCCGGAAGTCCGTTCTTAAACCAAAACTGTTCTTAAACCAAGGCGCGCTTTCCCTAATGAGGCCTCCCACCACCGGTGCCCTTTCACCATTCAGTTTCCGTTCTTAGACCGAGGTAAAGTTTGTAGCCCGAGGTAAACTTCTGTAACCCGAATTGTTCGTAAACAGGGCTGTTCTTAAACCGAGGTACCTTAGAAGTGAATGGACCACCAATATCAACTTGCAAAACACAAGCAAGTCAACACAGAAAATGGAATAGCGATACACCATGGGAAGCGTCACTTTTTCCAATTTCCTCCTTCAGCTCTATGTACTTTTCAATGTGTATGGGGGAGACATAACCCTTCACTCCACCTTGTGACAAAGCGAGTCATAAGCAGGGGGGCTCAGAGGCTTTGTGGGTCTTCAAGGACACTGTTGCCAACCCAGCCTTAGAGAGGGGCTTCCCTCCTTCACTTTTTTTGTCCTTCTGCAAACCTAGTGGGGGTTCCCCCAAGCCTTCTACTATCTCCCTTATGAGCTCGGTTGGTACTATTTAGGCTGCAGAAGGGTCCATACTGATCTCTGAACTTTGTGACTGGGAGGAATGGTGTTTCTAGTCCCTACTGTCTGCAACAGCTGGCAGAATATCAAAGCTTGTTTGGGAGCAGGGAGGAGGAAATAGGGAGTTTGCAGGATCCCCCATGGTCAGGAATGTGGCTTGAGAATGAGAGCATACACAGCCCTGAGCGTGATTCATGGAAGGACGGTGTCTACCTAGTCACAGTGAGACTAATGTGCACTTACAATAGAGGAGGAGTGGGGATATTTCAGTGTCAATGTGGGAAGTCCCTGATCATGAGGCAAGAAGGGGTGGGGGAGGGGAAGCTTCAGCTGCTGTTTACTTGGCCTGGATTTTATACAGTTCCCTCCCCACCTCACAGAACTATGCTAGGGAATAGCCCTATTTTCAGGCCCAGGCTTTAAAGCTTTAATTATCCTCTCCCAAATGTGCTGCAGTTACTAGAGAAAAGCACACAGAGGAGGAGCCCAGTTCTAATATTGGAGCCTGTTTATTTATTGTGCAAGAGCTACTTGCGCCGTTTCGTCCCTTCTTCCCAACCCCTCAGCTCAGCCTAGCAGTACACAACCCAGCTCTGACAGGGTAAAAAGGCAAATATAAACAAAACACACGAAGCACTTTGGCATTATCACCTCAGTAGCTCTCCTGCATCCTTTCTGTAAACGAGGTGCAATACTACCACTGTAATATTATGGATGGGAAACTGTGGCCCAGAGTACCATCAGCTGAATATATATTATTAGACTGGGACCAGGCCTTCCTGCATAACAAGGTCCATGCATTCCTTTGGGTCCCTACCTGTGCCTTTTAGCAAACCTCTAACACACAACACTCAGCCTGGATAGCTCAGTTGGCTAGAGTGTGCTGCTGACAATGCCGAGGTTGCAAGTTTGATTCCCATATGGAACAGCTGCATATCCCTGCATTGCAGGGGGTTGGACTACATGATCCTCAGGGTCCCTTCCAACTCTACAATTCTATGTCACTATTCACAGCTCAGAGCGACAAAGAAGATGCCTTTAAAACAGCTTCCCTGTGCTTCCCATTGAACCGTGTATGGTACAGCAGAGGACTCTGGGGGCAAAACTGGTCATTCCTTCTCCAAGCCAGTCAGGGGCTGATGGGAGATCAATAGAAGGTCTGGGAATTAAAAGAACTGATTCAGGACCTATGTCCTCACTCTGTTTATAACCCAAGAAGCTACCACTTACCAAATCAGATTATCACAATATTGCATGTCTTCCCCTGGAGTAAGCTTCAGGTTTGTGGGATCTACTTATTTTGTTCGCTTTAGTGTTAAAATAAAAACTTCCAAGAGCCACCAGCTTTGTACAAAAGGCATGCACTTAGGGAATGCTGAGCCCAGGAATTTGCTTTGGGGAGCAGAAGTGAAGAGAACACAGTCTGCTCACACAAAAAACCATTCCTGCTTACCCCAAGTGTTTTTTTATTCCAGCACTATCATTTTAGGGTGCGGAGTCATTTTGTTGCTGCAGTTGAGAATCAGAAATCCTTGCTGATCTACTGCAAATCACCCAGAGATTTGCCTTCTACTTACCCCAAAACACCCCCAGGGTCTCGGGTAGAGGAGTAGCCTTTTCTCATCTTCTGAACTTTCTACGTGGGAATGCCAGGGACCTTCTGCATCCAACCCATATGCTCCACTGCTAAGTGACAGTCCCTCCTCAAATAAGGTCTGCTTTGTTGACTTAAGAGCATACGTTACAAACTTTTATAATAAGCAACAGAAACTGAATACAAGGAATGACACTATTCATCCATTACCACTTCGCTCTGGTGCTCCCCCCCCCTTAGGAAGTAAGATGGGAAATGCATGCAACTGAACCATTTATCCAATAATAGCTATGAAAGGGAAGGAAAAAAGGGGGCTAAGAAACCGAAACAAATATAAACACTGTTGATACCAAGAAGCCAATAGACTCTCCAGGAAAATAAAAGAGGGGAATTCCACACTTGTCCAGTGCATATTTTTTTAACTGTCTTAACTGACCTCTTTTACCAAGAAAAACTGTCCGACAGTAACCTTTTTATAATACTGTGGTATCTATACACATCTCTCTCTCTCTCTCCCCTAATCAACACTTTCCTCCCTGCTATTCCAGTTTCTCAGCCTCCTTGCAGTATTATATACCTGGCTAATTAACTGTGTCTGGTGGCCTGATGTTACCAAGGTGGCAGCTGTAGATTTTAGAGCATGGGTATCCTAAAGGTGAGGAACGGGAGTTGCTCTTGCCCACAGGGACAAAGACCTGTTTTGGAAATATGCACTTTTCCTAAAAATGTACAAACACCAAACTGAGCTATTTCAACCCTCTCTATTTCAAACCTCTTTGGATTTCCATAACTGCTCCCGCCAACCCTTTTCATATTGTGGAATTTTCCCATCAGTTTCAGGAAACAAAAATCACATGAGAGACTCCTGCAGGAAGGACTATAAAGGATAAATACATACAGGGACATTTGTGAAGAGTGCCCTGGGCCTTTCAACACTGACGGGGGAAATCTATGAACAGAAGCCCTTCCTTACAAAGAGGAAGCCAAAGGCAACACCAGGGAAAATATAATGTCACAGACTTCAGAGGCTTTTCAGTATTAAGACTGAAGCCACATCTTGTCTGCTGCTCTTTTTTTAAAGGAAGACCCATCTGGGATCATAGGTGAAAGCCTTCTTGTGCAATAAGCTCACATTGCTATGTAATTTAAGATGCACAGAGGTTAACTGAACTAAAAGTGCACACACCAAATCTACAAAGGCAGCAAATTCAAAATTGAGGAATTTTGTGATAGTGTTGGGTCTCACTCAGTGGAATACATCCTAAAAGCTTCCAGGGGCACTAGCTACTAATCCAAGCTAAACAAAGTATTAGACAGTACAATTTTCCTCATTTAAGGAAAATTGGGATTGGCACCATATAAGCAATAGGGAGTCTTCAGCACACAGGCAGAAGATGTAGTTTTTCCTAAGTCATACTCATTTGTCTATCACCTGTGGTCTTATGATGCGTGTGACAGATAAACCTGAAGGGTGAAACTGAACAGAAATCATTCTTCTTTTCCACCCTCAGGTAGAGCTCAGTGCTTGTCAAATTTGGCGCCTTTATCTGTTGCCCTGCACAACAGAGCCTAATAGTGCACTCCCAATCTTTCCTTTGCAAACAAGTTCCTGCTCTCTCTTTAGGAAATAAAGAAAGCTTTAAGTTCCTGAACAAAGTACAAGATATAAGAAGCTTTTATGTTTAAAATGATAGGATAAAAATGCAACTGATTTTAAAAATAATCATCATGATTTAATCATCTTTCCTTTGCAGATGACTATGGCCAATTGGGCTTCTTCCAATCAATGGCAAGTCCAATCACTGGAAAGGGAATGGCAAATGGGCACATCTGCATATGAGGAAGAGCTAAAGTATTTGGATACAAGTCCTGCCAAGATTCCTCATTCACTCAGGTACCTTTTTCTACACAGGAAACAAGAGTGAAAGATGGTGACTTTCCCCAAGACTGACAAACTGGATCAGTGCCAGAGGTAGTACATAAATCTAGGCTTCCCAAGGTCTATCCAGGTAACTCAAAACTGCTGTGTAGCTAGATAGCTGGAGAATTCACAGAATCCTTAACATTATGCATCCCTACATGTTATTACTTGCCCCAGCATCTTACCTTGCATACATGCCAATTAGACTGGCACATTTTGGCTGGGCAATGTTCCCATGAACTAGTGCCTCACTGGCATCGATTCATTTCCCAGATGCTTGGGAATGCCAGGTTGCTGAATGGTAACAGTTGTTAATGTTTGCTTTCTTCTATAGCAAGCCAAGGAGGTACTTGCAACAGAAGAATGCAAAATTGCTCCACCACAACCTGCTGGTCTAGTGGAAATAATGAAAAGTCATGATAGTTTATTCCACTGGCAGGAGGGCAGGGGGCACTAATAAAACTTTGTCACAGAAGTGACTGGGGGAAGGGAGAGATTGCATGTTCTAGCAAGTGCTGTCTTTGTAATAAAAACATTTCTAGATAGCAGAACAAATTGCCCTTGGTCTCGGCTTATTTTTTAAAATCCCGAACAGTTTAAGCCCTGGACATATTTGAGACCCACACCTAGAACTCCACCTATGAGATGCCAGCACTCAAAATACCTCATGTAATCTGGAATTCCCGTCTACCTGGAGTTAAGCGAGTGATCATTCATTTGCTGTAGCAGATTCTACCATGGAAGCTTGCTCTTCCCAACCCTCCATTACTCTCCATTCCTCCCTTCTCACCATTACAAACTGCTAGAAAATATTTCCTAGGCCTGGTCTACACATTAACAGAATAAGGTGGAAGTAAGATGGTAGAATGGAATGTTTCGCTTCTGGCTGCAAATGGGAACCATAAATTTGAACCCTTCTGTATGGGAAAATCCCATGCAAAATAGAAAATTAACAAATCAGGGAAAGCACCTTCCTCCCTGTGCAAAGATGGTTAAATTGCAAAGTGTCCCGCACCTGTACTGACTGTACCATTACAGGTTTCTACTGCCTGTATAGATCAGGCTTCATTTAAGTGCATTTTAGAGATGTCATGATTAGTTTTCAGTCAGTATCTTCTCTTCCCTTCTAAAATGTGTGCTTTAATATTTTATGGCACTGTTGGAATTACAGTGGTACCTCGGGTTACAGACGCTTCAGGTTACAGACTCCGCTAACCGAGAAACAGTACCTCGGGTTAAGAACTTTGCTCCAGGATGAGAACAGAAATTGTGCGGTGGCAACAGGAAGCTCCATTAGCTAAAGTAGTACCTCAGTTTAAGAACAGTTTCAGGTTAAGAACGGACCTCCAGAATGAATTAAGTTCTTAACCTGAGGTACCACTGTAGTAAGTTATGTTTTGTAAAGCAAACTGAGTATGAGTTGCCAATGGTGCTAAAAAAATAAGACTTGGATGGGCAGTAACATCTGATATCCACAGACGTCAGCTTCTGTGCATTGAGAACTCGGCGCATGCTCCTTCCAGCTCAACTTCTAAAATTCATGGGTGACAGAAATGAAGCATGAATGCCCAATGTAATTTCCATTTAATTTAGTACTGTCAGTTCCAATGTGTACACACCCTGAAGCCAAAAATTGAGTCAACACATTTAAAAATCTAAAAAAGAACAGTCATCATGAAATTCTTCACCTTGTGGTTTTTGAGCCATTTGTGTAAGTGATATCAGCCATGGTACTAGAAGCATCTTTGGAATGAAAGCATAGATTCAGAATCTCCCATTCACAGGACATGCACACTCACTGTGGACTAGAAGATGAGACTCAAGATATCGGAATGAAACATTAGCCCTTGCAAAGTCTTATTAGACTATTCAGTCTGTATTACTGCGATTCTTACACAATGGGAGTTTGGATCCTCTTCTTCTAAAGCATCCAAGAAGATTTCTGGAAGTTTTCATCTTAAGAGAGTCCCTCTGCTTTAACATCTCCTTGCATAAATTAGATATTCATTACAAGTTTCCCCATTCCACTCCCTCCTCCAATCACAGAAGAGCTAGACACTTGCATTAAGAATACTTGCTCAGCCTCCTGCATAGGCAATGAGCTAATTCAACTGTGCAAGAACTTATGGGGGTGGGGGAATTCTTATGTCTCTCCATCCCTTCATGCATTAAAAGCATGTGCAAGGGGGTTGTGCTGCCCACCCTAATCAATACACACGCTTGGCAGTTTCGCTTGTACTTGCACATGGCCTCTTCCGAGATCTGCATAAGGCTCCTCCACACGAGAGCATATCCAGATTGGCCCAAGAGTCTCTTCACACAAAGGCAGCACAGGGGGCATGGCAGGTGGCAGAAGAGCTGGGCTAGCCAGCACAACTCCTTCATGCATGCATTCCATTTGGAAGAGGGAAAATGTAAACTTCCTTTATGTCTCTCATATATGCTAAGCCTCCAGCTGTCACCTGGTCTATGCCAAGTGCCTTCTAACTGCACCTATTACAAAACTCAGCATCTTTTTTTTCCACTGAAAGATTACAAATTCTAAAACAACCCAACATCTGCATGGTAATCATTTCCAGTTGCACCACGTAAGACTAATTTAGGATTATGCTGGAGAAGCATCGAGAATTCTTTGAAGATAATAACAATTCTCTCAAATCTAAACACGTCACAGGGGAGCAAATCTCTTTTCTATATTTTATTATAAAATTTTATTAATTTTATTCCATATTACATCACAATGCAAATATACCAAAGCCTTTACCACATCACCCCATCCCCACATATATTTATCATTTAAATCCTCAATCAAACATAATATCCTTTTGTCCCTCCCCCCGCTTCCCTCCGCCCCCACTCGATCTCCTCTACATTCTGAGATTACATTTATCTTTGCATTCTACAGACTTCTCAATTTATCTATGTATTCTTATTGTCCTTCCTTACTAACTTACATTCACTCAAATACTTTACATTTCTAATCTAGGCATATTAGCATATCTTTTTTTGAGCAATATTTTTCCATATCTTCATCAAAACATTTCCACTCCTTTTTAAATTTTTGATTCAATTGAATTCTTGTAATAGCTGTTAGGTTTTGCCAAAGCCAAGTATTCATTTAATTTACAAATCCAATCCTCCCTTGAAGGTAGAGTTTGTGATTTCCATTTAGCAGCAATCACTACTCTAGCTGCTGTGCTTGCATATAAGAAGATTCTACCCCCCCCCCCGTACCTCTTCCCCTATCAATCCAAGGAGATGTATCTCTGTTTTTTTAATTATTGATATTTTCAGCATCTTCTTTAATTCTTCATGTATTACTGTCCAGAATTTCTTAATTTCCTCACACCTCCACCACATATGTATTGTTGTTCCTATTTCTTTACCACATCTCCAACAAAGGTTAGATTTCAATTTATATATCTTTGCCAACTTAGCTGGTATTGGATACCACCTGTGGAAAATCTTAACAAAATTTTCTTTATGTCTGAGGCGGTAAATCAAATATCTTCTTGCCAGAGTTTTGGGGAGCAGGTCTCTTAACTGATGCTTCAGCAGTGCTACCGGTAGCTTGTTATCGGTTGATTAGGCCTGCCTTGGTTCTTATTTATTTATTTATACTTCATAAAGTTTATATGCTGCTTGAGTGTAGGAAAACCTCAGAGCAGTTTACAAAAGATAAAACAGTAAAAAAATAAATCCCAGAAAAAATCCCAACCATACTTTAAAACATACAAAAGTTAAAATACTAAAACAAACTAAAATCACCACATCTTTCCACGCTTGTCTAAACCAGAATGTTTTTTTGCAGGTGCCGAAACAGTTAAGACCAATTACCATAAGATCCTTCTTTTTGAGGATGCACATATATGGGATAGCTCAGCTGGTACTGCATGAGACTCTTAATCTCAGGGTTGTTGGTTTGAGCCCCACATTGGACAAAAGATTGCTGCATTGCAGAGGGTTGGACTAGATGAACCTTGGGGTCCCTTCCAACTCTATGATTCTGTTGCAGCAGGCACCTCTTAGAAGAGGAATTTCCTCCTGTGTGAAAGTGGAGGGCATGCATGCTATCTGCAAGATTTTTGTAAGTACTCATACTAAAAACAACGTAATTTTAAAAATAAAGTGCATTGCACAAATTATTCTGAGATGCCTCTTTGGTTGATTAACACAGCAGCTTTGATTAAGCCAATCTAGATCAGTAAAAGGCTACAGTTCTACTGCACAAAGCTATTGTCCTCCTTTGTTCAAGGCTAAATTTGAGCATCCCACAAGAGCCACATGTACCAGGCCAGGCAGGAAAGCCTAAGCAGTTTTTTAAACTATCGCTTACCTACAGGCACCACCACATGAAGAGCAAACATCCCCAACCCAACCCCTATCAGGACAAGCTTTAAATATACTCAATGACCTTCCAAGTCTCTGTTCTACAAACCTCAGTCTAGAAGTCACCAACACGTGATTTCCCAACAGTCAGTAGAGAGTATGGTACTTAACCACATGCCACAGTTAGGCTTCCCTGCCGTCGCCTACTCCCACTAGAGACCACATGCATATTCGGTCCTACCAAAATAGATACAACTGTTTCCATACAGTAAAAAAAAAGATAGTTGTCATCTCATTGCCACTCAGGTTGGGGAATCCTGTGCCTCACTAGACCAAGCAGCTACAAGGCAAAACAAAATGGCAGCCACACACAAATGAAATTGGTCAGTATTCCACTGCCAGATTAGAAGACTTCCTCACAGTGGAATTTCATTCCCTATCAGTGGGGACTAGAGGTCACCATTATCTTTTTCACAGCAGTCTTTCTTCTCACACTGTGTAACTAAGCATCCTCTAGCAATAGGGAGTGGGGAACCTTAGGCACTCCAGACTCTGTTAAGAATACAATTCTCATCATCTTTGACCATGGGTCATGCTGGCTTTGGCTGACAGGAGTTGTAACCCAACAACTTGTGGGAGGGCCGCAGGTTTCCCATCCTGGTCTCGTGGACGTCTCACCTTGAATCATGAGGATCTTCACTGCCTTGCACTTGCAAACAGAACTCTCCATGTATTAAGAGTCCTATCCAACACAAAAAGGGTTCTGTGCTGAACAAAAAAGAATGGAACCATTATCCTGCTTCAAGAATGTCTGGAGTAAGATTTTGAAGGTCTCAAGTTTTAGCCACTTAAAAGGAGTTTTAACTAGCTTTAGTAAACCACCAACATCCACTGGGATGGCCTGGACTACAGCAGGAATATATGTAAACCGCTTCAAGACTGATTCAATAGTTTCATTTCTAGGAAATGTGGATGAAATGGGCCCAGAAAACCCTCCAAGAATTCTGGATTCAGGAAAAAGAATAAGGTTGCCATATGTCCAGAATTTTCCGGACATACCTGGAATACTCCAGTCAGAAGCAGTGTTTGGGTGGAAATCGTCAAAATGACTTGGAAAATCCGGACGTGTGGCAACCCATGTCAGCAGTGTCAACAACTTTGTGTCCGGATTTTCACTTGTTGAAATATGGCAACCCTATACAAAGATCCATTTAAGTCCCCTTTGCGGGTCCTACTGTGGAATGTACTACAATTGCAGAATTCAGAACACCTAAACAAAGAGGGATCGAGGAGAGAAGAAGAAAGAATGGGTGTGTGACTGGAGAGCAAACGTGTAGAAAAACTTGGAGAACAGCATGAAGACCTGGTTAAAATAAAGTAGCATAGGAGGGAAGGGGGGAGGAATTAACAAACAAAAAACGCAAGAGAGTAGCTACGTGTTGAATTTGAAGCTGAACAAATGCACATACTCCACTGAAAAGTGCTGTACAGGAGGAATAGGAAAATTCTATTCCATGATGGACAATTCACACATAGAAGACATCACTTGATGTCCCTGTGTAAACCAACACTGAGCATGTTATTTTTGGTACAACAGACCAACATAGCTCCAACAAACACACATGCAATTTGGAATGATTAAAAAACACCAATCCAATTTAGAACCATCTCCATTCTCACTATGGCAGCTGTTAAAAAACAACAACAGGAAGCAGAAATCTGAAGCCACAAACTTCTGTTCTTTCATCACTAGAACTGTTATAAGGAAGTGATATTGTTCAGTGGAGATTGCTGAGAAATTGTGAATAAAGTAATTCCCACTCTGCCACTTAGGATGCTCTCAGCCAAAGGGAACATTGTTGGCCAGCTATTGCCCAGAGTGGCTGGGCAACCCAGTCAGATAGGAGGGGGGAATAAATAATAAAATTACTACTGTTGTTCTTCTTTTGAGTAAAACAAAGCAACAAGTTCAAATAGATCATTCCATATGGCATCAGGTGTTGGCACTGCCTTGACTCCTGGAGGGGACACCTCTCACTGCTTCTACCCAAGCCTCCAAACTAGGAGAGGCATGGAAGCACTTGCAAAATAAGATGCATCTTCTTGTTTCCCCATCCCCACTACAAACAATTGATTAGGTTAGAGCCTTTTCCCACCATCTAATTTCAAACTTAGCATTTCCCCCCTCCATAGCTATAGACTTATCTAGGAGGTAGGAGAACCAATCAACAATAACCAGGCAAGATGGCAGGAGGCCTATGTTTGAAAACTGCAGGTTCCTGACAAACGCAGAGCTGGAGGCGGAAGTGATTTAATGGTGTGGAGGAGAGCGGAAAGGTGGAGTTGAACTCTTCCCCCATGCCCAGACTTTCTCCCTGGTAGGGCATACTTTTCATGTCACGTCCAAAGGCAAAAGCAACACAGGGAGGTAGAAAGGTGACTTGAGAGAAAAAGGATGCATGGATGAGGGTTCAGCAGCTACTGCGCCACCGCAGCCACTGATTCTACACCAAGCTGTCCCCCATGCTGCCATTTTAATGTGTTCAGCACACAGGTCACACTGCCATAGTGTCTATAGTTAGCCCAGCCATGCCGGAGTGGAAACTGGAAACATCCAGAAGGCTGGAAAAAGCAGAAACGGCTCATCTCATCAGAGACGCAGGATCAGGAGGAAGTTAGGAGGCCACAGACGGTGTATTAGTTATGGTAAACCAACAGCAGAGAGCCAAGCTTATTACTTCCTGCTTGATATGAAACCCCCACTCTCCAAATGTACAGGATTACATTTTACCCGCACAAAGCCCCCAAGAGCGAACCTAAAAGCTCTGGAAAAGCATGCCTCAGATCAGAGCCCCAAGAGAAACTAGCACTACTACATCACAGAAGTCATGTGGGCTTGAGATGTTTGCCTTTCACACTACTAAGTCATCAAACTTGCCTCTACTCTACAAAGGCGGCTATAAAAAGCATAAATGGCTTAGAGGTCATGGAAAACTTAATGGGTGCCCCAATTTCACCACTTCTTTTTTTAAAGGCAAGAACAACTTGCTTAGAAGCAGACTCCCAGCAAGCAACCCCATGCTAGGTTGGTTGTGCAATTGGAAATGTGAACTATTACTTCCCAAAACTCCATGGATCTTTCAGCCAGAGAACCAAGGTGATATGAGGGGGCTGGATTTGGAATCAACACCTTTTAGAGTGCCTTGGCAACTCATTCTGAGCTCATCCTGCTCTTTCCACATGCCTACTCCACAGGTTTGTTGTGCAGATGAAGCCATAAAAGATAGGGGATCATCGCACCAATGATCACAGCAGAGTTTGTATGTTCAATCTATTTTCCAATGAATGAATAAGGAACGGAGCAACTCCCATAGAAAAATAAAACTGATACTAAAACTGCTGCCAAACAGGTTTGCAGAAGTTTGTGAGGGAAGGAACAGAAAGAGGTGCCAAAATAACCCCCCTCCTCCCAACATCCATTCAACCCCAACTATGTCCCACATTACATTTAAGGAATTTCAGAGAAACCTTTGCCAACTGCCTGCATCATATACTTATTGACAAAACATGCTTTTTGACATTTTTTGAAGCCATACAGCTGCGTGTGAAGGGCTACCCCATATCTGCAGACAAGAAGGTCCCATATAAACAATGGGCTGCTTTTATTTCAGATGGCACTTTTTAGGCTGCGTCTAGACAGAGGCCGAATACTGCAAACTGGACGTTTACACCACGATTTTGTCCAGAAACGGAATGTATTGGCAGGTGAGAAGGATGAGAGAAATATGGTACATTATTTTGATTGCATAAACCCTACATGTAAGCTGCAAAAAAAACCCCAAACCAAACTTGTATGCATGAAGATCAGCGATACCACAACACCCTTGTGTCGGGAAGCACCCTTAAGGTGTTCCTTGAGTTTGGAAATGTTGACTGATCTAGTAACGTCACCCCTCCACCCACACGCGACTCCCTCTAGTAGTTTCCCCGTATTCCCCAGAGTGCAGAAAGCACGCGCGCAGGTGTCTTGCCTCCGTGTGCACGCGCTCGTTCGCACTTTGTTTGATGTTCAGCAGACGCCCCCACTCGCCCAACCTGCCCCACCCGCGCGCCGACTTTCAAGTCTCCTGTCTCCCACGGACTGAAACAAGCACGTGAGAACGAGCTGGGGCCACTCACGTGTCTCCGTCCTCCGAGACGAAAGCGAACGTCTCCAGCAGCAGCTGCTGCCGGACCCTTTCGGCCTCTTCCTCCTCTTCCTCTTCGCCAGGGTGCCGAGGGGTCTCTCCCAGCCCCGCCAAAGACTCGACGAGCGAGGAAGAGCCGTAGCTGGAATCGAGCCGCTCGTCCGGCTCCGACGCCGAGCTCTCCTTGCCTGCGGCCGCGTCCGGGAAATCGGCAGCCTTGTCCGAGCGGACCCCTCGGGCTGCCGGCGACCGGGGCTCGCCTTCGGGCAGCTGGCCCTGCAGGGAGCGGATGGAGCCGAGGCCGGAGTCGCACTGCCCTTCTTCCAGGTAGACGCCGCCTTCCACCTGCACGTCCTTCTTGCCATCGCAGCAGCTCCGGGTTTCCGACATGGTGGCGGCGGCGGCGGCGGCGCAGGCAGCAGGAGGGGCGTCGAGGCGCGAGGCAAAGCGGAGCTCGGGGCCCTGGCGGCGCCTAAAGGCTGGAGCAGAGCCGCGTCCCAGGAAACCCCGGCGGGAGGAAGCGCGGAGGGCGCATAGCCGAGCAGGAGAGGGCGATGCGGCGCGCGTGAAAGAGCCGCGGGGCCAGCAGCCCCAACGCTTAACCAGCCTGACTCCGCCCACCTCCGCCGGAGCCAAGCCCGCCTCCCAGGGAACGGGCGCCGCCTAGCGGCAAGACGGCGAACATGAATACACCCTCCACACGCCCCGACGTGCACACAGCCAAGCGACGCACACGTGTCCGCGCATGTACGTGTGAAAGGAGCCCTGGGTAGACTTTGCATCGCCCGCATACGAAAGCAACGCCGAAGCCCCTATTCGGGATTTTGAACCCACGGACACTAGAAACGTGGAAGGAATAAGAGATCGCGCAAGCTAGGGTCGCACATTGTCCCACTCCTGTTTGCCGGGTTTTCTGTATCAGTTTGAAGGAGGGGGCTATGCAAATGAATGGGACCTTATTATGCGGGAAGAATCAGGGTATCTAGATGCGAAAGAGGACTAACTTCTTGCACCTTTAGTAGCTTGGATTGAGTCAGACCAACGGTCTATCTAGCTGAGTATTGTTTCTACATTTGACTGGCGGCGGCTGTCTAAGGTCTCAGGCAAGGGGCTCCCCAGCCCTACTTGGTGATGCTGGGGATTGAACTCAGGACGTTCTGCGTGCAAAGGAGATGCTCTAGTCTAGCGCTGAGCTTAGGCCTTCTGTTGCTACAGCAGGTGCAGTGTGCTATGCTAAACTCACCTTTTCTGCACAACTATCAGAGCTGCAGGAGCCCCGTCCCGTTTTGTACCTGATCACCTTAGAAAGGAGAGGATTAATTGGGGTTTCCACCTTCAATGGAGGGATGCGGGTGGCGCTGTGGTCTAAACCACAGAGCCTAGGACTTGCCGATCAGAAGGTCGGTGGTTCGAATCCCCACGACGGGCTCCCTTGGCCAATAAAGCTAGATGAGCACCACAACCCCAGATTCGGTCATGACTGGACCTAATGGTCAGGGGTCCCTTTACCCTTTGCCTCTATCTACCTTCAATGGAGTGAGACAGCCATTGGTGGGGTGGGGTTGCTTGACCCCTTCCTTGGAATCCTAAATAAATCCTATTTATTTTGAAGCACACAGGCACACTCACAGCCAGCTAGTCTCAAATTGAGGCGGACTTCCAGACTCCAACTTTGCCTTTTTCTCAAGGAGAGCCTTCCTGGGCCAGCAGACAGCTCAGCTGGACTCTGCTGGTTCTGATCAAATGCTGCTGCTTCTGTACAAGATGCAAGAATAGGAAACCCTGGAAATGCAATGATAATATAAACAAAGGAGTTGTGTTCCCTTTTTGTGTTTAGGTGAGGAGCCTGGGGGTGCTGCTATATCCAGATCTGCTTTTTTGACGGGCAGGTAGTGAGGGTGGCCAAGAATAGAAACCAAAAGTGCCGGCAGGGTTCTCTGGAAATGAAAACCCAGTTCTTGGAAATCAGAGGAAGAGAGTGGTATTCAACTAAGTTTTGCTGAAAGTAGACACATTGAAATGGATTAACATGGCTAAGGTAGTCCCATTAATTTCCGTGGGTTGGCTCTGAGTAAAACTTAGTTGAATACCACCCTTTGTGCTACTGTTTCGATCAGTTAAAGGTTGGCATAAAGGCAGAAGGATTTTCTTAATGAGGTTGCTAGGAAGAGAAAGCAAATAATCTTAAGAGTTCCACTGTAGAGTTGGAAGAGAATGCAAGGGTCATCTAGTCCAACTCCCTGCAATGCAAGAATCACAGCTAAAGAATCCCAGGCAGACTGAATCCCTCTTCAAAAACCTCTAATGAACCATCTTCTGAGGTAGTCTGTTCCACTGTTGAACAGTTCTTAACCATCAGAGAGTTCTTCCTAATATTTAGTTGGAAGCTCCTAAAGACCTACCCCAAGGAGAAAATTATAAAATAAGTTATTTACCGTTTTGGTCAAGCTCAAGGACTTTTTGTGGAAAGAATGGTCCACTTTGTATTATATTTTCCTTTATGTTGTAGACAGACAAGCATTCACAAAAAAAGTCTGACTGGTTTCAGATTCCTGCATTGCAGAGGTTTGGACTAAATGACTCTTGAGATCCCTTCCAACTCTATGATTCTATGAGGATCCTGGAAGACAGAGCTGGCGTAGCAAACTCAGTTGCCCTTCCTGATCTGTAAAAATGCAAATAAGGGCCTGCCTACTACACGTTTCCCTTTCTATTTTTAAGAATGAAAATGTTGCAACGAGCTTTAGACTAGAGAAGACTGCTGTGAACCAGCAGATGGCGCCTCATCCTAGAGCAAGAGACAAATTCACCCATAGCCACATGTGTCGAAAACTGCTTGGTCTGTGTAAGTGGCTGCTTGTTTGGCAGTAACTAGAACACAGGGTATTAGTACCATAGTGAACGCTTATTGTGAATGTTTCAAACAACACAGCTGTTAAGATATTGCAATGCGGGGCAGTATGACCAAATCACCAAATGTGCTCATCATATACCATTGTAAGGAAAGATATAATGGGCGTTGTTTTTTGTGCAAGGAGAATGACTTCTATTTGTGCAACAGGACTTCATCTCCCCACTCTCCTCCTTCCATGCACACTCTGTGCCATGCTCAAATCTGCTCTAAAGGGTTGGGGGAACCCTAGAACAAATTTAGGGGGGCTTCAAGGAGGGAAAAGAGAGGAGTAACATTCCATTATGCAAGGAAAAATCCTTGTGCTGATGGAGGTTCGCATTAGTTCTGTATGGATGGAATGCAAATAATATAAACCACAAAATACCACCAACATTATACTGCCAAGGTATCAGCTTCTGTTTAGCTGCACCTGTTGTATGCTGAGAGTAGTAATCTTACTGAGAGTAGGTAATCTTTCTGGGAGAGAGGGGGGAAACAAACTCTCTGAGGTAGATTAATGTTCCACTAATCCATGTCTAGGTTTTTCCCCTTTTACTGTTCCTTCTGGGAACTGATGTGAGTTATTCAAGTGGGAAGGAAGTTATCTCCAGGATGTGCCTTAAGCAACCTGGAACCAGCATTTTACCTTTCGCTTACACCCAATGTCTTTGAACTACTTCATGCCACACTGTTGTGTGATCATCACTCTTCAGGATTATATAGCTGACAGAAGTGAGAACAATGTGTCACCCAACTGTTGTGTCCCCAAACCCTCGGTTCTGCTATGGGGGCTGTTGGGGTGCAACTCTCAGCTTGCATGCCACACACTATGAAATGCAGGCATCCTTTGGACATCACAGAACACTGGTGCACAAGTTCAGCAACATCTGTAGCAGTACTACCTGGGCTGCAAGTACACCTTGCCTGTGATGTCAGAAGGATGTCAGGAGATACTGACATTGGATTCTACACTGTTTCCTTGGCACCAGCCAGCAAGGGCCTTGGATCTCTGCTGTTGCAAGGGATCCTGGAGTGCGTCTTATGGCCCGTGTGACATGCTCAGCCTCTTATCAGCAAAATGTTCTGCAAAGCAAAAATCCCATGAAAGAACCAGCCATGTCCCATGTTTACCCATGGGTGGGTTTATATTTAGTAGCTGTGTCCCCTCTTTACCTACCAAGCCCAGATATCTCATATGGTTGGTTCTTCTCTAAAACCCATGCAAAGTTCTTAATATTTAGGTCTTCGTAAAGGGTCAAGAAATATAAGGGAAGCAGGGGTACCAATCTCTGGAATGCAGAGACTGCTTTAGTAAAGAAAGGTAGACACATCTGTTTCTTGAAAGAATAAACCAGATGAAAATAAATGAGAAGCCGTGGATATAGCAGGCAGCTATCCCTGGAGGTAAAGGACTTGGCTAGGCCAAATCGCACCACGTCTCCATGAATAAATGATGTGCTGTGCTGGGTTACCCAGGTAACCAGCTGTTTCTGGCGCTAATGCCATTTAGAGGCCTTTCAGCATTGGTGTCTTTTCTCCAACATGTTTATTTTCTGCTAACCACATTTACTGCAGTGGTCCCATAGGGGGGGTGGAAAGAGGCTATGGGTAGATCCCATAGGCCAGATCTGCCTTTAGAGAACACCGGATATTGATTTAATATGCTTTGCAGCTCAGCAATGGGGATTCAAGAACATTATATTCTAGCTGGCCTAGCTAGTATGTTCGTTGATCACTCATTTAAGATCCATAGAGGTAGTGTTAACAAGTTGGGACCCAGGTCCCTTAAGGACTTCCCACTCCCATATGAGCTTGCCCCATAAATTTAAGAATCACGAAGGATCCTTTTCCAGGTCCCAATTGCTGTCAGAGGTGAAGCAAGCGGTGGACTGATATGGGGCCTTTTTTGGTTGTGGCACCTCAGCTTTGGAAATCTCTCTCTAGGAAGGATTAGACTAGGCATTGAATTTGATTTCATGATGCTTGCCATACTTCTCTGATCAGGCAGAAGTTCCAGTGTGAAAGTAGCTACCCAACAACAGCCAAGGTCCCTTGCTCTCACATCAGATCTTCAGGGTGACAGTGAGGACTCTAAGATACAGAGCCTAAACTTAGCTGAACTAGATGGGTCATTGCATGAATCACTCTAGGCTCTTATGTTCATAGCTGTGGTGATGTAGCAGGGTGGGGAGAGGCACATCTGGAAAGTAGCAGTCCCTTTGATGTTGGTGTTTATGTTTGTGGGTAATTCTTTGTTACCACCACAACCACCTAGCCTTCTGTTGTTTTCTTGCTAGGCTCAAAAGCTAGTTTCAACCAGTAGCATCTGCTAATGGTGTTATTTCCCCATAGTTTTGATTGTATAGAGATGATGTATAGAGATTTGATTGTATACGCTGCTTAGGAACTGGTAGAAATTCCTATACAGTAGGTGTGCCCTTAATCTGTAACACAAGGATCTGATTAGCTATTATAAGATTATTGCTACCAACAAAGAGCCCCATCTACAAAGCTCAGGGTCCAATTAGGTTTTGCATTTCTGTTTGCATAACAAATGGCCTCAAAGCTGGCAAGTATAGCTTGACAAGGAGTGAGATGCATCTATTAAAGCAAGTGCCAGAGCATATCGTCATGCAATTCGGCAAGAACATGTGAGAGTGTTACTAGGGAAACGATTGGAACATATGAAACAGTATAAAACCTGTTTCATATTACAGCACATAAGACACAGATATTCAGGGCAGTTAACTGCTTTTTCTTTCTATATCAGTAAGGGGTCTGTGGAATGAGGGGGTGGAATCATCATAAAGTCCTGTTCCTTCAGCATGGGCTCATATTTAGGATTGTGCTAACCATTCAAAGAGGGACGCAGGTGGCACTGTGGGTTAAACCACAGAGCCCAGGACTTGCTGATCAGAAGGTCGGCAGTTCGAATCCCCACAACGGGGTGAGCTCCCGTTGCTCAGTCCCTGCTCCTGCCAACCTAGCAGTTTGAAAGCACGTCAAAGTGCAAGTAGATAAATAGGTACCACTCCGGCAGGAAGGTAAACGGTGTTTCCGTGTGCTGCTCTGGTTCACCAGAAGTGGCTTAGTCATGCTGGCCACATGACCCGGAAGCTGTATGCCGGCTCCCTCAGCCAATAAAGCGAGATGAGCGCCGCAACCCCAGAGTCGGCCACGACTGGACCTAATGGTCAGGGGTCCCTTTACCTTTACCTAACCATTCAAAGTGCATTCAAGTGACCAGATTATGGTCCCCAGGCTAACTTTACACAGGATATTTGTCAGGGAGACACCAGTATGGCAGCTGGTTCCCATTGGGGCTGGTGAGGTAGAATGCAAGGTAGGCAACAGTAGGTGTAGGTGGAGCTAGAGCCAATGGCAGGCAGAGTCAATTAATTCTAGCTTTGTCCCCACCCACCATGTATTTAAAGCTCTTGGCTTCTCCCAAAGAACTGTAGTTTAAACCTCATAGAGCTAACAAACACAGAGCTGTTCCGATGTTGTTGGACTACAGTTCAAATCATCCCTGATCAACGCCCATGCTGTTTGGGGCTGATGGGAGTTGGAGTTCAACAGCTTTTGGAGGATCACAGGTTCCCCACTTGTGGAGGGCACCTGTGAATGACAGGGACAGTGGCAAGGAGCAGGAAATTCGATATAAGGAGGGACAATGCCATCAAAGCGCTTCAGAAATGTTAGTGCGATGGGTAATTGCAAGGGCATTTCCACTTTCGCTGTGTTTTCAGACACAAAGCATGTTTCCCCAAGCCACCGAAACTGAAACAGTACAATATTTCAATAACAAATCCATTTTTAAAAAATGCACACAAACAAATGTGAATTATTTAAAATATGGAGATTCTAGGGAAGCATCTCATGCAGGCAGCTTAGCAAATGAACCCTGCCCAGCTGTCCTCATTTCTCAGTCTCAGTTTGTGCGCAAGTGATTTCATCTCAGGGTGCTTAAGGACAAAGCCTGGCCCTCTTTCTTGCAGAGGATCCAGGCTGCGTCTGCCTAGGTGAAGCAGAGCAGCTTTGTGGCAGGCTGTGAAATTCAGAATATGCTCCTCCAGCTTGCTACTGTTCCCATGGAAACGCTGGGAAGGCAGAGATGAAGTCAAGCCCCTCCTTCCTTATAATGCTGAGATTGCCTGTGAAGGGAACAAAATGCAGGAGGTTATATTGGTTGATTTGAAGAAGAAATCCTTACAGGGACATTGTCATTACACTTTTAGTAAGAATTTTTTTTTTTAAAAAAAGATCCCAGTGAGTTAGCTTCTGAGTTTCACAGGACTCTATTCCTCAGGCTTCCTGTTTAAAAAAAAAAAAGTAACACAAGAGGGATGGAGAGAAAAAGATATTGCTGGTGTAGGGCATGGCAGAAACCCTGCCTACCATCTGCAATAATCCTGAAATGATACTTCTGGAAGCTCTTTGCTGCATTTTGTTAGCTTGCAATCAGTGGAAAAGATCTTAGGTTGCTGTGGAGGAAGGAGAGAAGGAAAAAACTCCTCCCTGTTGCTGGGTAACTGGGTTGACACTCCCTCACATCGGGATTCACACCCATTTAAAAAGAATGCTATGCAGAGGAAGTATTTACATCCAAATGTGCCCTGGTCTCCCCCCCCCCCCGCCCTGCCCCTGCCGTCTCCTTCCCAGTCCTCTTGCAATGAGCTTCCCTTTTAACCAAAAGAGACCCCTGACAGTTAGGTCCAGTCGTGGCCGACTCTGGGGTTGCAGTGCTCGTCTCGCTTTACTGGCAGAGGGAACCGGCATACAGCTTCCGGGTCATGTGGCCAGCATGACTAAGCTGCTTCTGGTGAACCAGAGCAGAGCACGGAAACGCTGTTTACCTTCCCACCGGAGTGGTACCTATTTATCTACTTGCACTGCATGCTTTTGAACTGCTAGGTTGGCAGGAGCAGGGACCGAGCAATGGGAGCTCACCCTGTCACGGGGAGTCAAACTGCCGACCTTCTGATCGGCAAGCCCTAGGCTCTGTGGTTTAACCCACAGCGCCACCCATGTCCCTTAGTGGCACCTTAGAGGCCAGCTAAGTTTGTTCTGGGTATAAGCTTTTGTGTGTATGCACACTTCTTCAGATACACTGAAACAGAAGTCACCAAACCCTTATATATAGTGGGAGGATGGGGTTTTTCTCAGGAGGATAGTAGGAGATGGGTGATTGATTCAGTGGGTATGGTAAACCTGTTGACGATTGTTAATGACCGCAATTAGTCCTACAGGAAAAAGTAAGGGATAGTATGCAGAGGATTAGCATATGTAATGAGACAGGAAGAAGAGCCCTGCCGCTGCTGCAACAACCAACCAGATGCATACATGGGGAATTGCAAAATAGGGTGAGACTGGTTTCATTGGGGGTGGGGGTGAGGGATGTTCATGAAACAGAAACCAGCACTACTCCAGTTATGGCACAGTACATCTTAAGTAACACTAGAGCAACTTCAGACATTACATGAGACCAGTGGTGCCATCATGGCAGAACTTGGGGCACAAGACCAGTTCTGCACTAGAGGGAATAAGCTGGCGGTCCCCAAATACAGAGGTGGAATCTGTCTTAACCCATTTTGGAGTAAGACTCATTCACCTTTAAAATGGGGAGACCCTTAAGACCGTTCCAAGCCTAAAATTGCCTAACTGCTTGATACACGGGAACATAATATGCAAGGAACCCACTCTTCCTATTGCTTATCCGCATCCTGCCAACTTGGGAGATGTGCAAGCTGGACAGGAAGTGCAGGGAATCTGCTTATCCGCTTCCTCAATGCCGAGCTTACATTCTAAGCCACCGTAATCAAATTTCACGCTGGTGTGCTTATGTCAAAGTAGCACTGGTTGAGTGGTGGCTATTGGGGCTGGCAGGGCAGAAGACAGGGAGCCCAACAGTAGGTGGAGCCAGAGCCAAGGACAGGCAGATCCAACTAATTCTAGTTTTCTCCCCATCCTCTTCCCTGCTGAGGGCTACAAGGGCAATGTTGAAGCTAAGGAGGAGGAAGCTGACAGCTGGTGCCACCCTGGACAGATGGTAGGTAAGAAGGCAGGCTGGTGGGAGCTGGCTGAAGGCAGGTGGTGGTGGGTGGACTAGCCCCCGCTGCAGAGTAGTTGCTACAGCTCTACCACACATTAATGAGTAATATCCAAATAAAAAGGATCCCAGGGCATACTCAGCCCATAGAGGAAACTAAGCTTGTACTCTACCTTTGAGAGAAAACTGCTGCCCGTAGTTTTGGAGAAAATGCACAAAAGCATTTTAGAAGCTCATGGAGGGAGATGGGATTCCTTACATTCCAGGGGAGAACCTTTTGATGTCTACCAGCTGCTCAGGACACACACACTCCAGTATATATATACTGGGGAAGAAGAAGGGGAAGGAAAGACATGGCAGACATAAAAAATGAAAGTAATATTACAGTCTTAATAATTCAATATGCTATTACTATGCTGTTCAGTATACAATAAAGCACAGCATTGTGGAGATAGGCTGCAAATTTTAAATTTGGCAGCAGAAAACAAACCTGAACTAGCCCTGGGCAGAAAAATACAATGAACTCAAGCAAAAGTAAAGCTGATATGATGTCTATGCCTGGGGTTTCCAGCATAGTGCAAATGGGTGCAGTCGTGCCCACAATGACTTACTTGGTAACTGCAAAGTGCCTGAGCGCCACTCCTGCCCCCTGCTCCCTTCTTGACTTCATCATGAAAACTGCATAGAACTGAAGGAGGGATTTTGAACACTGCCAAACATGGGTGTAGCCAAGGGGGGCAGGGAGGGGCAGCTGCCCCCCAATCAATAAAAACACACAGCAAACAGATTCTGCCCCAACCCCAATGAAAGGTCTGCTTTCCCCCAACAAAAATCCTGGCTACGTCCATGCTGCTAAGTGCAACTTCCATTCAAACAAGCAACCAGGAGCACACACTTAGCTATGCATTCACCATTGTTCCTTTGCAGCAGGGCTTGGATATGGTGCTGCTGAAATTTGGCTTTCAGCAGGGATCAGCTCCACTCAGGAGAACCCAAGTGGAGCTGATCCAAGTGGGGCTTGGATTTAAATTCAGCGCCAAATGCATTTGGCAGAGATGGGCTCTACCCTGTGAACTCCCAAGTGGAACCAGTCCCAACAGAGCTTGTATTGGGTGCCGGATTTAAAAGGTGCCAAATGCATAGTGCAAATAGGTGCAAATGTGCTCACAGGGACTTACTTGGTAACTGCTGGTTGAAAAGGGACAATCAGGAATGCACTCGAGTCCCAAATTGCTCCTTTGCAGCTGCAGATTTACCTCTTACACCATATGACATCAGGTGTGGGACAGTGGGCATGGCTAGGAAAGATGGTCTCATGAGCCATTTGAGGAATTCTGGTGGTTTGGCTCATGGATTGGGGGTTCCTCATGTCGTGCCTTTTGGCTCCACCCGAAGAAGACAACATCCCTGCTTTCTGCCAGACATGAAAGGTGCCTCTGTATGTACAGCTGTATGCATATAGAGCTTCCATATGTCTAGTAACCCTGTGTGATATAGAGGCATCACCAGCATGCCATTCCTTAGCTGGTGTATGCTGGGAATATTGCCCTGTGGATGCTGGAGAGTGGCTGTCAGAATTGTTACATTCTCTGTAGTTAGTAGTGCTGTCATTTTACACTCAACTTTTCTGCTGGGGGTACATAGTCTGCTGACATTATGTTTAGTTGGACCATTGGACTGATTGGCTATTAGGTTACTTAGAAACCTGCCAGGTTTGATAGATGGAAAGGGGACTATTTTGCGCTAAGGGCTCATGTGGCAGCGTAGTTACCTAGGTTCCTTCAAAGGAAATGAAAATGATATGATGGGGAGAATTTATTGATCTCACACAGGGTTATAAAAGGTTCTGGTTGAAAAGGCAAGTGCTGAGATTTTAGGTACAGCTTCCCAAATTCTTGCTCCTTCAGTCTGTTACTGCAAATTCCTGCTCTTTCAGTATCTTACTTATGGACTGTGCTAAGCCCCATAGGACTTCTACATAAGTGCAACCTGGGGCAAGTTGTCCCTAATTGTCCTCAACACTTTCTCGGTAGATCTACTACTTGTTGGACTGTGTTGGCCCAATGTGATCAAGTCCCAATGCGATCAAGGGGATTTAGTTCTTAGTGCATAGGATTGCAAAAACAATCAAACCCTTGGTTTTTTGTTTGTTTGGTTTTTTGTTTGTTTTGTTTTGTTTTTGCATATCAGGCTGCTGCTAAACTCATAGGAACAGAACCAGTAAAAAGAAAGCTGGCAGTTCAGCTGCTGTCATGAAGTCTAGAAAGGTGCCTTAGGTTGTACATTTGCTGGGACAATAAGGTAAATGAGCATAAGCCAGGTCCTTACTTCAGCTTGGGAAAACTGGAACTCCTAGTGCTGATTTTAATTGGATTTACTTTCTCTTTCCTACCTCCTAACAAGCCGAAACTCAAACTGTTCCAAACAAGTTAATCAAAAATGCCATATGTTTTTCTTTCCCCCTCCTAAAACAACCCTGTGATTTAGGTTAGACTGAGAGATAGCAGTTTGCAGAAGGTCACCAGCGAGCTTCATGGTTGTAGAAACTGGAACATGAGTCCTTGGAGTCCTGACTCAGAAAAGGAACAGGAACCTGTGGTCCTCCATATGTTATCGGACTACAACTCCCATAATTCCTGACCACTGGCCATGCTGTCTGGAGAGCTGCAGGTTCCCCATTCCTGAAGTCTTAGGACACGTCCTTTTCTTTCAGCACTTTCCACCAACACGTTTTTGAACATATCTCTGCAAATGTGACAACTACAAACTTTCTCTTTATTTCGAATAGAATATGAGGTTTTCTAATAAGCTACAACAATAGTGGTTATACATGACCCACACATTATTCTTTCATGTTTTACATGGGCAATGTACAGGACAAGTTAAATTGATCGCTTCCAGCATACAAATTGACCATTCTAGATCAAAGGAAAGTTTTTATAGCAGGATGCCTGCCCGGCCCCGGACCACTTTCATAGCCACATATCTGAGAGGGAGACTTTGAAATGCTCTAGAGAAGGATGCCCAGCCACGAGCTTCTGATATCTGTGAAAAACATTTCCAAGTGCAGAAGCCCTAGTAACACGGAACAATTCGTTCCAAGTTTTCCTTCTTAGATATACTTTCTCCAGAACTTCTTCGACGTCCTCCTGTGGGGGGAGTTATTTATCCCTCCCCCCGGCCATCATTCCGCACTAGTCCCATCTTGTCCCTATTTACATCTGGGCACGATGATGGCTATTCATCTTGGCCACTAATGGAGCCTTCGAGACTCATCCTCTCATCCCGTTGACAGGCACGTTAATTGTCTGCCGCGAGCCGGAGACATTGATTTAGCATGTGAGCTAATTCTGCGGGACGAGACATGCTTCTGGCCTGCGTGGCTCGGCTGCCTCGCGCTTAGGACTTCTTCTTCGGAAAGTCTAACCTGAATATTTGACAGGTGCAGCAGGGGGGGGGGGCGGCCGAGTTGCGCGCAGAAATAAAGGACCGCCACGTTTGGAGCTCTCCCTTTATTGTCGCAGAAACAAGGCCCCGCTTCCCTCGCCTTCTCCCTTCCCAGGAGGCTTTGTGGTTTCGGAGGAGAAGCCTGGATCTTTCCCGCGCTGCTGCGGGAGTGAAGAGCACGTCTCTTTCTTTCTCGCGCGCCTGGAAGGGGGCTCCACTTTCCCGGTGGATCTGAATGCGGAGAGGGGGAGGCGGCGGCAGGAGGAGGAGGAGGGCGCAGAGAGGAAGGGAGCGCGAGGGACTGGCTGCTGCCGCTTCTCCTCCTCCTCCTCGCCTACCGCGCACAGAGCCGGGCAGACAAAGGGGGGCGCGAGAGGGAGAGCTAGGGAGCTCCGCAGCCTCAAGGTCACTCGCTCCGCTCCCTGGCACAGCAGAGGGAAAAGAGGCGCGCGCGGGAACGAAGCTGCCCTCCTCCTCCTACGCCGCCGAGCCCCCCATTCCCAGTGCTGCCCTCTCCTCCTCCTCCCCACACCCGGCGCCCCTCGCCTTGCCAGCCTTCTCGGCTTCCCGCCCCTTTCCCCACCCTGCCCGTTCCCGCTCGCTGCGTGCGCGCCCGGCGGGCTGCGTGAGGTTTGCCGGGAGCCCTTCAGGCGCGAAGCCACCACCAGCTCTTGAGCCCGCCGTCGCCGGCACTTGGGCGGCAGCGGCAGCCCGCCGTGGAGGGTCCCCTGGCGGCGCTGCTCGGCTCTTTCCTCGCCCGCCCGCCAATCCCCTTTCCTCAGCCGGGGTGCTCCGGGCTTTTGGGGGACACCATGCCGGGGGCGCCGACGGCTCCCGGGTCCCCGCCGCCGCCCGGCCACCGCCAGCCCCGGCGCGACTGCGCGGGGGGCGCTCGTCGGCTCTCGGTGGCGGGATAATGTGCCGTCTTCGCCGCCGCGCCTGCTGGTCGCCCACCCGAGAGGCCCCGAGTCGCCGCCATGTCCCCCCCAGCCTCGGCGGCCGCGGCCAGCAGCAGCGAGAGAGGCAGCAGCGCCTCGGTGCCTCCGGAGGAGGCGGAGGGGGCCCGAGAGGAGGTGAGGACAGAGCCGAGCTACCTGCCCTCGCCGGGCGGCCCTTTGCAAAACACGTTGTAACCGTCTGCATGTGACCGGCTTTGCATGGCACGCTCATTGCATCGCGATGAGGCTCCCTCCGCTCCGGCACGGGGCTTGGCTTGCACCCCGGCTCTAAGCGGGCCAGGGCGCTTTGCATACACAGGTACGCAATCTTTCGCTCGCACCGTCGCCCTCCCTCTCCGCCGCCGCCGCGCTCGGGGGTCCCTGGGAGCAGAGCAGGATGGCCCCCGTCGCCTTCCTTGCAAAACCCTAACGCCTGGGAGCGGGTGGGGTGGGGGGATGTGGGGCGGGCGGGTGTCTGGGTCGTACTTCTCGCCTTGGCTCATTTGACTGTTTAGGATTAACTCATTTGGAACACTGTGCCCTTTCGGTCCTGCGCTGCCAGTTGCTAACAGTTCAGAATAAACACTTTGTATGTTCCTTCCAACCTTTAGGAATCTCTGGGCGCAGATTTATATATTGCTTTTTGACACACTTTGGCCGCTGAAAGGGTGCATTTGTGCCACCTTTTCATGCAAATGAGGGATTTGGGGTTTTTCATCCCCTAGTTGAGTCTTGAACCAATCAGAGGATGGTAACTGATGGTCTAGATACTGTTGAATTAACCTGGGATGATTTGTGTGTGAGTCTGCAAACGGCGAATTTATCTGCAAAAGGATAACTGAAGTGTGTGAAGAAGGGACTAAACCTATCTGCAGTAGGCAACCCTTACTCGCTGTGAGGTGGTGATTGGGCTTCTTCTTGGTGAGAATTGCAGGACTGAGTTATCTAGGACTCTGGCTGCAAAGGGGTATAGAAGGAGGCATGGATGCTCAGAATGTGGGATGTTGCATGTGGTATTTGGTCACTTCCTTGCACTGTTCATGTAGAAATGTTAGTGATCTCCCACCCCCAGTGAATGCCTATTGCAGTGGTCCAGTCCTCCCATATCTGTAAGCATGCTGGTGTGCTTTTAATATATATATATGCAACAGGTTAATGGAAATGCATAACAGAAACTGGGAACAGAGCCAGTTCAGGTGAAGCCAAACGGATGCTGTAGAAATGGAGAGCTAGGAAGTAAGGGGTGTGGCTTTCCACATAAGTGTTTCAGGCAAATATTACACTGACTTTCTCATCACATCATCTGTTACTGGATCTTTTTTTTTTAATTGGAGATGGCAAGGATTGGACCTGGGACATTCTGCATACAAGGCATAGGTTCTACCACTGAACAGACGTTTCTCTCCCTAACTGTTCCTATGAACTTCATGTTAAGATAGGTAGCAGGTATACCACAGTGTCAGAGGCAGTGGGTGGTTTTCTATCATCCCTTGTACTATGGAGTCTATGCGTGGGAACAGCTGTCAATGGTGTATCTTGTCAGCATTCCTGCTTTCACTGGAACGAGGAGGAAAACCACACGTCTCCTTTGACCTCCTTTTCTTACATCTTTGCATGCATCACAGATAGTTGGCGGCAGCGCTTGTATGTGTAGATGTAGCTAATTAGTGCTATGGTTTCTATCCCCACAGAGAAAAAAACTTAAGTATCAACAGCTCACCGACTTTCAGGATTTCTGAATCATTCGCATTATCACTTAGCAGTCTTAGTTATGATGTTCTAATTGCTTTGCCCTTCAAGACAGTTAAATGGATTCTTTCCTCCACTTTTTTAAAATAGGAAAGGTATCTTTACTGAGGGATGGTAGTTCTCATCTGCTTTAAGGATCATCGGAACACCCCAGGATGATTAATCTATAATAATGATGATGATGAAAAGGTTTGATATAAGAATGCCAGGATTTTTGCCTGGGAATGAAGTCCCCAGGAAAGATGCGTGTGTCTGAAGCAGTGCAGTGAATATTGCTTTCCTACTGTAGTAGGAAGTATGTGTAAGGCCATAGCAGTTCTATGGACAGAGCTAGTAGCTGATGTTCCTAGTGAATTGACTCTACCTAATATTTATAGTGAAGGTTTGATGTATTTGAGGAAATGTCTGTGACTGAGTTACTTTTTCTATCTAGTAGCTCTATTAATACACCTCTATACAAACTTCCTGTGTTGATGTAGACCTGTCCTTCATCATTCCCCATCACTCTTTAAATGTGTATTATCAGTTGGTGTTGGACTTCACACAAGCAGTTCTCTTTCAGTGCACACATACACCTGTTTGCTATTTCATGCCTAGCACTGTCAGCCCCCTTCTCACCTAGCTCTGCCATTTGGATCCAGAATTGACCAGCATCTTCCCTCCAGTGCTGTTCCACCAGAGATTTTCTAGTAAGGCTTTGGACACATCTCCCAATTCTGACCAGGGTCAGTGGTGATGGGAGTCCCAACAACACCTGGAAGGCCCAATTCCCCCCCCCCCAACTCTGGCATAGCAAGACATATGGGAGAGTTGGCGGTTTGTTAAAGAGAGCAGAAGACTTTTGCACAGCCAACTGTGGTAGAATTGGAGAAGTGAAGGTGACTGGCAAAGATGTAATGGCAGATAAGAGCAGAAAGATCAGGAGGGACAGAGTCATTGTGAGCTTTCTATGTAAGGCAAGGCAAATGTACTGGATGCCCAAGGGGGCAGGAACCAGAGTAAGGATTAGAACATGGGCAGGCAAACTAAGGCCTGGGGGCCGGATCCGGCTCAATCACCTTCTAAATCTGGCCCGCGGACGGTCCAGGAATCAGCATGTTTTTACATGAGTAGAATGTGTCCTTTTATTTAAAATACATCTGGGTTATTTGTGGGGCATAGGAATTCGTTCTTTTCTTTTTTCTTTTTCAAAATATAGTCCGCCGTCCGCCCCCCCAAGCTCTGAGGGACAGTGGACCAACCCTCTGCTGAAAAAGTTTGCTGACCCCTGAATTAGAAGGAATGTCACACAGATTGAACAGTGGGAGAGATGAGTGATTTTGGCATTTTGGACAAAGATAAGAGGACGCAAGGTTTGAGTAGGGTAGAATTAGAGGAGTGAAGGGAAGGTGGCTGGTAAAAATATAATGGAAAATGAGGGTGGTTAAGGTCAGAGATGATCACTTGATAGTTAAACACTACTACTCAGCCTTGAGCCGTTCTACTCTTAACAGTGTGGTCAGAGTTAGGCATTCCTTAGCCCATTGAAATCTATTTTGCTTTGCCTAGTTTGAGTTGTAAGTCTTTCGCCTCTCCTGAAAAGGAACTGCTTTCCCCCCAGCTAAATTGTGACATCATTTTGTAATGTAGGCTAATGCTTACTCTGGGACTGAGGCAAGAACTTGACCTCCTTTGACCTGAGCAGTATATGACACTGTAGGTCTGCAAAAGACAAAGTCACTCAGTGTGACTGCCTTAGGAGAAAGAAAGGAAAAAGATTTCTGGCTGAATTGTATTTACTATTCAGTTCTATTTTCAGATAAATGCAGTGGCTGGTGAAAAGGCTTTGGATTGAAAGCCAGCCTGTGGTTACTGAATAGGGACATGGTGCGCCAACTTTGCAGTTCTCTGTTAATGTGTTTTACAGTGCAGTCATACACACGACTACTCGGAAGTAAGTCCCATTGAGTTCAGTGAGACTTATTCCCAGGTATGTTTAATAGGATTGCAGTCTTTGATGGACTTTCTCAACATAGTCCAGCATTTTATTTTATTTTGCTGTGCTGGGATGGAGTTGAATTCAGGTCATGCAAAGGAGAGAGAGGAGGGCTTCTCAAAGGCATCACTGTCAGTTTTCTTAAGAAAAATGGAAAGAGCATGAAGCTGCTCAGATGTAACACAAAACAAGGAAAGATGGCTTAGGTGCTGGCTGGAGTTCCATGGTCCTTGAGACGTGAACTTGAGGAAGGTGCTTAAAATACTGGCCTGGAGTGGTTAGGAGGAGATTGGGGCTTTACTACTGAAAACTGTTCGGGAGTTCTGCCATTCCATTTGAGAAACATGGAGGTTCAGAACAGTCCTTTGCTGGCATTAAATAATCATGCAGATATTCAAATCTGCTTTGCAGGGCATAAATCCCATTAACTTCAACACAAGATGCAAGATGCGCAGTATTGCTACCTAAATGTTATGAATAGTGAAGAAAACTCCCCCAAGTTGAGAAGTCCTTCCAGTGTTGCCTCTGTACAAGACAGTTCTGAGATCGAATGTTCCTCAGCACTCTCATTTCCTTTGGGCTTTGCAGGGAAAGCTGCTTGACTCAGTGCTTTAGTAACTAGGGCTGGAGTCCCTCATGGTCAAAGCCTACAGGGAGGCACTGAAAAATAACATTAGGAAGTTGGAAAATAGGAAAATGAAGCCGAGAGGGAGCTGCTGTGATGTCCTAGGAGGCACCTTGCATTTTCAACATCACCTAGCAAGACACTGGTTTTCATGAACTTTTTAAACAGTCTTCAGTGGGATGTCTAAGCCATTGCATTGCCAAGCAAGATGTGATTCCAATGCATAGTTCACTTTTCCTTTTCACTGGCTAACTACGTGACACAGATACATAAGTGCTGATTCTGCACTTCAGTGCTCCTTTACTTAGGCTATTGACGAGAAGCTTAGATTTCTTCTCTTCCCCACACCCCGAAACTCATTCTGCTGTTCCTGATAACAACCAGGACCAGATACTGGGAATGAGCTGTGGGTTTTCAAAACAGAAACATAGGAACTGCCTTTTACAGAGTTAGACCATCGGTCCATCTATCCCTGCATTGTCTAATCGATTGGTAGCAACTCTCTGTAGTCTCAGACAGGAGATCTTCCCCAGCCTTATGTGTGGACAGAAGCTGGAGCTTTTTGCCTGCAAAGTTTGTGCTCTGAGCAACAGCCTTTCCCTTAAAAATCACATTAACATAAAATCCTTTTTGCACCGTTAATGCAAAAGTGCTTTGCTTGTCCTCACAATAACCATGTGAAGTAGACCACCATTATTCCCATTTTACAGATGGGGAACTGAGGTCAATGCCAAAGGCCACAAGGAAATTTACATCTAATTTGAATCCAGTTCCAATTGCTACGTCCAACACAACAGTCAATGAACCCCCTGCTTTGCATGCTGCCCCTTGGTTGTACTTTTATTTTCTTCTGTGCAAGGTGAGCCATGGATGGAACAAACAGTATCTGAGTTAGAGACATAATACCACATCCCCAGCAAAAGCACAGCAGGTCATGCTTTATTTTCCTCCTGCACTTAGAAGCACCACTTTGCAATGAAGTAGGCGTTACCTTTGGGGACCATTGATGTAATGCGATTTTCTTAGACAGAGCCCGGCGCTCACAACAGTTCCAGTGTTTACAAGCCTGCTGAAAGTGCAGAAATTTTCTAGAGGTGATTTAAGGAAAAGGTGAAGCTGTTGTGTGCCTAGTCTGACATTTCATTACTGAAGGGGAAGAACATGCCAGATTATGTCTTCCCCTTCACCAAATGAATTTGAAAATAGAAGGACTGTAGTTTAGTGGAAGGTCCCACGGTTCAATTCCTAACAACTCTGGGCTCAGAAAGATTCTTGGCTAAAACCAATTAGTGTGAACCAGTGGCTCCCAACTGGTGGTTCGTGGACCCCAGGGGGTCCATGGCTTGGCCTTTGAAAAACAGGGGGTCTGCTAATTGGGAACCACTGGTGTAGACAGTTCTCATCTCAGAGGGACCAGTGATCTGACTTGGTAAAAGGCAGCCCTCTGTGTAAATCAGAACCCTAGAAAGCACCAGTTGGTGCCTCTGAATCCAGTGCTTTGCTGGGAAGGACAAGCCCCTCTTAAGATGTGAATGCTCTGCAATGCCTCCATCTAGGTGCAGGTTGTATATATATGTAAATAAGGCATATATCAGGGACACGGGTGGCGCTGTGGGTTAAACCACAGAACCTAGGACTTGCCGATCAGAAGGTCAGCAGTTCGAATCCCCGTGACGGGGTTAGCTCCCGTTGCTCGGTCCCTGCTCCTGCCAACCTAGCAGTTCGAAAGCATGAAGTGCAGGTAGATAAATAGGTACCACTCCGGTGGGAAGGTAAACGGTGTTTCCGTGCGCTGCTCTGGTTCGCCAGAAGCGGCTTAGTCATGCTGGCCACATGATCCAGAAGCTGTACGCCGGCTCCCTCAGCCAATAAAGCGAGATGAGCGCCGCAACCCCAGAGTCGGCCACGACTGGACCTAATGGTCAAGGGTCCCTTTACCTTTACCTAAGGCATATATCAAGGGATGTGGGTGGCGCTGTGGATTAAACCACTGAGCTTCTTGGGCTTGCCAATCAGAAGGTCGGTGGTTCGAATCCCCGTGACGGGGTGAGCTCCCGTTGCTTGGTCCCTGCTCCTGCCAACCTAGCAGTTCGAAGCACATCAAAGTGCAAGTAGATAAATAGGTACCGCTCTGGCGGGAAGGTAAATGGCGTTTCTGTGCACGGCTCTGGTTCGCCAGAAGCAGCTTAGTCATGCTAGCCACATGACCCGGAAGCTGTCTGTGGACAAACGCCGGCTCCCTCGATCAATAAAGCGAGATGAGCGCCGCAACCCCAGAGTCGGTCACGACTGGACCTAATGATCAGGGGTCCCTTTACCTTTTTAAGGCATATATCATAAAGACATCATAGTCACTGATGTACCTCAAAAGCGAACACAGACCCTGGTAAGCACTCCTGACACCCTCGGAATCTTGCACTGCTCATGCAGATTGAGGTGGCGTGTCGCAATATTATACTAACTACCCACAGCTCTCCAGTGTTTAAGAGTCTTTCCCAGCCCTGCCTAGCGACACTAGGGATTGAAACGGGGGTCTTCTACATGCAGATATATGCTGTACCACTGAGCTGTGGTCCCTCCTACTTACCTACTTCATTTGTTAATCTCTCTGCTGGAGGTTTTAACTTTACCATGCCTGTGCTTATTATGTCACGGGTGGGTTGTTGCATTGATCTGTTTCTGTACTAAGAAAATCAGGTGCAATTCTGAGCCAGGCAGACAAGGGTATCGGGGAATTTGTATTGTGGATCAGACCATTCTTTTTGTTATTATTACTTATTTATTACATTTATTTATATACCACCTTTATCTTCAAGGATTTCAAAGTGGGGGTGCATGGTTCTCCTTCCCAGTTTATCCTCACAACAACCCTGTGAGGCAGGTTAAACTAAGAGATTGTGACTGGCCCAAGGTCACCCAGTGAGCTTCATGGCTGAGTGGGGATTCAAACCCTGCTCTCTCTCAGGTTCTAGTCCAACATTCTAACCACTACGCCACACTGACTCTTTCAACAACAACTTGCAACAAGGCTCTGAAAAAACGTGAAGCTTCCAGCAAGAATGTACCAGCAGCTGTAGTCTCCCAGTTGTGCTTCTCCCGGAATACAGATGGGAAACCCCAAACTGGAGAGTGGTCACTGCCCTCATAAACACAGGAGCAGGGCAGTAGAATCAGGAAAGCCCAAGGAAGACGGTAGCGCTTTTGCTTGGCATCCAGTTGTGATTGAGAGGAATAGCCAAACCTAGCTGTGTTTACTGTTCTAAATCGGTAGGCGAGATTTGGTGCTGTAGATGGCCTGAGCCAGCCAGGAATGCTCAGCACAGATCTGCTCAGCCACTCGAACGAAGTGCTCTTTCGCCTTTTCCATCTGCTTCGTTCTCTCGGTGCTCTTTCTGGTGTGAAGAAAGTCCCCATCTGACACAGAGCCAACCACTTGCTTTCTGGGAGCGGGATGTTGCCTGGAGACATAATTAACTCAGCCCAAGAGGCTGATCTTATTTTGTGTTGATATGGAGGGTTAATGATGGTCTCAACACCTGGCAATCCGGCTTGCTAAGAAGCACTAGATACTTTCCATTCTTAACAAACAAAAAATAAAAAAACACAACTGAACAAAACTAGAAATTTGGAGACCCAGGGAAACAGAGTGTTTATATTCTTATTCTTATTCTTATGTCTACTATCTTTCTGTTGGATAGAAGCATCACTTAAAATAATATTCCCAAACATCAGATCTCCAGAGAGAGGCTCTTTCCTTGAACTTGCAGAGCACGGAAACTCATTTCTCTGTCTCACTTGAAAGCTGTTATGTGTCCTTCCATTGTTATCTAGATTACATCACTCTAAGGTACTGGGGAAGAAGACCTGCTTTTGCTCCATTCAAAAAGACTTAAAGAAAGTCCAGCTGTCAAGAGCAAACTGCCTAATAAAAGGAACTAATATGAAACATTTACACTCAAATCTTGCCCCACCAACCCTCTCAGGTCTAGCCCCCAGTCTTACAACAGTAGAACAGGTGTTCTCAGCATTGATCACATCCCTCCAGCCACCTTACAGAGGCCCTTCTTGCTTAAGAAAAATGATATAACCAAAGTACAAAATACATTGCAGTAAAAGGTACCTCCCCGCCCTTTGGTTTCGCAATCATTTTTGGATTCACAGTACATATGGAAAAATTAAAAGAAAATGCTAGGCATTTCTGAGTCCAAGAGATGAAACGTACCGTCATGTTCTGTTTTGTGATGTTCTCAGGTTTTTGTTCTACTTCTGGGCAGATTTATAGTGCTTCAGGGAGGTCCTGCAACTAGTTTCTCATAAGATGTCCCCATCCTTCAATCTCGCCCATCAGACTTCCCATACTTTTCTCTGTTGTGAAGCCACATCTCTTGGACTTTCACTCTTTAGAGGTACAGTTGATGCCAACACTCCATTCTTTTCAGTGCCAGCTTAAAACTCATTTATTTGTTTGCTGTGGCTTTTGTTGGTTTCTGTTTAGGTAACTCTAGCCAGCCTTGTGCATGAATTTCCCGGCCTTGTTCTGTGGGTGTAGAAATTGGTGTCTTAACTATTTTATTGGGATTGTTTGTATATTTTCATGACATTATGCTTTTAGGGATGTACTCTGCCCTGAGACCATTTGATGGAGGTCAGTCTAAAAATGCTTTAAATGAACAAAAATGTCAAATACCATGGTGTGGACCTAATTTCAAAAGCCCCTTACAAGCAAGCTGTCCAGACCTCTGAGAAGAGCTATTTGTCCCTCTCTCAGCAGCCAGCTAGGTGGGGAGGGAGAGATGGCGTGTGAGAAAGTGTATGAGAGAAACAGGGTGGTCCCCTCCACTTCTGTGCCACTTACCTACTGCCCCCCACACACATAGATTAGCCCCAGAGGAATGCAGACGTCCACAGAAAAAAGGGTGGTCAGAGTCAGGGGTGTTCATTTGAATGACTCAGTTTAAAATACTACAGTGAAAAATACATGGATACATGCTTTTTGATGTCTGTCTCTCCCCTCCCACAGGAAATCAAGGGTATAAAAGCAGATTTATATATTGTGTTTTGGAATGTTTCATCCTTTAATATAAATATGAACAGCTCCTTCTAGAGAAATCTGGCTAATAACCCTGAAGATGACAACCATGCCAATGAGAAGGCTGCTTCTTGCATCCTGTTAACATGGAAGATTTATACATCAGGGCTGGCTAGTTTAGAGTCACTCTCAGAAAATGTGAGATATACAAAAATAGAACAAGCAGCTTTGAAGCAGGAGAGAAACTGCGGTTTGTAAATGCATTTCCATTTCAGTCACCTGCAATTCTATAAGCAGCGCATGGATGGTGCTGAAAACAAATCAGTTTTATTTTATTTGTAACCACATCTTTACTGTTTCACCCATCCAGGATTGAAGATGTGGTAGAAATGCAAGTGCAGGAATTTGACCTGTAGCGTCAGGAATTATTTATACCACTGGAACATTGTGAGTTTAAAGGGCATGATTTGCACCCATCTAAGGTACAAAGGTTGGGAGCTCTTTTGAGGGGACAGTACTCACCAGTATAAAGTACCATCACCTCTTTTTGATGCCCATGGTGGCCATTTTGTGCTGTTGCCCAAAGCACTTTTATCAAGATAGGAGTACCAGCATCTCATTTTTCTTCAAAAAAAAGTACTGGAGATGTAATCCAAATGTTTTGGATTGCAACTCCCATCTTCCCTGACCATTGGCCATGCTGGCTGGGGCTCATGGGAAGTATAGTCCAAATTTTCTGGAGGGTAACTCATTAGCTGTATCTGGAGAGAGTCTTCAGTTCATCTCTTCAGATATCCCCAGTACTAGAAAATAACATGGGGTTGTACTGGGCAGAAAAAAGGGCATGGATATAAACATTCTCAGCCTTCTTTTGCTTTCCAGCAACAGTGTAAACAGAGTTCCTGAAGCATTTGATTACAGGTCTCTCATCTCCTAGTGCATAGGGCATGCACCTCCTGCATTTGTGCATACAGAACATCCCTCTATACTTAGCAGGGGTTCCCAGTACCCTGAGTAGGCCAAAGGGGAGCTTCCCTCCCTGTCTCTGTACAGGCAGCTAGGACCAGGAACATCAGGCACTGGAGAATGGTGAAACATTGCAAGCTATTATTTTCTCTTAGTGTGAGATTCCAGTGCCTTTATTGTGTGCATGATCAAGTGGATGAATGCATAAAGAAATGCTTTCAAAATGAATCCTAGACTGGAGGTATGTGTGAGCCCAAAGAGCTTGGTTATTTCCAGGTTGGCTATGTTGATTTTGCCTCTCTTGTAGGTGATACAGAAATATGTGTGCTTAATACTCACCTGACTGCCTTCCTCTCATAGAAGGGCAAGGAGCCATAACTAGGTCTGTCAGGTTGAACGTAATGGATCCCATCAGCATTAATTTTTGTTACTGACTCGTGAGTAGATATCACTGGACAAGGAGGTAGCTGGTTGGCCAGCAGTTGCAGCGAGGAGTGGCAGTGGATTGCAAGCAGCATTCCCATGTTTTAAGAAAGACTTCAAATGATGGAAAATGTCTGAAGGGAGAGAGGGAGAAGAATGGGGCAATCTTTCCCATCCTGTGTTGTAGTATGAGTTAAATAATGGAACAGTCATCCAGCTGCTCCATTCAGATTCGAAGAGAATCGTAGCTTCCAGACCAGGTTGACATGCCCCAAGGCCACATTTCATGAGCACTTTTGAGGGGAATGTGCAGTGGCAGCCCAAGGATGGCAAGAAGTGGGTACAGGTTTCTTATTACAACAACTGGAGGACATACTATATGGGTCCTAGCAAAAGATGACACATGAGGCAGGCCTCCTTCTCTCGCCTGCCAAATGAGAGGAGTAGCCTTTAAGTGAGATTTCATGCCTCTGGGGATGCCCATCTGTGACTTCTTCTCTAGCTGGTTAGTTGCCAATGCTAATCAAGGCGCCGGTGCAGCTCTGTGGCAATTCTTTCCCTTCACTGTATAGTAATTTCTCTTTCTGTTCTCTCTTTCCCCCGCCCTGGAAAAGCAACGGCCTGTGAAGCAGTCGCTCAGCAAGTCGCTCTGTAGGGAGTCACACTGGAAGTGCCTGGTGCTCTCCCTCCTCATGTACGGCTGCATGGGAGCCATGACCTGGTGCCATGTGACGAAGGTGACCCGGCTGACCTTTGACAGCGCCTACAAGGGAAAGTCCATGATGTACCATGACAGCCCCTGCTCCAATGGCTACATCTACATCCCCTTGGCCTTCCTGGTGATGCTCTACGTGGTCTACTTGGTGGAATGCTGGCACTGCTACACCCGCAATGAGCTCCAGTACAAGGTGGACGTGGAGAGTGTTCACGAGCGCGTCCAGAGGATGCAGCAGGCCACCCCCTGCATCTGGTGGAAAGCCATCAGCTACCACTACGTCAGGAGGACTCGCCAAGTCACCCGCTACCGCAACGGGGACGCGTATACCACCACCCAAGTGTACCATGAAAGGGTCAACACCCACGTGGCAGAAGCAGAGTTTGACTACTCCAATTGCGGGGTGAAGGACATCTCAAAGGACCTGATTGATCTGGAGAACTTCCCGGCCACCCGGCTCCGCTTCACCAAGTGCTTCAGCTTTGCCAACGTGGAATCTGAGAACTCCTATCTGACCCAGAGGGCCCGCTTCTTCACAGAGAACGAGGGACTGGATGACTATATGGAGGCAAGGGAAGGCATGCATCTTAAGAATGTGGACTTCAAAGAGTACATGGTGGCCTTCTCAGACCCAGACAACCTACCTTGGTACGTCTCCCACTATGTCTTCTGGGTTGCTGCTCTCTTGACTTTGTCTTGGCCCTTGCGGGTCTTGAATGAGTTCCGCACTTCCTACGTCCATTACCACGTAGAGAAACTCTTTGGGTTTGATTATGTGGCAGTAACACCGGCTGAAGAGCGCCCTTTCTGCCGGAGGATGCCCCGGGTCAACACGGTGGACAGCACTGAGCTGGAGTGGCATATCAGGTCCAACCAGCAGCTGGTGCCCAGCTACTCTGAGGCTGTCCTCATGGACTTGGTGGGACTGTCTAGCTGCACTACCTACTCCTCCTGCCGCTATGGGAGCTACAGACAGAACTGTGAGCAGTGCCACAGGACTATAAGCAGTTCTTCCATCTTCTCCCGCAGCGCCCTCAGCATCTGCAACGGCAGCCCCAGAATCCCCTTCAGCAGCAGCCGCTTCTCACTGAGCCGTCTCTATGGCTCACGGCGCAGCTGCCTTTGGCAGAGCCGGAGTGGGAGCCTGAACGAGCAGAGCTGCCCAACTGAACAGACCCGCCTGTCCAGCCAAGTCACGGTGGAGGAGGAAGACCCTCCTCCTTACCAGGACGCCCTCTACTTCCCCATCCTCATCGTGCACCGAAACGAGGGCTGCCTCAACCACGACCACCGCCATCTCCATCGGAATGGGTCCTGCGTGGAGACCTCGCTGTGAGGGCATGAAAAGTACCTACAGGAGAAGTGCCATGTGCCCAGATGTGGGGAGGTGTTCTTTTTTTGGGGGGGAGCAGATAAAAAGAGAGGTCCCAACACATCCCATGTGAATCAGAGAGAATGGCTCCCTCTTATCATCCCACAAAGGACTCAACAGCTCCTGAGCTCCGTTCTGGCTCTGTAATGGCTTTGATGTGAGGTGGGCAGCTAACACCACCATCAAAACTACTGCACAGAACCAAACACTGACAGCCACATGCAAAAAACAAAAAAAATCTGAAGGGAAGGGCAGTAACAGCCCAAGTATTGGGCGTGTGTGTCTTTCTTCCTAGCCTCTAGCTAACCAGGCCACCTTGACAATATCTGTCTAGCAGGAGCAGTCCCTGCCCCATAATTATGATTATTATTGTGGGGAGGGGACGTCATCCAATCTTTGTAGAGTCACACACTTTGGCAGTTGAATTCATGGCAGTGTAGCATGTTTCCTTCAGAAGCGAGGCAATTAACTGCACTGGTTTCCCAGGCAAAAGGAGCTGAGAAATAACTGAGAAGCAACTACAAGCCAGGCCGCCTTCCTTTTTCTAAACCATGCTCCGACTGTTACGCTGTTCTCAGCTGCTGGGGACGTGAGATCTTAGGATGTCTCCTTGGAAAGCCTTGATGTTTCACGTCTGAGAATCAGCATCCCATAGGTAAAGCTCAAAGCATTCAAAGTACTTACTTCATTGTGGTAGCAGAAAGCAGAAATGAACAGGGAATTTGCAAAGGAAACCCCACACTTTTAATAGAATGCAGTCTTCTTTCCCAACCCAGAAGAAGGGCCAGTACACAAAGGAAAGCAGTTGCATTTGCTAGGCATCTGCTGGTGTTGGGAGAGATGTCATGGGGAGGTGAGGATGAACTGGGAAGCTGGGAGCTCTGAAGTGAATGAAAATGTGTTGTAATGAACGCAGGCAGGGAGGAAGTCTGGTATCAAGGGAGGTTCTGAGAGGTTCAGCTGCAGTTTATCTATTCATACAGGAGAAGGTTGGTGTGTAAGGCAGAGGGGTGGTGTGCTTGTGCAAGGCTGAATTTTACTTAAAGACAAGCCTGTCTGCTTGATGGTGTTTTCTGGAATGTGAAAGGAGGCAGTTATACAGAGCATAAAAGAGAAATTGTGTTTGAGAAAGCGTGTATATGTGAGAGTGAGAGAGATTATTGAAACCTGCTTTCTTTCTGGTAGAAGAATGAGGCAATAGCAAGAGAGGTAACTTGTTATAATTCATATCCCTTAAGACAGGAGGCTCCAAGGAGTTTTGAGCTCCTTTGTAATGGGAAGACACTTTCGTTACTGAGTGTCCCACCCTCCTAAATTAATGGACAGTATAAGGGACCACTAAATAGTTTTCTGAGGTTCCTGGAACCATCCAAACCCTTGACAATACAAACAACACAATCCTATGCACAGTACCTGGGACTAAGCCTCATTACATTCAATGAGACTTCCTTCTGGGTAGACACATACAGGATTGCAGTGTTAGTCAAAGAACAGAAACATGCAAATGGATCCTTTTGCATTCCAGTGAGATTAAGTCCTGTCTATAGTAGGGCATTAGCAGGCAGATCAATTCCTTCTTCACTGGAGGAGAACAACTGTTCCTTTCATTTTCTACTCTGACATTATTTAGCATAAGAAAGATAGGCACTGATCTCAGAACTCTATCATGCTGAACTTGCTTTTAAAAATAGAGTTTTGCTCACATTCCGGCTTATTTGCATTTTGTGTTACATTACTTCATCTAGCAAATAATGCCTCTGCACTTTTGAGTAATTTTGGTATAATATTGAAACACGTCACCCCAATTTCCACAAGCGGTGCAAGATTCAAGGGATAGCAGACGTGCTTACTAGGGTCTGTGTTTCCTTTTGGACAAGGAGGTAGAGCGGAGACTGTAGTGCCCGTAATATAGGATTAATTTGCACAAAACTTGAGTTTTCCGGAACTGTTATTCAAGCTGGATATTCAGTAAAATAGGAAAGGGAAGTGTGAGAGAAAACCGGCTGTTTTGAGCACAGTTGCTTGCAGGGAAGTACACCTGTGTATCAAGCCTGGTGTCAGATGCAGGTCAACATGAAGAAGCAGAATCAGTTGTCAGTGAAGTTAACTCTTTATTCAAGGAAATGGCATACAATTCAGCAACACTTCCCTGTAGGTCTTGCCCCCATAGAGCAGATGCCAGGACACTGAAGGTCCCTGCATTCTACCCTTTCTAAGACTTCTCCTCTCCCGTATGTTTCCCAAGCAGTCTCAAACTGTGCCTACCTACCTCTGGCCTCTTGGAGACCAGCATGGAGAGGAGCTTGTCACAGCAGGAGAGGGAGATTCCTGGGATTCTTCAGCAGCCTCTTGCCCCCTCTCCTCTGTTTCAGCCTCGGAGTCTGAACTGCTCTGTCATTGGCTTTTCCTGCTCACTAAACCCTGTTGCCCCTTCGGCATCCAGCCCCTCCTTCCAATCGTCTCCCTCTGACCTCGCCACCACCAATCCCCAGGCTCTGAGCCATCCTCCTCTGGAACTTCCCTTGGGGGTTCCTTGGCGGGTGCCTCCCACTACGCCTCATCGTCCAGCCAGTCCTTGACACTGATGGCATTTAGGATCAGGATGCTAAAATACATGAAGGTGGGATTTGAGGCTCAGCATGAAGACAACCTGTATCGAAGTCTACTGTTTGCATAAAGCAGCAGTTGTTATGTCTCTTGTGTGACCGTAAACATTATTTTTGAAGAGTGTAGCATCTGGAATTGCCAGCCTCGCATTCATTCCACTTTAGAGTATTGTCTGATCTCCAGGTTATTTACGCCTGAGATGACAATTTATTTGGCAACAGGTTTGATGGCCTGATCTGCTCTTATAGTGACAGCCTGTTCCCTCATATGTAACCTGAGTTCTCTCAGCTGCGTCTTAATCTCATTATTTCTCATTCATTGACCAAATAGCACAATTGACCCTGCTCCTCTGTTCGGCTTCTGGGTCTGGCAGTGCATAACTTTTCCTTGTTTTTCCACACTCCCCCCCACCCCCCCACCATACTGTGTTGGACCATCCTGATCTAGAGGGTTACCAGCATTGGGAAGCTATTTAGAGGGGTCAGCAAACTTTTTCATCAGAAGGCCAGTCCACTGTCCCTCAGACCTTTTGCTGGGCCGGACTATATTTTGAAAAAAAATATGAACAAATTCCTATGCCCCACGAATAACCCAGAGATGCATTTTAAATAAAAGCACATATTCTATTCATGTAAAAACACCAGGCAGGCCCCACAAATAACTGTCGGGTAGCCGATGTGGTGCTCTCCAGATGCGGTTGGACTACAACTCCCATCAGCCCAATTCCGCATGACCAGCGGTGAGGGATGATGGATGTTGTAGTCCAGCAACATCTAGTGGACATTTTGTTGACTGCCCCTCAGTGTAGTTGTCACGAGCACCACCCACCAATCTGGAAAAAAATGGACATTCAGAAGTTTGAATGTAGTCTTAGTTTTGTTGTTTAAAGAGGTGTGCGTGCAGGCACGTGTAAGAGAGAAGTATATTCTTTTAATTATTTGTTTTTCCTGAGCTGACTGCCTTGAATAATTTGTTGTTAGGGCACTGAATTATCTATTGAAATTGTACAACTTGTGAGATAATAACCTCCACTATTGCCACAAAAATGTGGCTTTTTCACAATGATGCAACTTTTTCAGTGTTCTTCACCTGATATCTTCACAGCACCTGCTACTGCGTTGCTTCATGTTGTAGATCTTTGAAAAGCTTGCAGGACTGTCCTGAGTTCATGTTACCATGCCTAGTCCTAAATGCTGGTGCAGAATGCATATTTGCTCATTTTTCACATGTGTTGAAAGTGATCTTTCATTGCAAGAAAGAAATGTGCTGCTAACATGGTTTTGTGACACAAAGAAAAACCCCTGTGAAACCAGGCCAGTTTTGTAATACTTTATTACAAAGGCACATACTATAGTATAAAAAGTGCAGAGTAGTGCCATGCAGCAAGCTTTTAATTGGTTACCATGTGTTTCCTGATGGTCTGTATCCTCTCCTTTAGCCTGATCCTATGTATGCTTACTCAGAAGTAAGTACCACTGTGTTCAGTGGTGCCTACTCACAAGTAAGTGGACTTAGGGTTGCACCATTATTTATTTGTTTATTTCATAAAATTTATATACTGCTTGATTGTAGGGGGGAGGACTTCCCAAGTGGTTTACAGAAAAGAATAGTTGCAAAAAGCAATAATATACGTTGGAGATGCAATAATCTAATTCATCATTCTGTTCTGTTTTTCCTTCTCCCACAATGGAGTCTGTGACCACACTATATGAAGAAAGGAGGTGTGCTGTGCCCATGAATTTAATCTTCCCAGTGCCATCAGAAAGAATACAGTTCTGAAGGTTTGAGCCATCTCTTAAAGATAGGTCTTCCTAGCCAAGATGTGGCTTTGCCACAATCCAAGATCTGAAACAAGTCGCTGTTTCTCATAGCTTTCTCTTCTCTTCCTCTGCTCACATTGCCTGTGGAGTTGCATCATTAAGGAGTCCCGCAGGAGGGAGGGGGGAGAATCTGCAATCAGTAACAGTTTCTTCTGACTAAATAAGATTTAGCCACCTATACAACACTTCCAGGAACTGCTGAGGATCTGTGATCCCATGTTGCTTTTCGGTGGGTGCCACTTTTATCAAGCACATTTCTGTTGTAAGCACAACGTTCACATTTTTGCTTTGCCTGAAAAAGTTGTGTTTTTTTTTAATGTCCACCCTAAGCATACGAGTAGAAATGCTCTTTCTGAATCAAATCTTTCTGAATCAAATCACACATTCTTGGGACTCTGGTAATTTTGTGGATCACCCACTGTGATTTTATTTTTGTATACTGGTTTGTAAAATGAAGGGGAGGGGGAGGGAACCTACACGTACACTTGGAAAGTCATTTTTCATCAGTGCAAGATGTTTCTACCACAGTCATAGCTGCTCACTTAAGGGGGGGGGGTGGAGAATATAGGTAGAATGTGTCCAGATGATTTAGTATCCATATCACTTACACGATTCAAATAATCCCTAGCGGCACTGTCAGCTGATGGCTAATGAGGCCTGATGTTGGACAGCATCCCATTAATCAATCAAGGTAAAAAATGCTTATTTATTTATTTTAAAAAGCTGGCCTAGACGCACAAATGAGTCTCCAGAGACAAGAGAAGCATATTCATAGGACCAGGTGATAAAAGGTGCATTCTGTCCCCTTTCAAAATAATACGAGATGATTTAGTGTTTTGCTTTTCTCTCTTGCTAAGCAACAATATTTCCCTGGTGCTGTGGGGGGGGGGAATGCACAACGAGGTGCATGTGAATTATATAAAAGCTTTTCCACATCAGCCTTTCATGGTTCCACAACCAAAAGAATTAGGCAGATTGAAAAAGCTGCAACAAAGCCCTCATAAAATATTTTAAGTTTAATGGAAAACGGCATTTGGAATGTTTTGTCCAGCTCCACTGAATTTGCAAGGTGTCAACAAAGCATAGCAATTTAAATTTGTTGTCTTGGAGGCATTTCATATGGATGTTGCAATGCAAAGTAGACATGCATGGCTGGCATTTATTTTAGGAATTTGCAGAGGATAGAATGTCCTCAGACACACTGGATTAAAAAAACAAAACAAAACATATTCTGCCTTGGTGCGAGTTCTGAGCCACCTATTTCTTTTACTGCATCTATTCGTTCCTGTGAACGGAAATGCTGCCTGTTGTTTTTGCTAAAGGTGCTGTGAGATCATTACGGTTTGCACAAACAGAGGACGTTCTGCTGTTTTACATTCGCCACAAACTGGGACAGTGCCATAACCGTGAAGATAAAATATGTTTTATATGTTAGAGATCTGTAATGCTCTGGAGTCTAAAATGGGAGAATAGTGTTTAACCTTCGCCAGAATCCAATACCAAAGCTTCCTTGCCGGATAAAATAACATGCTCACTTATAGAAATTCAGTTTCTGGGTCACCATTCTAGAACAGCAACACAAATCATCAACCTTGTAGTAGAGGTCCAAACTAAAGAACTAGCTGCTACTCTGGTTTATTTGTTCTGATAATAGAACTTGGGTTTGTTTGTGCATTTGATGCAGGCTGCATACAGTTCTGATCATAACTACTCTTTCTGATTTAAGTTGGCATCTCTATTGATTTCGTGTTTTATATCTCCATTACAGTGGTACCTTGGGTTAAGTACTTAATTCATTCCGGAGGTCCGTTCTTAACCAGAAACTGTTCTTAACCTGAAGCACCATTTTAGCTAATGGGGCCTCCTGCTGCCACCATGCTGCCAGAGCACGATTTCTGTTCTTATCCTGAAGCAAAGTTCTTAACCTGAAGCACTATTTCTGGGTTAGCAAAGTCTGTAACGTGAAGCGTGTGTAACCTGAAGCGTATGTAACCCGAGGTACCACTGTAATTGTGTGTGTGTGTGTGTGTGTGTATCTCACATTTATATCCTGGTCTTTCTTCAAAGAGCCCAAGGTAGCAAAATTCAGCATACCCAATTTTGTCCTCACAACAACCCTGTTGCAACCCTGAATGCAAAAATCTTTCTCTCTCAAAGAAATAACTCCTTTTCTTCCACATCACCTTAATGGCATTTCATTCATTTTCTAATTCATTTAAATGCCGAAGCAGCTTCTCCTCACTTAAACTTGTTGCCATGGAAATGACTGGCAGGTCTTTGCTGTCTGTAGGTGAACAGACAAACATAACAGGACACTTGTCTTCCTCGCCTCCCTATGACTGCTATCCTGTGTTACCTCCCTCCCTAGCAGGTAAGGCGTACAGAAAGGTGGGTCAATGCACACATATTTCAGCAGCAAAAATGTGTCACACACAAGCACACACACACAGAGAGAGAGGGAGGTTGCAAGAAGCACCAGGACAGAATTGGAGGCCTCCCTTTATAATAAACAGAGTAGAGCAGCTGAGAGGAATAATAATTATGTGCAGAGCTTCTTAATGAAACCTCTCAGGCAAACTAACAGGTAGGATTGGATTAAAGTTGCTTAATGCGCCTGGACTGGTGCTCATACAATATTTTATCCCTTGGTCACTGTATCTTAAACTACCTGTTGTTACTTGGAATATACCAGCTGTTAAATAATATGGGGACAAGAAAATGAGCCTAACATACAACTAGTCTACAGTTGGGAAATGGCCATTAAAATGTAATGCATCCAGAAACCCATTTAACATCACTAACTTTGCACCTCCCAAATCAGTGTCATTGCACTTAGAGAAAAAGCTAAGAGATAGAGCCATTGCATGGGAAATGGCCCTTCTGTCATATGCATTCAGTTCAGAAAAGCAGAAGCTGAGTTTGCAATTTTATATGGAAACTACGTACATTTCAGACCACCTGAGTCATATGAAGACTTGCATTTTCTGCCCCAACTTCAGAGTTCAAAAGTCTGAAAAGGCTAACAAACAACTTTGTTAAGCTACACCTTGGAGAGGAAGGGTGACAGGTTGATAGCTCACCTTACCTTTGTTACTTTGCTATACAGCACAGGTGGGCAATCCCCTGAAGCCCCTAAACCTTACTTTCTGTTGCTTCCAGTACTTCTTGAAGCTGCCCTGTTCTGATTTGGAGTATCTTTCTCCCTCTTTTTGTGTAGTTGCAGAACAATTGGAAGGAGTCATATCTGATAAAAATTGAAGTTGGGCAGTTTTTGTTTCACTTTTTCATGGCTTGATGAGAGGAATCCACCCTGGCTGCCTGAGAAATCGATTTCTGCCATGTGTGTGCAGTACACTAAAATCAGAAAGGAATTACTCTTGTCCTCTAGAAGAGCTGTTGGGTGTTCTGGGTTAAAAAAATATAAATCCTCCACATACTTATTTGAGAATAACCCTGTCAGCCCCAAAGGCACACAGGGAGTTTAGTCCAATGTAGCTGTGATGAAAATTGAAGCAGAAGAGTATTTTGGATTGGTTAATTCAGAACTTTTTTGTCTCTGGCTCCACCCAGTACTAGCATGTCACTCCAACAGATTACCTCCAAGGAGATGCCGTCTCCAACAGTAACAAGATAACCCACCCCTGTTGTACACCATAAAATCAGTCTTGGCCAACTGGTGCCCTCCAGATGTTTTGAACTACAACTCGTGCTAGCTGTGGCTAGTGGGAGTTGTAGTCCAAAACATCAGGAGAGCACCTGGTTGGCAAAGTCTGCCATGAACCATACATAGAGAAAAGCTAAGTATTGGGAAGAAAAGGAAGAATACCCATTCTAGTTAGCAGGTGACAATTAACTGATTTGTAATGACCACCTGGCTAGTTGGCCTACGTTTTCAGCATTTCTTGAGCCTGGGGGGGTGGGATATGCATGTGTCAGCCATTTTGTTTTTCTCTGTTTGTTATAGAGCAGCCATTTATAGATAATGCTGAATAAGCTGGGAACAACTCGTAGGGCAGCAGCTTACAGATGTTACAATACTGGCCTGTGACACCCCATCAGTGTTGAGCTAGAGATTCACCAGAGCATAAAGCTTAAGAAGGTTTTGGAGGTGTTTTAAGGTTTATCTGTTTCAGTTGGCTCTCAGGAGTTAGCACAAAGATGAGAGCCTTTAGCAGTATTTACTGAATGTCATATTGAATTATATTGTGGGTTTTTAAAATTCTCTTTTAAAATTCTGTATGCTTTTAAATTGGTACTCAACCTGAGGCCTTCAAGGCTATAAATCTAAAGTATTCACAGCAGCACTGTAAAGTAATTTTTTATTATTCCCATTTTTCAGATAGAGAAGCTCGGGCAGATAATTATTTCATTTATGTCTGCTAATGACTCTGTAGCTGAATAGCCTGAGAAGTCTCAAGACCACCCTCCAGTCACAGGACAAGTTTGTTGGAGGGAATTTAGGGAATTCTTTTGGTTAGTTATGTTTAAGCACCCATATGGAGCACTAACCCATTCAGCCATGTGACCTTATCTAGCTCAGATCATCACCAGGACAATTCAACAAGCACTGCTTTTATTTGACATTTGTTACATGTTTTAGAGCAGGCACCCCCAAACTCAGCCCTCCAGATGTTTTGGGACTACAATTCCCATCCTCCCTGACCACTAGTCCTGTTAGCTAGGGAAGATGGGAGTTGTAGTCCCAAAACATCTGGAGGGCCGAGTTTGGGGGTGCCCGTTTTAGAGTCACAATTAAGAGTCAATTTTACTTTATCTTTTCTGCACTCTGTGGAGGCAGGCTGCTTTGCAGACATCATACGCATTCATTCTCAGATTAAAAACAACCCCAAAGAAACTGATCTCCAATAGATTGCAAGAAGCTGTGCTTGCCATGATTGACTGATTTGGGATCTTGGGCCTTTTCCTGAGTGACTAAAAAGATCTCTTAATTCAAGTGTGCAATTTAAGTAATAAATTACTTTGTAACTTCAACAAGCCAGCCTGCCTCAAGTCAAGAACTAGGTGGTCAGTGGCGAATATCTGATGTTCTAGGTATGTCTCAGGGGGATATTTTATAGTTGCTGCCATGGGCATATTTCTCATGCTGCTGCAACTCCCTGTGGTTTAAACCACTGGAGCAATCCACTCATGGATTAGGAAGGGGGGAAACACAAGCTTGTAAAGACTATGGGGTGGTGTTGTTGACACCTCTAACACAGCTGCTGCTGCTGCTGCCACCCAAGATAACCTCACACAAGTATCCTTTCTGATCTATTACGGCCAAAACATCAAGCAGCTAAAGCCCCTTTGGCCGAGGGGCACTGCAGGCAGCAGAGCCATGGATGGTGGACGTTTGTATCCATTGCCCACAATGAGCAACAGCAGAGATAAATCCAGTTCCGACAAAACTTTTCTGTGAGCACTGAGAACAGTTTTTACTTTTCAATATGTCCGTACGATCTAGTTCTGTTTGTCTCTCTCTATGTAAAACCGTATATCACAATGTTGCCTTTTTGTTGGAAATATCAAAAGTACAAAGATTGTAAACCAAATCGGTGTAATAAAAGTTCCAGATGATTCACGATGTCTGATGTGTGCCTGGCTGACTTTCTTCATAGAGTTTGCAGAGACCCATCAAAAGAGAAGCCACTGTCTTCTGAAAGCCCACCCACCACATTCTGGTTACATATACTTAATCCTCTGCAGGGTTGATCTTGAGGGAGTCGATTGTGAACTGCATTGCGCAGCACGGATTAGCTAATACTGGTGACATCACACCCACTCTCTCCCTCCCCAGAACAGTTTAATTTTAAACGTAAGCAGTTTTTTTTAAACAAGGCAAGATTGAATACATGGGAGAATTTTAGAAAAGGAAGGCATCGAGCACATTCCAGTGACATCAGTGAAAAGGCCCACCTATGTGCCAGCAAAAACCCAATAATAATTAGGTCATGACAAGATTAATTAGGCTGCATTTGTTGGTTGATCTTAATGTGCTCACCAGCAATGATGGGGAAGTTGGTCTTTCAGGTAACCTGACCCAGAGTTTAGGGTTTTATATGTAAATAATGATCTTAAAACTTCTTCATGTTAAGCCATGTTTTGGATTAGTGTTGCATGTGAATAAGTGATAGTTCAGTTCTTCATATATAGAACAATTAAAAATGTGACACCATTGTCATTATGACTGGGCTTCTGGGTTAGTTAACAGGGCAAGGAGATTTCAAAGGCAACTTTTGCAAGTTTAGCATTACCTAGTAAGTGCGTTTAGAAAGTCACACAGGCCAATGGAACATACACAGGATTGTGCCTAACGTCTTGAATTTTAGCTATGCAAACAGCATTTCTGAGTTTATGAAGAGCAACTGTGTTATGTAAAGCAACCCTAAAGAAGTGAGGAAAGACAAGATGTGTAGCAAGGAAAACCATTCTGATGGCAATTGTTACTTGTTACTAGGGAAATACTGAGACATAGCAAGAACCTCAGATTATATAAGCAATAAAGCACCTAGTGGAATTTTAAGTGACTTCACTGCTGTGTGCTAACCTGGGGCAATAGCTAGAGAAAGCCTTTCTGATCCTGTCTTCAGAGAGAAGCTTGAAAAAGCAGGAGACTTTGGAGGTCAGATCAGGGATGTACCCTTTGATGCTAAAAATGAGAGTCTTCCCATTGCACATGACTGTGACTTTGGAGGGTGTTGCCTGCCCTCCCCCTAGCAATCATCACTTGACCCTATTACTGAGAATCTCCTCAGGAGAAGGAAAATAAGATAACAACTGCAAGAGACATAACTGGGTCTTAGAAAGTTTGGATGGCTAAATCCAAAAGCAAATTGCACCCAGGAAGCCATTTAAGTCACAGCAGATTCTGTCACTGGCCTCACATCAACCCACACTTTAGCAACACCTAGCAACAGTAAGGCAGATTTACAGTCACAAGATTTAGATGAGTTGCCCATTGGCTTAGGATGATGTGTTAACAAGTCACAAATATTTATACTACGTAATTGAACAGATGGAAAAAATACTCTGCCCCTCCCCAGCATCTAAGCCGGAACAAAACCCCAGAGGAACAATTACTGGTACACCTTGAGCATGGCTGCTTTGTGATATATCCACAATGCACACACACCCTTTTGAAGTTTAGACCAAATGGGGAGGGGGACACTGATAATGTAGGCTGGTGTGTGCCCTGGGGTATTAAACCAGAGGTTTGCAGGATGTGATCCTGCAATATGTTTTGGGGCTTCTGTCAGGATTCAGCACCATCAGTTGCAGGGCCAAATGGACAGCTCCCTGCTTTTTCCATGTTAATACCACGGCTTGGCCAGGCTGAGAGCACCACTAGACAGTGATGGCAGCAGAAGGCTGAACCTTAGTCATTTTTTGTCTGCTTGCTGTTTCTGCTATTGAGAGGACTTTTGCTTTGGGATCACAAGGGGGAAAGAGGGTTGGTGGGGTAGCAAAGAGAGGAAGAAGAAGAAGAGGAGTTTGGATTTGATATCCCGCTTTATCACCCGAAGGAGTCTCAAAGCGGCTAACATTCTCCTTTCCCTTCCTCCCCCACAACAAACACTCTGTGAGGTGAGTGGGGCTGAGAGACTTCAAATAAGTGTGACTAGCCCAAGGTCACCCAGCAGCTGCATGTGGAGGAGCGGAGACTCCGGTTCCCCAGATTACGAGTCTACCGCTCTTAACCACTACACCAAACTGGTTTCATTCAAAGATATACAAAAAAATTCAGTGAATTATTAAACAAGAATCTTGTACCTGAAGGATTTTGTTAGATCTAGCTCACTTTCAACATACTCTGCCTTGCTTAACCTGTTTTTACAGTATCGTTCAGTTCCCATAATGGCCTGTCAAAAATGATTTTAAAGATTTAATCAATGATTAATAATCACCATAATCTAGCTCCATCAGGGTGTACTTTACAGTGCAGAAGAAGTCCCTGCCTTTAGCAGTTTCCAATCTAAAATCTGACAAAGAGGAACAACAGAGCAAGGGGAGGAAGGGGTAAACAGGGAAGCCACATGCTTTTTGTTGCCCCTGCTAGGGTTAGGCCCAGGCTCAGGTGCAATATGACATGGGATCAAGGGACTTGTGCCACAGGAAGGTGAAGAGAAAGGCAGGAGGAAAGGAAGCTATGGCCAGCCAAGATCAATCACAGCTAAGAAGGAACTTCTGAGCACAATGCTTAGCAGAAATAAAATAGGCATTTAATCTAACATGGTGGAGACAAAAACACAGGAAATGTTAGCCTTGTTCGGGGTGTTTTTCTTCAACCGTATGTGGGGCAGGTGCAGAGGGTGGGTGCTGCAGGCTTTTGAATCGGGCTAGTTCCTGGTTGGTCTTTATGGCCTGGTTAATGAGGTATTCACTCTCTTGGCCCACCTCTGCCAGCCTCAGGTCAAATTCTACCACTGTCTTGTTATCAGTCATGCCTTCCAGCAGCTGCTTCCCTCCATCCTGGAATCAATAAAAAGACTAGGCTGAAGGTCAAAAACACACATGCACACAAGCAACCCTTGGGTTTAAACCACATTGCCCCAAGGCACCTAGGCTGGTTTGCAACTAAGACCTAAAAATGCCTCGAGGAAGGGGCAAACATGCTTCCTGACATGCTATTTTTTATTTACAAAAAGAAAAGACAATGAAATCTCATGGCGCCCTTAGACAAACAAAGTTATTATAGCATAAGTTTTCATGGGCTGAAGCCTACTTCATCAAACGTGTAAAGTGAACTCTTAGTTGACAGGTATATAAAGGTATATTTAGAGGATGTCACTACTGTGATTATAATGCAGTAGTGGTGGATTAAGACTGGGCATCCACACATCATTCAACTTCAGTAGTTCTTCTGAAATGCTTCCCCAATATTGTCACCTTATCACCATCCAGAGCGGCAAAAAACTCACCTGAACATTTGTGGTAGGAAAAGTTATCAGATTTTAGCAGGAAGCTATGGGATGTTTTTTTGCTTATGTTTCAATTTCATTGTTCTGCATGGGACAATGACAATAAAGATATATTGTATCGTAAATAAGCAGGGGAAATATTTTTCTTCCCCCCCTCAAGAATGCCCATGGATATGATATGTACCTTGATAACTATTGTGACCTATAAGCTGTATGACCTATAAACTGGGTGTAAATGTTCATACCAGAGTTCTTGTTTTTGATGGAATTGCTTCCTTGGGGTTGTTGTTTTATTGTTTAAAATTTTAATAAAATTTCCATGGAGGGGGTGGGAAAGAGTCCATCTTTTGAGCACTGAGTTACTGGAGCAGTCCCTACTCTAAAATAGGGAATGCTTGTAGAAATATATTTTTTAAAAATAAAAAAATTGTCCAGTAGCACCTTAGAGACCAACTAAGTTTGTTCTTGGTATGAGCTTTCGTGTGCATGTACACTTCTTCAGATAGAGAGTGCTTGTGCAGTTAAACTAGAACTTGCAGTTTGACACACACACACACACACAGAGAGAGAGAGAGAGAGAGAGAGAGAAGGAGAGAGAGAGAGAGAGAGAGAGAGAGAGAGAGAGAGAGACTGGTGTTTCCAACATGCTCCTTCAATAACTACCAGTCTGAGTTCATCATGCATAGGCAGGAGAAAGAGATGGCTGGCAGGAGGACAAACAGGGACAATGGCCCTGGGGATAGCAGGAGCTTATGCATGGGAACAGATCACAGTGTGTGTGTGTGTGTGTGTGTGTGTGTGTTAGAAGAGTCCAAGCATAAGGACGGGGATGAGTTCCTTGTGTGGAGGTTGCCTCTGAAATCCTGCTGTGCTGAGATTCCGAGGTGCTTAGAATGCTTAGAATGTGTTGCACCCTCCTTCCCAGTTCCAGGCACTTGTCCCTTTAGCCCGAAACTGTGCCTCTTGGAGTAGAGAGGGATGCTCACCAAAGCAAGCAGATTTGTCAACCTCTCCTGTCACCTATTCATCAAGCTACTGCTGCTTATTGCCAAATGCTCACAGAATGGATGGTGTGTCACGCTCCCCGTTATGAAAGTGTCATTATAACAGTGACATCTTCCTACCTCCTCATTACCATGTCAAGAGATGATAAAGTGTTTGCTTAGGCAATTCGGTAAGATTTTGGCATCCTGGGGGAAAGAGACAAGAAGTCATTAACTCCCTCAACCTCTGAGGCATCTAAAAAAGCATGTGACAGATCCAGAGGGAACAGTATTGGCATGAGAGGAACTAAAAGCAGGTGATAGCATCGTGATACATGCACCAGACAGATCTTAAAAGCATGTGATGAAAAGTAGAGATTTCTGAGCTGTGACATGGGCTGACCTGTCTCTGGAGTGGCGTTCTGTTCTGTATCTTCTTGCTTCTCAACCCCTTCTGCCCTGCCCTGTCCCAGTCTGGATTTTAAGAAAAAGTCATCACTCAATTAGATGAAGGACCCTACACTTGCAGACACCCAGAATTTAGAATAATTTCTGGGGAAATCAATCACACCATCTTCAGAAATCGGAATATTGCCATATTGTTTAAGCCCATTAGCTACCTGGAATCTGGTGGCCATGTTACTGCAGAAGATTGGAAAAGATACAGCAGACCAAGCAAAATCTGCCAATGAACATGCAAAAGCTGCTGGAGTTTTCAGAGCTTTTGCTTCCATTGGATCACAACTCTGAATATTAAGAGTTTGCACACTTTTATCCACATGAACTGATCCAGTAGAATGTTTTGCTTCGTGAAAGATGGGACAAGAAAATCTAAAGCATGCTTGGGTAAACATAAAGCAAGTAACAAAGACTAATATATGTAGCTCTACCATGTAGAGAGTTGCCAACTTCTCAAAAGACAGCCACTGAGGGTAGGATTCAAACCTCTGCCCTTTGGTAAAATACGGGATTTCAGACAGTCCTGGGGCAAGTTACCCACTCTCTGCCTTTGTTGCAAGCACAAACTAGGAAAAGATGGCAAAGCAGCTGGTATGCTATTTTCTGCGGCAACATTATATAGAAATGAACAGAAATACATTCCTAACAGGTTGCATCAATCACCTGTTGCCACATTATCAATTTAAGAAAAGATGTGTAAAATGTAGTCACACATAATACTGCAATGTAGAGTTCCTGATCACAATTTGAAACAGCCCATTCTGCAGCAGCTTTCTCTGCCGCTAAGCAGAGAAATAAGAACATTCATCCTTCAGTGTAAGCCAGATATATATTCTGGGTCTATTGCTAGCAAACCACAGAAAGTATTTTAGGGGCCCCACAAGACATTATTGTACATTCATCACGATTTGTGCTCATCATACTATCAGGGTGGTTATATATGCAATCACACTTTCAATACCATTTGCACCATTTGCACCTGCAAAAGTTATAAGGGCAGTTATACTGCTTTGGCTGCAGTCAGTGTGAATCCTATAGCTTTCCTGCTAAAATCCCATAATTTTTTATACTACAAATGTTCCTACACATACACACACACACACTTTCAATTTGCTATAGTACAAAATCACATGGACTGTGCTACTTTGGTTTTGAGTTAAACACAAAACAAAAACCTGCAAATTAAAAACCAGCACAAGGAGGAGTGGATTAAGCTAGAAGCACCCTGTGATGTGACCCTCTTCTGCTAGCAGGGAGTTTAATATTTCCAACCCCCACCCCATTCTCCTACACATGTAGGCCAGTCCAAGTCTATCCCAGCCAAAAATTCACTGTGAGATGACAAGCCACTATCTCCCAGCTTCAAAAGAAACATCGTCTGACCTACTTTACAGGGTTGTAAGGATTACTTAAGATAATGCATGTAAAGTGCTTTGAACATTCTATACAAGTGCTATGTGCCCATCCCCCTTGTAGGAAAAGAGATTGCGTACTAGCCCAATGTGGTTGCAGGAGAGGTTGATGTGAGTCAGAGCCGTGTTCTGAGCAAGGACCTGAGAGAAAAGGGTGGCCGTTGGCTCCGACAACTCATTGCCACCCAAGTGAAGATTTGTCAGAGTCTCGTTAGCCAAGAGGGCGTGGCAAATGGCTTGGCCTCCCTCATCCTCAATGCAGTTGAGACGCAGATTGAGGGACGTCAGAATGGAATTCTTGGACAAGGCGTGAGCAATCGCCTGGGCTCCTTGAGCACGGATCCTGTTATCACAAAGGTTAAGGGTTACTATCTTGCTGCGGTTGATCAGTTTGCCAACAGCTCGTGCTCCCCGGTCTGCTATCAGATTGTGAGATAAGTTTAGTTCTGTTAGCGAAGGGTGGTCTAATAGTTCATGGATCAGCACACGAGATTTTTCGTCATCCACTTTGCTTCGGGACAGTTTGAAGACCTGCAGCAGAAGAATAAGGTTACATGTTTTGATAAATAAAAATATTTCAGACAATTTTTATTTTATTTGTGCCTTGAACCACTCAGTTTTCACTGAAAGGCAAGGGATTTGGACAGTTCATCGCCTAAGCTGTTTTTTGAAAAAGTTCACATATCAGAAGCAATAAGCATAACCTGCATTTCTGGTAAAAGGCTTTTAAACTGCTCTAACAATCTGGAACCACAAGGAGTTGTCTGAAAGGCTCCGTAGTTCAAACAGTAAGTCTGTGGTTAATTTTGCCTAATCTTCTCAGAAATATTGGAATTTAGAATCAAAGATTTCTCCATTGCCCCTAAGCAGGCTCAAGCCTTTACGTGATCTAAGCTGGCAGGCAGAGGGGTGGTTCAGTCATCAAGAGTGAGATACAACACAAGTCTTTCAAGTGTTATAAGCCAATGGATAGCTTTTGTACACTACTGAGGGTGGCTTGAGGGTGCAGAGTTGAAAGGTCATTCCACCCATCCTCTTATTTTTTTAGAGGAACTGTAGGTCTCTAGCAACCAGTAGAGGCTATCGCTTACCTTGCTTCCTCATTTAACCCTCTTATGCAGATGTCTACATTATAAATATATTGGGGAGGAGCAGTTTGAAAAAGAACCTTAAAGCTGTTGTTTTAATGCAAGCCACATTAGGACCAAACTCAACAAGATGTGGGAGACCCACAATTCAATCTCTCTTCATTTGTTTTTTTTCTCTTAAAGAGTTGCTGAAGAGGGCCACCCATGTTGGATTAGGCCTGTACTGCAGGAGGAGGAAGACCTAACTCTTTCCCCCAAATGATTTTCCTGATCTAGACTGCCACTTGAGGGAGAGATTTTGATCAGAGCAAGACGCTGAAATATGGGGTTAAATGCCCCTCTCCTGGCACTGTAGCTTCAGTCTGGAGGCTCTGTGGCTGCTTTTAAGTAAAATGGAAATGTCAAGGGGATCTCCCAAACCTTGCCTTATTTGGCCTTTTTTTTGGGGGGGGGGGGGGTTCAATTTAAATCCATGGGACTTGAAGTTGAGATTTAAGAGCTTATTTACCAAGGCTTCATCTCACTGCTTTAATGTTTAAAGCTCTAGTACCATATCATACCGTCCAACTTTTTAATTTCAAAGAACAGTTTACACGTCTTCCGGGCCACGCTCCGGGGCAAGTCGTATGACCCACACCACAATTCCACCCCCCAAGAGCGCTGCCGCCCAAATGGCCACCGTGATCTTGTACAAAAAAGGGATGTCCCTTTTTTCCAGGACACTTGACAGGTGTGCCATGTAAGCAGGGTCAATCACATAGGTCCTTTGCACATCAACCTTGCACAGCTGGGATCAGGTGGGAAGAATCCATGTAGTTGACCCCATCTACACCAGCTGAAGCTAAGGAAGAGTAGCTCTCATCACTCAGTTGTAATGGCATCTAACTTCAAGATAAGAGTGTTTGAGATTAGTATACAAGTATGGTGCAAAGGGGGCTCTCTGCGGCCATGGAAGTACAGTAAGCCTGCACCTTATGTACATTTGTGTGCATTCAGCTTTCTGTGCTTAGCAAAAAAAAAAAAAAAGGTTTAAAAAATTTAAAAATGAGTGGAAAGAGGGCAGGCGTCTGGGGAAAAAAGACTTTGGCAATCCCACCCGCCATTGAACCTAATGTGCTTTGACTAAATGCAATTTTGGCTTTAGGCACGATCCCCGGAATGTAACCTAAGTTGTGGGCCTACTGTACTGATGTCAGGTAATGATTTGGACAAAATTATTCACTAAAGGTTTAAAATTGTCCTCTGACCCTTGGGAACCATCATTCTAGGTTCAGAGTTTCTAAAAATTATAGAAATGTATATGGCAAGTTACTTTTAAAGTTGGACACTTCTTGACAGCGTTGGCCAGGGAGCAGCAGTCCCGGTAGGTGAACTCAAAAAGATTCCACTCAAAATTCATGCCACAATCTTTAACGCCATAAGATAAGTGCAGCTCCTCTAGGTGACAGAGCGCTGGAGTGAGCATACTCATATCAAAATGGTCCATGGAAGGTTCATCCATTCCAGAATCACTTTCTGTATCAGAGGCTTCTTCGTCTTCCTTCTTCTGATCTATTTTCACAGGTGGAAGGAACTGGTCGATATCTAGCTTCTTCACATATTCCTTGCAGAGTGGGATGACATCCAGGACCTGGTTGGGGTTAGTGGTGTCTGGAATGTAGAACTTCAAGATGTTCTCCAAGTGACGTTCAAAAAACATCCGCTTCCAGCTGTTTCCATAGCGGGACACGTCACAAACTGCCCATCTCGCAATGCAACATCGTTTCCAATAACCTTCATCACTAATCAGGTTGGCAGTCACAGTAAGGGGCAGACTTGTGGAGACCTTGTCCAGCACCTTCCTTTGGTGATCCGGAAGGAGGCTATTCAAAATAGGATTGCCTGGTTGGAAAGAAGAGAAGTGAACCTTTCGGAATGTGGTGTCTGTCTGCTGCTTTTTATAGCACCATGAAGATCTATTTGCTAGGTATAGATAGATTATTTGTTTGTTTGTTTGATTTTTAAATTATCCTCCCCAAAGCAAGTTACAGTAACCAATAAAACAACAGAACACGCATCTCAATTATTACAAAAGAATAAAAAAACCAGCAACACTAAAAAACTCAAATAACAGCAGTAAATAAAACATGCAGATAACATTTTAGCATTAGAATAGCACCAGCAGATTAAACAATTATTCAGACATAGCATCATATGTTGAAAGCAACACGCATTTGAGTTTGTACAAGTTTAGCAGCGCTTCCACTAAATAATCTTGAGAGGAGTAATTTGCTGCTAAGAATTCCATTAGGAAGACCAAGCCCTACTCCCAGAACAATAGTTTCCAGGATTCCCTAGGAACAAATGAAAGTTTTGCGTTATACTGTAGACTACAATGCTTCAAAACAAGGCAAAAATAAAGGTATTGACTGGTTATCAAGCAGCAGCAGCAGCAGGAATGACTTGGTCTAGAGCAGCAGCAGCCAAAGTGGTACCCTCCAAAGTTGTTAGGACTACAGTTCCCATCAACTACATGGTCACGAAGGAAGGGAGTTGTGGTGGAGGGCACCACATTAGCTACCCTTGGTCTATGGAATAATTCCCTTGCATTTTTAAAGAGCCATTCCACTTAGTTTCGTTTTTAAAAACTCAGTCCTCAATTGCATGTATAATTGCAACCTGTGATCTAAAGGTTCATTCTCAGCAAGAGAAACCAGAGGAGGAGAAATGACTTACTTTCAAAGTTGTTGATTATGTGCTGTATGCAGAGCTCTGTGAGCTGTGGCACTATAGCTAGACTCCACTCAGGATCCTCAGCTATAATCCGCCGCATTCGCCGAGGGTTAGCTGCTGGGTTTCTGGTACGGCTTGGGGGAGGGACTGCATTGGGGTCTGCAGCAACTGGCTCCTGCATCTTGAAGTGCTGGGGTAAAACCTCTCCCTCTCTCTCTCCTCTCTCTCTCCTCTCTTTCTCTCTCTTAGAATGGTTTGAAAGTTCTGCGCAAACTGGAACACTAAAGTTCAGCAGCCATTCTTCCTAGAAAAATCCAGAAATCAGTACCACTCACTGATACTAATAAAATATTTGATTTGGTGCATTATACTACAAGTGTAGGGAGGAAGAAGTCCCTTACAACTGCATTCTTTAAATCGTTGATGTAGTCCAATCAATTATTAGCTCCACCAATGCACATAACAAAACAAGGAAGGTAGACAGACTGTTTCACTGGACCAAGTTCTGAGAATATAAGAACATTTAATAACTGGAAGTTGTTTACATCAGAAGTTTGTTTCACCTTTTCCTGAGCTATTAAATGTCTCCTAAGATGAAGCAATTATATGAAGTGAGTCATACGCAAATTGGATTTATAAGCACACTGAAGTGGTGGTTTCACATCAAAATGCAGCAGGGTGTCAGTGCAGGGGGCTCACATGATGTAAAAATATATTTATACATTAAAAAAAACCATCCAAGCACAGAAGAGAATCTGGCAGTCTCATTCTCCTTTCTCTGAACTAGTCTAATTTCACACGCCAATCGCACCTGCAGTACCCATATTTCTTAAGGATCATGCAGACAACATATTTGCAGTTGAAGTCCATTCCACATCCTAGGAGTTGAAGTGCCAAAACAGAGGCACAACACAATAGCAAAGTATAGTCTGCACATTTTGACTGGAGGGGATAGCTCTGAAGCAAGGGGATAACTGTAACTTGCTCCCCCAACTCTCTTTTAAAAAATAAGACTAGAAATGCATGCCATCACAGAACAGAGCTCAGGGCCTCCAAAGAACTAGATCAGTGTTGGGGAACCTGTGGCCATCCAGATGTTGTTGGATTACAACTTGCCCCTGATCACCAGCTGTGCTAGCTGAGGCAGGTGGGAATTTTAGTCCAGAAACATTTGGAAGTCCAAATGTTCCCCCCTGCTGGGCTAAATAAGGTTACAATTATATTTTAACATGGAAACCATTATAGAAGTGGGCAATCCTGAAGGTCCTTACTGAGATTTTTCATTAAAATGCTAGGTGAATACTGTGGCATAATGGGGGAATGCTCAGCCTCTTAATCTCTTCAAGGTTTAAAAGTTGAGCGTTCTCTCATTTTACCAAAGTGCTCATCTAGGCTTTTAAAGAAAACATGTTTAAAAAAGGCTGGAACTAAAAAAACCCCATACAATAAGCAGTAACAGTGCATCTCTACCCAGGAATAAATCCCATTAAGCTCAATGAGGCTTGCTTTAGACAGCACAGCAGTTGGATACGGTGTGGGAATTGAGAGTGGAAAACGTTCACGTGCACAAGACGTCCTCGTAACCTTCTACAAAGACACCTGCAGTTGTGCGGAAACTAGTGCCCCAATCCGGCACACTTCTGCTGAAAAGTGCTTTGATCTTATACACTACCTTCCCGTTACAAAGAGAGAAGCCAGTGCCACGGCAGAGATCAAGCTCATTATTTCCTTCCTTTTTCATGAAGCTGCTCCATTTTGCTTTCAAACACACATAAGAAGCAGCCTTTGGTGTGCGAAAGCCCTGGTGCCTTTGAAACCTTTGCAATGGGCAATTTTTCAACCCCCAAACTGTCTGGGGTAGTGCTGATAAAAACAACCTGCTAAATCACAAGAGCAGACCTCTACAAACCCTTTGAAGAATGCAAGGGGGCAAAGCCAAGTTATTCATGTTGTGTTACTGATAATGTGTCTGCAAAGGCTTCTCAGATGGTAGCAGCAAGCAGCAGGTGCCAGAGCAAAGCAAAGAACACTGGAATGAAGGGCAGGGAGAGGCCAGGTCAAATGGATACTTAGGTGTCTACAGAAATTGTGAGACAATGCTGCCCGAGGGCCAAATGACATGGAATAATATCCACTGGAGACCAGCTAATCCTAGTGGGGGTGGAAAATCAGCTATTGTGGAGCAATCACTGTACACTTGCAGGCAACTAAGATTCTTAACCCCAAAAGCCACACAGAAAACCAGGAGAATGCAACAGCCCTCATAACTGTGGTTTCTGCTCTCTGTGATTCTCCCTTCCTGGGTGAAGCCAGCCCAGCACTGCTCCTCAGTCAGAGATCCGTAGGGCTTCTGCAGATCTGACTGCTGTGACCAGAACCATCTTGTCACTCCAATCTTCATCAATCCCAGAATATGGAAGGGAGAAAACAGTTGGCAAATGCAAGAACAGCCCCCTGGGGTCATGAAGCACGAAAACTCAAAAGCTTTCTGCACTTCCCAAATAGTCCAAATATTACCGGACAATAGTAAAAGAACCACTGTGCAACTGTAGCTTCTTCCAAGAGGCAGGCATGGAAATGAGTTTATTTCTGTAAAGCACCATGAACAGGATAACAGCACAAACGATTAATAATTAGCAGGATTCTAAAAATTTTATTGGGAACAACTGTGAATTTAATTGTCAAAATATGCACATTCAAAATTGTATTTAAAAAATAAAACATCTCATGATTAAATATTCCATAAAGCAAGACAGCAGCTGTAGGTGAATTGCAACTAAATCTCTACTGACTTTTTAAAAAGGAGCCTGCAAGTGCAGAACAGTTCATTAAAACCTCAATTCCAGTTGTAGCTCATAAAGCCTATGGCTTGAATCCAAAGAGCCACTTTATGCAGGAAAAGCATTTCCACACATGGTCAGGGAAGTATCATTTCTATTTCCGACTGTTCTAAGGAGTACTTCTGAAATTCCCCCGAGTTTTAGGAACAGCTTAAGGGCAGCATGGAGGGTTGCTTTTAAAAAGAGAGGCTCCATCCAAAAGAAGTTCTGCTCTGTAGGCAGTTTACCACACATCCCTTTAGTTCACACGTCCTGAAACTCTTCTAAACTCTGCAATTTTGTGATTATCTGCTGCGAAGCTTTGTTGCAAAATTCCCACACAGTCTTATTGCTGGTGACCAAATGGCAAGCTTTAGGATCCAGCAATCATTGTCAGATGTGATGGCGTCCAGATTTCTTCCCTTTTGTACACACAATTCCACTATTCTAGGGCTATCCAAAAACCACCAGTACCCTTGGGTTTAGCCAAAATAAAGCCTGGGTTTAAGATTATTTACAATTCAAATCTCAATTAGAAGTGTGACACCACACCATGTTCTTACAATCCACATGATAGGCATGGCACATACACTTGTCCTAACCTACCGACAGTGGCACCACATCTCCTTACGGAAAAAGGGAGCCGTTCAATTTCCTCCTCATACAAATCAAATGGCATCAATTTAGCATCCAACTGTTTAGCATCAACCTGTGCTAGAAAACTGATTTGGTTGCAACAATTTCCAGTAGGGGAGCCATGTGGCACCTTAAAAACCCACAGATTTATTACGGCATGAGCTTTTGTGGACTACACTGAGTTGTGATTCTGCAGTTTCAACTGAGGCCTGCCTTTGAAAGGGCTGGGAGACTGAAATGTGAAACCACCAAATTACCATTAATCATATGTGGATTGAATACACTGCAAACTGAAAAAGGCAAGTGTCCATAGCTTTGGCAGAAAGCAGGGCTCTTCCCATCCTACATACAGTAGTGCAAGCTCATTTGGTAGTCAGGATTAATAATGTTTTATACGTTGGGGGCTTGTTTTTATTTAGGGGTTTTTTTTTGGGAAAATTTTAATTGAATAATGCTGTTTGCAATTTCATTGTTTTATGTAAACCACTTAGAGATGTTTACTTTATTAAGTAGTATATCTGGTTTTATAGACACATAAATAAAATAGACTGCTTATAGTTCTAGTAAATAAATAAAACTTTTCTGACTCTACCTATTGCCAGTAATTTCTCCACTAGAAGCTGTTTTCTATTGTACTCATGAGCTGTGTATGCTGTATTATGAAGGGATTGCAATGTTCTAGGAAAATGAGGCAGAAACCTCAACACAGTGTTCAAACTTACTTTTTGCTTTTACAAAGCATGTGTGTTTCACTCACTCCACATTCAGTGTCATTACAAATATAGCAGAGCACGGTTGCTATGATGTGGTGAAGATTCCACAAGGTGTCTGAATTAACTCTGTGATCAAATGCCTGGGGAGTTGTAAGGTGCTAGGTCTTGCAGTGAGTCATTTATCACACTGAATCAATTTACAGGATCTCCTGATACAGCAATCACATATCACCATGGCTGTTCTATACTTCATTTTCTTATTTTGTCAGTACAAACATAAATTCCCCTGTACTGCTTTGGGTTCACATTCATATATTCATGGATGATTAGATAACTTTCTACCAAGTTACCACATGTATGTGACCACTTAGTAAACAGCTTATATTGCCTTGCCAAAGTACAGGTACTTTATGCCCCCTCCTCCAGTTTTTTCAGCTTTCCACTTCCAGTATGGAAATGTATAAAGTTCTCATTTTTTCACAGGACAATATAGATTACTAGCATACCAAGTGGTTATACGCTCACTGTGATATGCTATTATTTGATAAATAGCCTTTCTTGTTCACTCATCATCTCAGATTCAATGAACATTGGCTGAAAACGTAACTGCTCCCATAAACGGCACACTGGCATATAATATATGTAGTCTCCTTTCTTTGCATTTTGCATTAAACAGCATGTTAAGATGCAGTTAATTAGAAGATAGCATATAAATGTATATGTAACTTTCCACCCACGTTGTGCCTAAATCAAGTGCATTACAAAAGTACTGCTAAAAGAGAAGAAACAAAATGCCAAAATGTAGTCAATTTCCAATCTACACAATTTGCACAAGGATGTATAAGCCATAGATTTAATCACAGAAGAAAAAACATCACTGACTTTCTTCCATGTCCTTAAGTACTTCATTCAATTTCTTTATTTTAAGCTGCTTTTTAATAGTCAAGCCCTTTCAATTCAACTTTCTTTTAATTTAAGAAATAAAACCTGCTTACTGGGAAAGATTTTCTGCTTTTAGATGCAACACGAAGTCCACTGAAATTAACATTATATAAACCCTACCTTCTAATAGTGCAGTACTGAGTAGATGCAACACCCACTCAGCAATTGCAGGGGGTTGGGCTAGATGACCCTCGTGGTCGCTTCCAACTCTACAATTCTACGGTTCTACACAAGCCATGCTCCAATTACAGGAGAAGGTGCTCTATTTTTCATGATGTTTTTAGAAACCTGGGAGGGGCTTATCTTGTCTAAATTGGGGGGTAGTCCATGGGAGGTGTCTTGTCATTAAAAGCTCCCCATCTCTCTTTCCCCATAATTCAAGCACTAAATACAAATATTGTGAAAGAGAAAGGGATTAAAATCCACTAATCAATAGCTTTGCACCATTTGCTATTCTCCAAAAGCTCTCAGTATTTCTTCACATGTACACAGTCACTTTAGCCATATTTTAAATGTTTACTGAAAAGGCTCCCCCCACCCCTTTTGCATTCCCAATATGAATTCTAGTTTGCAGTCCTTAGAAACAACAGATCACTTGGAAATACTTTTAGTTACCCCTAAACCACCCCAAACTTCAAGGATGGCAAAAGGGTGAGCTTTCTCCGGGTCTCTCAGTGTGCCCCTGTGGAATGGATAAAGTGAGTGTTCCAAATTCACTGTAACTGTACAAAAAGGGAACCACCAGCCTTTGGCACCTAACCCAGAGTAATTAGAAGGCCAAGATCTCACATTTATGACAGCAGAACTGCCTGCCTCTTACTTTAAAGGAACCCTGTTCTTTCCTCAGTATTATAGCCTGTGAAAATACACACAGAGAGAGAGAGAGAATCATAGAATTATATAGTTGGAATATATATCAAAAGAGAGGTGGCAGCAGGAGTGCTGGGGAAAGGACTTAGGGGTTGCCTTCATCCTCCTTCTTCCAATTGCTTTGTGGGGTCCCCTACCTGCTGAGCTAGTGTGGCGTAGCCTGACTAGGACCTACGAGACCAGAGTTCAAATCCCCACTTAGGCAAGAAGCTCACTGGGTGACCTTGGGCCATTCACAGCCTCTCAGCCTATAAGCTACCTCGCAGAGCTGTTGTGGGGATTCAGTGAGGAGGGGGAGCCATAGCAGCTTAGAATTGTAGAGCTGGAAGGGGGGCCCCCAAGGGTCATTTAGCTATGCAGGGAGATACATGCACACCACCTTGAGCTCCTTGGAGGGAAAAGGTGGTGCACAGATGCGATAAATCAATAAACAAACCAATAAATCTTCGACCTGTTCTTCCCCTTTCACCCCTCTGCACCCCGAGTGCTACCTTCACATTTTGCTAACCCGGAAGTCTCGAGGGTCCCTCTTCTCCCCTTTCCCGACTGGTCCCAGCACACGCCCGTCTCTCGGGCCGCGCTATCCCACTTGCCTGCTTAGTCCTCGGGGGTGGGGGGTGGGGCGGTTGCTAGGGAAACGAAGCGTTGCCAAGGGCCGGCGCTAGAGATGCAAGCTCAGCCCCGCCCCGCCAGGGGCTTTTAGCGCAGCCTCCAATCAGCATGCGGGAGCCGCCCATTCCCGCTTCAGAGGGGTGGGCGCGAAGAAACGCCCAGGGGCGGGGCTTAGGACTGCGTTGTCCCCTTTGCGTTTGAAACAAAAATCGTCAGGGCGACGTCCCTCCCCGCCCAAATAATTGGTACCTCCCGCCTTCAGAACTGGAGGCTGCGCTAAGGGGAGTGAGAGGCGCTGGTAAAAACAGCGCGCGCGGTTTTCGTGTGAAGAAGAAGACGGGGCTCCTGCACCTTTAATAGCTGTGCCACTTGCAAGGTGCAGGAGCCCTTGGTCTCGCGTCTACCTGGCCACCTTTTGAGAACCACCCATTCTTCGCCCAGGTGGCATGGGCGTAGCCAGGGGGATGCAGGAGGAGCAGCTGCCCCCCCACCAAGTAAATAAAAATACTTAACTAACTAATTGCATCACAGATAACTCGGTTCTGCCCTCCTCCCCCCACCCCAACACGAAGCCTGCCGCCCTAAAAAATAATTCCTGCCTACGCCCAGGTGATTGTCGGTTTTAGATTAAAACATAACCATGTGCCTGACAGGCGTCCATTCATTGCGGACCACTATGACAAACCTAGACAGCATCTTAAAAAGCAGAGACATCACCTTGCCAACAAAGGTCCGTATAGTTAAAACTATGGTTTTCCCAGTAGTGATGTATGGAAGTGAGAGCTGGACCATAAAGAAGGCTGATCGCCGAAGAATTTATGCTTTTGAATTATGGTGCTGGAGGAGACTCTTGAGAGTCCCATGGACTGCAAGAAGATCAAACCGATCCATTCTGAAGGAAATCAGCCCTGAGTGCTCACTGGAAGGACAGATCGTGAAGCTGAGGCTCCAGTACTTTGGCTACCTCATGAGAAGAGAAGACTCCCTGGAAAAGACCCTGATGTTGGGAAAGATGGAGGGCACAAGGAGAAGGGGACGACAGAGGACGAGATGATTGGATAGTGTCTTCGAAGCTACCAGCATGAGTTTGACCAAACTGCGGGAGGCAGTGGAAGACAGGAGTGCCTGGTGTGCTCTGGTCCATGGGGTCACGAAGAGTCGGACACAACTAAACAACAACAAATAGGAGCACTCCAGCGTTTTTGTGGAAGCAAACGCTAAAGCACCTACTGGGTGGTAGGTCCCCAGTGGGGCAGGCTTTGCAGTAAACTTGCATAGGGTTGGCCTGGAGGAGGGTGCGCCACCGTAAAAGGTGCTTTTGTCATCCTGGCGGCAGGCTCTGGCATGCCTTTGCCACAGTAAGTATGGGATGGGTGCCACCTTCCGAACAGGGGTACAACAGTACCACAGGGAGCTTTGCTGTGCACCCAGTCTGGAGAATACAGCCCTATGTGGTAGGAAACAGTCCTGGTGATGAACCAGGCTCATCTACAACGGACATGCTTTGGTGATCATTGTAGGAAGCCCATTGCAAATGATAGGGAAGACATCGTGCAGAATTGTGAGCCTCATTCCCCTGGAGCGCTGGGAAGTCTCATGGCCAGGCAATCCTCTACCGGGTCGGTTATGAAGAGAATATACCGGAGGGTTCTGCAGTCCCTATGATGCAAATATGCGTGGGGAGCAGTGAGAACGCACTTGGCCAGCGCTGATCTGGAAAGTAGCAGCGAGAAGCTTTCCCTTCTCCCCGGAAAGCCCATTCATTAGCAGCCAATGAAAGGCTGCTTTTACCAGCCTGCTGCAAAACTTAGACTTATTTATTTAAGTTTGTATACCGCCCTTCATCCAGAGATCTCAGGGCGGGTTCACAAACTTGTTTCTCTTCTGACACTGGCTACATCCAGAATTGCCAAAGTCCCCCCCCCCCCCGCAAAGGTGGCATATATAACCCAGTAGCCCAGCTATTATCATGCTTGTTAAGTCATAGAATCATAGAATCATAGAATCATAGAGTTGGAAGAGACCACAAGGGTCATCGAGTCCAACCCCCTGCCAAGCAGGAAACACCATCAGAGCACTCCTGACATATGGTTGTCAAGCCTCTGCTTAAAGACCTCCAAAGAAGGAGACTCCACCACACTCCTTGGCAGCAAATTCCACTGTCGAACAGCTCTTACTGTCAGGAAGTTCTTCCTAATGTTTAGGTGGAATCTTCTTTCTTGTAGTTTGTATCCATTGCTCCGTGTCCGCTTCTCTGGAGCAGCAGAAAACAACCTTTCTCCCTCCTCTATGTGACATCCTTTTATATATTTGAACATGGCTATCATATCACCCCTTAACCTCCTCTTCTCCAGGCTAAACATGCCCAGCTCCCTTAGCCGATCCTCATAAGGCATTGTTTCCAGGCCTTTGACCATTTTGGTTGCCCTCCTCTGTACACGTTCTAGTTTGTCAGTGTCCTTCTTGAACTGTGGTGCCCAGAACTGGACACAGTACTCCAGGTGAGGTCTGACCAGAGCAGAATACAGTGGCACTATAACTTCCCTTGATCTAGATGCTATACTCCTATTGATGCAGCCCAGAATTGCATTGGCTTTTTTAGCTGCCGCGTCACACTGTTGGCTCATGTTAAGTTTGTGGTCAACCAAGACTCCTAGATCCTTTTCACATGTACTGCTCTCAAGCCAGGTGTCACCCATCTTGTATTTGTGCCTCTCATTTTTTTTGCCCAAGTGCAATACTTTACATTTCTCCCTGTTAAAATTCATCTTGTTTGTTTTGGCCCAGTTCTCTAATCTGTCAAGGTCGTTTTGAAGTGTGATCCTGTCTTCTGGGGTGTTAGCCACCCCTCCCAGTTTGGTGTCATCTGCAAATTTGATCAGGATGCCCTTGAGTCCATCATCCAAGTCGTTGATAAAGATGTTGAATAAGACCGGGCCCAAGACAGAACCCTGTGGCACCCCACTAGTCACTCTTCTCCAGGATGAAGAGGAACCATTGATGAGCACCCTTTGGGTCCGGTCAGTCAGCCAGTTACAAATCCACTGAGTGGTAGCATAGTCAAGACCGCATTTTACCAGCTTCTTTACAAGAATATCATGGGGCACCTTGTCAAATGCCTTGCTGAAATCAAGGTAGACTACATCCACTGCGTTCCCTTCATCTACCAGGCTTGTAATTCTGTCAAAAAATGAGATCAGGTTAGTCTGACATGACTTATTTTTCAGAAATCCATGCTGACTATTGGTGATCACAGCATTCCTTTCTAGGTGCTCACAGATTGTTTGCTTAATGATCTGCTCCAGAATCTTCCCTGGTATTGATGTTAGACTGACTGGGCGGTAATTATTTGGGTCCTCTCTTTTCCCCTTTTTGAAAATAGGGACAACATTTGCCTTCCTCCAGTCTGCCGGGACTTCGCCTGTTCTCCAGGAATTCTCAAAGATGACTGCCAGTGGTTCTGAGATCACATCTGCCAGTTCTTTTAATACTCTTGGATGCAGTTCATCTGGCCCTGGAGACTTGAATACATCTAAACTAGCCAAGTATTCTTGTACTATCTCCTTAGTTATTCTGGGCTGTGTTTCCTCTGCTGAATCATTTCCTCCAAATTCTTCAGGTCGGGCATTGTTTTCTTTATCGGAGAAGACTGAGGCAAAGAAGGCATTGAGGAGTTCTGCCCTTTCTGTGTCCCCTGTTTGCATTTCACCATCTTCTCCTCTGAGTGACCCCACTGTTTCTTTGTTCCTCCTTTTGCTACGAACATACCCATAGAAGCCTTTTTTGTTGCTTTTAACCTCTCTAGCAAGCCTGAGTTCATTCTGTGCTTTAGCTTTTCTGACTTTGTGTCTACACGTGCTGGCTATTTGTTTGAATTCCTCTTTGGTGGTTTCCCCCCTTTTCCATTTTTTGTACACATCCTTTTTTAATCTTAACTCAGTTAAAAGTTCTTTAGATAGCCACCCTGGCTTCTTTAGGCACCTTCCATGTTTCCGTCTCATTGGTATTGCCTGAAGTTGTGCTTTTACTATCTCCCTCTTAACAAACTCCCAGCCATCATGAACTCCCTTTCCTTTTAGTATTACTGTCCATGGGATCTCACCCAGCACTTCCCTAAGTTTTATGAAGTCGGCTTTCTTAAAGTCAAGAAATTGAGTCCTAGTATGCTTGGCTGCTCCTTTCCGTTGTATAGTAAACTTCAGAAGAGCATGATCACTTGCGCCTAATGATCCTTCCACTTCTACCCCATTGACCAGGTCATCGACATTGGTTAGGACCAGATCTAAAATGGCTGTTCCTCTTGTTGCTTCTCCCACTTTCTGGACAATGAAGTTGTCTGCAAGGCCAGTGAGGAATCTGTTTGACCTTATGCTCTTGGCTGAGTTTGACATCCAACAAATATCTGGGTAATTGAAGTCCCCCATTACTACTATCTCCCTTCCTTTTGCATGCTTGGCCATCTGTTCCAGGAAGGCATCATCTATGTCCTCCGTTTGGCTTGGGGATCTATAGTAAACTCCCACAATGAGGTCACTATTATTCTTCTCTCCCTTAATTTTGACCCAAATGCTCTCACTTTGGCTTTGAGGTTCCCAAATGCTCTCACTTTGGCTTTGAGTAAACATTTGCCTGTTAAGCAAACTACACATTCCTGACTAGAAAGCCATTTAGCATATCCAAAAAGGCACTTGTCACATGGCAAGTGAAATTACAGGGTAACAAGAAGAAAGCCTTTTTGGTAGTGGTACCCACCTTATGGAACACCCTCCTGTCAGATGTCAAAGAGAAACAATTATATGACTTATTCGGAAGCTTTCAATGTCTGATGTTTTGTTCTGTTGGAAGCTGCCCAGTGGCTGGGGCAACGCAGTCAGACGAACGGACTCAAAGAAATAGATATATTAATAAATTAACAAATTATTATTATTAATATTTTCTCTCTCAAATAATCTTAATTTATACCAGTCAAATAACCAGGATGCTGAAAACAGCAAGATACCCAGCAACATAGCAGTGGACTGTAGTGACCGAGACTGACCATCTACAAAAATCATGCTACCTAAAGGCAATTTTGCCAAAACGAGCAGCTAGGCGCTTTTAATTACTTGGTTGTACAGTGAAAAAGAACTTCTAAGCAAGAGAGACGCAAATGCCACAAGACATTCCTGAGCAAAAGAGAGCAATTGGAAGGTACGGAGGGTCATATTTCTGGCCTAATCCCTTTGACAAGCTCTCCTTTAAGCAAAAAGGCAGCATAAGTAACAGTCAGAAATGCAGCTTGAATAAGGAGACAGAACAACCTGATGTAATGTCATCTTGGGGAAACATCTGCATCATTTTGCTTGCATTCGTGTCCTCCATATGGCCTTCCCACAGGCATGTACTGTAGTTGGGTGACTATGCAAACAGGATGCTGGACTAGATGGGCCTTTGGTCTGATCCAGCAGGGTTCTCTCTAAGTTCTTATCTATTGCTGCTGCTCCTGTGCTAAAGACAACAAGAAAGGGCCATGAAATAGTTAATATCTCATAGGGTTGGTGCAATGGCCTAGGGCTATGGAGGCTGCATCACAATGTAGTCGGTGCAGGACTACATATAGGCCAATGTTCTGACACGGAACAAGGCAGCTTCCTACATAACTTAAAGCTACTATGTGTGCTCCAGCATGGTGTTAAAAGCAAAAATTGATGTCGCTTTTCTTCCCAGGGTTTCTTCCCTGCCAGCGTATGGGAGGCGCCTGGCCAGCTGATGCAGCCCTTGGTGGGTGGAGAGGAGCAGTGGGCCAAGCCACCCCTGGCTTTACTTCCTTTCGGAGTCTTGCTTTGGAGCAATAAATAAATAAATGTTGCAGGGAAGGAAGACTAGGGGTGCAGTGTTAAAACACTTCCTAGGAAGCAAGCCCCACTGAACGCAATAGATTTATTTCTGCATAAATAATAAAGGCAGCTTTATGCTGCAGATAGAACAATAGAACAAAATCACAGTGGTACCTCGGGTTACAAACGCCTCGGGTTACAAACACACTTTGGGTTACAAACTCTGCTAACCCGGAAGTAGTACTGAGAACTTTGCCCCAGGATGAGAACGGAAATCGCGCGGCGGCAGCGGGAGGCCCCATTAGCAAAAGTGCGCCTCAGGTTAAGAACGGTTTCGGGTTAAGAATGGATCTCTGGAACGAATTAAGTCCGTAACCTGAGGTACCACTGTATTATAATAAGTGAGTCTGAATCAAATCTAAACCCTTGTTGTTGGGCTCCTCTTGGTCAGAAAAATAAGGATCAGTGATCTTGTAGACATATTTTTGAAACGGTCCCTTTCCACTAGCTCGGTTCTCTATTGACAAGAGTGGGACTGATGGGAAAGTGAGATTTGGTGCCAGGAAGCTCTCATACACGGAGCAGCTCTTGTAGGAGAAGGATGGGAAGGATACAGCTATTCATGCTTCCTGGATCATGCCATTTGTGTTTACTTCTGAAATACCTTTTTTTTTTTTTAATAGCAGAGCAGGTATGAAATATTTTGCCATTAACACTCCTGTTGTAGCCATGTTTACTTGGAAGTAACATAGCCTCCGTGACTCCAATGAACTTGCTTGCTAGCTTAATGAGGCTATTTATATCCTACCCTCCTGTTTCAACAACATGGCTCAGGATGGCTCATTGCATATTAGGAAAAAAAACATCAAGTACATCATATTAATGCAACTTGAAGGCTGCAACCATTTACCTAGAAGTAAGCCTTGTCAAACTCAATGGGACTTGCTTTTAAATTGACATGCACAGGATTGTGCTGTAAAAACAGACAGACAAAGGCAGGGGTCGGCAAGGTTTATCTTGCCTGGGCCGGATCGGTTCCGCGGAGATAACTCCGTGGGCGTGAGTGTGCCCGCCAGCGATTTTCATCATCTGTGCGTGCACACCCGTGATATTTGGCATCTGTGCGTGATTTCTGGCGCCGTGGAAGCGAGTCCCTGCGCCGCATTGCGCCAGTTTAGCGCAGTGCTCGAGCAGGTGGCTCAGTTAGGGGGTGGCTCATGGGCTGGTCAAATGAACTCCATGAGCCGTTTCCGACCCATGGCCTTAGGTAGCTGACTCCTGGACAAGGGGCTCCTCAATAACTCTTCTCAACCCGGCAGGCCAAATGCCTGCTGAAAAAGCTAAGCAACAGGGGGAAACTCCAGGAGACCTGGTCAAATAATCTGAGAGACAGAACTCCATAACATCAGTGGGGCCACTGAGAAGATCCTCTTCTGCATCCCAGTTGGTCTTACCTCTACCCACTGGTTGGTAGGACAAAAAGAGCCTCTTGTAAGATCTTAACAAGAGGACAGGCCCACATATGGGGGGAGACAGTCCTTTACTTTCTTCCATGTAAACCTAGACTCAGAGAGTTGGAAGGGACTTTAAAGCTCATCTAGTTCAGCACCCTGCCAATGTAGGAAACTCACCACTACAGCATCCCTGATAGGTTTTTAGACCATAGCTGTCAAGCGTCCCTTATTTGGCGGGACAGTCCCTTATCCCAGCGCCATGTCCCGCTGCTGTCTCTTATTGATGATGTCCCTTAAATAAGCTGCTGAAGGTAATGGGGCCCTTTCTATGTCCAGCTGTCCTTTGTCAACAACAAATTGTTGCTGTTTTTTGTGTTGAATATATGATATATGGTAATTTATGGACCTAATAGGTATCTAAAGCCATCTGCATGCAACAAAATATGTATTTTATCAAAGTAATTGTTGATCCCTTATTTTGGCTGCTGATCCCTTATTTTCGAGGCTGCTGGTCCCTTATTTTCAAATCTGTAAGTTGACAGCTATGTTTTAGACAAGAGAGTGGATGGTCACCTAACATGAAGGAGAGTCCACCATCTTCCAAGGCAGTCTCTTCCACCATCAAACAGCTTGTACTGTCATCAAGCACTTCCTAATGTTTAGTGTAAATCCTGTTTCTTGTATTTTGAGCCCGCATGGCTTCAAGTCCCGCCCCCTGGAGCTACAGAAAACAAATGCACTCCATCATCCATGTTACCATCATGGTACTCATGGGTGCAATTAAATCCTTGAGGTTTTCCCTGGGTGCCGAAGAAGCCTCTGAGGCTTCCGACTCACAGCTTTCTTGGTTATGAGATGGTAAAGTTATGTTTTTCACCCTTGAAAAGCATGTAGAGCTGAAAGAGGAAGTGAGAAGAATGACACTCTTTCCTACTTCCTCTTTCAGCTATGTGTGCTTTTCAAGACTCGTGAGTTCTATTGGATCCGAAATCCCTTGGAAAAGCAAAGTATGTGCATGTGGGCTTCCTCTCTTCCCATCTCCCTGTGTTGAGGGGACTGATCCAGGAGGGATAGAAGTGACCAGAGGGGACAGCACTCCCTGAAAAATCCAAATCATGCCTACAGAGCTGAAAAGGCTAGCAGCATTTCTGCACGATGGCTCTCCAAATATGGGATCGCAGCCTGAATTTCATGTACTTAACTTTACAGTTAAGGGATGCGGGTGGCGCTGTGGGTTAAAGCCTCAGCGCCTAGGGCTTGCCGATCGAAAGGTCGGCGGTTTGAATTCCCGCGGCGGGGTGCGCTCCCGTTCTTCGGTCCCAGTGCCTGCCAACCTAGCAGTTTGAAAGCACTCTCGGGTGCAAGTAGATAAATAGGGACCGCTTACTAGCGGGAAGGTAAACAGCGTTTCCGTGTGCGGCTCTGGCTCGCCAGAGCAGCGATGTCACGCTGGCCACGTGACCCGGAAGTGTCTTCAGACAGCGCTGGCCCTTGGCCTCTTTGAGTGAGATGGGCGCACAACCCTAGAGTCTGGCAAGACTGGCCCGTACAGGCAGGGGTACCTTTACCTTTACCTTTTTTAACTTTACAGTTCATTATGAACTAATTATGAACTGTACTTGGGGTGGCATAAAACGTATGCTTAAAATATATAAAGATGTGTTTGTTTGGTCTTATTCCCATTTTTAAAGTGGCATGAAATTATTCAATTAAAAAAAAATGAGCTTAACATCCAGAAAATGTTCTTTACACACAACTCTGATGAATGCAGAACAGTTTGTCTCTAGAGAATGGGGAGAGCCCTATCACTTGGCATACTGGAAACTAGACAGGACATAGTCCTGGGAAAGACCGCAGGCAGGGCAGCATGTATAATGAGATCATGCAGCCACATAAATTGTCACAGAATGGCCTTTCTCATTGAATTTGCTGATTTACTGAGCAGCCGTTGAGCTCTGCTTTTTAAAAAATATTGTCCCTTTGGGTTGCAAAATAACTTTTTGAACATAACACTGATGGGAAATGATACCATCTTGTCTGTGTGTGTGTGTGTGTGTGCCTATGCCACTTAGACAACCTGAGGCCATCTTTGCTTGGGCACAAGGCTGGACTGACCTGCTGCCAGCCAACTTGAATCTTATTTCTGAAACCCTCACATTTCACAGCACTGTGACTGCTGCCAACTTTGGAATGACTTTGCTAGATTTCCCATCCTGTAAATGAGAGGATGTGAAATCCAGCAAAAAGTTGAGGCTTATGATCCCCTCTTTTTGAAAGGGGAAGCGATGGTGACTCCTCCCAGGAACAAATAACACACAACGCACCTCTCAGCCTATTCTTCCCCAAAAGAAAGGTGGGGTTTTGCAGGCTGCAATGCTTTGATTCCCTGAAACTCTTAAATCCTTATAGGAATTTGTATTCTTCTGCTACTACCCCACATGATCCTATGAGACAATACCTGTTTGCATCGAACAATCTGGGAGTGAGCATCTCTTAAAAGGCCATAAAATCCTTTCTTTCTTTTTTCTTTGCATCTTGAAAGAAGAAAACAAAATCACCTGCACAAGTGCTGGGCTTGTGCCGGTACCAGCTGCAAGTTTCATCAGATGCAGGCATAGCTAGTGCTTTCCACTTTGCCTGGTTCCCAGCAGGTTCTGTGTGCCTGCTGATGACTATTAATAGATGGGAGGGAAAGTAGGGTTCTGTCTCCTACAGTCATCTCTGGGATGAATGGTAATTACCCTTTAATTAGATTGGATTTGGTTCCTCCTCCCTGCTTTTTAGCAAAGGAAGAGATGCTAGCGCAGGAATCATTCCATCTGCTCCTCCTAATTGTTCTGCACAGAATGGTGCTTAGCAGCCCAGGAAGAGGCTTATCTCATGGGGGCTCTCTTGCTGGCACTTGCCTGTGGCTTCTCATCGCACCAGGGGAGGTGGGGTTTATTTACCAGCAGGCAAAGTGGCCTTTTATAAAGTATAGCAGCAACAGGAGATGTGATGCACGCCAGCAAACAAGAATATGCTTTGGAAGCAGAGGCTTCAAGGTCAATTCATTCACCCGTCAACATCTTAAACAGTTGCCCCAGGAGACTTCTCAATCGCTACTGGGCGAGTGGAGCCTGCAACAAAATGTTGCAGTGCAGTTGGAAAGCCCTTGCTTAGGTGCTCCATTCTATTTCCACCCCCATTTTCTGCCTCCTGCTGCTGCTGCTGAACATGCTCATTCCACATTGGGCAGTTCCCTCACCCCAAAGATGTGTTTGTACTTCTGCAAATCTCGCGTTCCCAATATTTACCTCTTGTGTGTAGTTTTGGCTACATGTGCAAGAGGCACCACAGCCCGAATATTGAAAATTGTGGCGTGTTGGTGGTGGCAGTTTGATGCTGGAGAGGCTCATATGACCAAAAGTGTAGACTTTGCAATGCTGAGCCCACAATTTTAAGTAAATCCCACTGAAATCTGTGGAAATTGCATACGAACAACTATGGTTAAAAGGGTGTATTACTGGGAGGGGGTGGGGGAATCCATGCTGCAATTTTTTGCAGAGTGATCCTGCATGTGCTGACTCGGAGGCAAGGCCCACTTGAGTTCAATGGGACTTCCTCTCAAATAAGCACATATAGAATTGCAAGTGTAAGGTGATAAGAGCATATCTGCCCATTGGTTTAAGAATTCAGTTAGTAATAATTTCCTATCGCTTTAGAGGTCAGACCCTTATTAGCAGCTTGCCTGAAGGAAGGAGCATGTTCTGTTTTATCGAAACAGCAATTAAAAAATGAAAGGAACATTTAAACGCACATTTATCCATTTGCACTGAAAATCCCAAAGAGATGGTGGGGAAATGGCTTCAAGCTGGCTTGGTGATTAACGTCTGGAGCAAATTTCAAGTCTAGAGTATGGGAGCGGGTGGGGTTAGGGAACACTTAAAAGAAACATAATAGGATCATTAGAGGTAACGAGCAGGCCTAATATCAATAGTGTTGTCAGGAAGAAGAGGCAACATGGAAATGGATTGCAATTTAATTAATCGTTGCACTAAATGGCTGCCTTCCATTTTTATCCCCACCCCACTCCATCGTGCTTCAGGCCTTTTCTCCAAGAACGTGAAGGACAGAGAGAAATGTAAGGCTTTGGTATGAGGCTCAGGATGAACCAACTGGTGCCAAAGTTTCTCTTCTTGTCTTAGCTCTCAACAGAGGCACAAGGGACCATCATGGCAGGTGTTTGTTTCAACAATGTTGGGCACAGAGATCCTGGAGCATCAAGGTCCCTCAACATGGGCAGCTGAGCAGACAAAGTAAGTCACTCTGCTGCCCTTTTATGTTTTGCATGCTGGTTGCAGCATCTGGGCTTGATGAGACATGTGACCCTAACCTGCTCCAAGCCTACTCCATCTGAGGAATCACAGCCCTCCTCCCAGAGCTAGCGAGACCCACCTGGCCAGCTAGGGAGCTGGGCTGTGGGCCCTTGCCTGTCTCAGCCTCCTGGAGCGCCACTCCCACTGCTCCCTACGTCTCAGAGCACCCAAGGCAAGAAGTTATAGCTTGAACTGGGAAAGGAAGTAGACACCTTCTGCTGAAGCAACAGGTAAGTAGGTGGCTTTGCTGCAGCATTGCTTCTTATACCTCTAACTTGCTCCCATGGCCAGAGTGAGGGGCTTCCCCATCAGTAATGATTCTACTTGAGAACTAGATATCAAGTTAAGCTCTGCCTGCTTCCTCCTTGCTGCTGCTAATAAGGGGACCAGCGTCGCCAGAGGCTCCACAGCTGCTTCTGTTTGCTTCAGGTGAGAAACCCTCATTCAGCAGGAAGCTCTTGCAGCCCTGAGTGGTCAGATAAAGCGTCTCACCGCATCCAGCCTGGCATGGACGGTGCCAGTTAGGTTGGAGTGATGTGGGCTGATGGGATACGACAGCCTGGGAGCTACCAGGGCTGCTGAGTTGACACTGTCCTTTGATGCTCTCTCCCTTGTATCCTCAGCCCCTTCCAATGGTAGCCACGAACGATGGCGGGCCCTTGAAGCCCGCAAGCTACACATCACTGTCCTGGCGAAGTGATTCCCTGTGACAGATCCGTCTCCTGCCGTTGCTTTAACCAGCTCTCTTATTATTCTCTCCGGGTCCCCCACGGAGCTAACAGGCAGTGCACAGCACGGCTGCAAGGGACTAAGATCTGGTAGGAACCCATCTTCCTTCTTGAGGATGGGAAGAATGGGAGAGAAAGCCCAAAGACAGAACTAGGAGTGCTGCAGAGTCTCTGCTTCTTGACAGCAACTGGGTAGAAAACTCAGTTGCATCTGCATCTCAGGCCTTCTTTGCCACTTTCGGAACCGCAAGGAGACAATGCCAACCAGGTACTGTAATTTTCAAGATTAAGAAGTCCACCTAGCTACGCTCAGAGGCTGGATTGTTAAAGTACAGTTCCTGATTCAGGACAGAAATATGATGGCTTATGCCAGTGGTTCCCAAACTCTGCCCCTCCATGGAGCACTTGAAAATGGCTGAGGCTCTTGGTGGGCCACTTACTTATTTTTCTGCCTATTGTAGCAATCCCACTGCACTCTGCTAGATGCTGAATGGTTTCTAACCAGTGCCAGATTACCAAATAGGCAGAGTAGACATGGCCTAGGGACCCCATGTCTATTAGGGGTCCTGTGACAACGGGTCAAAATAATATTTATTTGATCTTGAAAGAAAACTACAGCCAAGCTTTCTTAGTTCAATGTTATCCCACTAGAGTGTATCCACAAGACAGAGGGAGGAGTTATTTTGACTGTCTGGGGCCTCCACAGGGCTTAATCCAGCACCATTTCTAATTGCAATTTTTAATTGGGTGGGTGGGCAGCGGCAACAGCAGGAGAGGAGGTGATAGGCAAGTGAGTGGTGGGCCGGGGTATGGACCAGTTTGCTGAACCCCTGCCTAAGACCGTTACCTCACCTTGCCTCATGATCAAGCTGGCCCTGCTGAACTAAGCCACAGGGAATCCTCAATATATTCTGTTACCGTAGGGATCTTGAGACAGGTTGAACTTTTTACCTAGTCATCCCTAACTCAGGAGAAGGTGAGCTAAGGAGGCTGCTTTTGCTTTCCAATAAGGTGAAATGTGACTCCTTGGTTTGTTCCGGGCTGGTGATTCTGACATTCCTAACAAGGCAGAGGGAGGAAATTAAGCGCATAACTAACCAGAAGAGGCAGTTTGAAATAGGGAAATGTCAGGGGCCGAGAAGAGAGGTGCACATGCAGTCAGCCTCTCAATTATTGATAGTGCTTATAAATAAATGCAGGGGCAGAGAGGAGAAGGTTACAGAGCAGGGAGGGAGGCAGAGCATCTCCCAGCCAAGGAAGGGAACCCGAGCGCTTAGTTGTTCTAAAGGTCAGGCGGTTCTGCCTCTCCCCTCCCCTCATCTCTGTAAAACTCAGTGATATTTGAGTTGATGGATAGGCTTCCTTGTGTACCTGCCAGAATCCCGGGGGATTGGGCAGAGAGAAGTGAATTGGGGGTGGGGAATGCCTTTGGAAATGTGGGACAATGGACAATTGAGGAGACAACAAAATTAGTGGAGCAGCAAATTCCAAGCCGAGTGGAAATAATTCCCCTGCATGTGAAAATAAGATAGATGTGCCTTTAGCATCCCAGCACTGGAAATTGAGCAAAGTGGGAGGCTTAAACACTACAGGCAGGCTGGCGGAGTCCAAAGAACTTCACTTGGTCGTTTATGATTGCATCCACATCCACACATTTAAAGCAGCCCCAAAGAATCCTGGGAATTATAGTTTACCCCTTGTGGAGCTACAGTTCCAAGCACCTTTAACAAACCACAGAACCCTGGATTATTTGGGGGAGAGCCATATTCTTTAAATGGGGCAATGGGATGGAAAAGCCACAATGTTCGAATGTTGCTGATTGCATGAGTAACACAACACAGGTGCTCTGTTGCTTGATGATGGATGATGGAATGTGAGGGACAAAATTCTGCACACCACAGCCCATTTCTAAGAGCCCTCTCTCTGTCTCACACACACAGTTGGAATGAGTGGCAGTCACTATCTTCTGGTCCATCAGAGCATAGGTAGGTAAATAGGATATGCAGCTTTTGGAGATGTGAAGATGGCTGACCCCCACCCCAAGAGAAGATGGCTATTGCTGGTGTAAATTGCCACTGTGATTTCACAAACTTCCTGCCAGATAAAAGCTTTCCCTGGACTTGAGCATTCAGGAGCTGGTGAGCTTACATGCAGGCACCACTCAAGAAAAAGGGAGGAGTGGGAAAACAGGCCTTTGCCATTATTTTTTCAGAAGAGAAGGCCATAGCTCAGTAGCAGAGCACCTGCTTTGTATATAGACGATTCAGTCCCCAGCGTCTCCATGAATGGCTGGAATTGACTCTTGTCCTGGAGAGCTTCTGCCAGTCATTGCAAACAATACTGAGCTAGATGGGCCAGTGGTTTGAATCAGTATGGCAGATTTTTAGCAGCAACCTCACTATTTGAGCATGGGTAAATTCCAGACTAATTTCAGTGTCTTGCTTTGAACATTGGTCTTCTCTGTCTTTTTAACTTTGGGCGGGGGCGGGGCAGGGGACAGCAACCTGGTGTGCCCTTAGAATTAATGGCCAACATCCTATACCTACACCACACCCACACTTCTTTTCTCGGCTGTTGCTGAGCCCGCAGTGCCAGCCCGCCAGCTTGTTAGAAGAGGAGCCAGGACTCTGCGCTGGGTAGGTGAGTGGGAGAGCAGTCCATCTGTTTGACATGGCAACATAACCAGAGAAGGCCATTGGAAATTCAGATGCTGAGAGAAACCTGCATCTTGGGAATAGGCAAGAGCAGAGAGAGGCTTTTCCAGATGTAGTAGGAATTGAGAGGACACATTTTCTCCTCTTGACAGCACAGCAAGTTTGGAGTTTGGAGCTGCGGCAGAGGGGATAGAGCTTCGGGTTGAAGATGGGGCTTCCTGCATTCAGCTGCCTGAGTGGTTACTCAGATCGCTATTCTAGAGCCAGAAACTAAGACCAGCCCAATATACCTTGTAGCATGTTCCCTCCGGTTCCTTCAGCAAGTCAAGGTAGTATGTAGTCTGCACACCTGACCAAGTTATTTTGACACCTGAGGCAGAACATCCCACTGTACAGTGGTACCTCAGGTTACAGACGTTTCAGGTTACAGACACTTCAGGTTACAGACTCCGCTAACCCAGAATAGCACCTTGGGTTAAGAACTTTGCTTCAGGATTAGAACAGAAATTGTGCTCTGGCGGCGCAGTGGCAGTGGGAGGCCCCATTAGCTAAAGTGGTACCTCAGGTTAAGAACAGTTTCAGGTTAAGAACAGACCTCCAGAATGAATTAAGTTCTTAACCCGAGGTACCACTGTAATAATAACAATTTGCTACTCTGCTACCAAAAGCAACTGCCTGAGGATGCTACCTCACTCTGCCTAATGGTAGGGCCGCCTCTGTCAGGAAATATGAATAGTTGCTAGGGCATGCACAACAACCTGACTTCTTCCAGGCCAGGACTATATTTTGGGGCTTGCTCCACTCTCTTTGCACATTGATTATGTGTATATCCCCTCATAACTGCCCAAAGAAGTATTTTAAGAACTGAAGGCTCTAATACAGGGGCAGGATTGACAATTTGAGAACCTGTATGCAGGAACCTGCCCCACCTATTCGTGTTTGGCATCATTTGTGAAAGAGCCTATGTGTACACAAACTGTACTTGTGCAGTTGATGAATGTGACTGAGCACCCCGCTTTGGATCACAAAGCTAGGTCCTACCTGAACAGAGTTTTATATGCATGTGGGCTGTTCTAAAAGTCATGGCAAATGCACAGAGGAAAAAACTCGGTGACTGACCGAGTCAGCATTGACTGACTATTTGCACACAGAATATTCTGGCCCTATGTCACATATAAAAAATTGTATATGCTTCCGGTAAGAATAAGAAATCAAGATAACAAACTTTTTATAAAAGAATGGAAATGGTTTATTGAACATTTACTGATAAATTGTAAACAGATAAGAACACTGGCAGGATTATTGTAATAACTTGCTGCTTGATAAGAGTATATATTTAAAGTAGATGAATAAATGAGCAAATTAAGTTAATTTGGACATGCAGAAGGTATTAAAAATAAATTTAAGGAACCGCGGAAAGAGGGGGAAGGAAGTCAAGTTTTTGAAATGTTAAAATGATTGTTAAATTAGTGAAATGTATAAACCTGAAAAACATAAATAATGTTTTTAAATAATTTTTTTATATGCGTTGCCACCAGTGAAATAATTGGGGAAGTAGCTGTGTAGAACAGGGGTGAAATGGGGAGCTACGGGCCCAGGGACTGAATGTGGCCCTCCAGAACTCCTTACCTGGCCCTCAGAATTCTCCCTAGGCCACACCCTTCACTGGCCCTGCTTTGCAATCGGATTGTCTTTGGCCAGTTGGAATGCAGCTTTGAATGTCAGCCTAACCTATCTCACATTTGTTATGAGGATAAAATGGGAAGAACTATGTATGCCACCTTGAGATCCTTGGAGGAAAGGTAGGCCATAATGGTACCAAACAAACAAACAAACAAACAAAAGCACTGAAGCACTGATTACTGAAATTATTCTTAACAGATAATACCAGACATGGTATAACAACACAAGCGGTATTAGACGTACATGATATTCAGGTAAAGGTAAAGGGAGCCCTGACCATTAGGTCCAATCGTGGCTGACTCTGGGGTTGTGGCGCTCATCTCGCTTTATTGGCCTAGGGAGCCAGCGTACAAGCTTCCGTGTCATGTGGCCAGCATGACTAAGGCACTTCTGGCGAACCAGAGCAGCGCATGGAAACACCGTTTATCTTCCCGCCGGAGTGATACCTTTTTATCTACTTGCACTTTGACATGCTTTCAAACTGCTAGGTTGGTAGGAGCAGGAACCGAGCAAGGGAGCTCACCCCATCACAGGGATTCGAACTGCCAACCTTCTGATCAGCAAGTCCTAGGCTCTGTGGTTTAACCCACAGCGCCACCCACGTCTCATGTACATTATATTACTTACTTCCATTGGAGACACAACATTCTCCTACAAACGTCAGTACTGATAACTATTGTAATACCATTCTGAGTTGTGTTTGTATCTACTTTTGTGGAGAGCAGGGAACGGCACTTGTTTTGCATGTGGCGTTTCTCAACCAAACTGCAACTGTACTTTCTACAGCCGAAGGAAATACGTACTGGTATTTCCTTCTGCCGTAACTTTGTTAGATACCACCTGTGTGGGATTCTACAGGAAATTAATTGACGTCCTAGGAATTTTGAGTGTGAATATTTTACTCTGGAAACTCCCAGAAGAAGATCCAGGATAGGTTAGAACTGATGCCAGTTCCTTCCTTTCACTTTGTTGTATTTAATACCCAGGACTCTTTTGAACAAGTTTTGTCTGTAATAGGGCTTGGCAGAAAGCTCACTGATCAAATGCATCTGGGCTGGTTTTGGGAACAAAGGCAGAAAGAAGCCTGTCTTCTGTGTGAAACTGCTGGATCCTGTTTTACCTATTAAACTAGAACTCTTCCATGTTATCTGCCTTGGCTAAAAGCCAATCATCAATGCTGATTTGCATTCTTCAGTTTTCTATGTCTAATTCTAATTTCCGTGTCCTTGTATAAATATTCATTGCTTGCTTTAAGTCCCCCTCTTATTTTGCCTGTGGTTGTAAATGTGCTCTGTGTCTCTTCTAAGCTTTGAAATACTGCTGGTCTTTATAAATTTTATGAGCGTTCTCAAGGATGCTCTCAGGGCTCAAGGACGACAGATAGAAACACATAAGAGTAACCACGGTTGCTTGCAGCTTCAGCTTGTGTCTCCCTGTTTGGCTTAAAACTAAATATCCTTAGGATTAGGACTTCATTCAGATCTGTTTTAATATAAGAGGAAAGAGAGGTTTCCCCAGTCTCATCAAAGGGAGACTTATACTTTCTCCATTTAACCATTTAACTAATGGCTTGGCTTCAAGTTATGGGGCAACACAGTATGATTGGCACTCCTGAGCTGCCATCTCCTATAGTAAAAGCCCGGAAAATTATCTCCCAGAGGGTAAGTAATTTCTTTGGATGGCTTCCTTTAAAGATCTCTACTAGTTCTTATTGAATATCTCCTTGTTCTTAACAGGAATAAAAATGTGTTTTTTTGTTCTCTAAATAAAAAAGTGACATTTAAAAGGGTGTGTGTGGAATCAGTGGGGCAATGTGATTACTTATGTCCCTCCTCAGGAAGAGTCCTCTAGGTCAGAAAGCAGCTGGGGGGATGCATTTCATTTGCTTACTCGACTTACTGAACCCTTGTGTATGGGTTTGATACTGCCTTCATTGCATCCTAGTTTTACTAAATACAAAGTTTTAAAAGAATGATTAACATTCAGCTGTTGTTTGAATTGCTGTAGAATGCTATGTTCAGGGGACTGGGGAAGGTGAGAGAAAAAACATCAATTAAAACCCAACACTAATTAGGAGTTGGACCCTTAAAGTCCTCCCACATGCATCTTCCTGTCCACTTAGATCAGGTGGGGGGGGGGGAGCCCTTTCCCACTTTCCCCAGAGGTTTATCTGATGGTGACACAGGAAACGGGTCTTCTCTGTGCTAGTGCCCCAGAATCACCTACCTCATTGGCAGTGCTTACAGGCTGACCAGACCATTTCAGTTTTAACAGGTGATCTGTGATCTGGCAGCCCGGCATTTAAACGTGGCATGACCCTCCATTTTCTGTTGGTCTTGGATTTGTATAACTGCACTGTTGCTTTCCTTGTTACACTTTTTGTAGGGTTTTTTGTGTGTGTGTATGTGTGTTTTTAACATTATTGATTTGGGCTCCCCTGGGAGGATATAAAGTTAATGATGATGATGATAAGAAATAAACTAGGTAGATTTTGAAAATTGTCTCTGTAAGCCGCTTTGGTTATCTCATGTAGAAGTGGAAATCTGGATATAAATCTTTTAAGTCATCATTATAATCTATGAGACACTGGTATTCCGGTTGAGTATTTGGAAAAGTTGTATTACCGAGTCAGGGAAAAACATGCTCAGATTGATAGTTTAATAAAAGTAGTGAGCTATCAATGGTACATTTTGTATTCACTGATGGGTACTGTAAGAGAAAACCAATGACTGAAGATTCAAGGCTGTCACCTACTGGTAAGTTTCAGAACTGATTACACCTAAGTATTGATTATGATAAATAGGGAGGCTTTTCTTGATAATGAGTTCACCTATAGCTGGTGTAAATTTTGTTGTTTCACCCTTTTCCTTTTTCAGACCCACATGGCTAGGAAATGTTCTGTCCATGCAAAATGCATGGAAAAAATACTGCCTTCTGTGGGCAAAGTATTTGGCGTGCTTTTTCTTCCCCTTTCCTGTCTTCTTCCTCCTCTGCTCTCACAGCTTTAAGGGGGGGGGGCGAGTAGGAGTTTCTAAATTTATTTTCCAGTTGATACTTTGTACAAGCTTGTTAGATATACTTGAATTGTCTCCACAATGGGGAACATCATAGAAAATCTTAAAGATGCCCATTTAAAAACAAGTGCCATGGTAACACATGGTAACCATGTACACCTGCATGATTTTTGGTAGCGGGATTACTTTAAGGTGGGGTGGGGAATCTCAGGCCCAGGAACTGAATGTTGGCCTCAGGACTCTCCCAAAGCCACATCCTCTGTCCCCAGGACACACCTCTCAACATCCCTGCTCTGCGCTCTTGAGAGCATCTGCCTGGCTAGAATGTGCCAGTAAACTGACGATGCCCCTAGCTTGTGTCCAAGTTCATATGTGGCTTTTGCGTGGCTGGAGTGCTCCTTCCAGTTTTGCCTCTGGTTCCAGCTCCAACCAACCACCGCCACCCAACCACAGCAAGGCTGGCCTTGAGAAAGTACAACCCCAGAGCTGGAAAGGAAGCTTCCCATACTGATCAGATAACACTGCCCGTTAGCAGCTTTTAAGCATTTTAACAAACCTAGACAGCATCTTAAAAAGCAGAGACTTCACCTTGCCGACAAAGGTCCGTATAGTTAAAACTATGGTTTTCCCAGTAGGGATGTATGGAAGTGAGAGCTGGACCATAAAGAAGGCTGATTGCCGAAGAATTGATGCTTTTGTATTATGGTGCTGGAGGAGACTCTTGAGAGTCCCATGGACTGCAAGAAGATCAAACTGATCCATTCTGAAGGAAATCAGCCCTGAGTGCTCACTGGAAGGACAGATCCTGAAGCCGAGGCTCCAATACTTTGGCCACCTCATGAGAAGAGAAGACTCCCTGGAAAAGACCCTGATGTTGGGAAAGACTGAGGGCACAAGGAGAAGGGGACGACAGAGGACGAGATGGTTGGACAGTGTTCTCGAAGCGACAAACATGAGTCTGACCAAACTGTGGGAGGGAGGCAGTGGAAGACAGGAGTGCCTGGCGTGCTCTGGTCCATAGGGTCACGAAGAGTCGGACACGACTAAACGACTAAACAACAACAGCTGCATGGAAGCAATCTTTGGCAGAATCCAAGGCTGTCATGTAATAGGAGGACAGAAACCAGTTTACGTGGATCCTTGGCATCAGCCCTTCATTCCCAAATAACTCAGTACAGTATATGTGGATGCAGCAATAATGCAGAAACCTCAGAGCAGCCAACTGGCTGTCACTTTATTGCTGCCATCTCAAGCAGTGTTTAAACGAGATGGAAACTACCCTTCAGTGTAGTTATATTATGGCCAGAAACTCAATAAAGTTATTATCTGGGTTGACAAGCCCTTGGCTGACACTGGAATTAAGCAGATCAGAGTACAAAAGCAAGTGAAGGATTTGAGAAGCTGTGACTTGCTCTGCCACCCAGTAAGTGTAGGGAAATCGCTCAGCTTAGCAACTGCTGTTTGACAGAGGGAGGTGCCTCAAGCCTCTGCTTAATGGGTTGAGGACTGCTCCGCACTTCACCTGTAAACCATCTGCAGAGCTGCCTCTGCTGGGGACAAACAGGTACTCTGAAGCCTACCTTGCTCCACCCAGTGACTCAGTTGCCACCAACTGTAAATACTTCCCCTGTAAACAGAGCTTCAGTTGAGTGAAAGCAAACAGGAGAGGAGAGGAGAGGAAGAGAAGTCTTCTCCACAATCGCCCTAAAAATGCACGTAACAGAAGGGCCCAGAACCAAGACTCCAGGAACAGGTGAGTATAATTTCTTCTGGATAGGGATGCTGGAGAAGTCAATCAAATGGAAATGGGAGCACAAATCCCCACTATTGGCACATTCATTTGAGGGCAGGAATGTACATCATGTAAGCAAAATACATGTAGTATTCGGTATTGATGGGTTTTTTTGTCCAGAAATTTGTGTAAACCATTACATTTTTTTCTGCATTGTTTTTCATCTTTCCCTTCCATTAAAATGCATTGAAATTAATTGCACAATTGATTACTTTGGTTTTGGCCTAGATGAATAATGTAGGTTTTAGCAGAAACTGAACTGTAGCAGAACAGAAAGAGTGCTGATTGTGATAAGCACAGGACAGGGTGGAAATTGCTGCCTCCTTACATTCCTTACTGCTGAATAATGGTCTGATTCAGGGATAAGTGCATGAGTTGGAGGATGAGCCTTTTAAAATGAACTTCATCCTGGGAGGATGGAGCTGGAATGAAGCTATAGCCACGTAATAGTTTCACAGAATGGCAAGCTTCCCTTTTTTGTGTGGCCATTTCATATATGTGCTTCTGCTCTGGCTTTTGCTCTTCCCAAAAGGGATGTCCCACTTGAAAACCATAGAGAGACATTCTAGGCAGCAGTAGAGGGTGGTTGCTAGGCAACCACATTCTAGAGAACAGTTTAGGGATGGGCAACGTAGCCAAGAAGTGGAACAAGAGATCTGAGTTTTTTAGCTGCCTGAGAGGAGCCTGTGTTTGGGGATATGCAGTTTAGAAAGAGATTAAGAAGTTCCAAAACGATGCAGGATGTGGACTTAGAAGTCATCCAATGAAACCAATTAACTACAGGTGTGAGACGGACCAAGGGAAGTACTTATTTACAAAACCTATCGTTAACATATGGAACTCATAGCCACAAGATGTGGTGATGGACCAGTGGTTTTGATGGCTTCAAAAGGAGATGATACATTCACAAGGAAAGGTCTATCAGTATGAAACTTCCATGTTCAGAGACAGTTAAGCTTTTCATATGGTCATTCGGACATAAGGTTTGTGCGTCAAAAGGTAACTTGATGAGTGTCTAACTCTAAATCAAAGATTGTAAGAGTGGAATGGCTCCAAATTACTGAAGGTTGACTTTTAGACTCATTCAGTTACTTAGGTTTCTGGCTTCCTTTTCTGTTGTGCTCCTTCTTTACATCTGACTCCTTCCAACAAAACTTGAACTTTCCTCTCCCACCTATTGCCTGTTGAAATGCAAAGAGAAAACAGGGAAAGGTGCCATAGAAAAATTGAGGCCAAATTCAAGGAAAACATGCAGTTAAATACAATTATCAATCAAAAGAATTTATTTCCATTTCTGTTTTACTGTATGGTTAAAGATGCTTTGAAATTTAAGTATGAATATTTACCTTACTGTGTTTTTGGTTTTTTTAAGGGAATTTATTTGCATTTTCAAAAATGGGAACAGAGAGCATACCTTATGTACTAAATAGCCCCTGGATTGACCTTCATGTATTTTAAACTTTCATTTATAGGCCAACCCTCCCTGAAGCTCAGGCAGACATGCATGGTTTCATCCTTCCATTTAATCCTCACAATTATTATGTGAGGTAGGTTAGCATAAGTAGTGACTGACTGAAGGTCACCCAATGAGCTTCATGACTGGAAGTTTGAATCTGGGTCCTCCCAGTTTGACACTCTAACCCAGGGGTCAGCAAACTTTTTCAGCAGGGGGCTGGTCCACTGTCCCTCACACCTTGTGGGGGGCCAGACTATATTTTTTTTGGGGGGGGGGAATGAACGAATTCCTATGCCCCACAAATAACCCAGAGATGCATTTTAAATAAAAACACACATTCTGCTCATGCAGATGCACCATGGTGTTTGCTCTTTGTGCGCTCCTCCCAGCAGTCATTCTTTCTCTGTTCACTGCTATGGATACACGACATGACTGTCTGTCTCCAGGCACTGCAGTGTTCTGGAAGGGGTTCCCACACGGCAGGGTTGATGTTGCCAGCCACCATGTCACATTTGCAGATGTTTTCGTAATGCAGAGTTGGCCTGCCAATTGGCCTGTTGCCTGAAGCCAGCTCCCCATAGAGCATGTCACAGCAATGCATGAGATAAGCAGAACTAATATCTACATTCCATAGCAGTGAAAATATCTAAGGGTGGAGTAACAGCAAACAGAATAGCAGCGCCAGATTTAGTGTGGTGCAGGCAGTTCCGTCCTCCAGACAGGGCGCCGAACCGAGGGGGACACAAAATTGAGAAGATCCACAATTCAGAAGATCTATTTGGGGGCACCAAATTTTGGCCTCACGCAGGGCGCCATATTATGAAAGATTACCAAAGTCCGTCCCTGAGAATATTTGAAAACCAGCAGGAGTCTTCTAATTTGTTGATTACAGTTGCTCTTCAAATAATTCATATACTTCTTCCAATCTTCTGCAAATCTCTGGTCCCTCAGGTTTTGAATCCTTCCTGTCATTTTGTCAAATTCTGCATAGTTCATTGATTTCGTCTGCCATTCTTGTTTTGTCAGAATTACTTCTTGCTTCCATTTCTGGGCTACAAAGCCATATCTTGTGTGTAATATTGTGTGTGTGCGATATAAAATTATTCAGACCGGTTTTGTATGCATCCCCCAAGATAGTGTTCACATTGCATCTCACACACCCTGCCCAGCCTTCTTATTACACACATGGATAGGATTGTGATATACGGAAAGAAAGAAAAAGCCATTCTCAAAACACACCAAAACTTAAATGAGCATTAAAAAATTACCTCACAAGAATCACAGGTATCCAAATCTTTCAAATCTAAAACGTGTAGAAAATACTGAGAGAGACAAGCCATTTCTCAATCTCAGCAGAATAGCTTCCTCACTGTGTGGAAAGTGTCATTATACACTTTTCAAAGTGGCCATTTTAGTCTCTTACAGAAAAAAAACCCCTCATTTTATTTCACCTTAAAGACTAACCAAACTATTAAGATATGACTTCAGGTGCATTTGATGAAGTGAACTGTAGTCTAGAAACATTCATGCCATAATTTGTTAAGGTGCAATAAGACTCTGTTATTACATGATTTACTTGTGACTATGATATGATACCTCCAAAATGTAGTACTTCAGCATACTTTTTGTGGAGCCATCCTGTCTTAACTAAGATGTTCTGAGCTCTGGCTGCCATCAGCTCCTGTTAAAGTATCCATGAATGATTCCAGATGAGACTCCCCTTATGCAAACCAATGATATCTTGCTCCTGGGTGTTACAGAGGTCTGTGTGAGGCTTGTAGACCTCAGTGTCTTACATTGCTGCCTTGGTTTTTGATTTTGTTTCAGAGCATGAGCTTCTAGAGGAGCTGCTGACTTATGATGACCTCTTTCTGGAAACATTCAATGCTTTTCTGGCTATGCCTGTGAGTAGAGGTCACATCTTTCCCTGTTATCTGAACTCTGGGTTTTGGCTGGGTTATAAGATACTTTCACAGTTGTGTCATGCTGTTCTTCTCAGAACAGAGCATTGGGTTGGTTTTTTAAAATGTAAACAGCTGGTGGGTGGGGGATATTTGTGGGAAAGGTCCCAGGTTCAATCCCTGGTGTCTCCCAAGTGGGGATGTGAAGTGTTTCTTCCTGAAATTCTAGAAAGCCACTGCTTAGTAGGTGTGGATAATACTGAGCTAGATGGACCAGTGGTTTGACTTGGTATAAAGAAGGTTTCTATAAGATCAGGACTGGGCAAGGAGAATTAATCCTTGCCCCACCTCACACTGCTACTCTGATGAATATTGCCCCCTAAGCTGTATGTAAATGGAGATTTCATTCCCAGGGTCAATAATGGCTCCAGGAAGGAATTGTCATTGGGATCACAGTGGATGCGGGGAGAAGGGCAAATAGCAGAGGTGGCCAGGATCCATTGGGACTGGTAGGTCAGAAAGCTGGGAGACCAACAGCAGGGGGAGCCAGAGCCCATGGAAGACAGAACCAAGTACCGTAATTCAATTTGTGTCCCCATCTTCCATTCCTGGCCTCTCACCTCCCATGACATATTTTAAAAAACATTTTATAAATGTGAGGCATGACTGAAGATATGCATAAGCATATTTGCATTTTTTAAAACAAACAAACAGTTACTTGTTTGATGCAATGGAGTAAGGACAAGACTAAATGCTTGCTCAGTTGCCCTTTCAGCTTTCCACTTTCTGGCATATATATTTGTAGCACCGGTTGCAAAGCCAGGTTTTAATGGCTGCCGAAGGACCTGCTCAGAAATACTCTGTGCTCATATTCTTCTTAGAACTAAAAGTGACCTCTGCAGACACTGTTCTACCAGCCTTTCAGGTGATGTGTCACTTTCCTGCCTAAAGGGATGCTTTTTCTCTTTCAAGTAGGCTTTCCCTCTTAGACTGCATTATGACCGGCTGACAGGACGACTGCAGGAGCTGGATGGCTTCCTCTTGCCAATTGGGTCCAATTCCGTTTGCTATGGAGCAACCGATACAGAGAGGGAAAGGGCCCTGAGCTGGTTAGCGCAGGAGCGCTTCCTCCCATTTCAAAGGTGGAGCACTGGATCTGTTTGCATTTTCCTATACAATGCTCTGCACTGTTTCTTACATTTCCATTGACCTGTCACATTGCAGGTGTTTTCCATGCTTCAGATATGGGTTCAGGGTTTTGTTCCTGCTGCTGTGAATTCCTATGTGTCTATAAGGTGGTTGCAGTCATTTTAATCTTGCAAAGAGGGAAATGGGCAGGAAACACAGAAGCCATTGAATGTCAAGTAGTGTATAATATGCCCATTCTACAGATCAGTAAGTCTCTGACATCCAGCAGTTTTATTTGTTTGGCCCAGGCATGTTCACAGCTAGAACAACAGAACCAGTTCTTGTGCTTAATTTCATCCCATATTATATTGGGCCCCTTAATTACTTTCAGAAGTGGCACTGAGCTCTGGGACATGACTCCTTCCATGCAGTATTGCATTAATCACAGGCAACCAAAGAGGATAATTTGAGCATGTACTTTTCCTTCCCTCATAAGTAACAACAGCTAAACTTCAAGCCCCTGAGACCAAGGGGGCTTGAATAGATATTCTCATGCTGTGTTCAAGCAAATCTGTCCCAGGTTGCAGTCACGTGGGATGAAGACCCATTGCCTACCATAGACTGCAGAATAAGGGTGCATATGATGGTGATGCAAATCAAGAAATAAACTACTTGAGCATCCACAAATGCAACTGAAGGCATTTCCAGTGTTATAAAACCCGCCAATACCTTTTGGTGCAGGGTTAGGGTACCTGTGGCCCTTCTGATTTGTTGAACTCCAACTCCCATCAGTCCCCGCCAGCAGGGCTAAGGGTCAAGAATGATGGGAGCTGTAGTCCAGCGGCATCTAGAGATTCCCCTCCAGTGCCAAAGATAGAACTAACCAGCCTAAACCCCATGTTGCAATATAAGAACAAATTTTCTGAAGAAGTGTGCATGCACACGAAAGCTCATACCAATAACAAACTTAGTTGGTCTCTAAGGTGCTACTGGAAGGAATTTTTTAATTTTGTTTCGACTACAGCTACCTACCTGTAAACAAATTTTCTGTCACAGAAGTGTGCACAAGTAGACTTTCTGAAGGGGGGTGGATTTGTGAATCATGCCCCCCTTTTCTAATTTGTAAACGTTAACAGTTTAGCTGTGAATATGATGAATGTACCTCCTAAAATAATTTTCTAAAGGATAAAGTGGGCTTAGAATAATGCTTTGCAGCCCTTCCTGTGGCCTGGTGCTCTGAGCTGTCGCTGTTTTCTGAAGCGTTCATTTGCTGCTTGTTTCCTGCTAGGACTCTTTTTTACCTGGAGTATAAACTGGCAAAGCTGTTGCTGTGTCCTCTGGATGAGAAGTACTCAGGGAGTCGCTATGCAATTCGTGGGTTCAGTCGCCAGTCTGACAGCACTGCCATCTCCAGCATCCCCAGCCATTCATCAACAGAGCGGCAGCCCACTGGAGTCCCAAGCCGCGTGCTGCTAAGACTTCCTAGCCAAACACGCAGTACTCCCGCCTGCCTAGGTGAGTCTCCCTCAGCTGCTGTCTTCTTCACCCACAGGAGTGGATCTCCTCAGCCATATCTTGGTCCCTTTCCACTGCTGGAGAGATGCCTGTCAGTCTCTTCGCATGTTTAGCTCTCAGACTGCTATTTGGTTGGCTGGAAAGAAGACAAAACTATGGTGTGTGACTGCACTTGGAATACTGTGTATAGTTCTGGTTGCCTCACCTCGAAAGGTATTTTAGAGATGTAAAAGGTGCAGAAAATAGTAATGACCAAGGATCACCTCCTTTGTCAACCTTTTTACTTAGCACATGAAGCTGCCGTCTCTTAATAGCCATTGATAGATTTGTTGTCAGTGAATTTGTGGCTAGTTCTTTTTTTCTTTTTTTTTACAATTTATTAGAGCACAATTTTTATTAATTTAAAAAGACTACCAGCTTTTAGTACAGTTCCCAGTGGCGTAGCGTGGGGGGTGCAGGGGGGGGCGGCCGCACTGGGTGCAACATCGGGGGGGGGGGCGCTCGCACTTGCAGCTCTCTGCCCCTACCTGGCTCACTCACTCTCTCTCACTGCAGTGCTGGCTGTGCGAATCCGATCCGAGCTGCCGGGTCGCCGCCCACTGTGGAGGAGGGGGGTGCCAGGCGTGCGGTGCGGTGCGGAGAGAGAGCGAGGGACTATCTGGGGGAGGGACAGTGCAGCGGGGGGGGGGGGCGCAAATTACTTGCCTTGCCCTGGGTGCTGACAACCCACACTACGCCACTGACAGTTCCATTCAGTAGCTTCCATACAGGTATACAGCAACAGACAATGTCATAAAGAACAAAGTTTAGTCAGTTAAAGGGAAAGATTGCAGGCGGGGCTTTGAGTTTTTTGCAAGAGTAAGAAGCAAGCAAGATGAACTAGGGAATGTATCAAGTTTTGTTTAAATCACAGTTCTCCAGAGCTTTTGCTTTAGTTTAAACAAAACATGCAACCATACATTGTGACATTATTTTAGGGAAATAGGGGAAAACACTATGGAAAAGACTTGTTGAGAATTCTGACTGGAAGGCTAGTTCTTTTTAAAGTAATCCAAGCTAAGATTCCTAAGAGGGACCTGCCATGCAAAAGTAAAATTATTTATGTTGCCTTGACCATGTCAAAAGGGAGTTTGGAAAATGACTTAGATGGGGCAGGATCCAAGCCTTCCTACTGTCACATGAACCCATTGCACTTATTTCCATTCTACACCATCCAAGCCTCGCCACCCATCTGCTCATCTGTAAACATTTTCTTTTTGATCCCTCTAAGCTTCTGTCTCCATGCTTTCCTGCAGGACATTTTGCAAGATCATCTGGCCAAACCTCCACTGAGATATCTTTGGAGTTCCCAGGTATCTTGAGTTTAGCTCTATCTCCAGCCACAGAACATCTGAGCAGGCTCCAGCTCCAGAGACTCCTGTCTGACTCCAGCATACGAAGAGCAACTGGTAGGAACCCTGCAGCTAGGTTGGGGAAATTAGAGGTAGGGTAAAAGCTAGCTGGAAAAGGGTGCATTCGTTGCCCTGGCCCCTGGAAGGAGGTGCTTTCAAAGGTCAGCCATTTGTGATTTTGCTTCTGATATGCGTCCCCTTACAGGAAGGCTCAGAAGTGGCTGGACCAATGCTGGTGAGCCAGTGGTAACTCCAATTCATCTAAGCAGAGCTTCTCTTGCCTCCTCCCCTGATCAAGAATTCACTGAACTTCACAGGGATGGGTAAGTCTGGCTGCTAAAAGTGCCATGACGAGGATACCAAATTATTTCTAACCAAGTTAATGTAATGTTCTCCTGCCAGATGAAATGGTCTTGTGAAACCTGAAATCTGTTGTGCAATGTGTATGGCGCAGCTCACTTTTCATGGTGACTATGAATTCAAGCTTTCCATGCTTGAGAGTTATCTAATGCAAAATGCTGTTGACAGAATATTTACTGGATAAAGGTTATCAGAACAGAATTATGTCCATATTGGTTGATCTACAATGGTGGCCAGTCCATTACTGTGCCCAATTTAAGGCAATTGTTTTAAGCTTTAAAAACATAAAACAGCTTGGGACCTGAGTACCTTACAGACTGCTTTCTTCTATATGTTCCTCCCTGCATGCCTTGTTTGTCTTATGAGAATATGATCCAGATTTCTTGGCTGCCTGAAGCACAGCAACACGGTGTTGTGCTTTATCAGTGGTGGCACCCATCCTGTATATTCTACAGGCATGTTGTAATAGTATGTTTCCTGCATCAGACTAAATGAACTTTGATATCCCTTTGAACTATCCAATTCTGTTAATGCCCTAAGATTTGCCTGCAAAAAGCCGTCCCCATCAATTGTCTGGTTTTGACACACTGTTCCATCTGCTCCTTTCGAAGTTGCCGGAAGCCATTTTCAGGTCCTGGGAAGGTATTGCAGTTTGACTTGAATGAGACAAGGAACTCCCAGGAAGGGGAAGGGGACACATTTCTTTTGCCTTGCTTTGGAAGTGCCGCTCTGCAGCAGCTAAAAGAAGAGATCCTAGGGACTGTGAGTAATGTGGCATCCTGATGAGAAACTTGGCTTGGGAGCATTCTCTCTATCCAGCTCATTTCCCCTGCTTCCTGACTTATATGGATCCATCTATATAGCATAGCTCAGTCGGTTAGAGCGTGATGCTGATAAATGCCAAGGTTGCAGGTTCGATCCCTGAAAGGGACAGCTGCATATTTCTTCATTGCAAGGGTGTCAACTATATGATCCTCAGGGTCCTTCCCAAGTCTCTGATTCTCTGATCTTGTATTTCGATGATGACTACCAAAGTCACAGGAGAAAAGGTGGTTGTCTCACTCTGTTCAATGGTGATGTGAACTGCAGTGTTAACAACAGTGGCCCTATTAGGGCATTCGGTCTCCATGCGTGTAGAACCCTCCACTAGGTTTAGGTTGATTAAAGTTATAGATGGCTTCCCACTACAAAAAGTCCCAACACAGTTTACAACCAAAATAGAAATGTAATAATAATAATAATAATAATAATAATAATAATAATAAATTGCACAAACATGTTAAAGAATACAGTGTCATGAAAGAATTAGTTCTCAAGGTAACCACTCACAAACAGTCAGTTGAAAGGAAAACACAATTGTCTTTGCCCGGTGCTGAAACAATGGCAAAGTTGGTGCCAGGTGGACCTCCCTGAGGAGAGCATTCCATAGACAGGGGGACTACTACAGAAAAGACCCATTCAGGGCTGTACTTGGCACCAGGGGCCTCCATGAGTAAACTGGGTAAAAATGGCATGTTGGAAAGGGCAGGGTTTTGAAGCACCACGCACACACCCCACTTCTCCCTGCATGTAACTTTCCCCATTTTTTCCTCTTGTGCAACGTAGCCATAGAATGGGCCCTCAGATGTATAGCTGTGGGCAGGTGGCATTTCCTTCTCCTCTCAGGTGCTTACAGCTCTACCAGCTATCTTTCCCCTCCCTCCCTCCCTCCCTCTTGTATTGCAGAGGGCTGGCATGGACAGCTTCAGGGAGTTCCTCCATGGCACACTGGGAATCCACCTCCTTGACTTCTGGATTGACTGTGAGGATATTATGGAGCACACCACGCGCCTGGAGAAGGCCAGAGCTGCATCCCAGGAGACCCAGCTGTTCTTTTTCAGCGCTCTTCGGTATGGATGCAAATGGATTTTTCAAACTAGATGTGGAGGAGAATGGCTATACAGATGTGACATGGGAGATCCCTGACTGGGTCTTTTTATAAAGCACTTGTTGCAGTGCTGTAGCTACAGGGAGCAAGGGCCTAGCCATCATCATCATCATTATTATTATTGCCCTGGGTAAAGCCTCCAGGGGGGTTGTGGGTGAGCTCTCTAAGTTATGTGGCCCACCCACTTGCCCCACCAAATCTAAGTTTCTGGCTCAGCCAGCTTGCACTCAGCTCAGACTTTTCCTGCTCTAGCTTTTCCTTCCTCTTTTGTTGGCAGGAGCATTCAAGCCAAGTACAAGCTGATGCTTTCTCCTGCCTGTCGGGTGAGTAATGCTGCCCGGGGTGCAGGTGCCCCTGCGTTTTTCCAGGTCACAGCTTTAAGAGAACCTTTGCTCTCCCCGGGGAAACTGACAAATCTGCCAACTGCGTAGCTCAGCTGCTAGCCTGCATGGGGGTGGAAGTCCAGGGACAAATGTCTACCTCCTACCACCTCCTCTGTCAGGAAAATTCTTTGTTTCCTGAAGCTGTAGCCTGAATCTCATGATGGGGGGGGGGGAGGTGTGTTTTGTATCAGAGCAAGCTTCTGTTTCCTCTTTCTATCCTCCCTCTGTTGGCCTTTTTACCATTGTTTCCAACTTTGCATTGTGGGTGCTTCCAGACATGGACTATTTTTGCAGCATTCAGTAACGGCTGCTCTGCTTTAAAAATAAAAGCTCATTGCAGATTGATTCTGCATCACGCCACTGTCTCCACACCTTCCCATTGTGGGTGGACCTATACCAAAACTGCAATCACCAGCTCTTTGTGTCTCAACAGTCTTGTCCTTTTGTGTTATTTGACAAAGACATCTGATTTGATCCTCCTCCCTGGCTATGATAATCTCCGCCCCTCACTTATGCCTTTTTGGACCATCTTAAGACAAGTCAGCAGAACATGAGAGTTATCAACAGTCTTTCGCAAAGTCTTAAAAAGGCATCACCTTAGAGCACGTACACGGATAGTTCTATGTATAGAACTCAGGAAATCTATAAGAATGTGTGAATAATGAGAACAACTTATTTAAGCCTTACCACCTGTGAAAGAACTTAGGCCCCATTTATATGAAGGGTATCTGGTGTGATTGTTGTTGCTTCTGTGGTAGTTTCCATTCCAACTGGCATACTCCACACCCTTTGAAGTACATACCTTGCTCAACAAGCTGTTAAACAGGGCTGGGAAAGTTGTGGTCCTCCTGATATTGGTGAATCTAATTCCCATAAGCCCAAGCCAAGTATGGCCAATAGGAAGGGATGATGGGAGTTGTAGTCCAATAACACCTTGGGAGCTGTCACACAGGTGACACATCCAGTGCCATATTTACTTATAAGCTAAACGAGCTATAGCTTAGGGCCCCCCTCTCTTGGAGGACCCCCCCAAAATTAAAGGAAAAAACAAATGGATGTACATTTCCAAAACATAAGATAAAAAATAAAATAAAATAAAAGGTACATACAGCAACAGTGTTTTGTGTTGTGCAGGCTCCTATTTGTTATGTGCAAATGGCTTTAGATACCTATTAAAGGTAAAGGTAAAGGTACCCCTGCCCGTACGGGCCAGTCTTGCCAGACTCTAGGGTTGTGCGCCCATCTCACTCAAGAGGCCGGGGGCCAGCGCTGTCCGGAGACACTTCCGGGTCACGTGGCCAGCGTGACATCGCTGCTCTGGCGAGCCAGAGCCGCACACGGAAACGCCGTTTACCTTCCGCTAGTAAGCGGTCCCTATTTATCTACTTGCCCCCGGGGGTGCTTTCGAACTGCTAGGTTGGCAGGCGCTGGGACCGAACAACGGGAGCGCACCCCGCCGCGGGGATTCGAACCGCCGACCTTTCGATCGGCAAGCCCTAGGCGCTGAGGCTTTTACCCACAGCGCCACCTGCATCCCAAGATACCTATTAGGTCCATAAATTACCACATAGCATATATTCAACACAGAAAGCAGTGACAATTTGTTGTTGACCAGGACAGCTGGACATATAAAGGGCCCCATTACCTTCAGTAGCTTAGGGCCTCATCAAACCTAAATCAGGCCCCTAGACACATCCTTGTATTAGAGGAACTTTGCCTGGACTCAGCCAGTGTGAGAGCAATAAAGGAGGTGGTAGCAACTGCAAATGTCTAGAAGAAACATGACAAGTGGTTATTTAATTTCCATTTTCTATAAATTGCATAATAACATTACTGCTTTCGTGACCCTCTGCTGGCAGCAGCAACGTGATGAAACTTCAAGCCCTGAGGAGACTGCTTTTGCTGCCTTGAGCAGAAACCAATACGATGCTTTGAGGCGCCTGCGCTCCTACTGGGTCCCCCGGTTTCTCATTCACCACCAGAGGACCAGGCAGTGCAGGTTTGTGTGTTGAGGGATCATGAAATGAACGGGAATTTGGGGTGTGCGGAATGGGTTATTTTTTTCAGCTGCACCGGGCAGTAAAATGATATTTCTCTGTGTTATTTACTGAGTTGAATAGGATCCAAAATGCAGCAGTCTGATTGGTCCTAGAACAATAGGATTCAGAATGCAGCAGTCTTATTGGCCCTAGAACAATAGGATCCAGAATGCAGCAGTCTGATTGGTCCAAAGGAGCCACCCAATCCAGCTCCAGGTGAAAGTGAATCTGCAACCTGATTGGCCTACAGGTGAATCCCAGAATTAGCCAATCACGTGGGGCCCATTGTGTAAATAATGTATTTAAAGCAGACATTCTGGGGGAACTTCCATTCCTCCTCACCACTATGAGCTGAATAAAGAGCATGAAATCCACTCTCGATTCTGAGTATATTTCACTCTGGCAGCAAAATTCAATAACCAGAGAGGCCTTTGACAGGAAGATGAGGCAACGTCTTTTTCGTTTAGAGAAAAGGCGAGTAAGGGGTCACATGATAGAAGTTTATGAAATTACGAACGGCATGGAACTAGAACACTAGAACTTGTGGGCATAAAATGAAGCTGAATGTTGGAAGATTCAGGGCAGATAAAAGAAAGCGCTTCTTCATGCAGTTAAACCATGGAACCACTCCCACAGGGGGCAATGAAGGCCACCAACTCGGATGGCTTTAGGATTAGACAAATTCATGGAGGATAATGGCTACCAATGGCTACTAGCCATGATAGTTATGCTCTGCCTAAATAGAGGCAGAAATGCTTCTGAATGCCAGAATTCGGAGGAGGAGATAGTGATGTTGTGCTCAGGTCCTGTTTGCTTCCCACAGGCACCTGGTTGGCCGCTGTGAGAACAGGATGCTGAAATAGATGGGCCATTGGCCTGATCCAGCAAGCTCTTCTTATGTTCTTATGAGAGATCTAGGGCAGGTAAACGGGAGCTTGGATTATTGAGTTGGAAGGGAGGCCAAAGGGTGATCTAATCCAGTCTCCTACCAATGCATGGAACACTAGAGCAGGGATGGGGAACCTCAGGCCTCAGGGCCAAATGCAACCCGCCATGTTTCTCTGCCTGGCGCTTGGGACTCTCCCAATGCCACACCTCTCACCAGCCTTGCTTTGCACCTTCCTTGGGTGCTCTTGCCAGGCTGCAATGTGCCCTTGAACTCTGGCAATGCCTCTTGCTTGCCTAGTTGGAAGCCAGAGAGGGATGTGTGAAGAAACTAGCCTTCTGTACAGAAGGTAAAATTCACATTCATTGTTACACATTAACAGCTGCTACACTGAACATTTAAAAGTGATCTTCATGTGGTGACTATAATGTGCAAATTGGCTCCTCAGGGCGCTTGCATTCTCTGTTGTCTTCCTCAAGCTGAGGAGTTTGCTGATGTCCTGTCATAGAATCATAGAATCTTAGAATCATAGAATCATAGAATCATAGAGTTGGAAGAGACCGCAAGGGCCATCGAGTCCAACCCCCTGCCAAGCAGGAAACACCATCAGAGCACTCCTGACATATGGTTGTCAAGCCTCTGCTCCCTCTCTTTTTCATCTTTTTCAAATGGGGAAAGTGGAAGGCTGTTTGTTGGCTCAAAATAATGCCAGCCTGTTTATGTTAACACTTCTGAATGCTTAGGTTCAGTTCAGGCTTCCCAATCGACAAGGAGCTCTTCCCAAGTACTGACTTCCTGTCCTCTCTTAACATGGCGGCATCGCTTCCTGTTGTGGATGACCAAAGGGACACAATGAGAAATGAAGACTCGAGAATGGTGTGCGTACCAACCCTTTAAAATCACAGAATGCTTGGTTCTGTTTTATTTCTGACCTATACTGTTATCCTGTGATCATAAATAACTCTCTTGATGTAATGGATTTCTCCCTGCTGCAACCCTCCTCCCTTCCCCAGCAGTTTGATCATCCCGTGGTCTGTAATTGACTAAGTTAAGGTGACTTGAAATTAAGGTGACTTGATATTAGGGACTTGTGGGAAACTCGCATGAGAATTTGGGGTGAGGTGGGGGAGGGCTGGCAGCCAGGTCGCTTTAAAGCAGGGGGTGGGGAAGCTGTGCCCCCAGATGTTGCTGGACCACAACTCCCATCATTCTTGACCATTGGCCATGCCAGCTGGGATTGTTGGGAGATAGGATTCAATCACATCTGGATAGCTGCAGATTCCCAATACATGCTTCCAGGCTTTCACCGGTAGTCGTGGTGACCAAGTATGTATTTAGGGTAACCCTGCTTTATCAAATAAGCTGAGTTTCAGAATGGCCTTGGAGAATCTGGACACAGTTCTAGCCCTTGCTCCACTGCATCTAGCAGTGAGGCCCTGAAGGAACATTCGACTCTTTGCTACGGCTGTGATATCTGTCCATCTTTGCTTCAGCAATTTAGGAGGAACAGAAAAAGTGGAATTGGTCCAAGCGAGCAGTTGGACCTCCCAGCAGACCCCTCTGAAACACTGACGACCACCCGATTTCTCCAGGTACTGATGTGTGACCTGGGGAATGGTGACGGCTTTCTTCACTACTTGACTCGGTGAGTTATGCTTTTCTTAGCAGCCTGAACATTTACTGTTCTTTGTCGGTGTGTGTGTGTGTTGCTTCCTATCTGTGACCCAAGGGAGGATATTTACTTATGGGAAATGTTTTTGCAGCCTTGTGCAGACCAGCTGCCTCCTTATATTCCTGGTTTTATTGGCGGCATTTTCCCAGTTCTCTGTTAAGCTAAGGGAGGCAGCTTTCCTGGTTTACCCTTCAGGTTTGAGGATCCTCAGAAGACCCATAACCTGTTGCTGTGGAGGAAGCTGAAGCTCTATGAGGCTGCATGGGCGCAGGAGGCAAGCCAGTCAGAAATTCACCATATTGCTTGGCAGATTTTTCAGACATTTATGGTGTCTTATGCGGGATGCAACACAGGTGAGCTGTCCAGGAATGTGGAGCATCATTTGTTACCTCTGCTCTGTCATATGCCTCTGAGGTGGCAGGAACCTGGGTCTGTTAGGAGTGAGAACCCTTTGATCTGTTGAGGGCCACATTTCTTCAGGGTTTATCTCTTGGGGAACACATGCCACGGATGGGAAAGACCACAGTCAAAATTGGGCAGCATTGCACCTCTCTCCTCTCTCTCTCTCTCTCTCTCTCTCTCTCACTCGCTCACACACACACGAAGGAATTTGAAAGGGGTGTTCTAGAGAGGGAAATAGCAGGCCTGTAGCATACACAGAGCTGTTAACACTGAGGCAGCATACACACCAAATCCTTAAAGCAAACAGCTTTCCCCCAAATCCTGGGAATTGTAGTTTGTTAAGGGTGCTGGGAATTGTAGTACTGCATGGGGAAACTTGGTGTCTAAGTAATAGCTCGTCCAAAGAACTATCATAGCAAACCTGCAGTTTGAAGATGGGGGTCTTAAGCCAAACTTGCTTCTCCTTTCCTTGCAGGGCTTAGTGCCCTTATACTGGAATACATCCAGCATCTTGAGAGGATGCTTTCCTTTGGCAGTGAAGACCTGAAGCCTTCCACTTTTGAACCAGTGGTTCCCTATGTTCTGGCTGTTCTGGATGAGATGTGGCTCCATTATCTTCGCCATGAAGTCACAACTTTCCTTGAGTGAGTCCCAAGCTGTCCTACACTATCCCACCACGTAAGATGGTGTAGTCTGAGTTTAAACACAGTTGTTGCTTTATTAACAAAATGGGTTTTGAGAGTCAATAAAGAAAACTTTAAATATCCTTTCCCCAGTCAGCCAGTGCTCTTTGCAAATAATTTTTAAGCTCTTTGATTGTAAAAGGGGGGAAATTGCCATCTAATTTTCTTTTTTGCAGATACTGTGTACCAGAATCTCATGACGATGACCAAAGTATCATGAGTGAAGGTGATAGAGTAAAACAGGAGGGAAATGAGAGGTAACACAGAATGCTGTGGAAACAAAGGAGCAACTTAGATGCTGAATTCTATTTAGTAGAGGCCTGGATTTACAAAGATGCTGTTCTGTTAGCCTCTGTGCCCTTACAATATCCTGATTCATAATCTAATGAATGAAAAATAATATCTGGGGAGAACAGGGTACCTAAAGTTTTTTGGGTACCAACAAATGTCTGGCTTACCCCTGGTCTGCTGATAACCTTTCCATTATGTGGATCTTAAAGTGTTGCAGAAGCTATTAACAGGGCGGTTTTCAGCACAATCTAAAAGTATTTCGCTTATTGTGAATTCATTTTTGAGTTTATATATTTTAGAGAGAGAGAGATTCTAAGCCCTCATAGGTGTGGAGGAAAGTTTGGAAATACATGTGCAAAATCTGCAAATGGAGCTTGGTCAAGGCTACTGAAATGAAAGAGCAGGGTTTGCTTTCTCTGCCCAAGCTCTTATCTCCCTGTCTAGATTGCTTTCTCAGGCCACCCGCACCCTTCTTTTGACCTTTCCCACCTCACTCAGTGCCCAGATGAAACCCAAACTACTGCGGTCCCTTTACATTTTGCAAAAATAAAATAAAATGCACCATTCCTTGGTGATCTGGGTGATTTATTCTTAAAATGGAATTTGCATTTCATTGATGCACCTCTGGAATATAGTTCTCTCCCCCCCCCCCCAAGTCCTCTGAGTGATAAATATTTATGGGCTAATACTTTGCGAGCAGGGAGGTTTCATATCGAACGATAACGTGAAGCTGTGATTCCCGAGCCCTGCAATGATCCTCATTTGTGTGACCCTTCCTGCAGGATAAAGAAACAGAGGCAGAATGCCTGGCCACACCATGACCAAAAAGGCAGAGGGAGACACAGGAAAAGAAGCAGGAAGAAGGCAGCCATGACGTCTCACTGCACAGGAAGTGCTGCTGAGCAAGAGACAACTGGAGAGAGGTCACCAAGCCCTCAAGATGTGCCCACCCCTCAAAATGCACCTGACCTGCTCAGCAACACTGTTGTTTTAAATGTTTATAGGAAGGTGGCTCATAAAATTCAGGATGTGGCGCTGCAAAGGATTCTGGGACTGCTCCAGGAAGTGGAGGCTTGCCAGGATGCTGCCCAGAGTGAAAAGCGCCTGGGTTGTGTGACGAAGCTTCTAGAGATCTGGGACAAGCCAGGAGCTGTGGGATCCAGTGCCTGCTTCCCAGAAGAGCTGAAGATGAGGTTAAAGAAGGAGGTAGCCGGGGGAGGGATAAGTGACTCCAGCTGGAAGGAAATCCGGCTCTATTTGCGTTCCTTTCTGGCCCCTGCTTTTGAGCAGTTCTGGGATGAAATGAGTGAGGGGCTGAGGAAGCATGGGATGCAGTCCTCCGAGATCCCAGAGGAGCGCTGGGAGAAGCTGGAACCGTTCCTACACTCCATTGCCGCCAAAGTGGCTCTCAGGCGTTTAAAGGGCCAGAAAGCTCGCGATGGATCAGCAGCCACAGCTCAGCCTGTTAAAGGGGACAGGACCTCTTTCTGGCAGTCCCTAAGGAAAGCCGCAGAGGGCTGGCCCACCATCGAGATGCTCCATTTCCTCAAACACCTCCAGGGGCATGGCCCCCCTGTGCTGGAGAGCGGCCTCCATTTTCTACTGGAGGTGCAGAAATTCAAGAATGCCCACCACGCCTGGCCTGACATGGCTCTTCTGAAGAAGAAAGTCCATGTGATACGTGACTGTTTTCTCAACTCTCAGATTGAGCCCCGGCTACAGGTACAACACCTTTCCTGGGTAAGGGGCAGACAGCAAATGTGACAGGGATACATCCTGTGCAAGGGGCAAAGGCTCCCTATTTTATACCTCCAAACAACAGGCGTGGCAAGGGAGCAACACCTGCTGTATTTTTTCTCCCTTGAGCCTGCTCCTAAAGGAGTAAATTTGGGACGGGAGGTGCATTCAAAGAGCTGTTTGACAGTGGGCCAGACTTCCTAGGGAGCAGTGGTTTTTATTACATATTTTGTGTTTTTTATCTTGCATTTTTATGCCGTGAACTGCCCTGCGATCTACCGATGGAGGATGATATACAAATTTAAATAAATAAATAAAAGCTAGTAGCTTTGGCAAACTAGTTGTTGGTGTTGCCTGCAGATCAGTAATTCCAAAATAATTAAATGCTACTATCAGTCTCCTGCCAGCAGAATTAATCTCAGCTTCTCACAGTCCCTGACTCATTGTATCTGGGGAATGCCTTGCCTGCGCTCAGCTGCTGCCTCTCAGCATTCGGGCAGAGAAACCAGATTATACCCAAACAGAGGCCAGAGTAGTACGAAAATGGTGTGAGTGAGAGCACACACGCTTGACCTCAAATTACTGCTTCTGCTTTATTCTGCTGTTGGAAGAGCCGTGGGCAGGGAGGATGTTTCCTGTGGGTTATCTTGGCATGCTCCCAAGTCCAGGATGCTGAATGTGTGCTTCCTGCCCTCCAGGTTGCAGTGGATACTCGGAGGCTGGGGAGAGCTATTCGGGCAGCTGAACAGGCCGTCCAGGAAGAGATTCCAGTACCGCCTCCAAGCTTGTTTGATGAGTTGAAGGATTCAGTCTTTAATATTCTGCTGCCATACTGGGCCGCTTTCCAAAAACACTGGCTCAAGCAGTCCCCTGCAAGCGCACAAAAAGCCCCAGGTGGGTTTATTTTCACTTGGAAAACAGAAGGAAGAAATTGGCACATGTCCATGCAGAGATCCCGCCATTGGTGTGTGTGCGTGCATTAACATAGGCAATCCCTGTGGCAAAACATGTTTTGCGCTCCTGGTTGATGTGTGGGGAAAATTAAGTGCAATTGTGTAGTTCTAATGCAAAATATACATAAAGTCCTCGGTTCAGTCTCTCCGCTGGAAGGATCTCATAAGTGAGAATGCTGGAAAAGACCTCCAACAGAGGCAGTAGATGGCTGGCTACTGCCAGGGTAAACGGGCCTGGTCTCGGTAGCCCGTTAGTCTAATTCAATCTTAGAAAAATGCTTCAGCCTCCTGGCAGAAAGTCCACAAGGCTCCCACTTTCAAGACAGTAAATGTGAAAATCAGCTCTGGTCAATTTCTGACTGATTTTATCTGAGGGCATAACGTGTTTCATGGAACAGGGAGTAAGGTTGTGCAGTAAAAGCTCTCCAGAGTAACACCCATGTGTTTTACCAGTACATCACACTGAGAGAAGAAACAGCTCTGATAGGTCTTCCATCTCTGCAGTGTTGAGAAATCAGCTCCTCCTCCAGAAGAGGCGGGCCATGCTTGAAAAGGTGCAAGGGCCACCAACACGGCTTCTTCAACTGCCACCGCTCCAGGGGCCCAGGGAAGTCCAGCAAAGCAGGGGTCAGGAGGGATTTACTTACACTTTCTCCATCAGCAAAGGCCTCACGCTACAGGTCAGTATGCGGCATTGCACTCTTTACCTTTTCCTAGGATTCAGTGGCTTAGAATACTGGGAGAGGAGTGAAAGTACAAACCAATCTGGCAAGAGTGTTGGCTTTTCCCTGCTAAATGATACAGGCTGATATTCCCGCAAGCTGCTGCTCATCTAAGAAAGCAGTTCCTCCTCTGCAGCCAACTCAGAGCATTGCAAGACAAAGCTATCACCAAATTTGGTACAGCCAAGAATTGTGATAACAGCTCCTGGGTGTTGCACAAACAACCCTAACCAGCATGTTCTGTTGCTGTAGCTGAGAGTTACGCTGCCACCAACTTAAGTTTCCCCCCCACATTTACACCCAGATGACTATGCCTGGGAGCCTGTTGCAAATGCAGTCTCTGGTTCGTTTCCACGCTCAAAGGGTGCATACTCATGCCAACAGTAGATATAGTAATGGTAGTATTTGTTGCCTTTGGAATTAAACAGAATGTAAACAGTTCATTGCAGGCTTTATATGTGTTTGGCAGAATGGCATCAAAAGCAAGAAATTACAACAAGCAGTCTTGGAAGCAATGTATAGGACCACTTGCCGGAAAGCTTATCTGTGAATATGTCACTATTCGGGGAAGATTTTTAGTCCCATGAGCCTACACTAGAGAGCAGGAGCAGATGAACTGAGTTGATCATCTCTCAGAATGCCTACCCTCTGTTGTTGTTTTATATGGCATCATAACGTGGTCTTTTTGACAACATTTTTACATATGCAATAGTAGTACTCTATAATGGGTTGTAGTAGTTCTGTAGAGAATACCATGATCTGTAAATGACCCAACACTCAGCAAGTGTCTGAAAAACGTGGGATTCCTTCTTGTAGAGCAGGGATTATAGCAACATCTGCAGGGTTCCCCATCCCGGTTGCAGGGAGTTGAATTAGCTTGTGTGTGTCAACTAGGTATTGCCCTGCAGTTGTTGCAGAAACATTGATGCGCTCCGGTGTCACTTTAGGCTAGAAAATGATAATACGCTAATACAGTAACTCCTTTTCTCCTTAGGGCATGAGCAAAGAACTCATGAGTCACAGCAAGACTAGCCCTTCTGGGTTTCAAAACAGGAAGAGGTCAACTGGATTTCAGTTTCCCTCGCTTCCCAATGTGCCGGTGCTCACTTGACCATGAAAGAAGGTACCACCATTATTCAGATCCCAAGACTTTGCATGAATGCTGAGTGGCAGCCAGAAGCCACTGTGGAGCATTTTAGAATGATTTCCCCCAAAAAAGCTAGCTTGATGTAACAGAGGGGCACCCAAGAGGTCGCACAGATGAGAACATGTATGTGTTGCATCCACACATGTACTCCTTGCTGTTGGCCAGGATTATGTAACAGAAAACGTAACACTTGGAGACAGTTGAAAATGGGACAAAATAAAGATTAAGTAGCAGCAATAGGCTTCATTTTAATTATGCAATTAACAGTTTGTTGGTCACAAAACTTTTCCCCCCTGTTAGGTCAAAAGGTTACTATGCATTTTAGGGAAATTATAGTAAGATTCAGAATCTCAAAGATGACTTTTGATGATGAAAGTTATCTAGGCAATATAGAAACAATGATTTGTGTCAAGTAGATTTCCTTTGTATATTGGCAGAATTTCCTGATCGAAAGATCTGCATAAATAAAACAGTACAGGGCTGAAACCGCTGTTGCTAGACTGCTGAAGAAACATATATATGCACAATATGGTAGCCTTACACTATGTTGGAATCAGCTCCATTGAACTTATAGGCCTTGGTCTCCTGGGAAAAAGAGCTCCCATCTTTCCTCATCCCAAAGTGAATCACAAGTGTGCCTCTCTGCTATTCATTATCATAATGGCAATACTGTAGTTACTTTCCTCTCACCAGGGTGCCCTCAGCCCCATTGATGGTCAGATTCATTATGTCGCTGTCTGCTACCTTCCTCTGCATTTATGGGACAGCCTTGTTCCTCTCACACCATTATCTGCAAATGCAATAATAATGTTTCATGAAGGACCAGATGGGCAAGTCCAGACTCTTCTGCCACCTCAATATTGCAAAAGAAGCTGCAGTCCAAGACCGATCTACTGTTATGATACCACAACAGGTGCTGCTTAGCCACTGTAGACAGATCTTGTTAGCAATCGCAGCCAAGCAACTGTCCCATTTTGGTGTTCTTGCACGGACACGTTGACCTTGCAAGCAGGAATCAGAGTTTGCTCTTTGCATATTCCAGAGCTGCTGTCAGAACTCCTTGCAAGTCACTGGTTGTCCCGCTGCCCCTGGCTACAACTCCAGAACCACCTGCCTTGCCTCCCATTTGAGTGCAGACAGCCAGGGCCCAGTCAGCAGCAGAAAACACCGGCAAGGAACTCTGGGGAAGAAGACCAAAAAATGAAAAAATTAGCTGAACTGCCAGGAATGGCCCAGTAGAGCAAATATGTAGGCAACTTGGTGTTAGTCCAATTCTGGACTTTTGTTACTCAAAGCTGATAAGACTGGCAACATTACAGGTACAAAACCTTACATTCACAGAATGTGCATATTATGCACTCTTAATGGATTCACTGCACACATGCAGAACCTGTAACTGATACCGGAGGAGAGGTTTGGATTTGATATCCCGCTTTATCACTACCCTAAGGGGTCTCAAAGCGGCTAACATTCTCCTTTCCCTTCCTCCCCCACAACAAACACTCTGTGAGGTGAGTAGGGCTGAGAGACTTCAGAGAAGTGTGACTAGCCCAAGGTCACCCAGCAGCTGCATGTGGAGGAGCGGAGACGCGAACCAGGTTCACCAGATTACAAGTCCACCGCTCTTAACCACTACACCACACTGGCTCTTAGATTTCCTTAAAGTTCAGAGCATGGGGTTTAAATGTCCTCTGCCATGGCTATGATTTCTTGCACCTCTATGGTTGTCTATTTCCAACCCCTATCCTCCTTTTTGCAATTTCTCCCATTTAGGCCGAGTACAGAATTCGTTTTTCCTTGGTTGTGAAACCTTATCTAGACCCAGTCAAGGAAAGACCATCAAGCAGTGGCCTTTGTGTTTTCTATTTATTCAAACTGTTATGGCAATGAAAATTTGCAATGGTTTTTCCACCACTTAATGAAAGCACAAGCGCCAAAATTCAAAACTTATGTTCTACAATAGGAAACAGTTACTGTATGAGGCTCCTGCATTCTATGTTCCAGAGAACAGTGCCAGCTATTAGCCACAAGGGACAGGATCCTGCTTACCTTGGATACCTGGCAGGCACAGAACACCTGGCCAGAAGCTTGTGGACTTAGCAACATCACTGAGGACCCTGGTACCTTGTCACATAACTGGTTGACCACTTTCATCAGGACCTAGAAAGAGCATAAGTTAAAATAAAATCCCTTGTGTTTGCTACACTGAAATGCTCCCTCAAAGACCTGCAATGTTATATATACAATTTTGATTAAGAAAGTTAAGCACATGAAAAACCACTGGAATTTTAAAGTGTATTTTGATGTTCTGAAGTGTTTCTGGTACACTTTGGGCAGCCTATGGGGAACTGGATGATAACAGATGCAAAAAAGGAACTTCTACAGTGGTACCTCGGGTTACAGATGCTTCAGGTTACAGATGCTTCAGGTTACAGACTCCGCTAACCCAGAAATAGTACCTCGGGTTAAGAACTTTGCTTCAGGATGAGAACAGAAATCGCGCAGCAGGCCCCATTAGCTAAAGTGGTACCTCAGGTTAAGAACAGTTTCAGGTTAAGAACGGACCTCCAGAACAAATTAAGTTCTTAACCCGAGGTACCACTGTACTGGTTATGGGGAAAGAAAGAAAGAGGGAAATTCTCTTCAACAAAAATCTTCAGAGCATGCCAGCAAGCCCACCCTCAACGGATGCCCAATCTGCTGAGGAGCTCAAGGTTTACCTTCTCTCTGGCCTTCCAAAATCCTTACAGTATCATCAGCTGTGAGAGCTGAGCTCAAGGAATGATCTGCCACAACAGGACAAGTTGGACTTGCTCACAGGTAGCTAATGCAGCTTGGCCCTTGTTGCCTGTTACCCTTGCTTTCCAAAAGAAATGCACAACTGGTAGAAACTTACTGAGGGCGACTCAACAGGGATGGTATCTATGATGACCGGCTGGTTGGAATACTTTGCTAGCAGGTCCTCTGCTTTCTCTGCAGCCTGGAAAAAGGGGGTGGGGGAATGCAGTCAGCAGTGCACTATGTAGCAGACATAAAATTTGTGCCATAGGGGAGAAAATGCTTCCAAATGCACATCCACATCTCTGCCAAGCACCATTTTAAAAAATGATGCCCAGGGGACATGTTTCTTTTACCCACAGGAGCCATTCCTAGCAACAATTTACCTAGGTATCTTAAGGGGGGTGGGGCAGGAGGATTTAGCACCCATTTACACCTTTAATGAAGCTGCACTTATTGGACCAAAACCATTGCCAAGTTTGGTAAGGACTGCTCTTCTCTTTCAATACGGAGCTTATTTAGGAATCTTCCTAAAATTTTAATGTTGCTCCTTTTAATGAGTACTATCTAACCATTCTGGCTGGGAAGTTAGGTTTGAAACAGGCAGGCAGTATATGTAAGAAATTTCAGTGTCCAGGGGTTAGAGGAACCAACTCTGCTCTTTCTGCTTCAGGCTCATGGCACACCCAGCTGCCATTTCACCACAGCTTTCTTTCCTCTCAAGAGAGCAAGCTTCCATTCTGAAAGAGCATCAGATTTGGCAGCATCTCCAATATCAGAAGAGATGTAAAACAGTCAACTTAAGCAAAAAATTTCAAGTTTATATAAATGTGGGAATTTTTTTTGCATAATTTGTTTGCAAAAAAACTGAATTGAGTTTTCTTAGTGCAAATGTTAGGCTTTTTTGATACAAAAGAGTGAAGAGTACGCAGCAAGCCACATGCCAGACTCTCTGTTCATTTCTCCCTGACACACACATCCTGCCTCTCAACTGTGGCAAAGGGAAGGCCAACCAACTCTAAGAAGCTTCCTTCCTTCATGTATGCCAGAAAGAGCACTCAGTTCTTCAGAGCCCTGGGTCTTCAGAGCTCGAGGGGAACTGTGCTTGGGAGCCATTCATCAGAGAGTGGACTAAGCTTGCTTTAAAAGCAATTGATTTAGAACACTAGATAACAGAGCTGCTTAGAGTTCTTTTTCTCTACAGAAAAGTTTGGTAATAAATTCACTCCTTTGAAAAGGACAAGCTTCCCATACTTCTGCCATGCCTGCAGAGTACAAGGCTGATCTGCTGCTGGATTCTTACCAGTCTGATTTCCAGTTTTCTAACTGCTGTGTTGGCTGTTCGCTGCAGAGTTTTAAGAGTGGCCTGCAGCTCTCTTTTCTGCCACTGAGGTATTGTGGTACTGTCCACGATCTGCAAAACAAATTGGCTCTGTTACCTGTGATTGCGCGGGGGGCGGGGATGAAAAGATGCTCCAGGGATGCAACTGAAGAGAGGAATTTTGACTCCTATGACCAGAAGAATGAAGCCTGTTACCTAGCAAAAGAGCCTCAATTATGACTAGCCCTTTGAATGTGATGGACATGCATGCAAAGCATGAACCATGTAGTGCATTGCAATGGTGTCAACTGCTTCTGCCAGAGCTCTCCAATCCTGGAGCTGTGCTCCTGTTCTTGGTCATTATTTTATTTAAAAATTAATGGAAAGGAGGATAGGACAATGGCAGAAGTCACTTAGACGGAAGAAGAGGAGAGGAGGAGGAGGAAGAAGAAAAGACCATGAAAGTTGAATGTGATTTTTAGGTAGCACTATATACTTCTTTCTGATTTTTTCAAATATTAACCCCAAAATGCTGGTGCTATAAAAAAACATAAGGGCACATTGGTGGTGGGAGTATTATTCAGTGACAGCTATGGTGTTCCTAGAAATCAAATTTAATATAACAAAACAAGATTATTATTTTTAACTACATTTATATACCACCATTCTCATAGATTTGTTGAAAAATTGACTAAAAATAAAAGTGCACTAGAGGATAAACAAAGATTCATATGCAACTACTTGGCAAAAATTATTTTGTATATAAATGATGGTAACAATGTTCAAATGATTCCTGTGAAATACGACACTATTTGGAATCCTTACTAAGTTTTCAGCTTCAAGTGAGAATTTCGTAAGACCTTGAGGACAGTATTTTAATATACTTTTTCAAGCAAATATTTTTTAAGAAAAAGAATATTACTACCCTCCAGCATAAATAACTATTGTTTTTCCCCCACAGGGATTGTGAATGAAATGATCCAAATGTGTATTTTTTTGGGGGGGGGGGTGCTGTATTTAGTTTTCATTCAATTGTGTGTGTTTTCTTTATTTTTTATTATGTCACTGCATTATATGCTCTTGATTAAATAAAAAGAAATACCAATTAAAAAAACAACAACCCAAAACCCAAAGTGGAGGATAGGCAGTGTTTTATTTTTATTGCACAGGGCCACGCAGATGGACTTTTGAGGGAGGGAGTTGATAAGACCTCAGCAGATTCTTCATTACAGGTTAAATTATCAAAGCACCCAGAGACCTCACCCTCTATGCCATGAAACACAGGGCACTTCAACCAGACTGATATGGTCGCTCGAAGGTGAAATAAAAGCCTCTTCAGGGAAAGTTAGCCATTATTTCAACTTCAGCAGGAATCACAGAACGAGGAACGAGCGGGGAAACACGTCCTCAAGAAGCATTCGGAAACCTTTCTTGGGCCCTTGTTGTGGGGAGGCAGAAAGGACTCACAATAGTAAGCTGGCCAACTTCTTTGGAGAGTCTCTGGGCCTCGTCGATCATGGTTCCTCCCGGTTTCACTCGCACTGTGAGGGAGTCCACTTCCTTAGCCAAAGCCTGGCCAGCTTCCCGAGCCTAAGAGAGTAATAAAAATGTCTGAGCCCTTTCGGCAGAAACCATACAAAGGGCAAAAGGTTGTGTTTGCAATTCAAAGGGCGTAACCATTTTCAGTCACAAGCCTGTTGGGAGTTTATTTCAGGGGCTAGAGCCCTGGGCATTGTGCAATTACTAGATTAGGTTTATGTGACTGCTAATTAACTTTGTTGAGATAGAGATAGTATCTCAAATTATGCTGGATATTTGTCACCACTGATACATGCTGGCTCAGAAACCAAGCGAAAAATAGGGAGGCAGATCCTTTTCAGAAAGTGCCTTTGGGATTATTTGATATACCACACAGGGAACACACAATCCCCTCAGAAATTGTAGCCTGTGGCAAGAGAAAGACAAGAGCCTTCTGTGAAGTCAGTCTACTGGTCCATCTAGCTCAGTACTGACTGACCCTGACTGGCAGCAGCTCTTCAGGGTTTCAGGCAGGGGTCTCCTCCAGCCCTACCTGGAAGGACCAGGGATTGAACATGGGACCTTCTGCATGCAAGTGTGCACTCTGCTGCTGAGCTATGGTTTTTCGTTGCTGAGAGCCACCCTGAGAACATGGTCATAGGAAATATATGGTTTTAGGGAGGACACGGCTATAGGGAGCCATGACACACACAGACACACACCCCTCCCTATCCAGGCAAGCAAGAGGGATGACTTCAGTTCAAGGACACATTCCAGCTAGGCAAAAGCACTGAAGGAAGGGGTACAGAGCAAGGGCAGTGAGGAGTCTGGTCTGGGAAGAGTCCCAAGGGCCTGAGTTTCCTCAACTGTTTTAAACAAGTAGATAATTATCTGTGGCATTCATTCCACAAATTGTGGTTTTGCACAAAGATAAAAGGCACACGGGATGGATTAAAAAAAGAGAGAGGAGCCCTGATGAGTCTATTTGTTTTACTGATCTGCTCTTCATCTGATCGGTTCCTATCATAATGAGAAGCTGATCTCATTCCTTCTCGCCTGCTAGGCTCCATGCGACCGAAAGATGGAAGGGAGCCAATCCACTTTCTCCAGCTCTGGAGTAAGCTAGTATTTCAAAGACCTTGATGGTGGCACCAAATTAGAAAATCAGAGGACAAGAGAAAGTCAACTACTTCTAGACGAGGTTTCCGGTTATACAGTATGCCCATCGACGCTCCTCAGCAAAAAGCCAGGTCCTTTTTAACAAATGTAAAGAAAAAGCTTGGGCTGTCACAAATTTCTGCCACACTTTTTATGTATACTCAAAGCAGACGATCAAAAGTGTCCAGAATAGCCAACTGTGTGAACAGGCCTAGCAGCTGCTGGAGCAGCTTCTTGCTGGAAACCGCGGGAGGGGAGGGTGCATTTGTGCTCATGTTCTGCTTGCATCCGGCTGGCCACAGTGAGAACAGGATTCTGGATTAGATGGGCCATTGGCCTGATTCAGCACTCGTATGTCCTTACTTAGGAAGCACCCTAAACAGCTTGATGTTTACCACTCAAGTATGCAGTACTGTTTTCTGCATGATTTGTGTGCTACATCTGGGAACCTGTGGCCCTCCAGATGCCGAATGGGGGGGGGGGAGACTCCATTTCTTATGAGCCTCAGTTCATGTCAGGGAAGATGGTTGTCACAATCCAGCGACACTTGGGGGCAAGGGGAGAAGAAGCTCCACTCCTCTGACCTAGGAACAGTATGCAAATAGCATTCTACATCAAAAAGGTTGTCCGAATCTGCTTGGACCAACAGAAGAATTAAGCTCCAGTTGCAGGAAATCAGTAGCTGTAAGAGCAGAGCAAGCACATAATTGCCTACTCTGGCTTCTCGCTGCAAGATGTGCTTTGAGTTATCGCCGTAGCTGCTTCCATCTGCTTAGCAAACACAAGCCTGAATGAGAACAGCTCCCTTCAGAGATAAACATAAAAGGGAGCTGCAGGTGAACATGAACCACTGACACAAAGCCGCCTCGGGTCAGCGCTTTCCGTAATCTGGGCCAGCCTGCCCTGAAGCTTTCTCTCCTCCGTGGCAGGCTGAACCTTGTCAAAAATGTAACAGTGGAGGAGATGACTAGACAAGCAGCACAAGTGCCAGAGCAAAAATACGAATCTTGGGAATAATGTAATCTTTTGCCACCAACAGCCAAGGGGAAGGCAGAAGACAATGCTGCTTGCCCACCTAGCAGGCACCTAAGTTAACGGGGCCTTTTTGCTCTGAAGCCCCCAGATGCGGTTAGTGGTCAGCAAGAGCCAGAGCAAAAAAGAAATGACCACCCAAGTTTGAGGGGGTGAGGAAAGAGAGTGAAGAGGGGTCAAGGGAATTGAAGTAAGAGAAGGACAAGGAGTTATTAGTCAAAAGCTAGCTAATGTGGAATGCTATGACCCTGTTTCAAAAAGGAAGTGGAGTACTACGAAAAGCAGTGGTAGAAAAGGATGTTGAAAGAGCACCGTTTGTGTCTCACAATGTGCTTGCTCAGTCCTGGAAGACATCTCCTTAATGGTCAGAGCCAGAGAGAGACCTGTATGAAGCTTCCACTGATCAGGCAGAGAAGCTGCTATGGCCTGCAGAGCTCCTTGTTTGCTTATACACTCTCTCTGTGGTCTACCCTACTCGCCACCCATACAGATTGACCCCACTTCCTTTCACAATCACAGCCTCTTCACAATGAATGATAACACAAAGGAGGTGAACTTGTTTGATTGATTGATTCTGAGTTGCTGAATTTGGAGATGGCGAGGGTGAAGCAAGGGCATAAGGTTCTGGCATTCCTGCCGTGAGATCAGGGGTGAAGGCCAACCAGTGCATCTGCTTGTGAGCAGCAGAATAGAGGCAACCGGTGAAAAATAATTGCAAGTGTTTGTGATTGCGGCAGGCAGCAGGTGAAGCATTCTAGGAGCCCTCTAAAGATCATGCAGTGAAGCAGAGCAAAACAGCAGCAGACAACCTGTGCACATCTGCAACATCAGACAAAAGCAATCTAGCCTTACTTGCTTGGCTTGCTCTCTGGTCACTGCAACAATATGGCTGATTCCTTTAACCAGCTGCCGCTCAGAAACGATAGTGAAGTCTTGTACATCTCCTGTCTGCAGAAGGTGCCTAGACAGGAGAAACAAATGGCAGGTGTCAGCATTGCCATCAAATTCCCTTTTTTATTTTGGAAAGGGGTTATAAGTCGATGGAAGAGTACAAGTGTTGTGTACGTAAAGGTTTCAGAGTGAACCCCTACCATCTCTCCTGTTAAAAAGAATTCCTGGTAACGGGTGGGAAAGACCTTCAGGAGACACTGTCAGTCAAGGAAGTCCGTAGTGTGCTGAAGAGAGAGCATATCCTGGCATCTCACACCAGCTGTTTACTACATGCAATGTCACAATTGTGCTCTTTGGATTTCAAATGCTTGCAATGTCACAATTGTGCTCTTTGGATTTCAAATGCTTGCAATGTCACAATTGTGCTCTTTGGAAAACGTACATACCGTATTTTTTGCTCTATAAGACTCACTTTTTCCCTCCTAAAAAGTAAGGGGAAATGTGTGTGCGTCTTATGGAGCGAATGCAGGCTGCGCAGCTGTCACAGAAGCCAGAACAGCAAGAGGGATTGCTGCTTTCACTGAACAGCGATCCCTCTTGCTGTTCTGGCTTCTGAGATTCAGAATATTTTTTTCCTTGTTTTCCTCCTCCAAAAACTAGGTGCGTCTTGTGGTCTGGTGCGTCTTATAGAGCGAAAAATACGGTACTTTATGCTCCCTGGTACTCAAGTAATTCATTTGCTGGAGATGATAAACAGCCAAGGTGAAAACAATAAAAAATATAATTCTGCATTTCAACAGCATTTTTAAAAATCAGCCCCTTTGCCAATATAGCAAGAATGAATCACCTTCATGTTACTACTGAAGCTACAAAGAAATAGGAAGTAGCTGATCCACAAGAAAGCATTTAGTAACTGCTAGGTATGGTTCTTTTAATCAACAAACAATACTTGCTGCTTATAAGGTGGTCAAAAATCGTATGTAAAACTGTATCAAAGCAATGATGCAGACGCTGGCTTTCCCCTTGGGCCTGAGGACAGCTATGATTAAGGAAGGGGAAAGAGAGCCAGTTCAGAGGCACCCAGTAAAGGGTTGCTGGAAAAGATTTCTCTTATCTGAGAGAAACTAAGAGGAAGGATGGCACTTACGTTCCGCAGCAGAGCTCCACGGAGGTGGACGTGGCATCTTTAGACTTCGCAGCCAGCACTCTTTCCACTGGAACCCCTATGGATACTACTCGCACCAGATCTGGGTACACCTGAAAAAGGGGAGGGCAGGAAGGAAGGAAGGATTATCTGCAGTTATAAGGCTGTGGCAAACTAAACCAAAAGAAGCAGCTACATACTGCAGCCTGGTATGGTAGACAGAGGTGGCCAGGGTATAGCACGCAGGCTGGAAGAGGAAGGATGGAGTGTGCTGCCTCTCCTAACATAACAAAAGTCTGCTAGAATCAGGCTAATGGCCCATCTAGCACAGCATCTTGCTCTCACAGAGGCCAACCAGATGCCTGTTGGAAGCTCACAACCAAAAGCACGGGAGTACTCTGCCAACCTGCAATTCAAAGCAAGTGGAGATAGAACATAGCCACTGTGACTACTAATGTGGAGGTACGGCTTGGAGTCACAGTGGCTATGTTCTATCTCCAGTTGCTTGGAATTGCAGGTCGGCAGAGTCCAGCTGTCGAATCCTCTTTTACAGCCATCCAAGTTGGCGGCCATTACTGTCTCCTATGGGAGCGAGTTCCACAGTGAATGACGACTTCCTTTCACCTGTCCTGAATCCTCCAACCATTAACTTCCTTGGCTGTCCACGAGTTCTAGGGTTGGGACAGAGGGAGAAAAACTCCTCTCTGCCCACTTTCTCCATGGCATGCATCATTTCATGAACATCTATCATGTCGCCTCTTACTCGCTTTTCCTCTAAACTCAAATGGTTGCAGTACTGCAACCTTTCCTCATAGGGGAATTTCTCCATCCCCTTGATCACTTGGGTTGTGCTTTTCTGAACCTTCTTCCAACCCTGCAGTATCCTTTTTGAGGAGAAGTGACCAGAATTGTACACAGAACAAGTGTGGCTGCCCTGTAGATTTGGGTAACAGCATTATAATTTTGGCAGTTTTATTTTCAGCCCCTTTCCTAATGACCCCTAGCGTAGAATTTGCCCTTTCCACAGCTGAAGCACACTGAGTCAAGCAGAGAAACCAAGTAGATTATGGGGGGAGGGAAGCCCCTTCCACCAGCCTCCAGAGGTCTAATAAATCATTTTTGCAGGCTACTTTGTGGGGTTATTTACAAGGCTAGGATACAGCACCGCAAAAGCTGCATAAAGGTTGTAAACTGGTGCCAGATTGTGCTGTTATGTGAAGAAGTGCTTACGACTGGCCCCTAATGCTGGGCAGTTTCCCTGAGTGACATCAATTGTCACCCCACCAGCTGCATGGTTGCCACTGGTCACTGTCCTCCCCGACTTACTTCATTTAGTTTCCGGAGTCCTTGCACAGCACTCGCCAGCTTGATGGGGGCTTCTCCGGTATAGACCACCTCATTCCTTTTGATCACCTCCTGGATCACACTTTCTACGTCTAGCAGCTGCTGCATCGTTATGGGAGCCTGGTGAAGCAGGTGACATTTTCATCAGAATGATGCAATGTTACGCGACATGAGGAATTTAGTACTGTAAGATGGCTAGAGTCCGGAGGAATAGGTGTCTGGTCTCCAGGGTTCTATTTTGCGTCATACTTTTATGTTTCAATTTCCCCATCTACAAAATAAAGTTCTCAATGCTGATGTCCTGAACCACAGTTTTTTGAATACTCATAATCATCTTAGGCTAAGAAAAATATTGGAATTTAAATCAGTTCCTTTATTTGCTTTAGTAAAAGCACAGAGCTTCCATCTGAGGTTGGGCGAAGTCTACTTCTCTGCAGATTATCAGATATTGGATTATCGCGCTCATTGCTGGCTGAGACCCTATTCTGCAGTTCCAGACTCTAAAATTAGATCCCGTGAACCACTCTTCCTCACTCTCTCCAGCTCTGTGGCTCACACAACAGTCTCTTCCACTTGAACTCACATGGAAACAGTCAAGCAAGCAAATGCAGTAGCAAGCCCCTTTCTCCGTTTGTTAATTTACCACAAAGGGACACATGGGTCAGGATTACCAGCAGTTATATGTTCCTCCACCAAGGGAAGCACATTCTAGGCCGTCAGTAGTTTTAAAGGACCCTATTCACCATGGAGCTCTTCTGATAAGTTTACCATAGCCAGGCTAGAGTTAGCCTGGGGCTCACAGAACGCAAAGCAACAATCAGTCCAGTCCTAAAGCAGTAGTGGCCAGACTCCAGAGTTGCCAGAAGAAGAAAGGAGGTGCTGGGCTGATGCCTGCAGCACAACTTCCCAGATGAGCCACACACCCTGTTGCCCTCACTGCTCTAATGTGAGCAATTTGGAGACCCCAGTAGTCACCTTGGTGCTGATGGAGAATCGAAGATACTCAGCAGTCACATGGGACCCCTGTTGCTCTGTACCATCTCCCAAGACCTGGCGAAGCGCAAAATTTAGCAGGTGGGTGGCTGTGTGGTTTGTCATGCAGGCCAGCCTCTGGGCCTGAAAGCAAACAAAAACACAATGTTTGGGGTGAGAAAGGAGTACTAGTGGACATTGCCTTGTTTTCCTGGACAGGGGTAGAAGAATATGAAGATCCAGGGTTGGGGGACGGGGGAGAAAAGGAGGACACAATGAATGCATAGCACTAGCAAACTGAACTTACAAATTCATAAATCATGGTGCCTTATATTAAGTCAGACCTTGGCTATTCTGGCTGGCTCTTAGGTGGGGTTTTTCGCCAGTCCCAGTAGTTGGAGACTGCAGAGACTGAACCCAAGAGCTCCTGCATGCACAGCATGCTGTCTTGTCCATGAGCTGTGTGCCCATCTCCACCACTACCAAGATTTGACACAGCTGTATGCAAGGGGACAGTGCCTGCCCTATAGTGAAGTCACACCTGAGAATGAACTACCTTGCTGGCTATGGAAAGGTAGGGGAGGGAGAGAGTCAGTCTTCTAGAGTACAGCCAAAGAAAACTGAGTCCTTGTTATATCCGCAACACTTGTTTCCCAATAAATTCACTAGATAAGCAGCAATTAATTAAACCCCCTGATAGCCCAAACACCAGCCATCGCTGGTTTAACACCCCACCACCTGAGCTAAATAATAAAAGCAAGCTTGGCTTAAAACAGCCTAAAAGATTCCGCATTAACATATGGGAAATCCCTGACATGACATTTCACTTCTGCTACAGAGCTTATTCCTCAAAAGGGACTATAAATAGTAACCTCCCTCAAAGGAAACAAGGATCAAAACCACTTTACCTATTAGAAGTAAATGATTCATGAGAAGGATTTCATTGTTTTGGAAGAACTGAGTTACAGTACATTAAACTCCCCCCGCCCCGAGCCAGCAACCCAGCATACAAGCCCACTTTGAAGCATTTAACAGAACTGCTGGATTAATTAATAGTCCAGTTCCCATCCATGTTTGCTTCAAAGTAAAGTCCATCCAATTCTCCCTAGTAAATGTGCCTAGGATTGCAGCTGGAACTCTGGTGTCTATTGTGCTGGGAACAAGGAACACTTCCACTGAGAAATCCATTTTTGCATATCACCCATTTTAGTGGGGTGTGCAAAGGGGAATTCTTGGAGATCTCGATTCCTGGATTTCTTAGATACAAATTAAGCTGCAACATCTATGTTTGCTAAGAATTATAAGAGAGAGAGAAAGTGTGGTCAGAGGTAAAATTCTGTATCTTCTGTATCTTGGTCCCCAGAATCCTCTCTCGTGGTTACAAAACAGTATTTTCTTCACTACTTTCCTACCCAATATGATCTGCTTACATGGCATATGTGCCAGTCATGATGCACAGCACAGAACCAGAAACTCTCTGCCATCTCCTGGCAACGACAATTACCTCATCCACAAAGAGCTGCACTTGGTCCCCGACCTTCAGGCTTTCAGAGACAATCACTTCGTGTACCACATAGCCACCAGATACTTGTACAGATACCACAGGGAAAAGCATGTCCTCAAAAGGAGAAACAAGACAAATGGGAGAGTTAGCACAAATTCTCGATTCTCTTCCCAGTATGTGTTTTCCAGGGGAATAAAGGGAATTCAGGTCACTCTGGCAAGCTTGTAAAAAATATAGCAGTCTCTTAGATTCACCTCTGGGACAAACACAAAACGAGCTGCAGAAGAGACAGGCTTGCCTGTGCTCAGCATTAATGCTACAACAACAGTCTGGGTGTCTCATGTTCCTTGCCCCCCCCCCCAACCTCCCAAGGAGTCACATGACCAATGAATTCTCTAGCATTTTTCCCAGCAGTGAGGATTTGCAGCAACCTCAAATGGCCCGTGCTCAAGAGTGATCTGCTTGGCTCACTCAGGTATGATATCAATGAATGTGTAGGGGAATTCCAGTCAACCCTCCACGAGAGCAGGATCATCTACAACAAAGAGCTGACTTAGGGAACAGAGGAAATAATTCACTCTGCTATTGAAGTGGTGACGGTGCATTAACCTAGCTACAAAGTAAGAGCATCGGAATTCCCTTAGAGCACTGCTATCAAACAATAGCTTAACCCTCTTCCTTTCCTAGAGCTCACACAGTGGCTGAGACACAGAGAAGAAAGCCTAGGCAAAGACAAGATGCTGCTCAGTGACTGGAGCCAGGGCACAGAGTCCTCTTCAGGGAGGTCATGCCCAGCCTAACAGAACAGGCAGGATGCTCAGGAGGCACCTGTTTCAGGCCTGGCCAGTGAAGAGCCTTACCTGCTGTGCTGCATGCAGCATGTAGCCTTGGTCAGGTGCCTGGCCACCCTGCTCAGCATGGAAGCAGGTTCTGTCTAGAAGGACCCCACACTGTTGCCCTCTGCCAACTTCCTTTTGGAAAGACCCATCTCTGTACAGCATCAGGACAGTGGCTTGACATGGCTGGAAAACTGCAAAGAGGTAAAAGAAAATCATACCCCATCCTTCTCCTAGGTAGACATGTGCTTGGGCCATCTGGAACCCAAAACGGCCAGCCAATGCACTGCCCTTAACGTATTTATAGATTCAACTGCAGAATATGCAGGAAAGCTCCCAGTTATTTTAGAGTCAGGTACTTCACTGTAGGAGGATAAAAGAACACAGAGCCCCCAGGAGATATTCCTTGGAAACCCAAACTGCTATTCCACCAATCCGAATTCAGGGTGACTGAAGCTCATCCATGTTGTGCTACACAGGAATTCAGAACAGAGCCTTAGTATGACTTGTTATATTTGTTCATCTGCCTCAGGACTTCCTATGACTGGCAGTGGCTCTCGAGGGTCTGAGGCAAAGGTCTTTCACATCTCCTGTTACTCAGTCCTTTTGTACCTGGAACACCTTCAAAGTGCAGCGTGATGGCAGAGACAATACCTTAGTACCTTGCCCTCCACCCCAAAGATTTGGCGGAGAGGTTTTAGGCTCATTTACATCATGTTCTGCTTGGGAGACACTCTATGAGATTTGAGCAACTTTGAAACTCCACGTGCCCACCAGAAACAGAGCCTCACCCGTCTCCTATTGTGGGAAGACAGAGTCCTGGCAACCTCAAAACGGGTACATCCCTTATATAGGACAGTCAAAAACGTTATTACAATCATCTGTAACAAGAAAGCCCCTAAATAAATATATTGGACTGTACAACTGCACTGAGAACGGTACTGAGAACGGCAGCTGTGGTCAACCTGACAGGCAATACTCTCATTGTCTTTCTCCACAAACAGCCCTTGGCTGAGTTTTGAAACCACTGCCACAGATCAGTTGTTAAGGATCATTCTGCCTTAAGCCAAGCAATTATTTAACAATGAGAGGCAACAGCAATGAGACAAACGTAAATGGATTATGCAAACCCATTCAGCCTTTACTCTTCTGTGACAGTGATTTCTAAACCCACTTTGCGTTATGTATGAAACAGTGACACCTTGAGGCCTGCTGCAGTAATGGCAAACACCCAGCTAGCATCAACCAAAGCCGTTTTTTCCGCCTGCCTGAAAGAAACCTGCTTAAATTGCTGTCCGTCAATGCAAACACTCTGCTTTATATTGTCCGACAGATTTGTATCTAGCTCAGTTTGGCAGGAGTTTAACAATCAGATACAGCAACCTATTATCTAATAGCACTCCCTGACGTGCCGCTTTTGCTGCTATGGACACAAACCAAGCAGCAGGATGGCAGCCTGAGTGTATATTTTAACCCTAATGGTCATGGCCACTGTTTGCTACTCCGCCACATTACACTATGCACTTTCCCCCTAAAGTGAGCTAGGAGTGGCCAACCAATGTGGTGCTCTCCAGATGTTAGACTACAACTCCCATCATTCCTTTTCACAGGCTTTGCTGCCTGGGGCTGATGGGAGTTGGGGTCCAACAACATCTGGAGGGTACTATGCTGGCTACCCCTGGACAAAAGTGTTGAACCACGAACTGGGACACCGGTGTTCAAATCCCCATTCAGCCATGAAGCTCACTGGGAAACCTTGGCAGCGGGATGCAAATGTACTCAATAAAACGCCCACAAATCTCCCTGCTGGAAAATATGTGAAAACTGGCTTTTTCAGAGACTGGTTGCCACTTTGCTCTGCTTTCTAATAAGGGATACTGGAGGACTATAACGCTTTAAACAACGGCTAACATTTACCCAACAGTCATAGATTTAGTATGTTGTGTTCATACTTTTTGATACTCAGGAAGTACAGACTTCAGCATGTAAATTGCTTCCCTAACAGACAGGAAACGGCACAGAACACATATATGTATGATACACATGAACCAGCAGCCTGCTAACTTTACAGCAGATTATGGGTATTACTTTGGTGAGCTGTGGGAGCCTAAGCAGTTTCTGTTTGGCCGTAGGAAGAGGTCGACTTTAGTTTATAAAGCAGACACAGTGTGTTCTCCACACGACAAATTAACAAATATGCCAGACATATATAAGGTGAGAAGTTTCTTGGATACAAATCTGAAACCCCCATTTCTCCAGAGTGCTTTTCCATACACCTTGTTCAAGCACGGTTAGACCTTACCATATCTGCCATCCTGCCCAAGTTCATAGGCAAACTTTGGAGAGTCGTCAGTAGCAGGCACCTCAGCCTGCCTCAACTTGGCCAATGAATGCAGGTCCAGGTGCATCCCAGCTCTCTGCTCCTGTTGCGGCTGAGATTTGCGCTGTGGGGAAAGAAAGGGTGCAATTGGGAGACTGCTCAAGTGCACCATTTAAAACAAGCATAGGGAAACTCCGGCCCTCCAGATGTCTGGCACTACAATTCCCATCATCCCTAGCTAACAGGGCCGGTGGTCAGGAATGATGCGAATTGTAGTCCCAAACATCTGGAGGGCCGGAGTTTGCCTATGCCTGATTTAAAACAACAGCAACAGTATCTGAAGTCTTGAGGGATCCCACAAACCATCTGGCATTAGGTCCCCTATTTGGACTCCTGAGAGTCAGTGGCCCTAAAAAACCAAGTTTGCAGAGATTCTCCACATAATTCCCACTTCAGCTTCCCTTGCTGCTGTGCAGCCCTATGAGAGGAAATAAAAATCCAAATGCAACAGCCATTTCAAAGAGCAGCCCAGAATAAGAAAGAAGGCTGGATATTTTGTACTGTTGATCAAACTTCTTGTGACCACTGACTTTGGTTTGATCTCTGACAGAATTTAGATTTCTGAGGGTATTTTACAATGAATCTTGTTCACAGATTTTGGACTATTACAACACACTGAGGGGCGTCTTTAGAGGGCCTTATACAGCAGCCTCTACAACTCCCATGCTCCTTGACCACCAGTCATGCTGCCTGGGAATGACGGGAGTCCAACAACATATGGGCGGCCACAGGTTTGCCAGCCCTGCCTTATAATTCCTGAAAAGTATTATTATTATTATTATTTATTGTCTATTGAATGTATATCCTGCCCATCCTCCGCAAGGAGCCCAAGGTGGCAAAAAGATACACAATTTAACCACAAAAACATTCTAAGACAGAACAACTGCAATTAAAAACTTCTAAAAGCAGTTATTTTAAATTCATTTCTCCCCATACAATGGTCTTGGGGTTCCCAGGAACAGTATTCTTCGGTCACTAAAGACCTGTGAAAACAATTCCTCCTGAAAATTAATCAGGACCAAGACAGGTGCGCCTCACTAGGCATTCCACCACCAGGGAACTACCACTGAAAATGAATGCCTTGAAGGACAGTAGTCAGAGGGAATGAAGTCTGAGGTAGTTTAATGTGACGCACAAAAGAAGAGAAATCTGTGCCTTACCTCAGCATCTTCCCGAGCCAGATGGTCCAAAGCAGCAACGTCCAGCTGGACTCCCTTCTCCTTCAGCATCAAACCAACGAGATCCAGCGGGAAACCCAAATTGCTATGGAGAGACCAAGCAACCTCCACTGCAGGCAGAAGTAAGATCAACGGAGGAGCGTTAGTTTATTTAAAATATTTGCAGGCCACCTTTAAGGATTGAACACGCTCAAGGTGGCTTCCAGCAGATAAATTCATTAGGAGAAACAAGCAATTATCTCTTCAAATGCAGTGCGTTTGGGAGAGAAAGTGCACTGGTAGTGGAGAAACTGCGGTCAGTCAGAGAGCTATTGGCTGCTTGTCTGCCTGCCTTCAGAATGTAAAAAAGAAAAGTCTTGTCAGATGAAACAAAACTCTGTCTGAAAATATCATCTTGCTCTTTGTATTCCCAACTGAGCACTGCGCTGCATGTACCATCTCATCAGGAGGTCTGTTCTGACCATGTAGGATGCAGGCCTTTCATGTGGCAGCGCCTAATCTTTGGCGCTCCCTCCTGTTACATCTCAGACAGGCCTCGCTCTTGTTTTTTTCAGCACCTATTCACAAACTTCCTTTTTTCAACAAGCCTTTTAAGTGGACATTCTTATCCTAGGTTCTACCTGTATAGAAACTATTTTATTGTTTTGTTGTCTTGTTGCTAAGTTAGTTCCAGGTGTTGCACAGGATGTGATTCATAAATGAAATGAAATGAATGAATTATCCAGCCCAGCGTTCCATTTCCAGCATTGGCATGGTAGATGCTTCTGGACATTTGCAAGCAGGGTTTGAAGAGCATCCCCCATTGTTTGTCCCCAGCACATGTTATTTGGGTGGATACTGCCTCTCTCACTTAGCCAACATGGCCAACATCCACGAACAGGCCTATCCTTTTCGAGGGTGTGTGCCATAAAGCCACCTAAGCTAGTGGCTTAATAAAACCACTCTGGGGTGGAGGGGATGTATCAGCGACTCATAATGCTTAATACTTAACTGGGAGACAGAAAGGAACAAGTCTGGGACCTGAAGTTCAACAGAAATCAGTGGCAAAGTTCTATTGCTGAACAAGTAAGCTGTGCCTTCGGTTACAGACGGTGTGTGTTTAATTGCAAGGACCAAAAAGGCTGGGCAACTCAAAAGCCAGGCAGCTTAAAAATGGGACCAGATTGCAAGTGATGACTGCATTTTCTCTTCTCCTTCAGCCATCAAGAGGAAGAAGAAAAAAATACTTGCCTGGGAAGACTTTGGAATGATCCATCTGTTGGAGGGTTCTGTTTATAATGCGGCGCCCCCGCAGAAGGGAAGAGAGAAAGGCACCCTCGTGCTCACTGATGATATTCATAATCTGTTGGGAGATCAGAGCCAGATTCAGGAGGCAGTTAAACCAATTATTCCAAAGAGCTCCAAGAGATACGGAAGTGTTAAAAGGCAGTGTCCAGTGTGGTGTAGTGGTTAAGAGCGGTAGTCTCGTAATCTGGGGAACTGGGTTCGTGTTTCCGCTCCTCCACATGCAGCTGCTGGGTGACCTTGGGCCAGTCACACTTCCTTGAAGTCTCTCAGCCCCGCTCACCTCACAGAGTGTTTGTTGTGGGGGAGGAAGGGAAAGGAGAATGTTAGCCGCTTTGAGACTCCTGAAGGGGAGTGAAAGGCGGGATATCAAATCCAAACTCTTCTCTTCTTCTTCTTGGCGGGGACCCAAATGCATCAGGTGATAAGCTATTAATGAGATTGGACCTGAGACACCAAGGGCTCCTCCTATCGCTCTGAATATGTGGAGTAAAAGTGTCACTCATGACTGTAGTGCAGTGGTGTCTCATTTGCTTAAACCACTTGCTTAAACCACTGCCCTTTATGCAGCCCTGTGATGAGCCGATGGGGTGTCAGCTTTTGGAACAGGCCAGAAATCCAATTTACTGAATATTATGTACATGTGGAAGGAAAGAAGCCTGTGCAGGTAGGGGAAAACAGCAAGTAAGTGCATTGTGTGTGTATGCCTGGGTTCAAACAGAAGGGGAAAGGATGTAGGTTAGGATTGGGGGACCAGCACACAAGATGTTGTTGGACTCCAGTTCCCATCAGCCCCTGCTAGCATGAACAATCATCAGGGATTATGAGGACTATAGTCCAACATCATCAGGAGGGCCACAGGTTCCGCAACCCTACTGTAGGTTTTGCTTGGGTTTTTCTATAGCAAAACTGGTTGCTTGGAAATAGGGTTGAAGCATAGCTCTGCTAACTGTGCCTGTAAGATACTTCATTTCACTTATTTCTATGTACACTAGAATTTGCAACACTAGATTGGACGCTAGCAGAAAAAGCCTCTGCTCTGGAAGAAAGAGCTGAATTGTACAGAATATTAAGAACGTTTGGGCTTTTAGGTGCACCTGGTCAGCTTTAGTAAGCGTGGTCAGCTGTGGTAAGAAGCAAACTACAGAGCCTGCTTTCAGATTAATTACACGTGGGAATTATCAACCTGCACCTACTCAGTGTGTTACATTTATTCCTGCTCCCAGCTGCTCTCCTTTAGCCACCTCCCAATGAGAAGGGGGGGAGATCACTTCTTTAGTAGTGGAAGCTCCTGTGCAACATATTCAACTGGAGAGAATTCGGGAGAAAACTTAGGCAAGATGTTCCTGTACACCACCATCCAGTGAGAATAGTTCCTATACTTTGTGCAACCGGCAGTAATTACCAATTAGACACGAGTTTTGACCCACTGGTTCCAGTTGCTCACCGTGTCTGTATCCTTCCTTAGCTCCGGATAGGCATCTCCCTGCAAAGGAAGAATGACGGACTCTCAGAAGCAGAGCCTCCAGCCCCAGCCCTCCTCCCCATGCACTACCAAGTACACAGCTTTGCTACTTACATCAGTGGCAGGAACTATCCTGTATAAGCAGGATATCTGAACTTGACAATTTAAGCTTTGGTTTGCACAATGACCACCCACGGCCTTTAAACTCCCCCACCTTTCAACTCCTTTCTTCCCCCTTAATGAGAGCGTGGCTTCAGTCAAAGAAGCGGAACCCTGTAGGCACAGCCCAAGTTTCCTCATTCCAAATCCCCTGACCAAAGCACCTCTCAGGCACACTTCTCTGCCATGAAGTGCTTTGTGGATTTTGCAGTGAGGCTATGAAGAGCATCTGTTCCACGACGCACCTAGGGGGACTGCTGCACCAGTCTGTTTTCCCTAGTATGGAAGGTTGTATGGGAAATCCATCCAGAAGACAAAATGAGGAGTTAGGGATGGTTACCCTTCCTGCCTCTGTTCCTTCCCCCTCCCTTATCCTTGTTAAGTTTTTGATGGTGTGAGAACAGTCTTTGGTGTCCTAATCAGTTGGGAGGAGGTGAATCCCCCCGCACAGCTGCCTTAATCAGCCTGGGAGGATAGTGCTGGAAACCTTTGATGTTGAAAATTGCTGTGGGAAAGCGAGGCATTGGGAGGAGGTGGCTATCTATAAAATCGGATGGTTTGGGCAGAGTTTTTCAGAAGCTCGTGCATGGACTGAGGCTGCTTCTTCTTTGCTGCTTCTTGAGGGCTTTCAAGTGGCAGACAGAAGTGCTTGCTTGGTATGTATATATCGCTAGCTGTTTAGAAGTAAAATCTTCTTCTCACTCACTTGTGTTTTGTACTGCTTCTGAATCTCCTTTAAAAGAACCACCTTGCATTTGGCAAAACAAAGGTCTCCCTTGGATGGCATCTGAAGAAGCTTTTGTCCTCACATACAACCCCCTCTGCTTTGTCACAACTCCAACAACTCTATCGACAGCTGCAGTTATTGAAACATTAAGGAACAGACTCTTTGTAGCTCAGTAAGGTGTCACCAGCGTTTATCAGGACCTAAAGCAAACAGTTACCACTCCCCCCCCCCCCAATGTGAAATAAATAAACGATCTCATCGGTACTGGGCCTATCATTTCAAGAAACTAGGTTGCTCATCCTGTTACTAGGTGTGTACTCTTGGTCTACACATGAACCAGGGAAATTGCTATAACATTTGGATGGGAACCCGGCTAGAAACAAGTGCCTCTCCCAGGAAAATTCTCGGTTACCAGAATTTCCACCACAACAGGAACCAAGCTGGCCAGGAACCCAGGTGGCGCCTGGAGAACTTCAGAGCAAAACCGCACAGCCCTGCGCAAGATCTGGCGAAGGACAAGCCTGCAGGGAAAAGAAATTTCAAGAACAGCTAAGTGTTCTTGGTCAGAATGCTGTTCTTTTTCTAACCAGCCTCCCAACCAGGTAGCGCAGTTAGCCAGTTTTAGACACCAGACTTTAATGGCCGTATGCCCCCACGGCATTCCTCTTTACATGGCAAATGAGTACTCTCTCACTTATCACAAAATGTAGTAAGCCAGCCAGGCTATCTTTGGGGACACCTTCTAATTTTGCTGAATGGCGTGTTGGTCTCCCGCCCCAAAGCCTTGCCCTGCTCCCAACGTTCAAACACCCCACCAATAAGATCCCATTAATATTTATCCTTCGGATTCCCCTTGACTCATCACCGATTATCCTCCTGCATGCATCTCACACCTGTCACATCGACAATCGATTCTTCTGCCTCCTCCACACTTGGTTTCCTGACGGCAGTCAAGAGCGTAGTCTCTCTGTGCCAGGAATGGGGAACATGTAGCCCTCCAGATGTTGTTGGGACTCCAGTTCTCATCAGCTGCAGGCAGCATGCCTACAGTCATGATGCAGTCCAACAACATCTGGAGGGCCAGAGGTTCCTCTCCCCTGCTCTATGTCCACTTTAGACTCTGCTTCTTCACTCCAGAATCTCCTCCTCTTCCAAAAGTCCCCATCTTGCTGAAGCCTCCTTAAGCTCCCCCCTTAAGTTCAGAGCCATTTCTCTGCCCCAACCAACCCTTGTGATTGTGCTTCTTCCTTACTCGGCACCAGACATGCCTGGGTAAACACCATCGGCAATGCAGACGGACAAGGTGCGCACGTGATCTGCCACCACTCTGTAGGCCATGTCCACGCTCCCAGGGTCAGCTTCTCCAACCAAGCCTCGATATCTGGGCCCACCACAGCCCTGCAAGACAAATATATTTTTAGGAAGCCTGAACAGGGGAGCTGCACAGAAAGCTTCATAGCACTGAATACTGCAGATGTCTCCTTCAAATGATCATTGCTTTTCTGTAACATTTGTTTAAAGTCCTCTGGAAGTTCTTTAAAAGTACAAGATAGAAGCTACCATGCCAAACAAAGGCATAAGCCTCTTGGAAATATAATTGTAAAACCCGCCCACCCAATTCAAGATCCTTGCGTCCTCTTTGTACAGTGGTACCTCGGGTTACAGACGCTTCAGGTTACAGATGCTTCAGGTTACAGACTCCGTTAACCCAGAAATAGTACCACGGGTTAAGAACTTTGCTTCAGGATGAGAACAGAAATTGCGCAGCAGTGGCGCAGCGGTAGCAGGAGGCCCCATTAGCTAAAGTGGTACCTCAGGTTAAGAACAGTTTCAGGTTAAGAACAGACGTCCAGAACGAATTAAGTTCTTAACCAGAGGTACCACTGTACACAGTTCCATTTGTCTCTCTGAAAATAACTCAGGGTGCTGGGCAGGAACTGTCATGGCTGTGTCTCTTGGCCCTTTACAGCTGCAGTCCTATTCTCACTTACCCAGGAGTAAGCCCCATTGAGCCCAGTGGGAATTATTTCCACGAAGGCATGTGTAAGAATGTGCTGTACAGTGGTACATCTAGTTACAAACTTAATTCATTCTGGAGGTCCGTTCTTAACCTGAAATTGTTCTTAGCTAGAGGCGCGCTTTCGCTAATGGGGCCTCTTGCTGCTGCTGCTGCGCCGCCGGCACACGATTTCCGTTCTCATCCTGGGGCAAAGTTCTCAACTCGAGGTAACTCTTCCAGGTTAGCGGAGTTTGCAACCTGAAGCGTTTGTAACTCAAGGTACCACTGTAAAGCATAAAGAGATTGTTGTAGCTCTGCTGTCAGAAGCAGGATGTCTCTGAATACCAGTCACTGCAAATCAGAAGCGGGCAGCATTGCTGTTTCACTGAGGCTTCCCACGGGCATCTGGCTGGCCACTGTGAGAACAGGATGCTGCACAAGACGGGCCCTTGGGCCTGATCCTGCAGCACATTCTTTGTTGATTTAGTTAGGAAACTGCTAGGGAACTCATTTCCAGACACAGAAGGAGGGCCAGCAACACTTTTTTAGCTCTCGAGAGCTGCACTTTTCCATCCAGGAAAGAAATGTCACATTGAAAGGGCTGGCAAACTGTCGCTGCCATCTCCCCGAGCCCTTTTAGGGTTTTGACCAAGAAGCAGCTGCAACTGCTGTTCTTTTCACCTTAGAAATGACTGCTCTGGTGTATCACAGCTGCTCAAACTATCTCTCCTAGTTATAAAGAGCCGTGCAGCTAGGAGTGTTCCCCACCCCCCCACAACCAAATGAAAAACCACCAAGAGACCAGGAACTGCCATTTCTCTGCTCACCCAGAAGCGGCTAATGTTGCTAGGTATGTAGCTTTTACATATAAACCCTCTGAAGTTTCAGTTTGGCTTCCCCTGGCAACTGATCATCACCTTGTGGATGGCATCCAGGATAGGAGTGAAGAGGTCGGTGTCGTAATTGGAGCGCTTGTTCTGGAGAATGGTCATCAACCTTTCCAGACCCATTCCTGTGTCCACATGATGCTCAGGCAGCTGCTGCAGACTCCCATCAGCCTCTCTGGCAATAGACCAGTCAGTAACCAAAGAGGGATGGGGGGGGGGGGGGAAGACAGATATAAGATAGAAGCAAAGGGCTTGATTATTCACCTAAAGCTGTGGATGGGGAAAACCCCAGACAGTAAAGGAGATATCATAATTTGGAAATACGGTACTATGGAAATGAATGAGAAGGGTAGTAGAAGCATTATCAGAAGGCTGCAGCAGAGGATAGAAAGAGGATCAAACAGACTATGAAAGTGAGGCGTTACAAAAGTTCTTATATGGACTACATTACGCAGGGTGCTGGGAAGGCAGGTCAAATTACTCTAGAGCATTGGGAGGGAACCTCCGCCCTGCTCTTGAACGTTCCAGAACTCTTCTGAAATCAGCAGGGTGCAAGGTGCTACATTCAGAAGGAAGAATAACTTTGAATGCACTCCCAATTATTCCTTTGCAGCCACAGCTTTTCTTCAGTTTAAGGCTGCAAAAGGAAAACCTTTGGAGACACAGCTTGAACGCGATGGGTCCGCCACTTAACATGTTATTTACTTGCACAATCATGACTGTAGGCGCGCGGCTGAAAATAAATAGTGTGGGACACCTGCCGTGGGGAGAGCTCTTCAAGTCTTCCACCTTGCTTAACAGCCTCAGGGAAGGATATATGTGGGCTTTGGGACATTCCCAGGACCCTCACATGACCTCCCAGAGCCCAGGACGCCAGGAGGCAGAGGGCATGGCCTGCTCTGGACTGGTAGGGATGGTCCCATGAGGGGCGGGAGGTTGGTTCTAGGGGTTTCCTGGCTTTAGATGATTTTGCCTTTGTGTGCGGACCCCAAACCATGTGGAAGTGGCGGGTCCACTGCATTTTATTTAGAACTGCTTTGCATGCAGAATGTCCCAGGTTCAATCCCTGGCATCTCCAAGTACAGCTGAGAAAGAAAGACCCCTGTCTGAAGTTCTGGAGCGCCACTGACAGTCAGTGTAGACAATACTGAGCTAAATGGACCAGTGGGTCTGACTCAGTGTAAGGCAGCTTCCTCTCTTCATAAGCCATAATAATAATAATAATTTATTATTTATACCCCGCCCATCTGGCTGAGTTTCCCCAGCCACTCTGGACAGCTCCCAATCAAGTATTAAAAACAATACAGCGTTAAATGTTAAAAACTTCCCTGAACAGGGCTGCCTTCAGATGTCTTTTAAAGATAGGATAGCTACTTATTTCCTTCGCATCTGAAGGGAGGGTGTTCCACAGGGCAGGCGCCACTACCAAGAAGGCCCTCTGACTGGTTCCCTGTAACCTTACTTCTCGCAATGAGGGAACCGCCAGAAGGCCCTCGGTGCTGGATCTCAGTGTCCGGGCTGAACGATGGGGGTGGCCATGGCTGCAAAGGAAGAATATGGCTACTTCTGGATCCAGTCCGCCAGCCAGATCCAGTTCCCCAACCCTACTGTAGAGCAGCTTTGCTCTCCAGCTGTTTTGGACTACAAGTCCCATCAGCCCTGATCAGCAAGTTCAATGGTGAGGAATGGCAGGAGTTGCGGTCCAAAGCATCAGGCTGGGAGAAGGCTACTGCAGACTCTTGTGATTGTTCCAATGGTATGGAAGCCTCCCACCAAGAAGTGAGGCTCTGGCACAAAGCTCGGTATCCAAGCTGCTCCACCATTTCATACCTGCTATACTGCATGAAAACCAGATTCCAGATCTCCACCACTTCAGGGTTGCCCTGGTTCACCAGTGCTGCAGCATTCCTACCCCTGCCCACATGGTCATAATGGATTTCTGTGCAGGGTCCACAGGGACCAGTGTCGCCCATCTCCCAGAAGTTATCTTTCAACTGAAAAGGAAGCACGTGGCTGGGAGGCACACTGGAAAGCAAGAAGAGAACGGCTTATGAACCTAGGGCAATAAAACCACACTCATTTTTCTTACCCAAAACCTCAGCCTTTGAACCTCACCATAAACAGGGCACAAGACAGAAGAGGATAATTCTCTATAATGCCTGAGCAACTGCAGCACTACCATTAACTATGAGTTATCATACTGCTCCTCTACGATGGTAGCCTCTTATCAGTAAAAACTAATAAGTAAAAAACAAGAAGTACAGAAAAACTTGGCAAATACTTGGGCCTGGTCATATCTAATGAATGCTGGGATGCATCCAATCTTTGCACATTCTAACATTATTTTCTGTACACTCTATCCCACCTCCATGTTACCACTTTGACTGCAAGCCTTTGGTCAATGTTTTTTTTAAAATAATAATAATTGTGCAGTGCTTATTTTATTTTAAGATCAAAACATACAAACTCCCCATCAGGGCAGGTCTAACTGTGACAAGAAATTCAAGTTCTGTACTCAGAATAGATGCAATCTGGATAGATGGAATTTTTGGCAGAGAGGGTGACAAGGTGCCAGCAAGGATCCATGCACAGAAAAAATAAAGACTGTGCTTAGCAGAGACCATAACTAAAGTCCTTGTTAGTTACCAAGCTTTTTGGAGACATTTCCTGCACATTTTTAATAACTTATCCTGTAAAAACTAGAAACTTTTTTTTTTAATGTGTTATTTTGGATGCTGAATTGGACGCCTGCATGCACATCATGTGGTACAAGGCATGGCTACAAACAGCTTTGGACAACATCCAGATCAGACTTCTAGTACAGTGGTACTTTGGCTCCCAAACAGCTTGGCTCCCGAACAAATCAGCTCCCAAAAACCACAAACCCGGAAGTAAGTGTTCTGGTTTGCGAACGTTTTTTGGAAGCCGAGCATCCGTTTCGGCTGTTGGCATTGTTCCGGGGCCAATCAGTCAATCAGAAGCCATGCCTTGGTTTGCGAACGTTTTGGAATTCGAACAGACTTCCAGAACGGATTGAGTTCAAGAACCAAGGTACCACTGTATTATCTCTTTTGGCATCTTTTTCATTTACTTACCCCAGGCTGAGCCAAATTTCCCTGCTCTCTTCATCTGCACTTAGACTAAGTGAGGCATCTCCTCCGAAATAGGTGACATACAGACGGTCCTTGGGGATTTCATAGACCTGTGTTAGGAGCTCCCATGCCATGCTACAAGCTTCCTCCTGAAGACAAGGAAAGTTGTCAAATGATGGTAAATAACAAGCCAATGTTTGGATAATAAGGAAGTTACTTAATTGCAAGGGGGATGGCTTCTATTTTAGTTTATCTTATTTTCAAGGACAGTGTTGCATAGTATACATAATGATAGATTGGAACCAAGGAAAGGGACCTACTCAGTCCCCTAGGGAGGTCCTCCTCACAACCCAAGAGGAATTTTCAGCACTTCTTGGTTCCTGGCGCTGCACGTGAGCAAGGCCGCATGTAATTGGGGAGTTGCATGTAGGCAGATAACAGACAAACAAGTTCATGAATGGCAGAGGACAACTCAGGAACTCCGTTTTTACTGTGTTCTCTCACATTGTCCAAAGCACTTAGGCTAAAAGTATGAGAAAGAAAAACTTGCTAAATTATGTTTGTAAACACAAACACAAACAAGATTAGTTTAGACAACATGCCATCAGGTTTCTCACAACTGATATTTTAATAGCAGCTCAGGAAAACCAAGGAAGCCTTGTATTTCTATGACGGGGAGTGTGTATTGGTACCTACAAAAGCTTGTTCCCCAGTTACAATAAGAGATTTCCTTCCGCTCTGATGTTTGTAGTGCAAGCATGGGGAATTTGTGGCCCTCCAGATGTTCTGTACTACATCTCCCATCCTCCCCGACCACTGCCGACACTGCCTGGAGCTCATGGGAACTTAAGAGTTGAACATCTGAAGGGCTGCAGGGTTCCCACCACTGTTGTAGCTCAGAACAGCCTCTATCTCTGTTGGTCTGGCCTTGCTTTTGATTGTTTTTGTACTGGAGCCATAGGATCGAATGGAGGAAATTCTGAACAATGATTTGAAATGAAGAGTGCAAGAATTGCTCTCATCTTGTGGTACCGATATGCAAGAGTGGATAGACTGACGGTGATTAACAGGTCTTATGCTGCCAGCAAGACTAACTAATAATGATGAAAGAAGAAGAACCAGGCTCATTAAGAAGCATATGAGCTCAGACGCACTGGGCTTGTTAGCTTCCCAATTAAAAATGAAATAAAAGCACCATGCTCTGCTCTTGAATCAATGCAGAGCTGGAAACAGATGTTTTATAATTAGTCACAACCTCCTGCTTCACCATCTCCCGTGTTACCTTTCCAAGGTCTAAAATATCAAACATGCAGCAATACCATATGGCCCCATTTCACCTGCATCTAGACCACTTCATGGTGTGTGAGAGGGGGCTTATTTCATATGTGACTGTTCCCCCCACATCAAAATGCCCTGTCTGTGGAAAGCTGGGGACAAGGCTAGGTTGGACTAGATGATCCTGAGGGTCCCTTCAAACTCTACAATGTTATGATTCCCCATGCAAGCAGATTGTCCTTTACATAGGGAAACATACATTCCCCCACTTATTTCAGCCCAGATATCATATTATTATTATTATTATTATTATTATTATTATTATTACCATATTTATGCAAATCTAATGTGCACCTCAATTTTCAAAATCTTGAAACCAAAGAAGTATTTGCTGGTGCCATCAAATCTAACGCACACCCTAATTTTCATGACGCAATTTGGTCAAAAAAGGTGTGCATTGCATTTGAGTAAATATGTTGTTGTTGTTAATGTACCGCCCTTCATCAAAAGACCTCAGGGCAGTTCGACTTGCGTAAGTCAGTTCTAAAGGCATTGTGGTTTAAAAACAAAACATCACCGCAAAAGTTTGTCTCTACCATACTGCAGCAGATTAAAAATATAAACAGAAACACCTAATGTGTTTTACAATAAAGCATGGCCTCATCTCTTACTTTGAAATAATCACCGAAGGACCAATTTCCCAGCATTTCAAAGAACGTGTGATGATAAACATCTCGGCCCACATCCTCCAAATCGTTGTGCTTCCCACCTGCACGCACACATTTCTGGCTGTTCACCACCCGCCGGTAACTTGCTAGCTCACTCCGGGGATCTGCTGAGCCCAGGAAAATGGGCTTGAACTGGAAAGTGAAGGAGAAACACAAAGCAGTTTTCACATACAACAGATGCTGAAGCTGGGATCCAGGCGAAGGCATGCTATAAAGCTGTAATAGCCTGCTAGTGAACTACTGGGCCCAATTAAATGGCAAGGGAGGCCCTGCTCATCTTGCCTCCATCAAGCTCAGACCACAAGGTGGTGACAAAAGGCAGCATCTTTTTGATGGCAGAACCTCAGTTCTGGAATCCCCCCCCCCCCCCACTGCTAGAGATCTGGTTGCTCTCCCTCAACTGTTTTCTTTCAAGTAAAAACATAAAAGTATCTCCTTCTCCAAGCCTATAGCCAAGAGCTGGTGTGGAGTTGTTATAACTCAATGATTGCTGCAGTAGCACTGTGTTTTACTGGTGGATTGTATTTCATTGTATACTGGTTTATTATTATTGTTAAAGTTTCCTTACCTCCCTTCAGCCAAGGATCACATAAAAACGCAAAAATATGTAACACAGTAACAAAAACAGTAACACCCCCCCCCCACGAAAACAACATGGATTAATGTTGATTTTATTTGGTTACTGTTACCCACCCACCCTGGGTTTCTCCAAAAGGAAGTAACTTAACTCTTTGATTTTAAAGGGTGTACTCAAGAGTATGATTTAGTTGGATATGACCCAATATATTGTCTTGATTTAGACAGGAAATGGGCAGAAAAGGGATGTTTTCTCCCAACAAGTGAAAATGGTCGTTTTTCTTAATAAAAACAAATTATTTCACTCCTGGGACACTGTTCCGCACAAGAAGATACAGGCCAATTTAACTGTGACTTACATCACTTGCAGTGGCGTAGCGTGGGTTGTCAGCACCCGGAGCAAGGCAAGTAATTTGCGCCCCCTAACCCTAACCCCCAGATGTTGCGCCCGGTGCTGCCAGCCCCCCTGCACCCCCCACGCTACGCCACTGATCACTTGAATTCTTAATATATAGCACAGGCTCAAAATAAATCTTGCTATCAACTAACATGAGAGGCTTCCTCTTCCATACTGTCAGGATGTGGAGCTACCAAAATGTGTACATCCAGAAAGGCATTCTTGGTGGCTGCCCAGGATTTTAGAAATTCCCTTTTTGAAGCAATGAGCATCTTTTGAAAGTGTTGCAATACATCTTGAATTCTGGAATTCCTCCCCACAAGGGTGTGTCTGGAACGTTCACTATAACTTTTGGCAAATACTAAAGATGCACCTTGGTCCGTTCACACTTGAGATGTATATTCCTGTGACTGCAATTTGTTTTTAATGTTTTTAATTCTGAATTTAAAATTGTTATAACCCACCCTGGGGCCAGCTGCGATTTTCATTTTCCTTTAAATTACTGATGGACTGAATGGGAATAATAGACTTTTATGCGTTAACCATCTTATCAATGCCAGGTAAAAGGTAAGGGTACCCCTGACCATTAGGTCCAGTGGCAGATGACTCTGGGGTTGCGGCGCTCATCTCGCTCTATAGGCCGAGGGAGCCAGCATTTGTCTGCAGACAGCTTCCGGGTCATGTGGCCAGCATGATCGGCAAGCCCTGGGCTCTGTGGTTTTGACCACAGTGCCACCCGCATCCCCATATCAATGCCAGGACATGTTATCAATTATGTTTCTTTGTGAATGCCTGTACTTATCTGCACTGTATTTCCTTCCAGCTTTACTGTTTACAATCTTGTTTATGTGTCCCTGCAACTCAGATGTAGCAAACTGCAGTCTATCAAAGCTTATGCAACCATACTTTTCTTACTCTCTTAAGGTGCCATAAGACTCTTTGCTGGTTTTGTTGCAAGAGGCACAAGGCTATCACTATTGAAATCATTTTAATTTTGCTTTCTTGTCCAAATGAAATATATTGTTTCCCCACTAATAACCTGTGGAATTTGGCTTATGGAAAACATCTACTCAAATACATTAAGCAAAATATTATTTCCACTTCACTTATAGGCATTGCTTTGATTTTAAATCTTCATCAGGGCGATTAAAATTTTTCATAGAAAGCTTGTAAAGAAGAATCCCAGGCGAGTCCCATGAAGTTTCCCAATGGAAATGCATTGGATTCCCTAAGTTATTTTATTTTGTGTTGTTTTTATTTCCCCTCAGCTTGAACCTGACACTTTCCCTTCTCTGCCGGAGCTCCTCCTTTTACAGGTCCTTTGCTTCGTCCGGCAGATAAGAGGGAGGGATAGCGGCGGAGTCGACTGGACCTTGAGGAAAACGAATAACATGTCCCATCCCAACCGCATCGCACCGGGCAGGCAAAGCAGCGGTAGGAACCATTCTCTGCAGGGCTGGTTCCTCCGCCGCGCCCTTTTCGAGGACGTACCTGGTTCATGCCCGCGTTCACGAACAACAGCCCGGGATCCCCTCGCGGCCGCACCGGAGCCGACGGCACCACTTGGTGCCCGTGCCGCTCCTTGAAGAACTGGAGGAAAGCCTGGCGCACTCGCGCGGAGGACGGCGAAGCGACAGAACGGGCCCCCTGGCAGGAGCTGCCATACCAGCCAGGGGACACCCGGAGAAGGCGCCTGACCGAGCCCTTGCCTGCTACCGCCGCCGCCATCTTAACTGAGGGCGGAATTACGGGAGTCGTGGCTTCACCTTATCCGCTAGGGCGGATTTGTCTCTGAAGTCCGCCGTTGCAAGAATGCCTTCCTCCCTGCAGAGGATGGTGGGATTGTGACGGTCCGGTCGACCACCCTAATAGTTCCTAACCATCGGACTTGGAAGTTTTTTCTTAAGTCCAGTCCAGCCCAAAGGAGGGCTGGACATTTGTCTCGTATGCTCCAACGGCAGTGCAAGATTGGTTGAAAATTAAGGGCCAGGAAGTGGTGTAAATATCGGGGTTTGGCTTTTGCTGCCCAACTCCCCATGGGACTCTGAGTCCCCTAATCAATGATCGGTTAGGGATATTTATTCTATATATCTCAAATGCCAAAATTTCTTGGGCAGGCCCCCTGAAAATTGAGTAACATTAACCGAAGTCTGTGTGAAATTCAAATTTAAAAAGCCAGGCAGCGCCCGCGGGTCTCAAACCGCTGGAAGCGATTGGGGGATCCAAGCAATGCGTTGGTCGATGGAACCGCTGGGCTGAGCTGGCTCGGGAAAAGAAGGTCGTTTGGAGCATATGAGAAGCTATTTAGGGAGTGGAGCGGCCAGGCAAACACCTAGCCACGTCTGTTTCCTCCAACACCTTCTGTCTGGCGAAGCTGACCCGTAGATCCCTGCTCTGTAAGGCACACCAGCGGTGCAGAGGTTATAAAGTCCCTTTTTAAAAATCATAACCATTTGCAATGGAGCTGCGAGTCCCAGCTGCAAAGAGCTTCACTTTGTAGATATGGTTGAGTTTGGCTGAGTGGGAGGAGACGTTGTTTGCACTGTTAGCCACACCCCTTGCTTCATAGATTCTTGTACGTTTTAGCTGACCCTACTCCTCGGGCCAGCTTAGCCTAGCGGTTACTTCGACATTACATTTGCTCTCTAATTGCTTAACGGCAGTTTGATACCCCGCAGGCGCTGTCTGGTCTTTTTTCAGTCTCTGCAATTTTGCTTGATTTTACTTACATATCCAGGCTTCTACACTGTTTGCAATACTACCTGAGCCCAAGAAGGCACCCTTGAAAAATGAGTAACAGCCGCTGAAGTCTGTGTGAACTTCAAGTTCATTACAGTGTTGAATTTGGACCCGGTTTCGAATTCTGGATCAGGTCATGTAGATGAACAAGGAGTGGAAAACACGTGATGCCATTTATCCCTCTACACCCATCCAGTGTGCCCAAAATTACAACAAACAGACTAGGTCACTTATAGTATCTGCATCCCAGGTGAAATGTGGCCCATCAAAAAATAAACTCATATATCATTTCAGTGTGCAATCTGTGCAGTTTGGCAATACAGTGCAGTTTGGCAAGTGTAGGGACAACGGGAATTTGCAGGAAATGATGCTGTGCGTCCCCATGCCTTAATGGGAGTGTGATGGATGGGCAAAGTCTTCTTGGGAGAAGGAGAGCATCATCTCAGTGTAGGTCTTTTAAAAAGTCCTTCGCCTTGGGCAAGACAACGGAAGGTCAAGCACACGGAATCGCTACTCACTAATTGCTGGACTCTGGTGGGATTGCAAAACCTGTAGCGGTTTTGCTATGTAAATATGTTGCCGCAGGTGTAATTTAGAGCTGTTCATTGGCTTAGCTGAGAAGGCTAAAAAGCCAGGCAGCGCCCGCGGGTTTCAAACCGCTGTGAGCGATCGCAGGATCCAAGCTACGCGTTGGTCGATGGAACCGCTGGGCTGAGCTGGCTCGAAGGAAAGCAGCTGCTTGGAGCATTCAAGAGCGTGGGAGGGCGATGCTTTCTCTCTTGTCCCCATCACTGATCAACCAGTACTGTATATACATGTCATGAAATACAGTAATAAATTAAAAAATGAAAATGAAGACGCCACCCTGCAAACAACGAGTCACGTCTCCTCCCCTTCGCCAAGCCCCCTAGGTCTGTATCCATACTTTCTCGCTTACGGAGCTGATTTTTATCCTGCCTTTGCTCTGAAAAACTTTAGGGCGCCCCCTCTCTTTTTTTTTTTTGCTGCAGCTCAGATGTTGATGGGACACTTTGCAGAAGCAAGACCGCAAAAGCTTCCTCTTTCTTGGATTCAGGCAGAATTGCAGAGAATCGTGTAGAAGTCTGGCTTTGCAAATCTAAGCATGTTAGAAAAACTGTTATAGTGGAAGGGAGTTTAAAAAGCCAGACAGCGCCCGCGGGTCTCAAACCGCTGTAAGCGATTAGGGGATTCACGCAATGCTTTGGTCGATGGAACCGCTGGGCTGAGCTGAGCTGGCTCGAGAGAAGAGGCTCGCTTGAGGCATACAAGAAGCTATTCAGGGAGGGGGGCGGCCGGGCCACTTCTCTTTCCTGCAACACCTTCTGTCTGGCGAAGCTGACCCGTAGATGCTGGCATCGAAGCAGAAAGACTGAAGGGCGGCGCCTACGAGTGTGAATAACTCGCTTGGCGTAAGGTTAGCAGACCTTTTAGCACACCAGTGGTGCAGAGGATGTAAAGTACTTTAAAAACCACCATTTCCAATGGAGCTGCGAATGGCAGCTGCAAAGAGCTTCACTTTGCAGATACAGTAATGTCGAGTTTGGCTGAGTGGGTGGAGACTTGGTTCGTTGTTCGCAGTTAGCCACACCCCTTGCTTAATAGCCTCTTGTAGGTTTTAGCTGATGTTGTTTCTCGAGCTAGCTTAGCCTAGTGGTTACTTCAATCTTGCAGGATTCCTCCATCCTCGGTGGAGGGTTTGATACCCCGCGGGCGCTGTCTGCTTTTTTTAGTTCTCGCAATTTAACCTGATTCATGAACACCTCCAAGTTTTATTTACATATCCAGGCTTCTACACTGATTGCAATACTACCTGAGCCCAAGAAGGCTCTCTTGAAAAAACAGCGACCAAAGTCTGGGGAAACTTCAAGTTCATTGCAGTGTTGGATTTGGACCCGGTTTCGAATTCTGGCTCAGGTCATGAAGGTGAACAGGGAGTGGAAAACACGTGATGCCAATAATAATAATAATAATAATAATAATAATAATAATAATTTATTACTTATACCCCATCCATCTGGCTGGGCCTCCCCAGCCACTCTGGGTGGCTTCCAACAGAATATTAAAAACACAATAAAACATCCCTCTACATCCATCCAGTGTGCCCAAAATTACTACAAACAGGCTAGGTCACTCAAAACCAATGCTTCCCAGGCGAAATGTGGCAATCAAAAATAAACTCATATATCATTTCAATGTACACTCTGTGCAGCTTGGGAAAAAACAGGTCCTGTACCTACAAATAGGTCAGAGGGGCATATGGTGTATATTTCTCAGCAAATGGCATGTGTCTAGACAGAGCAGGGGTCAGCAAACTTTTTCAGCAGGGGGCTGCTCCACTGTCCCTCAGACCTTGTGGGGGGCTGGACTATATTTTGGAAAAAAAATAAATGAACAAATTCCTATGCCCCACAAATAACCCAGAGATGCATTTTAAATAAAAGGACACATTCTACTCATGTAAAAACACACCGAATCCTTTATTACCACAAATAAAGGACAGTAGGGAATGTTTATATTGCATCATCTACATACAAAAGCACTTTCAAGATAGTCTCTATACACCCGCAACAATTTTTATTTACTGTTAATATATGGATAGGTTACAGGAGCTTAAAGGAAGCTAATTGGACCTTGCTGAGGAATACTTAGTAACAAACGTACAATTTGAAATGCATCTGAAAGCCAATGTATATTGGGAAATGGGTTCGTGAGGTTAGTTGAGAGGCCTAAAAAGCCAGACTGCACCTTCTGGTCTCTAACAGCTGTTTGAGGTAGATGGAACCACTGGTGGCTCTAAAAAAGTTAACTCTTGATACATACAAAAGGCTATTAAGGAAAAGGATGTGACTGCAGAAACCCCACCATCTCTTTCCCCATAATTTTCTCTCTTACAAAGCTGATGTGGATCCTGGCATAGATCTAGATGGAAAAAAACTTAATTGGCATTTGGGTTTGTTTTCGTTGTGACGTGAATGTTACACTTTGCAAGCAAGTCAACTGATCACAAGGCCTCTGGGCTCTGGATCTGGGTGGGTGGGGCTTTTAGGAGGACATTCAAAGAGGGGTACTTTTACCTGCAAGCCCAGGCATCGTTTGCATAGAGATTTTTGCGCATAAAATTCTGCACCAAGCCCTGTTAGAAAATGATGGCAGAGAGGGAATAACTCGCCCCGCATTGCTTTAAAGTGCCTTTTAGCAACCCAGAGGTTCAAACTAAATAGAGATTTAAAAAGAAATCAAAAAATTCTAAAAGAGAACGGTGAAGTGATATGCAGCAGTGGTCCTGGGTGAGGGGTGGGGAGCATAGCTGTCAACTTTTCCCTTTTCTTGAGAGGAATCCTATTCGGAATAATGGAATTTCCCTTAAAAAAGGGAAAACGTTGACAGCTATAGTGGGGAGCAACTAATCTTTCCCCTGCTTTTTTTTGGAAGTGAGGATGCGTGGTAAATCATTCTCCACCCTCATCTGCTTTTTGATCCCCTGGGGAAAAATAGTGGGGTTTTCTGTAGGTGGAAAAAGCAGGGGGACTGGTGGAAACAACAATACGGACAACAGTCAGCACCAAACAGCCTGCAGGGAAAGGGAAATGAGCTGTGTTGAGCGGCCTGCTCTCCTTTCAGCAGCTGAACTGCTGTAGCTTGAGCTCGCATCATACTGCTAGTGCTGGTGTGTATGAATTGCTTTGCTGGTTATTATGCTGCAATTCACAAAATAATGCCCCCCCCCCCTGGAGTCCAAGGCTGGTGGAACCCCCGGAATAAAATGACATGTGAGAGTAGACAATTCTATATATGCTTTAAAAACATTCCTTTCCTAGGTAAACAAAGGTACACAGCAATCAAAAAAAGTGAAATAAAGCTCCAAAGCTACAAGTTGCATCCTCCAGTTAAATAAAGAGGAAATGGCATTACTGTAGTGTAGGGAAATGGGCAATTGCAGCAAAATGATGCTGTGTGTCCTCATGCCCTAATGCAGGCACCCTGCAAACTCGGCCCTCCAGCTGTTTTGGGACTACAACTCCCATCACCCCAACAGGTCCAGTGACCAGGGATTATGGGAACTGTAGTCCCAAAACAGCTGGGGGGCCGAGTTTGGGGATGCCTGCTAATGGGAGTGTGATGGATGGGCAAAGTCAACTTGGGAGAAGGAGAGCATCCTCGTTCAGTGCAATGCTTTCTCTCCTGTCCTCATCAACAAGTGCTGTATATACATGTCGTGAAATACAGTAATAAATTAAGAAATAAAAATGAAGACGCCACCCTGCAAACAACGAGTCACGTCTCCTCCCCTTCGCCAAGCCCCCTACGTCTGTATCCATCCTTTCTCGTTTACGGAGCTGATTTTTATCCTGCCTTTGCTCTGAACTGTTAGTTAAAGCAGAGTTCCGTGCCCAGCGGAAGGATGAGGAGTACGTGCTGCATACTCTTGGTTGCTTTATTTACAGTTCAAAGCAGTTATGTTACAGAAAGACATCTTGCCGGAGCAGAAAAGCATCCTCTCTCCTCGACAGCTTGGAGAGAAACAACACAGTGAAAAACAGGAAACCAGTGTACGTCACATCCAGTCTCCCTTTCCCGTGAGAAACTCCAACAGTACAGTACAGACTGTGGAATGTAAACACCTGTCTCGTGACAAGCCCTTTCGCTGCACAGTGAAGGAAAACAGAAACCAACATCCTCCCCCTTTCTGTGAACATCACTGGGCAGCGTGTTCGTACAATATCAGTACAAACCCAACTTCTGCACATAGGTACAGTGTTGATCCCTTGATACAATCTTGGATAATACATCAGCAGGAATTTTATTACCTGGCATATAGGACACCGTTACGAGTCCCTTCTGAATACATTCCCTAGCATGCTGCAATTTTAATTGCAAGTGCTTCGTGCTTTGCTTACAACCTTCAGACTTCAGCAAAGCCAAACATGCTTTGTTGTCCTGGTAAACCTGGATTGGACATTTGACAGGAATTTTCATATCTTTGCACAATTGTATCAACCATTCACAATCCTTAAGTGAATAAGACAGTGCATTCAGTTCAGCTTCACAAGTACTTAAGCTAACTGTTGTTTGCTTCTTGCATGACCAATCAAACAGACCCTGATTGTACATGTAGCAAACTCCAGACGTACTTTTCCTGTCTTCAGTGTCACTTCCAAAACTTGCATCTGCAAATATCTCAAGACCACCAGACTTCTGATTGTTAAATCTCAGTCTGTAATGCATAGTGCCTTTCAAATACCGCGCTATGCGTTTCAGAGCTTTCCAATCCTTGACACTAGGATTGTTGACTTGTCTGCTTAGCAAATTACAGCTAACAGCAATGTCTGGTCTTGAACATCTGGCAATGAAGTTTAGCTTGCCTAGCACACTTCTGTACAGTGTAGAGTCAGAAAATGCTTCTCCAGTGTCATCTACCTGATAACCTGTTGTCATCGGTGTGTCTACAGGGTTAGCATCCATCAGGTTTAGTTTGCTTAACACATCAGCAATTTTCCGTGACTGGTGTACTAGAATGTTACCATCTTGATCTCTTTCTATTTCCAGAGATAGGTAGTTGTTTACCTCACCAAGATCTTTCATGTCAAAGTGCTCTTTCAGTTGAGCTAGGGCGTTATTGTACATTGCGACATCTTTCCAAAAGAATAATAAATCATCAACATAAAACAAACAGTACAGTTTCTTTTGCCCCTCCTCTTTGACAAATACACATGGATCAGCTTTCCCTTGCTGAAAACCTAGAGAAAACAATACTTCAGTGAGTTTTGTGTGCCAACACCGTGCACTTTGTTTGAGACCATAAAGGGATTTCTTCAGAGCACAAACAAATCCCTGTTTTACCTGTACGCCATCAGGTGGAAGCATATAAAGTGATTCATCCAGAGATCCGTACAGAAAAGCTGTATTAATATCATGGTGACTAATGTGTAGATTTTCCTCTGCAGCTAGCTTGAGCATAAGCCTAATGCTTTCATACCTCACTGTGGGTGAGTAGGTCTCGTGATAGTCTTCACCTGGTACTTGAGCAAAACCTCTGGCTACCAATCTGGCTTTGTGTCTGACTATCTTGCCATTTTGATCAGTCTTCGCTTTGAAGACCCATTTGCTTCCAAGCAGTTTCATTCCTGGAACTACTGGAACTAGCTCCCATGTTTTGTTCCTTTCCAAGGAATCAAGTTCAGCCTTCATGGCATTTAACCATGGTTCAGCTTCCTTTGAATCCAAACCCTGGATTTCTTGGAAACTTGAAGGTTCAAATACCTTCTTGGAGCTTTTAACAGCTGTTACTGCTATCGTAGCAAATTCATCAGCAAATCTCTTTGGAGGTTTGCCTTTTGTGGCTCTCTGTGACCTACGAATTAGCCTTAAGTCTTCAACACTCTCCTCTTCCTTCTTAGGAGAAAAGCGACCTATTGTGAACAATGGTTCTTCCAATTCTTGATCAGAGCTTTCAGAGGGTCGCATAGAGGCTTTCGCACTCTTGAAATCCTCTGAATCACCCGATTCAGTTTCAGATTCAGACTCAGAACCTTCATCAGTGGGTGTGGGTTGTTGTGGTTGCTTCTGACTATCCTCAGTCTCATCACTGTCATCAGGATAACATTGGAAAATTCCCACATTCTCCCCCCACTTTGCATTGTATTCAACACTTCTCGTGAGCTTAATTGTCTTAGAGTCAGTCATCATTATTCTGTAAGACCCTTTCTGATAACCTAGAAAGATACCATGCAATCCACGCTTGTCTAACTTTGAATTTTGTGGTGAATGAACCCACATGTCAGAACCAAAAATTTTCATGTGTTTGATGTATGGCTTCTTGCCAAACATCTTCTCATAGGGGGTACAACCAATCGCTGAAGATAACCTGCGATTGTAACTGTAAACAAAACACGAGAGAGATTCGGCCCAATAACTCTCTGGAAGATTGGCATCATGCAGCAAGGTTTTTAACCCTTGAAGCAATGTCTGATTTGCCCGTTCCGCAAGTCCATTCTGCCATGGCGAGCGAGGACTAGACAAATCGTGTTGAATTCCTTTCTCAGTCAGAAAAGCTTCAAACTGCTGAGAAGTGAATTCTCCCCCGCGATCACTGAAAAGAGTCTTTATCTTCTTACCATGCACATTTTCCAACCAAGCACAGAATTCCTTGAACCTAGGAAAAGCCTCTGATTTCTGCTTGAGATTGTACACAAAAATATATCTAGAAAATGCGTCAATGAGAACCATGAAGTACCTATTTCCACCCAAAGAGGGCGCTAGTGGTCCAACCAAATCAGCATGAATAATCTGGTATGGTTCCGTAGCTTGCCTACTAGACACCTTACCTTTCGCAGCCATTTTCACCTTGTTTGCTGCGCATGCTTTGCACTTCATGTGGTACCTGCAGGGTCTAATAGTCATACCTTCAACCAAGGCAGGCATTTTAGATACTGCCTCAAAATGCAAATGACCAAATTTTCGATGAAAATCATGAATACATCCTGCATGCAAACTTTTGTTAGAACCTGCAATGCAACAAGTGTCATCCTGCACAACATCATCATAATACAAAACAAACAAACGATCAACATATTCAGCATGCAATTCATAGTCATTTTTCTTTGTGATGATGCACTTCTTGTTCTTGAAGGAAACGTCAATGTTCCGCTCATTCAGTTGTCCAACGCTGAGCAGATTATGTTTGGCGTCTGGCACGTAAAGGACATTCTGTATCGATAAGTCCAAACTGTGAAGAACAACAGTTCCGTAGCCTTTACTGGGAATAGTGTGGTCATCCGCCTGGTGAATCGCACCTTCCTGCGGTGTAAAAGACACAAAAAGTCTCTTATCGTTGCACATGTGGTGGGTCGCCGCCGAATCAACAACGAAGAAAGATCTAGACGTCTTCTGGACCTCTGCAACCTTTGGAGTGAAGCGTGAAACCATAGCCTTGTGCTGCGTTGTCCTAGACACCGGACCTTTGCCTTTGCCTCGGCCTTTTCCACGCGACGAGCTTTCGCTGCGCTGCTCTGTCTTGGCCCTGGGATATCTGCATTCCCTCTTCATATGGCCTAGACGTCCACACGAGTAGCATTTCACTGCCTTCAAAGCTTTGGCGCCATCTGGTGGTTCCACTGCACTATGGGATGACGTCTGTGAAGACTCCCCCTTGCCCATGCAGCTAGCACCCCGGCGATCTGCTTCATTTAACACCACGGCAGTAACAAAGTCCACTGTTAGCTGAGCTGTTGGCTGCACAGCAATCTGGGTTGCAACAGACTCCCAACCTGAACCCAAAGATTGTAGTATCATGAAAGAATACACAGCCTCTGGAAAGTTGAGTCCTCTCTGTTGCAGCTCATGTCTCAGATTTTGCATCTCCATCAGATGTAAACGCACATCTCCACCTTCAGCAAGAGCCATATTATGCAGCTTGTTAAAGTAAAACATAGTAGATCCAGCTTCTGTCCTTAAGTGAGCCTCTCTCAAAGAATCCCAAATTTCTCTGGCTGAGGTCTTATCACGCAATAGACAGAGCTCTTCTGGGGATACTATCAATGTAAGTGTTCCCCGTGCTTTGGAATCCTTAACTTTCCATGCATCTGTAACTGGAGCTGGGGGGGTTTCTGTAATGACCTCAAACAAACCCTCTTTCCGCAGAATTGCCTCTGCATACAAAACCCAGTCGGCATAATTTTTCTTGTTGAGCTTAGGAATCCCACAAGCATCCTGAAGGGCCATCATGACTCTGGCATTAGCCTTCAGCGTCATATATGCTGCTTTAAATCTTGCTGCGTCACTGCTGCACCTGCTTTATTCCAAAAGCGCACTTAAAAGTTACTTTCGATTTCCCCAGCATAGTAACTTGAGCCTGGGAGCCATTTTCCTATTCCCGGCAAAACGGCTTTAAAAGTTCAAAGTCCAGCCATAAAGCCATTAACTAGAAGCTGGCAGGCTGCCCGGAGCAGTAGCAACATACCTCATCAATCATGTTTATGCGCAGAGCAGATTCCAATCCGATCTGTCCCTCTGCATTCCGATCCTTTGCCGGCACTCCGATTCGACTTCTGGAGCCCATAACCACGTGTTAGTTAAAGCAGAGTTCCGTGCCCAGCGGAAGGATGAGGAGTACGTGCTGCATACTCTTGGTTGCTTTATTTACAGTTCAAAGCAGTTATGTTACAGAAAGACATCTTGCCGGAGCAGAAAAGCATCCTCTCTCCTCGACAGCTTGGAGAGAAACAACACAGTGAAAAACAGGAAACCAGTGTACGTCACATCCAGTCTCCCTTTCCCGTGAGAAACTCCAACAGTACAGTACAGACTGTGGAATGTAAACACCTGTCTCGTGACAAGCCCTTTCGCTGCACAGTGAAGGAAAACAGAAACCAGATGCCCCCCCCCCTTTCTTTTTGCTGCAGCTCGGGTGTTGATGGGACACTTTGCAGAAGCAAGACTGCAAAAGCTTCCTCTTTCATGGATTCAGGCAGAATTACAGAGATAGTCTTGGGCAGATCCACCTGAAAATTGAGTAACATCAACCGAAGTCTGTGTGAACTTCAAGTTTAAAAAGCCAGGCAGCGCCCGCGGGTCTCAAACCGCTGGAAGCGATTGGGGGATCCAAGCAACGATGGAACCGCTGGGCTGAGCTATGAGAAGCTATTTAGGGACCGAGGCACGTCTGTTTCCTCCCAACACCTTCTGTCTGGCGAAGCTGACCCGTAGATCCCGCCTCTGTAAGGCACGCCAGCGGTGCAAAGGATGTAAAGTACTTTAAAAAGGAGCTGCGGATCGCATTTGCAAAGAGCACGACATTATTTGCCCAATTAGCCACACCCCTTGCTTAATGGCTCCTTATATGTTTTAGCTGGCAGCGTTTCTCGGGCCGGCTTAGCCTAGCGGTTACTTCGGATAATCTTTGCAGATTCACCAATTGCTTAACGGCGGTTCGATACTCCGCGGGCGCTGTCTGGCTTTTTTTATTCCTCGCAATTTAGCAATTTAACTTGATTTATTAACATCTCCAAATTTTATTTACATATTCAGGCTTCTACAGTGTTTGCAATACTACCGTCCTGAGCCCAAGAAGGAAGGAGCTGCGACTCAGTTTGTTTCACCCTTCCTTTCTTTTACCCAGTGCCAAAGATAGCAAATTGTAATCGTGCTACACATTGCTATAAATGTAGTATAATTTGTAATAAACTAATACTTCACTAAAATTAAGAGACATATTTTCCGAACTTTTCTCACTCTTGGATCTGGTTAGCATAATAGTTGAGTGTCCATGAAAGGAGCCACATAGACTACACTCCTGCAGGAAACTCTAGCACCTGGTGCTGGCTGGGAGCACCAAGGCCACATTAAGGTGAGGGGGGTGGGTTGGGGGCCTGGTTCATTTCCCAAAACAGTCCCTCGCCCGGCTTCCTCCCTTAAAATGCACGAAATAAGGTACCAGAAAATAAACATAGAGACATTATAAAGACAAACACATACATTACTACATAAGCTGTCATGGATTACAAAAAGTACGCTGAATATGTGCAGTTTTCATAAGTATGAAACCGTACATGCTTAGCGCATTCTCTTGTAGTTTATAAAGGTAGCCCAAATGCTTTTCCTTTTCGTGCTTTGCTGAGAGTTGTGACAGCAGGCGATACACCGTGCTGCAGCTGCCCTCACAGTGCAATTCTCTACGTGTCTACTCAGAAGTAAACCTTATTGGCTTCGCTTCAGTGTGAATCGCGCCCCCCTCCTTAAGTAGTTCTGTACTCGGCCTGGGAGACCTTTCGAGCCCTCCGGATGTTGCTGAACTACAACTCCCAGCACTCCAGGGCCACTGACCTGCTTGCTGGGAGTGATGGGAGTTCTAGTTCAGCAACACCTGGCAGGCCAAAGGTTCCCGAAATCTGTTTTGCTTGGATTGCAGCCCCTGAAATATTGCCTGTTTCTAAGTAACACCCTCCCCCCCCCCCCAACAACATTGTTAAACCTGAGAGCAGCAGCAGCGGAAGCTATCTCCTTAAAATCAAATAAACTCAGACGAGAAAGAAAGTAAATGAATACACAGCAAACGAATTATTATTTAAATAGGCCGGCAGTTGGCAAGACTTCAAACGCCGCCGCCCCCACTACATTTGAAGCCTGTTTGTGATACAGCTCACGAACAAACTAACGTAATAACAGCGGCTGCAGCTGCTGTCTCTGGCATCGATTGATCTCGTCTGTTACAGCAGTGAGCGGGGGATGTTTCCCGTTAAGTGGCCATCTTTGTGAGGGGCAGATGAAGCCGCTCGTAGTTATTTATTTATTTTTTTAAAGGAAAGGGAGGAAAAAAAGAAAAGAGCTAGGGCAGGCGGAGCCGATCTGTTCCTTCCGAACCGAGCGATTGCTTCTGCCTGCAGCTCGCGCGGGCCGCGGAAGATGGCGGAGTGCGTTGGCGGGGACAGCAGGGTTTCTCGCCCCTCAGGGGGGCCGGGTCAAACTTGGTGCCTCAAGCGAGTGGGGATGAGCGAAGAGTGGCTGCTGCTGGAGGACGGCAGCGAGGTGAGAGAGAGCGCGGCGAGAGCTGCCCCCCCCTTCCTCGAGCGCCGGGGCTTTGAGGGGCGGCGGCGAAGTGAGGGACTGTGTTGGGAAGGGAAAGGGAAAGAGAAAGGAAAGCTGCGCCTCCTGTTGCCCGCATTTGGAACTGCGCCCTCCTTTGCCTCGGAGGGGAGCGCGCGAATTGCCCTCCTCAGCTGAGGGGGCCGGGTCGGGGCTGTGGGATCAATAAAGCAGCTGGGAGGCGGATATTAACTTTCTCATTTGCCTCTTGTACCGTATCCCTCTCAGCCCACTAACTGAAGCTTCTTCTTGTCCTTTCTCTACCCCATGGTTCCCCATAGCCTCGGTCTGAGCAGAATTGTTGTTGTTTAGTCGTGTCCGACTCTTCGTGACCCCATGGACCAGAGCACGCCAGGCACTCCTGTCTTCCACTGCCTCCCGCAGTTTGGTCAGACTCATGCTGGTAGCTTCCAGAACACTGTCCAACCATTTCGTCCTCTGTCGTCCCCTTCTCCTTGTGCCCTCCATCTTTCCCAACATCAGGGTCTTTTCCAGGGAATCTTCTCTTCTCATGAGGTGGCCAAAGTATTGGAGCCTCGGCTTCACGATCTGTCCTTCCAGTGAGCACTCAGGGCTGATTTTCTTCAGAATGGAGAGGTTTGATCTTCTTGCAGCCCACGGGACTCTCAAGAGTCTCCTCCAGCACCATAATTCAAAAGCATCAATTCTTCGGCGATCAGCCTTCTTTATGGTCCAGAGCAGAATTAGGTCAGCCCTAAAAGGCCAAAATTTAGAGCTGGGGCTGAATGCGTCGTCGTCTTCTGTTTTCAAAGTGCTTGTCCCATTTTTCAGTTTAAACTTTTGGGGTAACATTCACTAAAACAATAAAGCCAATTAATACAATAAAAAAGCAGTGAACTGCCGAAATAAAACAGCAAATAAAGCAAAGCCCTCAACAGTCAGCCTAGTGGGCCAAAACGTGGTTTGTTGCCCTACCCTGTAATTTCCATCCAGTATTGTTATTATTTATTAACATTTTATACTGTCCTTCATCCAGGGTGGTTTACAATATAAAAACACAGAAGTGCATAACAGTAACAAACACACGCACACCCAGTTTAAAAGGTCATACAGTACATTGTTTAACTGGCCAAAGGCTTGGGAGAAGAGTGTTTTTGCCTGACACCTAAAAAGATGCAATAAAGGTGCCAGGCGAGCCGCCCTAGCGGGGGCATTCCACAAACAGGGAGCCACCACAGAAAAGACCCATTCTTGTGTTACCACCCTCATATGATTGTGGGGTCCGGGTCAGTTCATATGTGTGCCCAAACATTGCTTCATTTCCTTCTAGAATCTAGATTAGAGTGATGTAAGCGTTTACAGGATCACCTCTAACAGGACCACCTTAAGCATCTTCACTCTGAGCTATATCTTAGTTAAATGGTACTTGTTCTCCTGAATGTGCTTAAGATTGTAGCCACAGAGGTGTCCATGCTGGCACATCTTCATCATAAAAGATTTGACCTTCAGTTGTACTTCTATAAGGCAGTTTAAAAGAAAGTTTCGCCTGCCTAACTTAACACTTGCCCCTCTGTTGAAATCTAGTGAATATCTTTGCTGGTTATGACAAAGTAGTTAGCATAATCTAAAGCCAGTCTGCAAGCTTTTGACACCAAGCGAAATGCAGTTCACTGTTCATAAATGAACAGCAGCCTGCATCAGCAGCAAAATAAGCCTTCTGATTTTGTTATCAGTATGGAATTGCAAAAGCAAAGGTGTTCTCAAGCCCATGGATACATTTTGACTTTGAGTCTCAGGCTCCATAGGCCTGATTAAAATGTTGACCATAATTCTGGGAACAAATGCTGTGGAAGGTTTCAAGCTTTTATTAAAATTTATATCCTCCTTAGTGGCTCACAGTGCATAAAAATAAACAACAAGAACCAATACAAGGTACTATAATGAAAGATATGACAGATCTTCAAAGGATTGTTGTTCATGTGCAGTTATTTTGGTCAAAAAGTGTGATAACCTTACAAGTGACAGGATGGAGAAAATCTGTGATTTGTCAGCTGTGTCTATTACTTGGAAGCTCTGTACTTATGAACATGATAATCTCTGAAGCCATATGGTGAGATTGAACTGTGACAAGAGCCAGAAGGCAGGACAGAGTCTCCAAGAATCCCTGATCATATAGAAGCTGTGCAGCTTGAAAATATATTGACAAGCCTTCCCTCTTTTTAAGTCCCTGGAGGTGCTTTGAAAGCCATGCATCAACTGCAGAGCTTTGGGGTGAAGGAGAAATGAAGCATTTAATGTAACCTGAAAGGGGTTTATCTACAATACTGTATATATTGACATCATAGTCCAGATTGTTAAGTATTACGTTAATGTAATTTGAAGTTTGATATTCATAGAAAAAAAAAGAATAAATGTCCAATTGCTTAATACAGGCCTAAAGCTGAATTAAATGGGATTTTGAAGAATTTATAATTGCAATGGCATTCTCAGCTGTTACTGGCTACTCAGACTTGTTTGTTAGGCTACTTTGGATTTGCCTGCTAGAGTAAATAGCTCTTTTTACAAATAAACAAATACTCATTTGTGGAAAACTAATGAACAACAACAACAACAACAATAGTTCACAGGTTTTAAAAATGTGTTGACTGGGATAACATGTTTAGGTCTAATTAATGAAGAGGTTAATGTTGTAGAGTAAACTTACTTGCCAGGCTTAGCTAGCTTAGCTCTCACCTTAAGGGGAAGGCAATCAAGCCTATTGTTGTACCTCAGTCTACTAGAGAAGCTCAGTGTGTGAAGACATTTTGAACTGCTTGCTGCAGCTCAGACCGCATGGCTTTTACAAGCCATTATTGTGTTACTATACCACCTGTGCAACTTTTTCTGAATGCTGTATGGAAAAGTACATGAATCTGAGCTTTGAAGAGTTTGTAAGTAAACCATTTTTAACTTCCCAAATGTGTGGCCATTTTCAATGTTAGAGGAAGAGGAGAACTTTGGGAAGAACTTAGAAGGGCATATTTTAAAGGTCTAACAGCATATATTTCCATGCTTTACTTTGCTGCATATTTTGTGATTTTAAATTTATGCTGGGGTTCTCTCACTAAGGAGTACTTGCCCCAAACTTGCATTTTGGCATCCAGGAAATCATCTTTTTATATGCCTATATTTCATTGCAACCAACATTGACATATCAAACAATCTTGGCACTGCAAATAAAATAATGGAATACTTGTATGGTGGCTTAATGTATTCCCTTGAATTACTGTAAGAAACTAATGAAATACCCATTTCACAGCATTGAAATCCAGAATAGATATGTTGGAGATATTGGTAAAGGAGATTATTAATTGCTTGCTTGTTTGTTTGATTAGGTAAGTATAGGTCGAGGAACTGGTGCTACTTACCAACTGATGTCAAAATCCTGTCCTTTGATGATCTCCCGGAACCACTGTGTTTTCCAGCAAAATACTGATGGGCAGTGGACAGTGATTGATAACAAGGTACGGAAAGTTACTAAAAATGAATTGACTTGAAAGATGCTGAATGTGGAATCCAGTTTGAAAATGTGATCAGGAAAGCTGGAGTGCCAGGCGAACTACATGAAAAGCTAATTTTGTATGCAGTTTGTAGAACAGTTTATGGCTGTGATAATGTATACCTGATTCTGTAGACTTTCTTTGTGAGAATTACCTCAGTAATACAGTGGACCCTCCGGATACAAATTTAATTCATTCTGGGGGTCCGTGTGCACCCCGAAAAAAACGTAACTAGAGAGTCTGCTTCTGCGCATGCGCAAGGCGCACAAAGCGCTTCTGTGCATGCACACATGGCGAAACCCGGAAGTATACACTTCTGGGTTTGCTGCATTCATAACCTGAAAGTTATGTAACCAGAGTGGTACATAACTAGAGGGTCCACTGTATAGGATTATTTTCTTTCATATAGTACTTGGAATTTATCATCTAGACTACAGAATTGATGAAGTAGCTATAATGAGTGGTATCCTAAGATTATGTGAGTGCAAGGTTTCTCTGTCCAATTTTGTGCAGTTTCTTCCTTCCACTGTCACCCCTTCCCACCAGTGAAACCAGCCACATTGTGGTTCAGGAAGGCCGACAGACTTATGGAAAGTTTTTTTGGGGGGAGCTGCCATGGTAGCGGGGGCTGGTTGCCTGGGAAGCCTGTGGCACACAAAATAGTAGTACTTGTAATAATAATAATAATTATAATAAAAATAATAAAAAATAGAAATCCTACAGCAGCACACATAGGATTTTAAAACAATATATAAAATATACAGTATATACATGAGAAAGATGTAGTACTTATAACCTTAACCAGTAAAACAAGTAAAAAATAAGCCACAAGCTCTGGCGTTAATATTCTTCAAAAAACCTGAACAAACTGCTAAAGTGAGATGGAAGTTCTGAATTCAATAGCTGGGATGCCATCACCAATAAGGTCCTGCAGTTACTGTATACTGAATTTCAGATGATTGTGGCACTTAATACTTAAAAGTACTACAGAAGTGTTAAAACATGCATTATCTACTTGTAATCCTTATAGCGGGAAAAGCCAGTGTTCTCTTTCTTGCAGATGGGGGTGGGTGGTAATGCTGAGAGAGAGTTTGAAAACCTGGCTTACATTAGCTCACCTATTGAGTTTATGGCAGCCTTTTCTTTCAAGGAGCATTGGAGAGATACCCCTTTTCATCCACATAGCAGCCCCGTGGGGTTGGTTAGGGGCAGCTGTGAGTGGCCATGCATTTGAACCCAGTAATCCCTGGTTCCAAACCCAGCACTCTTGCCCATTTTACCACACTGTGCCTCACATTTTGCTTTGGATGCTGTTTTGTCTTGTTGTATGTGCTGTCCTTTTAAAGATAACACAAATATCTTTTCGATTATTCCCCCCCCCCACCACTTTTTTTGGAAGAGTTTTGTGTAAAGTAGGGGTGGTGAATCTGTGGTCCTCCAGATGTTGCTGGTCTATACCTCTAATCATTCCTGACTATGGGCAGTGCTTGCTGGGGCTGATGAGAGTTGGAGTCAACATCTGGAGGGGCACAGGTTCGTGACCCCAGCTTAAAGTGTGGAGATCCCAAAGATTTTGGTTAGTTCAGCTGATGAAGGGAGACTTGCCACACTTCCAACATATAAATCATGTCTCGAGTGTCATGTGTACCAGGGGCTGTTGTTTTTAAATCTTGATTTATCTTCTCAGGGAATTGTAATAAATTTCTTTGGGCTACAGTCCCACTTACCTGGGAGTACGTCTAGGACTAACTTCTGATTAGATGTGCATAGGATTGCACTGCTAGTTTTCTGGACAAATCACTTAATCAGCATGGATACATAAAATACAAAATCTGCTCTTGGCTCAGATGTTTCCTGTTGGAGTGGGAAATACTGCTTGTGTCTCGTGCTAATTCTACTCTAGTGCTGAATCGCTGTTTTTTGTTTGTTTGTAGTATTATTTGAGGAGTGCCAGGTTTTCCTTGCTGGCTTGTTTTTCTGGTCTGTTTGTTTTATTTTTTGATGTGCAGAAAAACAAGCACCTTTCCTAGCTCTCTCTTATTATTTTTTATCTTTCCCAGAGTCTAAATGGTGTCTGGCTGAATTGTGAACGCATTGATCCATCACGGCCCTATCTCTTACACGAAGGCGACTATATCCAATTAGGAGTTCCTTTTAAAAACAGAGAAACAGCTGAGTATGAATATACACTAATAAGGGAAGATTGGAAGAAAGTCAGTCCATTTCTGGCGCTGAAGAATGACCAGCTGACAGAGAAAACGAAAGACACGAGGGCTAAGCGTAAAATTAGCTTGGAGGAATCTGAGGCATCTGGAGCGGAAGGGCCTTCCAATTCCAGAACCAAAAGAGACAGGGTGTCTTCAGAAAATGACTCTTTGGGGAAATGTGAGGGAGGCAGGACAGAACTGTCCAGACAAACAACAGAAAACATGGAAACAGTGTTGGTTTCTCCAAGGCCCAGTAAAAAGGAGAAGAAGAAAAATCACTGTAGCACCATTCCGCCTGAGCATGGTTTAGCTCTTCTTTCTAAGGACCATAAAGCCCCAAATTTGGCACAGTCTTGGAATGGTTTGGAACAAATAATGAAAACTCTAGCAGATATGACAAAGCTAAAAGCCAAGATGCAGGAGAAACAGACCGCTGTCCTGAATGTGAGGCAAATGAACAAGTGTGCTCCTGTAGAGATCCAGGTTTTGGAGCAGGAATTGCAGGAGCTGAGGGAGCAGTTATGCACTGAGCAGGAGCAGCAACAGCAGCAAGTGGAGCAGTTGCAGAAGACCGTCTGTGAAGAATTGGAGGTAGGTGCAGCTGTGATACTTCACCCACCCACTCTCATGTACCATTTGAAAACTTGCAAGTGTTGAAGTTGTGCCTAAGCAAGAATGATTGGATGGGGGAAAGGATAGCATTTTTAGCATTGCCATAGTCTCCCAAACCACCACACCTTCATTTTCAGCCCTGAGGTTTCTTAGTCCTCCATTTAGTGTGCCTAATGAGCTATTTTCAACAGTGTTGCCAACTTGTTTGAAACTAGAAGAAGAAGAAGAAGAGTTTGGATTTGATATCCCGCCTTTCACTCCCCTTCAGGAGTCTCAAAGCGGCTAACATTCTCCTTTCCCTTCCTCCCCCACAACAAACACTCTGTGAGGTGAGTGGGGCTGAGAGACTTCAAAGAAGTGTGACTGGCCCAAGGTCACCCAGCAGCTGCATGTGGAGGAGCGGAGACGCAGAACCGGTTCCCCAGATTACGAGACTACTGCTCTTAACCACTACACCACACTGGCTCTCTAAACTAAACTTTCTAAACTAAACTAGCTGGGATTTTTAAGCAGCTAAACTATAGTTTAGCTGCTTAAAAATCCCAGCTGGTTTAGTTATTAGCACAGGGTAGATTAATTATGACATTTCTCCTACACTGAAATATCTGACGACAAGGAAAAAGCATGTGCAACATCATGTACACAGTGTATTGCGGTAACTTATTTCAGTGCTCATACATTGATTAGGCTGCCCAGTCATGTACCATACCTTCTTTCATACAAAAATTATCACATGTATAAAAATACTATGCATGAAGGAGTCAACACTTGGTGCTGTTTCACCGTAGAGTATGTATTTTTTTAAAATAAGCGCAGCATTTTAAAATTCACTGTAGTTGTTTTATGATGAGATTGGCAAAGAGAGAATTGTTTGCTCCCTGTCCTAATTTCCTCGAATTTCTTGTGTTGCAAAAAGCCCATTGATTAGTGAGACACATGAGTTGCATTTCTGCAGATGGCACATCTTTTGATGAGACTAGGCAAGATAGCAAGATCAGCAACAATGGACATGTTGCTCTCAGGATACTTGATGTGTTTTTAACATGGCTGCATCTACTGGCTTGTGAGCCACAGCTTACTGTATTTGAATGATGGACACCAGAAGATCAGTACTGAAGTGCAAGGCCTCTCTCTCCTAGAGCTATGGGTTTCATAAAAAGATGTGAAGTGAATGGATTGTTGTTGTCTGATGGGCACAGTAGTTAGCAGAATATTGCTTCACTTCCTTACTAGTTGCACAGTCACTTCAGTAGAGATTACAATACTGTTCTTTGCTTTGACCCTAAAATACTTCTAGTTCTTCCATCAGCAACTCTGCTTGAAATTCCTGCTGATGAAGTAGTAGCGCTAAGGAAAGTGTCTAGCAGTAAATGAACAATGGAAATACACTGTGTTTAATTATCTTTGTCCCTGTTTGATTCCTCATGGCCCCTGCTAGAGAAGGGATAAGAATAGGATGGGTGGCAAAACAGAACTTCCCCTTCTGTCTGTGAAAGAAAGCCAACGAGTTTTATCATAGCAGGGTATAACACGGCTTCATTTGGTACAGTGGTACCTCAGGTTACATACGCTTCAGGTTACAGACTCCGCTAACCCAGAAATAGTGCTTCAGGTTAAGAACTTTGCTTCAGGATGAGAACAGAAATCATGCTCCGGCGGCACGGCAGCAGCAGGAGGTTCCATTAGCTAAAGTGGTGCTTCAGGTTAAGAACAGTTTCAGGTTAAGAACGGACCTCTGGAACGAATTAAGTACTTAACCCGAGGTACCACTGTAGTTTGTAACCACAGCATAGGCTGTGCACACATTACCCCTTCTCTGGCTCCAGTGCGCTCCCACTGCTGGTCTTTGAACCTGAGTAGACATGAAGTTAGCCACAATCCATAGGTATCCTGGAGTCTTGTTTGCTGTTCTTCTAAACAGCCTCCATTGATTAAAAAATGAAAGCCATGGTGAAGCTGAGGTCTGTAGCTCTTAGGCAGCTCTCAGCGACAGCTTCAGTGAATTGGAGTTCAGTGTGGGTAAGCAAATTAGGTAATGGGCATCAGATGACGACATCCCCACTCCTTCTCTGGCATGAACAACAACCTAAAAAAGCAACCTGAAACACTGCCGGAAAAACCCCCTCAATGTATTTCAAGGCACCAATGTGCATATAGCCTGAGTGTGCAATTAAATTGCTAGATCATGGTTAATGCCCTAGCTATTATAACCATGGTGTTATCCCAGATCTTTATTTCATAGTTCAATAAACACATTCTCCATATCCGTAATACTTAATTTCCTCTTAATATATTGTAATTCTAACTCACTATGATCATATTATAATTTTGTGATTTTTGAAAAATAAAGCAGTAAGCTTCACCAATACCAGTTGTTCACTAATTTGTCTTTAAAAATCTGTTTTACTTTGATTACCTTTTTTCATGTTTTTACACATATGATTCCAGCTCTTTATAGGTTTATAGTTCTATATGAACATATAACAAATTGTTTAGTTATCAAAGGAAGCTGTCTTTTAAATAATTTAATAAACATATGATGGGATTTCTAAGCATGCTAAATTGAAAAAAATATTTTTAATTACCTCCAGGACCATTCTCCAGTATTTTACTCACCTCTGCAAATTCCCACTAAGTGTGAAAGAAATCTCTTTTCTGTTTTTGACAAAGCCAACTATTCCTTAGATTTGTGAGCTAAGAGAAACCTACAACTAATAAGGGTTGTCTGCTAAAACACAGTGATTCATGGCTGCTTCACACGTTACTTCAGTGAACAAGCATGTTATTGCTTGTGGCAGATGCTCACAAATGATTATGAATGGATAAGAAATGTGGCTTGCAATCTATTGTTTTTATTTACATCAAAATGTTTAATGGCTTTGTTCTATCACATTGTATCATCTGTATTGTATTGCGCTTGTGATGGTAAAACATCACCATTGATAGTGTATGCATGATGGTAGCTTAGGGGCAGTAGGTTTGCTGTGTGTCCTGTCTGTTCCTTTTAGCACCATTGGTGGGACAATCAAGGGGAGAACCATTACATTGACTTCCTGCCACACCGCCAGAACTTTGTCAGAGGTGCAGGAACAAGCTTGTTCTTGAAGAGGTAGAATTGAACTGGGCAGCTTCTTGGGTTGTGACTGTCACATACATTGTGCTGCCTCAGTCCTTTCGGCAATCCTTTCAGATGTGGGGACTGCATTCATTCATTCGTTTGTTCTTTCATTCCCCACCTTTTTGCCTGACAGGGACTCAAGGCGGCTTACAGATAAAGTAAGAATAGCAAAAACAGGGAGTTCCAGAGTCTGGGAGCAGCCGCTGAGAAGACCTCTCTGTGTCCCCAAGTCTGCCTATGAGGGTGGCAGGTTTGAGAGAAGTTTCTGCAGCTATTAAGGGCAGTGAAGACAGCTAAGCACACAGTACTAGTTGTGTGAGTGTGTGTTAGCAGCACACACCCCTAACTGTGGCATAATGTTACACAATTTCTTGCTAATTGGAAAGCAATGAGTTTAGTAGAGCTCACCTTTATCATAGTAACCTGCACTTTAAATATTCAGAAACACTTTCTAAAAATGTTTAAACTCACCTTGTTAATGTCCATAAAGACTACTCATTACAGCCAGCAAGCAGGACTTTTAAAACTGCTCTTCCAACAATGTAGAGCAGCTATAACATCCACTGCCTGCAACAGTTATTGTAGGTTACTGCTTCTTCCACCAAGGAGAAAGCCATCAATGATTCACATTCTTGTGATAGCACATATTCTAGCAAGGAGGGAGCAAAGAAGACACTGCTCCAGCTATTTTCCTTCCCTGTTGGAAACATTGGGAGCTACTTTATGCTGATTTAGACCAATGGTCTATCTGTCTCAGTTTTGTCTACACTGGCTGGCAGAGGCTCACTAGGATTTCATATTAGGTTCTCTCTAAGCCCTACCTGGAGATGCCAAGGATTGAATCTGGGGTCTTCTGCACTTAAAGTAGATGCTTTACCACTGAGCTAGGGCCCTTCTCCCTTGCCTATACAACCACAGCAGAGAGAACAAACAAGTGAAGATACTCTAGGCATTACATGATTAGATAGTGCAGGGGTCTGCAACCCGCGGCTCCGGAGCCGCATGTGGCTCTTTTACACCTTTGCCACGGCTTCGGGGCGGATACTAGCGAGGGGAGGAGGCGCATTGTGCGCCCCGACACTCCCCACTGTGACGGGCGCTGTACTGGCTGTGACGTCGCATGGGGGCAGTGCGTGCGTTAGTCACGCACCGCCCCGACGTCACCTTCCCGCCCGCCCGCTACATTGTAAGGGGCATGTACGCTGGTCACTGTTTGGAAGGGGAGTGAAGAACACACACACACAAAAGGTAACTTGTTAATTTAACGTTTATTTCTATGAGGAGGAGTAATTCTGAGGGGTCAAACAAAGAAATAATAAAAAAAAAAGTGACAAAAAAGTTATTTTTATAATGACGAGTTTTGCGGCTCCCAGTTATTTTTCTTTGGAAATGGGTCCAAGTGGCTCTTTTTGTCTTAAAGGTTGCAGACCCCTGAGATAGTGTATTGTATAGGGGTATGTGTCTCTGATTAGGAATACTGTAAAAATAAAAATAATTGAAGATTTCCTTTTCAGGTTTCAGTTTTGTGTAGGCAGCAGCCATTTTATTGTTATTTTATCACTGCATGGAAGAAAACTTGTTTGACTCCTTTTAGCATATTTTTTCCACTAGCTTCGCTTATCCTTCATGTTGTTGTTCTTAGTTCTATATGTCTTTCCTTTACTTGACTGACAGGCTCTTATTTATTGTTTAGGGAGCAAAAGAGGAAGAAGGAGAAGGGAGACTGAAGGAACAACTGACCCAGGTTCTAGTGCAGGTAACGTAGCACAGTGTTAGGTTATTTCCAATGTTTGTATCGCTTGAGGATGTTCAAATGTTACCCGCACTGGCGAATTGCCAGGATGCTTAGTTCTGCCTCTTGCAGTGAGACATGCTTGATTGGCTGCAAGTAGCAAAAATAGTGGATGATTAGGAAGAACAGAAAAGACAGTATCAAAACCACAAGCAATCTGTAATGATGGCTTGTTGAATTTGATTTTTTCTTGGCTTGGTCCCATCATTTTTAAAGTTATTACTGTTCATCCCACTGCTGCAGCACATTCTCTTCCCTCTTGGCACACCCCCCTGGGCCAGAGGGTCTTTTTCTATCATGAGGATCATTTAGGAAATGTGTGGTAAGCTCTTTGCTAGGAGTAGAAACCTGTTGCTATCCAGATGTTGTTAGACTCCTCCACCAACCCCAAACAGCATGGTCAGTGGTCAAGGATTGGAGTTGTAATTCAGCAACATGTGGAGGCCCACAGGTTCCCAAACTGGATGGTCACTACTTTTGTGACCAAAGGCAGACTTATTTCCAGGTGCTACAATCATGGGAATTACCGCTGGCCTATAAATGTTCATTCAGCTCCTGATGTTATAGTTATATGTATGAGTACATTCTTAGGGCCAATTCAAGGTGTTGGTATCAGTGAACAAAACGTTGAAGAGCTTAGGACCCAATATTTGAAGGCACACCTGCCCCAGAACCATCCAACCTGAGTTGTAAGGTTTGTGCACAAGACTCTGCTTGTGGTGTCCTCACTAAGAATAGGCTAGGGAGCCACTCCGTATAGAAGGGCCTCTCAGATGTGGCACCCTGTCTATGAAACCTGTAGTAGAAAGCCGGTTGCCTCCCATTTTATGGTCACTCAGGTGACAGCTTCCTATTTTTGCAAGTATTCAAAGCAGTGTCGACGTGGCCTTATCTGGTTAACTGGGTGTGATACACTGCTGTTAATTGTATTTTAACTTTGTTTTGTATAGTTCATCTGGTTACCTTTGTACAGATAGCAGCATCCTTACATACCTTTTGCCTATTCAGTTTTCTAATCTAAATAAGTTTTAAGTATGTGTATGTTTTACGGATTATGTTTATTTAGAGGAAATGAGTTGTATTCATGCAGTGGGTTGACATATTTTCAGGATGCGAAGTAGAATCTGGCATGCCTAATTGGTATGTTAATGAGAATTTCTGTTTGGTATCTTATTTCTCAGCATCGAGCTTTGATGGAAGAACTGAGCCGTAGCAAGAAGGATTTTGAAGAGATCATTAAAGCCAAGGACAGGGAACTGAAAGAGACTAAGGTATGAACAGAAGAAAAATACACAACAGTCGAAGTTTAGACCTTGCTCCAAAGCCTCCCACTTTGCAGCTTAAGGAAGTTGCTCTCTGCTTTTCCATAGGTTCCCACCACCTTGCTTTTATTTCTGCACTGTGGTGGAGGGTTTTAGCTGTATATAACTTTAGGGGCATTTTGTTTTGTGCAGATTTTTAAGTTCAATAAAGTTTTCACCTTTCGGAAAGTATGTCTCACGTGCCCAATACATTCTCATTCTTCTACCATTGTTTACCTGATGTTTTTGGGTTCGTTTTCTTCTGGGCTACAGGAAGAGAAGGAGAAGGCACGAGCACAAAAGGAAGAGGCCTTGAGCCACATGAACGATGTACTGGAGAATGAGCTGCAGTGTACTATTTGCTCTGAACACTTCATTGAGGTAAGATTTGAAAGATAAAAACTTTAAGTACCACTAGTAAGTATACATATATTTTAATCCCCTTTTATTGACACCAAATCAGTTGGAAAGTTGCTGAACCCGATTTTTATTCCTGGGATTTCTGTGGGTTGGATTCAATGATTCTGTGAGCAGAAGTCTGCTCATGAAACTTCCTGCTCATGGAAGGGATATGTGTGTGATTTACACAATTTCCTTTAAAAGAATCAAATAAACATTTGATTTAATGAATAAACATTATACATGCTATACAAACTCCAAAAGATAATACAGATATTAGAATATCATTTAATGCAACACATTCTATTATATAAATACATCCTATGCCCTTTTAAAATGTGTTCTTTTGTGGGGGGCTATTGGGTTGTTGTTTTTATTAGGTATTTTGTGGTTTTATATCTTGATTTTATTCTGTAAACCGCCCTGAGACCCCTGGGTATAGGGCAGTATATATATTCAATAATAATACAGTAATAATAATAGTAGTAATAAAAGATAATAATAATAAACCTTTTCAATAATCCTACAATATCTTACTAAAAGACCATTGGCATCACAATTATTACATTTTATCATACCTTTAAAATATGTTAAATATCGATCTACTTTTTAAAAATAAGTATACAGATTATTTGTACATGTCTAAGTTCATTTCCTTTATAGCGACAAATAAATAATACGTTATTCCTGGTTTTTATACACACACACAATATTACTGGTTTCCATTTATTCATTTCCTCTTTTATCCTTTTCTGTGGATGTTTAATAGAATCATAGTTGGAAGGGACCCTGCGAATCATCTAGTCCAACCCTGTGCGATGCAGGAATATGCGGCTGCCCCATACAGGGATTGAACCTGTAACCTTGGTGTTAGCAGCATTATGTTCTAACCAGCCAAGCTATCCAGTTCTGACAGTTCATTTCCTTACATTGTTTTTAGTATTTTGAATTTTATTTTCCATTCTGAGCTGCCTTGAAGCTTCTGTAAATAAAGCGGGATAGAAATCCTAATCTAATGTATTATATATAATATGAACTTTTCAGGCTGTCACTCTCAACTGTGCACACAGCTTCTGCTCCTATTGCATCAATGAATGGATGAAGCGTAAGCTGGAGTGTCCAATATGTAGAGGGACGATATTATCCAAGACACGATCGCTAGTTCTGGACAATTGTATTGATAGGATGGTGGAAAACCTGGATGATGAGACGAAGCATCGCCACCTTTCCCTCATCCAAGAGCGAAAAGGTGAGAGGTGGGTCCTCCATTCCTAAGGCATTTGAACATTCCTTGGCACCTGCGTAGTGTAGTGTTTAATTAGAAATATATTGATAGCAAACTACAGTTAGGTTTCTGTGCCTTGCTTTATTTCTGTTCATGACTAAAGCTTTTTCAGTTTCAGATGCTGTTTTGGAGACAGCATTTCAAAGCTAACAGCAAGGTTGTTGTACACCCACCCACCCACACCTAAAGATACAGAAACTTAGAAAAATTTAGATATTGCAATTTGGGTTAATCTTCTAATTCAGCCACCTTCTTCATTTCATGCTAGCATTACTTACATTATTTATTATATTTACATTCGATTTTCCGTCATGCAGCTGCTGAGAAGACACTGACTAGAATCTAGCTTTGCTCCTTTAAATTCCTGGGAGTTCACCTTAGTGAAGACCTCACTTGGAAAAACAATATAACTCAGGTGGTTAGGAAGGCCCAACAGAGACTCCATTCCTCAGGGTCTTGCGAAAGAACAATGTTAAACAACAATTTATGACCTCCTTCTACCAGTCCACAATAGAAAGTGTCTTCTCATATTGTATCACAGTGTGGTACGTTGGCTTGACAGCCACGGACAGAAAGTCTTTACAGAGGGTGGTGAACACAGCACATGATATCATGGGCTGTCCCCTGAGCCTGCTAGATGACATTGAAAGGGATCGTTGCCTTAGGAAAGTGAGAAATATTCTCAGGGACGATTTCACATCCCGGCCAGCACCTCTTTAATCTTCTACCCTCAGGCAGGAGAAATATAAGTATAATCAGTCGTACCAACAGGCTAAAAAACAGTTTCTATCTGTGGGCTGTTAGGCTGCTGAACGGAAAATAATATAGTGCAGCAGACTTTCGGGGTTGGTGTGTTGTGCGACAAGCACACAGAGTGCAATGGGACTGAGTTGGGGGGAGGGAGGCTCAGTTAATTTCATTGTATACAGGTTGTACATGGACAATAAAGGTATTATTATTATTATTATTATTATTATTATTGTATAAGTTCAGACTATGCTCTAGGACAGGGGATCCCAAATGGGGTCCATGGACTACCTGGAAGCTTCATTCAGGTGGTCTGCAGTGGGTCTGTGGATTTGTGGTTGAAGATGGGAGAGAGTACATCCGTTATATGAAATATTCGTATTGATTTTTAATTGTATTTTTATTGCTCCTTTTGTTTATTATCTTGCATTGGGTTGTATTACAATTTGACTTCTATGGAATTCAAATTGTAATACAGTTAAATAAAATGCAATATATAAGAAATAAAAGAAGCAATAAAAACCCAATTAATTTCATGTAGCCTCTAGCACAGCCCATTATAATTGCTACAACAGGCAGAAAAGACCCTCTCCGTGCTTTTAAGCATTGTGTTTGAGACAGTTGTGTACTTCCTTGAGAGAAGAGTGGGCATTGGTCCAAGGGAAGAGACAGTATTCAGTATGAAAGACCAGAGCTGTGCAGAATATAAAAGTTTTACCCTTGAGTACTGAAAGCAAAGCCCACTCCCCCTTAGTCCTCATTACCCTTTGCCTATGCTGTACTTTTAAATATATTTTTCCTGCACCATTGAAAACCAAATACACTCCCAAACTTAAATCCTTTGGTTGGGTATTCCTGCACTTGCCTCAAATCACTTTTGCTTTTCTTTTTTTATCTGTGTATTTTAATTGCAGGGAAGCAGGTTGTTGTGGAGAACCCAGCGTCAGAAAGTGAGAGCAGTATTCTCAGCACGTCCTCTGACAGCGAGAGCAGTAGCATTACCTCAACATTAGACAGCGAGAGCAGTAGCCTTACATCTGTGCAGTCCATCATGTCATTAAGCAGCTTTGAAAGTGATGACTATGAGGGAGACTCTGACAGCCACCATGTTATCTGAAATACCTGCACCGTACCCTTGCAGTTGTTTGGAGCCTGCTCTGGATGCTTTCTGGGAGAAAGGATTGGACACTTGGAACAATGAAGAGACTGGAATTTGAATTGTGGATTAAAAGGGCTTGGCAGGGTCCTGTTCTTTTCTTAAGTGAATGTGCGATGTCCTCATCTCTGAAGAGTATGATTGAAAACTGTTAGGCTCAAACCCATTTTTAATACTAGGTGACTAAACCCATGTTTCTGTTCTTGCTATGAAAATTCTTGGAGTTGACAATGTACCACCAAACTTAAATTTAACTGCTTCCCTCCTAATAGGTTGGAGAGTGCCAGCTCATCAGCTAAATAACTGCTTAAGTGTAACCTGATGTAGTACATATTTGCTTTTTGTGTCAGAAAGCTGTTTACACATGACTCATGGGTTCATAAAGAGAATAAGGATATTTACAGCTGCATAAGTCTGGAGAAATTGTCAAGGTTAAATTTACCATGCCCTAAGCCCCAAAGAGTTTGATACCTAGCTTCCCAGAAAAGCATCTTAATCACTTTCTCTCAAGCTCTGTTGCCAAAATTGAGCAGACACAGTCAAAACTGTAGCAGCGCTTTTGCATTTCTCTCTCTGTGTGTATGTGTGTGTGTAGAGTGTGGTAGGAGGGCTTTGGCTGAGTGAAGAAGTTGCATTTCTGAATGAGCAGAAGGTGGCACTACATATTTATCAGTTTTCACAGTATGTTGCTGGTACAGCACTATAAGTTTGCAGCAACTCAGGTTCCATTTCAGGGGCTTCGGCTTCAAATTAGCAGGCAAATTGGATTGGCAGCTGTTTCTGTTTTTTGTTTCCTTGATATGTCTTGGGGTGGTTATTTATTTCTTTGTTTAAAAGTTACAATTTATATAAAAGAACAAAAAACCTGTCATTTCTGCTCAAGTTGCTTTCATAAGCCAATATCCTTTCTTCGTGTTTCTGAATGTGTGTCTAGCCAATTGAGTCTGGCTACCTTATTTTTATTGATTCTAGCTTCAATGCTAATGAAGATCACACTTTTATAACTGGATAAAGACACTTAACATTCCCCGTTGCAAGGAGTTCTGAGCCACCACAGTAGTTTACTATTGTCAATAAATTATTGCAAGTTCATAAATTCCATATTTTTTTTGTTAATGCTACTTTGCCCTGAAGATGTTGGTAGTGTAGTTTCAAACAGATGAAATAAGATGCAGGGGCACATAGGCCATAAAGCTATGTTAACTTTTGTTATAAATTATATAATAAGAATTTGTGGTCCCCCTCCCCAATTCTAATAAAGTGGCAGTGTTTTCTTACCAAGAAATGCATGATCTGAAAGCACTTCCTCCCTCAAAACCACCTTGGCGCATGAGCACCAATTTGGGAATCAGCTGGAACAAGGTTATTGGAATGGGTTAAATGAGGCAAACTGCATTACTGTATCAACCTTGTTACACATGATGGTGCACCTAGCTCTCATTGATTTCTGTTATTTGGCAGTTTTGGAAACACTCTCGTTTCAGAAGAGGGAAGCTACCTTTCTGGATGTTCTGCTCTGCTATCCCAGCTGCCGTCCCCTGCCGTGACATTGCATCTGCATAGTCATGTGTCGACTTCGAAGTGTCTGTTTCACAGGGTGTTCACTGTGTATGAATGTGCTTACTGGAGACATGCAGCAGTGTATATAGAATTGATATTTTTGAGGGAAACTGTAGTGGATGAAGCAACTCTTAAGAAGACCATGCATTCGATCAAAGGCATCTCCCAGTTGACATGGGGATTATGCGTTTTAAGTGAAACACCATTGAAAATGCCTGCAAACACTCCATTCTGCCCCTGCCCCGTCCTCCCCCTTTTTTGGTGATGTTTTCAGGTCACTTCTGGGTTGGGGATGATGTGAACATGCACATTGGGCATGTCTAAAATGGTTGCTGCCTGTAGTAATTTGTTGGTAGAAAAAGCTCCTGGTCATATTTTTTAAAATACCACTCTCCTTATCACTTGTCTCTTGCTGTGAACAAGCCTATTCTTAAATGCTTTCCTGGTGCATCAAGTATTTTAAAGTCATGGGTATACACAAGGGACGGGGAATCTCTGGCCTTCCCATCATACTCAGCCGCCATGGGCAAGGTATAGTGGGTGTTGTTGGACTACACAGGTTAGCTATCTCTGGTTTGCACTGATATGCCCATGTGAAGCTTGCTTGTAGTGTATATATTTATTTTTGACTGTTTGAAGGTGTTAACCATTCTGTCACCTACCTGGACTTTTCAGGGGAAAAGATGGAGGACAGAAATTGGAAAGACTTCATCTGTTACATATTTATGCATTCTGCACATCTCCTTTTTTGGTTTAGGGGCATTCCATGTCAAGTGATCCAGTGACATTTACCTTACCATTTTATATTGCTTTCATTTTTCTGTTTCCTAAAAGTAGTATAAGAAAAGATCCCAGTAATTCAAAACTAAAAATACAAATCTCTTCAGAACTTCATGGGCTTTAATATGATATGGCACACGATGGACTTACTTTAAACTTTTAAGTTAAGTTACAAAATTTAATGTTTTGAAAATTTTTAAATAGTGATATAAAAAAATCAATATGATTAAAGAATTACCAAAAAATAATATTTCATATTTTAAAGAGCTTCCTACAAAATTTCATCTTGGGATCTCAATGGGATCACATTAAAAACAAATACTTTGTGCATATATGTCTGCCTTATTGGGTTCTAAAAAGGATAAATGAGTCTTGGGGGGGAAATATGGTTTGAAGTCATGTTTATTCTCTTGTATCAGTTACTCCTTCCCTCCCAGGAGTGGAGGGGAAATAACATCAGACAGAGACCTCTCTACCAATTGTATTTCTATGGTCTGAGTATCTCCCTGAGCAATGCAGCTCTGTAGACTAATCTCCTCCTTATGCTAATTAGCAAGGCTGCTGATCTTCCACAATATCCAACTAGTTACTAGGACATGGGTCTACTCTGAGCTATCCTTCATCTACGTGTGAAGCACGTAGACTATTCCAAATGCGCTGCATTATTATTTACAGCACTTTAAAACGTCAAATTAAAGGGAACTTTAATTTGCACTTTAATCGTGCAAGGTGGGGAACAAGAAGCTTACGTTTTCGCTTAATACTCCCCTGTATGTACTACAGTATTCACTGCGCGAGGTGCAGGCTCTGAGATGCTTCCCGCTCCCTCAACACACTCTGCAGCCTCCCGCCACGAGGGGGCCCTGCGCCTCTCTAGGACTTCTTCTCGCCTCCCCATTGCGTCATTAGCTTGCGCCGCGCGCGAAGGAAGGGCCCCGTCCCAGTGCGGAGCTGCCGGGAAACGAAACTGAACTGTGGCGGAGAGGAGTTGGGGGGATCCGGCCTTCTTTCCTCTCTCTGTCTCTCGAGCCCAGGCGCGTGTCTGGAGGGGGCTGAGGCTCGGCCTTCGCGGTCTTCTCTGCCCTCATCTCCCGCTCCGGCCTAAGACAGAGCCTCCCCCTTCCCCTCGTGTGAGTGTAGCAAGGGCTCCCGGGAGGGTCGGGGAGAGCGAACGAGCCTGGGGGGGGGGCGTTTTGCCCCTGCTTCTCTGCCCCCCGCCGCCCTTGTCACGCTGCTTTTCCGATTGTCTCCACTGGTTTGCAGCTCCCGAGAATACTCCAGGCTGGCCGCCCCTGTCTGCCCCTCTCCGTCCCCAGTTCCTGCCTCTCCCCGTTATGTCTCCTAGCCTAGCCGAGACCTTCCCTCCTGAGGGCATCGCTTGATAGGTTTCTGTCTCTCTTGTGTCCTGATACTCCCTCGCCTCCCTTTTCATCTCCATCTCCCGGTTTCCCCCTTTTACCAAGGCTGAGATGCTAAGCATGTTTCCCAGGAAATAAGTTCTCTTTAGCTCATTTGGACTTACTTCTGGGTAAGCCTGCTTGAAGTCAGGTTGCAGCTCTCCACAGACTGTGGATTCTGCACAGAAACACACGCTCCTTTTAGCTTCCACCTGGAATCCCAACTTCTTCCCCTTACCTAAACCACCTCCATCCTTTGCTCTGGTGTTTCTCTCCCCCCCCCCCAGCCCTCAGTCCTCTTTGCAAATTAGTGTTGTTTTGTTGTGGTGGTGGCGGCTATATTAAGGCCATCTCTCCCACCCCCATAGGGTTTAGTAAATATAAGTACACTAGCTGGCATCTGAATTAAAATATCATATTCCTAGTTGAGCACATAATGGCTTCGTCATAGAAATGGATTTTGTTATAAAACCAATCAACTGGATGAAATTGTGAAGAAACTATCTGTTACAATACTGTGCTTTACTTTCTGTTGGGTATTGAAGACTGTGTACATATTCAGAATAAAATTTGAGACTGTCCCCCAATGTATTGTGAGATCTTCTAGCATTGTGCAGTGTTCTTTTATATAATTCATTTATATTTCCAAGTTAATGTGACTCAGTGCTACTGTTCAGTAAAATCCCTCATTGCCCAGTGATGGATAGGCTCGAATCATATACCTACGTACCTCGAAGTAAGCCCCAGTGAACTGAATGGGATTTAAGTAGGCATGTATATGATTTGTGCTGTAAAATGTTGCCCATAGAAGAACTAAAATGAGAATCTTCCCGTTGATACTCCTTTTAACTAGCTGCTGTTTCTCGTGCTGATTGCAGGGAGACTGGAAGGGGATGGCTTCATCCTGGAAATTTTACTATGCCTATACAACTTTAAGCTTTCAGCTCTTATGTTTAACATTCAATTTACTCAGTTTTATGATTTGTACAAATGAACAATGTTGTGTTCACCACCGTTAATAAGCATAGCCACAGTGCTGTCCCTGTTGTTCCTCACTTGCCTCAAGAAAATTTGTACCACATAGTTGATGTTTCTTCTCCTAGTTTTAATGATCCCAGGAGTGGTAAATTCAGTGGTGTGTTATTTAGCCCTATTATGCTGTGGTATCAGTGTATCTTCCATAACAAAAAATAATGCTTTTGATGTATTTATTAGCAACTACAGTACATTATTGCAATATATGAGAGCTCATATTAATAACATTATTTATAACCAGGTTTCTGAATGCTCTGGCATTAGAAACTGGTTCTTCACAAATTTGTTAACTCAGGACTACCTGCTAAACTGGTGGTATACTTTCGGCACCTTTTGTTATTTGTTTATGTACTGTGATAACTTAACAAGCTTAGGCTGCAGCCTCTTACCTAGAAGTAAGCTGGTGCTGACTCAGTAGAACCTTCTGAGTAGATATGTATAGGATTGCATGGTTACAGCTCCGTCCTATTCATGTTTACTTATAAATTTGCCCCTCTGAGTTCAAAGGAGCATGCTGTACAGTCATGTGCATGGTTATTTGGCAGCATCTCCCACTCTCTTAATAGGGCTTACTCACTAGCAAGTGTGGTTAGGATTGCAATCTTAAGATGCAGTTGTATGCCAGTAACCTGGAAGTAAGGCTCAATGAGAATAAACAATAGGATTGTGCTGTTTTTTCTCTTGTGTGTTTATCAGTGAAACCTGAATTAGAACTGTGTTCTACTGGGATGTGTGTCTGTATGATGAAAGTGGTGGAATGAAAACATGCTATGAAAATGCCTATTCAGGTGTTTTCATTCTTTTTAAATTAATGGAGAGCAAATTGTTTGCTTTCCTGATTTCCCTCCTATTTTATATGAGCGGTCTTGAAAGTGCACAGAGGAAAGAGTTTTCTTCTTAAGAGAATGTTTCTATATAAGGACTGAAAACCTGAATACTCCACTGCCTTAAAATTATACCACACTTATGAATGTATTTGAAACTATTCTGGCACATGGTGAAAACCTTCTTGTTTACTATGACTTTTTCTGACTATTACCACCAGCCATTCTGGGGTTTTAAGAATATTTTTACTGTCCACCGGATTGCATTGTAATCATTTTGATTGTATTTGTATTGTATTTCTTGGTATTGTTGTACACCACCTTGCGATGCCCCTATAATAGGCAATATAGAAATATTTTAATAATTAAATATTTTGTTTCCTCCTTGCAGAGAAAATGAAGCGACGAGCAGAACCTGAATATAGCAGTCCCCTAAAGAGGCAGAAGAAAAGGATCGAAGAGTTGGGCCTGACCCTCAGCTCCACATCAGATGATGAAACACAACTTGGTAATCATGGAGCTCAAGGTAACTGTAGAGGTAACATCACATGGGCCTGTCCACATCTAAACTTGGTTGTGCTGCAATCAACCTTTCATTGGACATGGAATGGAGTCATGGACTAACTGGTATCATTAGAACCCTGCTTGCTAATTTCCAGAGAAGAATAGTTAAACCATTGTGAGTACCATGTGAGGTCAGAGGCACTGGGGGCTATATAGGGTACAAACAAGTCAGTGGAATTTTCATTTGTTATTGCAGTCTATAAAACAACTTTTCTGACTCAGCTCCATGACTGACGGCCATCCAACTTCTACTTAAAAACCTCCAGCGAAGGAGAGTCCACCACCTCCTGAAGGAGTCCATTCTGCTTTCGAACAGAGCCAGTGTGGTGTAGTGGTTAAGAGCGGTAGTCTCGTATTCTGGGGAACCGGGTTCGCGTCTCTGCTCCTTCACATGCAGCTGCTGGGTGACCTTGGGCCAGTCACACTTCTTTGAAGTCTCTCAGCCCCACTCACCTCACAGAGTGTTTGTTGTGGGGGAGGAAGGGAAAGGAGAATGTTAGCCGCTTTGAGACTCCTGAAGGGGAGTGAAAGGCGGGATATCAAATCCAAACTCTTCTTCTTCTTCTCTTACTGCTAGAAAGTTTTTCTTGCTGTTTAATTGGAATCTCCTTCCTTGTCACATGAAGCCAGTGTAACACTAAGGATTGTGTTTGAGGGATGTCTGCTTCCTACATAACTTGGTGGCAGTTTAAAGAGATTTCCAGCAGTGAATTGAACTGTAAGGCTCAAGCGCCATAGTTTAGTGGTAGAGCAAATGCTTGACATGCAAACAGTTCATACCCCAGTATCTCCAGATAAGTCTGAAACCGTGGGGAGCTGCTGCCAGCCAGAGTAGACAGTACCGAGCTAGATAGATCTATGTTCTTCTCCATGAATAACTTGATTATGCTGTGGCATAGACGGAGCGTTTCTTTCCTTTGTTTGGTTTTCAGAGTCTTCCACCACAAGCAGCAGCGAATCTGACGGCGAGATCAGTGAGAGGCGGCCTGTCCTTGGCTCTTTCAGCAATAAGTTCAGCGCAGACTCCCTTGTACAGGGCACATCCTCCCGATACTCCATGTATAACAGCGTGTCCCAGAAGCTCATGGTAGGTCAGAGCACCCTTGCAAACATCCTGTGGAAACTGAATCGGGGGAAATAAGAGCACTGTCAGTGGGATCCACTTGGTAGGATTCCCTTTCCCAACTATATTGGAACATGTCTGGGCCAAATATGTGTTCAGAGTGCTCTTTCAGTTAGTTAGGAAAGCTGGAAGGCTGCATAGTCGCAGTCACGTTGCAAACTACATAATTTGCCTTTAAGTTTCAAGTTGTACCATTTATTTTTAGGAGCTTATTTCTGGCTGTAGTTGGTGGTGGAGAAACTTTTAAAATTTGAACGCATATCTGGTTCAAAATCAAGGAATGGTAATCTGTTTTGAGTAGCACTTCAAAGCCACCATGTATGCTGAAACATATATGCTTAGCACTCCATGTTGTACTTACCTGCCCCGTCATACTTGTTGTCCTTAAATGTCTCCTTACCTGCTCTTTTCAAGTTTCTGGAAAGAGGCATTTCAGGGAAAGGTATGAACCAAAGTTCAGTTTTCCTACATGCTAAGAATTTTAGAGAGGTGATTTCAGCACTCTTCTTTTGCTTTTAGTATTGCCATTTACAGCGTGAATTGGGACAGAGAAATCTGCATTTTCACCCATGATTATTATATTTCCTTAGGAGCAAAAGCAAAACCTCAGTGCACCTATGTTCTCAGACTACATCCAAACGTTCATACTCTGTAGCCCCCTTCTTTTTATTTACTTCCTGCTATCAGAATTTCAGATGGACTCCTAGCGCAATGAATCTTTAAAATAAATTAGATTCAAATGGAATTCCTTGTTTGGAGCACTGGAGTCATGTTGCTGTTTGGTACCATGTGAGTTCCTGTGTGTACATAGTTTAAACAACTTTTTTGAAATATGGAATAGTTCATCCTAGGCAAGTGCGCACAACTTCAATGAAGTGTCATGCAGGTTTTAGAGCTGACCTTCCAAATATTACAAAAAAATGATCTTGCCTTTATAATAAAATGTTCCAATCTTCAGTATTTTAACAACAACAGCTTCAGCTGTATTGGACAGGTTGCAGAAATTGAACTTGGGACAACCTGTCCCTTAGTCTAGAACTGACATCTTTTCCCTGGTACTCTTGAACTGCTTCATAGCAGGCAGGAGCAGGTGAAGCTTTGTGATTCAGTGATACGGAAATCTCCACTTGTTGAATTTCAGTATGTCACACAGATATTAAAAGCACAGGAACCCTGCCAGGGAATAAGGTAGCAACCTTGCCTCTAGAATTATACAAGCATTATATTGGGGAGGAAATTCAGAACTCCAGTTGTCTGTGATGCAACTTTTCTGAGTGAAGTGCTCAGGCTTTATGAAAATAACTCAGCCCTCATCAGTATTGCCCTTGGCTCACAGAGGCCTGCCTGATTCTTATCTGTCAGTGAGCAGTTAATTAAATCCATCACAAAATTCAGTAATTGCTTGCATGGTAGAGGGTTTGCTGTAAGCTGTACTAGAGCTACAGTTCTCAGTGTGAGGTGAGCTCTCCTAAAGAAATATGTGCAGTTGTTAGGAGATAAATGAGCCCCTCCAAGCTTATATTGTTTGTGTGTGATTATTTGTGTAGATTAGCTGAGGAATCAGTTCCTGATAGTTATATTACAAGAAACTGAGTGAGTGCTATATTCCTCTTTGTGTTTCTAGAAGTAGAGTTGTTTAAGCAACTTCTTATTTCCCCAAGGAATGTCACAATTCTGGTTGAATATCCCTAGCTCATATATGTTTCTAAAAGAATAAATGCTGCCAAAGAAATAGTTGATCTACTTAATTACAAAATATTCTGCCCAAGGTAACAAACTATAGGTGAATCGTAACAATAAGAACCAGTACATAATAAAATATCAGAGGTCAAAATGGTGGCCTGAGCTGAAATATTTTCACTTGCTTCCTAAAAAGTTGCAAGGATTTAGGTGGGTCTCTCTAGGGAGGGAATTCCAGAGGGTGGCAGTGCTACAGTACGAAAATCCTGTCTCTCCAACAGTGTAACATTCCAGAGAGTTGAGCTACAAAGCTAGACCTCCCCTTCAGACCTTGGCTTTCTTTAATTGACAGTTGAGGAACTGGGGTTTGCAGTCTTTCAAACACAGGTCGGTACTGTTTTTCCTTCCTGACTTTAAATTATATCTGTAAGAGCACAGCAGGTGTTTAATAGTGTAAAGGAATTTAAAATTTATTTTCAATGAAAAAATATAACCAGCAAGATCTGTAATTCTATTTGCTTTATTTCTATGGTTTTCAAATGTCTGTCTTCAAGGAACCTCTTCATAGCAGCTTGTCATGAATCTTCACATTTCTGCTATAGAATTCACATTTCTGCTATAGAGGATCCTAGGATCATTCTGTGTTAATTGAGAGTGTAGCATAGAATGTACCCCAGTTCTCCTTCTACTTCCATCTTCTAGGTGTTTATGTGAGCTGTTTTACAGGGAAACCTGTTTGCCATTACTGATCTGTTTGTTGAAATAAATTAAAAAATTAAAATATTGTCCAGTAGCACCTTAGAGACCAACTAAGTTTGTTTTATTTATTTATTTCGACTGCGTCAGACCAACAAGGCTACCTACCTGATCTGTTTGTTGAGACAGTGGTTCTCAAACTTCCCCCACAATGGAGCACAGGAAAATTAAGAAGGGTCTTGGTGGACCACTTAATGATTTTTCTGCCTGTTTTAGCAATTGTAATGATGCTACAGTCTCTTTAATCAAATCAAGATTAAACTTTTAAACCTCTAGTCTTCTCCACTCTTTTCAAATGCCTCCCCCCAATCACTTCCAGTCCATCCCACTCACCTTAGAACCTGGCCGTCCACCTGCTCTTCACAGACATGCTGCAGACCACCTGAAGGAAGTGGACAGACCACTGTTTGGCAACCTCTGCTTTAAGTTGTACCTGATAAGCTTTCAAGGAACCCCAGAGTTCCCTGGAACACAAGTTTGAAAATCCTACTGTTGGCTAAAGGGTTGTGGCTAACTGAATCCCATCTCTTTACTGTTGTGAGGTTCACATGAACTGCTTTGGGCTTCTGACATGTGTGAGAGAGACCATGCTCACAACTGTAGTCTCATTACAGACTTAGAGCACAGAGTACTTACAGGTTGATAAACTTGATAAATGGCAAATAGCTATTGAGTTCTTCACAGGTTACTTATTTGTAGCAAGGCAGTTCATTTTTGTTGTTGTGTTTACATGTTTCATTCTGTTGATCTAGCGTCATCCTAATTAAGTTGAACACACTTGAAGGAGAGTCCAGAAGTCTTCTGTGAGATTCATTAAGTGCACTCAATACTTTTTAATCACAGGAGCCTAAGATGGCCTGATTTATTTATTTATTCTGCTAGTCCTCAGCCTAAGCACAGAAGGTAGTGCATAAATTTGTTGTTAGACGTTACTAAGGAGCTTATTCTGCATTGGCTTACAGGCCAAAATGGGTTTCCGAGAAGGTGAAGGTCTTGGAAAATATGGCCAGGGGAGACAAGAGATCGTTGAGGCCTCCAAACAGAAAGGAAGACGAGGTCTGGGGCTGACTCTGAAAGGATTCGATGGAGAAGTCAACATCAACTGGCAGGATGAGCCAGAGGTAATTATGTGCACATTTTGTTCCTTCCACTTGTTTTTTGAGCTTTCCACTTGTTAGGCATTGTGGAGAGGTCTTTTGGCCACTGGCTCAGGTGAAGTTCGTGGCAAAGTAAGCCTTGGTTTGAAGGCTTTTATCTTGCAAATGGTGCTAGCCTCTGGGAGGAATTCAGCCCTTTGCTCTTCTGATCGTTCCATCAGCACAATAATTTTAGCTTGCCAGATGGAATTATTCCCCCCTCTCTTCCCTCTGCATCAACCCCACCCCACCTCCCAGAGCCTAGAGTGGGGGGAAGAGAGGGGAGAAAGCCCTGATGTGCAAGTGGAAGTCCTTATTCAGGGCTTCCTCTGACAGGATTTGTTAAGTGAATCCTGTCCTCTGTCCGGTAATCTTCCTTATTCTTATTTGTCACATGAACATTTTGCCTGCCCATGTGTTATGAAAACACTTATGGTTCTCTTAAAGACATTATTTGAATTTCAGCCTTAAAGATTGTGTTGAGCTTCTGGTTTACTTCCAAGTATTAAGGAGTTAAATTTTGCTGCAGCATACGCAGTCTTCTTTTTTACTTATCTTTTCTTATGTTCACAGGCTAGCGCTTATGAGCAAGTGGACTGGTTCCCAGAATGTACCACTGAAATTCCAGATGCTGAGGAAATGAAGGATTGGATGACTATAGGCAAGGTATGAAGCATAGGGAAGAGAGTTAAGGGCTTAGCCAATTAAGAATTCAGAGAGGCTGGGTACCAAGTCCAGAGGTGCCATTCTGCATGCAAGAGTGTAATGCAGTTTGAGTGATGCCCTTTCCCTGACACAAACTCATTAAGACCGGGTCAGAATGACCAAAATATTGAGTAAACATTTTAAAATATAATTAATATTAAGGCAGCCAATTGAAGTAAAAAAATGCATTTAATAAATGCCAATAAAAATATAATTAGATGATTTTTACTTTCTCAGTATTTTTTTATTAAAATTACAGATGAGCTCCAAACATTTTATTTTAGTGCTTGGTCCACAATGAACTCTTATATAAATGAATTTCTATTTGCAATTTATTTATTGCATTTTTGTTTTGTCTTCTTCCAAAGAGTTGAGGGTGGGGTATATGGTTCCTCTTCTATTTTAGTCTCATGTTGACCCTGTCAGGTAGTGTTAGACGTAAGAGAAAGTGACTGCCCATGTTCACCCAATGTTTTGGCTAACATTCACTTCCAAACTATAATAGTTTTTATAAGAATTTATTACTTATAACCCGCTCATCTGACTGGGTTGCCCCAGCCACTCTGGGAGGCTTTCAACAGAACACACTACATTGGACATTAAAAGCTTCCTGATACAGGGCTGCATCAGATGTCTTCAGAATGTCATATTGTTGTTTATCTCTAATAATAATAATTTATTACTTGACCAACAACAACCATCTGTTGAGAAGGACCTCTAAACAGTCCAGCTCTTCCATTTTCTGTACTAGAAATGTTTTGCTGGGTGATGTGGGCCTGGGTCCTAGGTTGGTGTGTTTACACTCATTGTCTTGCTGAGCTCTGTGTTCTCAACCTGAGTCCATACTTCCACGTGAAGGGAGCAAATTAACATACTTAGGTATTTGAGGGCTACTCCCTCTGTTCTTCAGTATCAGATTGCAGTGCGAATAAGCTTCATCCATGTAATTGCTGCATTTGTGAGAGCTTGAGTACCTTGACAAGCTGTTTAATCACAACAGCAGGATGCCGCATTTTCTGTAGTGATGCTCTCATTTTGTACAGTGTTCTCTGTCTGCCTGGCACAGAATCTTGCTGCTCACCAGTGATATAGTTTGAAAGGCTGCAGCCTAGCCAGAAGTGTAAATAACAGCAAGTGACAGGATTTTTCTTTTCCTTGGATACCAGCCGTTTTTATTAATGATATATAGTGGCAAGTGTTTGATGTACCGCAGTGATTCTTAAGGGTGTTTATACAAAGCCAGCTTCCCCACTTTTCTTCATGCTGCAAAATGCCATGTTTATTAGTCTTCCTGGTGAGTAGATATCTAACTGTTCTTAGATTGAAAACTGAAGTAGAAATAGATGCATACTCCCAATATGTACTTGTATACTGTTTCCTGTTGCAGTGAAACAGACTGATTATTGATCAGCCTTGCTTCTGATCCTTATAAAAAGTGCTATGAGCCCTTGTTAAGAGTGCATTGGGCTTGGACCCAAGCAACCAGGCTTTGATCTTAAATATCAAATAAATTCATTGGTAGCCTTGAGCACGGCACACCAAACCTGTTTCCTGTATGCAGAGTTTCATTAAGTTGCCTTCTTGCACAGTTTTTTAAAATTAAAACTGGGTGAATATTTTCCATGCTCTCAAGAGATTTTTCAGACCCCCAAAATATTCTTCAGAAGCCCCCTTCCCAGCATCCCCTTTTTTGCATCCCTTTCAGCAGCAGCTTTGGCAACAAGTACTTGCTTTTTGTTTTAAACAGAGAGTAGTTCTTGCAGGCTACATGAGCCTATGAAGTGGAGATGTGATGATGGCACCTAGTTATCAAGTTTGGCTATCTGATGTCAACCCGAAAAGTCTGGAGTGGGTTCAGTCATAGCGATATTTGCTAAATGTCACCTCTCAGTGTTTTGATCCAAGTTTTTATTAGCATAGGTGATTTATTTTTTTTAAAGCAAAGCTCTATAAGAAATTAGGCTCCTGTCTGAAGCCATTTCCATGTGCATCACTAGCTTGATCAGCAAGTATGGCCCCAAATCAGATAAGTATTCCATTTAGCCCATGATTCTTTAAACTATTTCTTTTCAAAGTTTGAAAAAGAATCACATGTGGGAAACTGTTGATGAAGGCAGGTGTCTACAGTTCCAATCCCTCCGTCCTATTTCTATACTGAAAAAGTGATGTGTCCATTTATCTGGCACACAAGGAGTAGGTCAGAGTTCCCACCTGAGAGCAGATGCCCCAAACTATTTTCTTGTTTTCATGAAATGTGTCTTGCCACATTGTCTTAATAAAGAGGAAGATGTTCTGTTTGTTTATTCATTTCCCCCATATTTTATTCTCTAGAAAAAACTGGTGATTGATGATGAAACACATTTCTGTGGAGAAGAACTCCTACAGAATATGCTTCAGTGCAAGGTGAGTTTTGTTTGTTGAGGACAGAGCCTCTCCGTGGAAGAGAACGGGAGTATACCTAAGATCTGGAGGCTCTGCGAGTTGGTTGTTTTGAGACATTTGGGGTCAAGAGACCTTGACACTTCATTCATGCAATATAAGGCGTTAATTTCGAGGCCAGAATTTAATTCTCAGACTCAGTGTTTTAAATCTCACTTGAGCAGGCCTTTGTTTCTTACTGGCTTCAAAAGGTTGTAGTGGTGCTGCCTAAGTTATTGCATCTTAATACCTCCAGCTAGAGAATTTTGAGCTCATTGCTATTCCCCTATAGCTAGGTTCCTGTAATTTGATATTACTTAACTATAATTTGACCTCCTTGTCAAATTAGACTTGTTCCTTCTTTTTCCAGAGTGTGTTTGATGAGCTGGATGGAGAGGAAATGCGCCGAGCTCGTACAAGGTCCAACCCCTATGAGATGATCCGTGGAGTCTTCTTCCTAAACAGGTCAATGGAGGATCTCAGATTTGCGGCCCTTGAGTATGCAAGGGCAGACTCTTAACAAGTCTCCCTCTTGCATTTACAGAGCAGCAATGAAGATGGCAAACCTAGACTACGTCTTCGACCACATGTTTACAAACCCAAAGGATTCTCGAGGGGTAAAGGTTTCTCTATATCTCTAAATCTTCAGTGTCTTCTGTGGATGGGGGAATTGGGGGGGGGGGGAATCCTTCAGAGTTTTACTAAAATAGTTGGGGGGGTTTTGTTTTTTTAAAGTGTCCCGGCAGTCAGGGATACAGTATGGCAATGCAGTTGTTGCTTTGGTTAGTCAATTGCTTCTGTTGAGGTGCTTTGAGTCTCATCCCTTCTCCATTTTTGCAGAAACCTCTGATCAGAGATCGTGATGCAGAGCTCCTGTACTTTGCTGATGTATGTGCTGGCCCTGGGGGCTTCTCAGAGTATGTCCTCTGGAGGAAGAAGTGGCATGCAAAAGGTTTTGGCATGACCTTAAAAGGACCAAATGACTTCAAATTGGAGGATTTCTTTGCTGCTTCTAGTGAGCTCTTTGAGCCTTACTATGGTATGTATAAGCAGGTATTTATGGCAACCTTCTCCCCACCCCCTCATAGTTCATCTTCAGTGTCATGTGAAAGACTTAAAGAGTTTTGAACGCACGTGCATTTTTAAATTGGAAACATTTTGGGGACATCTCTGTCAGTACCTACAGAAGTTGTATATGTTTTGAAAGTCGATTGCCATTTGATCTTAGAGACAGACAGGCAGGATACACAGATTGTTGCCACTGTGTCTCATTTTTTTAAACAAAGCATGTGATCAAGTGTGGAAACTACCAAGGATAGCACGAGAGATGAGAGAAGTGGCACTTCTTTTACAAAACTTCTCAGATCACTTTATGTGGAAGTGTATTCATAAGTTTTTAAAATGAAATAATGAGAAACCTTTGGAAATGATTCTGTGGTATGTAATGAGAATAATACACAGCAGACGAGAGCAAATTCCTTGCTTTCCTTGCGCACAGGTGAAGAAGGAATTGAGGGAGATGGAGACATCACCCGTCCCGAGAACATCACTGCCTTCCAGAATTTTGTGCTGGACAATACAGATCGCAAGGGGGTACATTTCTTGATGGCTGATGGGGTATGTGCCTTCTCTTTTCCCTTTGTTCCCTGAGCTAAGAGAGGGACCTAGCTTTGTGCATTGTGATGTGACATTTAGCTTGTTATAAATGTGATGTGAAGATTCAGAGAGCACACACACACACAGACTAGATTACCTCTGGATATAGATAATGGATCAGTTTTGATTAATGGTTTCATTTCAGTACAAATAAAATCAACAAATGTGGTGGTTCATAGAACATCACAACATAGATTTGTTGCTGATGTCCCTCACCAGCATATCTGAGCACTCAGTGTACAGCATGAAAGCTGCTGCTACCCTCTGCGAGTGCATCCTTGTTCCTTCTAGTTGAATAACACTCTGTGTGTGTATGTGTGTGTACACTGTGTGACAGACAATGACAGTGGCTCCTTGTGTGATGAGTACTTCCTAGAACTGATAGGTGTGAAGAGAAGGATGATGCAGAGGAGGAACAGACTCTTTAATGAGGCACAGTGCCATGAAGATGATCCCCCACCCTCCTGAGTGTGGGACTAAGGAGGACTACTTCCACCAATTCTCGGCTCACTCCCCACTCCATCCTTACTGACTATTATCTCAGTTACCTCTTTACTGAAAGTGAGAAGCAAGCTTCCTCTTCCCTGACAGATTATGGAAAGGCAGAAGCGTACATGTGAAGCCCAGGGAGGGAGAAGGCTGCATGCAGCTCAGTGGGCAGGCAGTGACTTGTCATGCTCTCCAAAGAGGGAAGGGGGAATTGAATTTAAGTTTTCCATTTCATGAAATGTGATACTGGGTTTCAGTTACATAAAATGTGATTTGCATTAAGGTTTGCTGTTTGCTGTGTGTTTCAGGGTTTCTCTGTTGAGGGTCAGGAAAACATCCAAGAGATTCTAAGCAAGCAGCTGACTCTTTGCCAGTTCCTCACAGCACTCTCTGTCGTACGAACAGGTGCTTCTCCACATACTCCCCCCCCCCCCCGCCGTCTCTGTATTTCCCCTTCTGTCCCTTGTGGCTTTAGTGTTAACTATTCTAGACTCTCTTACCTCCACCCCCCACCTTGTGCAGTATTTTGTAAGAGACCGGACTCTTTGTTTTTGTAGGTGTTGGTCCTTCTGTTCCTCTTCTATAATTATGGATCACTGTTTTTAAAATAAGATTTGGATTTGGAAACTCTTGGCATCTCCTGGTATTTGCAGAATATGCAATTCTCATAGCGAGGCAATGGAGAATTTTATGTTGGCCCTGGGAATTACCAGCTTACCATGGAAACGTTCTGAAGGCAGCAGGCAGAGGACTTTGCTGGAATCCCTTCTGTCCAATCTCTTCCCTTTCCGGGGAATTAGGGGAGAAATGATAAATGGAGGCGAAAGGGTTGAATGGCTTTTGAAAATGTGATTGTTAAGTACTCAAGAGAATGTCCTGTGAGATTTCCACAGCATGATCCTCCATATCATCTATGGACAAGAATGGCTGCTGTCATAAACCATGTGTGCTATAGACAGTGTGTGGGACAGATTGGGGAGGCACCCATCTAGAGCTCGGCTCAGCCATTATGTTCATTGTGTAGAAGGTACTGTTTTTCAGCCTAATCTCCCTCACAGGTGCATGTGAGGATAACATGTCATAACCCCATGTGCACCACCCTCAGTGCCTTGGAGGAAGGGTGGGATACAAATATGATTAATAATAAAGTAGTGTGTGTTTCTCCTTTCTCTTTGTAAGGTGTAGCTTCAATTTGCTTTTTCTGCTCCAGGAGGGCACTTTGTCTGCAAAACCTTTGATCTGTTCACGCCATTCAGCGTTGGCCTAGTATACTTGCTCTACTGCTGCTTTGAGCGCGTGTCAATCTTCAAACCTGTGACGAGTCGCCCTGCCAATTCTGAAAGGTGAGACCTGAGCATTGTGGAAGGTGGAAGGTACCTTTGAACACTGCGGCTCTGATAAAAAGGGGTTTGAAGTAGCTGCAGCTTTGCTACAAACTCTATGAGAGTTTAGGCTCTGTATCACATTCAAATTGTTTCGCTAAATATTTGCTGGCACATCAAACTGCTAAATGGGAGGCAATTAAATTTTGTAATGAGAGGATCACTTGTAATCCTTCATTCTGTTATATTCGTTAATGCCTGTGTTTGAAGTTTCTTTTTGCCTCCTACCTTTTTCAAATACTTTTGGAGTAAAATTTCATCAGACAGATAATGACCAGAAATCACTTGTATACATACCTTCTTTTCAGTGAATTTGGTGCCTCTGGGGCCATTGCCAAAAGAAGCCCAGATCACAATAAAATGTTTCTAAAGCACATTCCCAGTTAATTGCAGGATTGTGGCCTAAGGTACTGCAGCTCATCTGGGGCAAGTCAATATCTCTAATTTTCTTGAAATATTCCTATCCTTGAAATAGGAATAAAACAAGATGGAACTGGGAAAGTGTTTTGCGCTAGTGGAAGTAATAAAATATATGATAACCAATAAAGGTTGTCATCACCTCTTGCAAAAGCAGAAAGGGTTTTCTGCAAGCTGTATTTATTTCATTTTACACTTTGGCACAATGCATCAGAAGGTCATTATAGTTAATGAGTAAATAGTCTGTCTCACCCTGCAGGTATGTGGTGTGCCGAGGATTGAAATCTGGAATTGATGACGTGAGAGACTATCTTTTCTCGGTGAACATCAAACTCAATCAGCTACGCAACACAGACCAGGATGTAAACCTCGTTGTCCCTTTGGAAGTAATCAATGGTGATCATGATTTCCATGATTACATAATCCGATCAAATGAAAGGTGAGTTGAAGGGCAGTGAGAAGAAATTGCAGGGTTTTGTGGTACCCTTTCTGCTAGTCACTTTTCCTAAGCTGTCTGCTTCCAATAATTCTTCCTCTGCAAAGTCCATATAGTGTGGATTAGTTCACAAGACAAAGTGAATGACACACTGTATAACTCGTGTCCTGTCCTTTGTTTTCAAATGCCAATTAGGCACCATTAATCGTAGATGCATGATTAATGGCACATCTAGATTTCCCACTCCTGCTTTATATATTGTAGTCTCGTGGCTTTCTCTACTCTGCAGTGATAATGTAAAACTGATATTATCAGTTGATCGTAAGAAATCTTGCTAATTTCTGTTTTTTAGTGCACTTTATTAACTTGTTGCATTTCTGTATTATCCTGACCAGTCATTATTCTCTTCTTTTTAACCTGAAAAGCAGCAATAATAATAAAACTTACTTTCTGCAGAGATAAGAATAGTCATAGGTTAACACAAACAACAACAACACACAAAACCCAACCTCCTTTTGTGAAGAGTGAAAATATTCCTCAATTCCCTGGCAGTACCATTGCAGCATGGCCAGTTACTGTATTGTATTGAAATTGGTCATTCTGTCTGTTGGTTATTTTTCATGCGCATTCTGATTCACAAGACCTTCAGATAACTACTTTGTCAATTTAGTAGATAACGGATTCTAAAGCTGGGACCTGCTTTCTCTTCCAGACTCTGCGCTGTTCAGATCAAAGCACTGGCCAAAATCCGTGCCTTTGTTCAAGACACGTAAGTATATTTATATTTAAAGGTGCTCTTGGGTGAGGGCCGAACTGTAATTCAGGTTTGTTGAGATTTTACAGCCTTCATTTGGTGGTGGGGCATGGGAGAGACTTGCATGAAAGTGACTCCATTCCAGGGAATGTCATTCAAGTCTGTCAAGTTTGTGGTTTGGGGTATTCTTTTATAGATCTTCCAGGTGTAATTTCTGGGGTCTCGAGCAGCATTTCAGAAGTTTATTTGAGGGTCTTCTTCACCTTGTTTTTGTTCTTATGGTGCATAAATCACTATGTAAATTGAAAAGAAGAATCCATCTTTGGGGACAGATGTGTGTGTTGGGGGGGCAAGCTGAATTATCCTTTTTACTGGAAAATTCAGAAGAACCATCACAAATTCTTCTAGGACCTTGAATGAACCACGACAGGCTGACATCCGAAAGGAATGCCTCCGACTCTGGGGGGTGAGTAAAACCACAGAACAGCAAACTATAGTTTTGTAGTTTTAATGTGTCTCTGTATTCTCTGTTGAAGAGGATTATCTTCTCTTTAAAGGGCATGCTAGGGACTGTATATATTGTTTATATATAATTCTGTGTATTTAGAGAGTGATGGTTGGAGAAAGAGATTTTTAAAAAATCATTTCCCAAAGGGTGGGATTGTCGCTAAACTAAAGATCTTCAGTGACAGAAAAATTAGTACTAAGTTAATTGTGAATGCGAGTATAACTTAACTTGAGACATTCATGATGAATACAAACTGCTTTCTATAGCATCCATATTTTAAATGTCTGTTCCTGACTTACACACCACAATAGGTCGTCTTGGACAGCAAGTCTCTTTGGCCTAGAACATGATTTCTGATCATTCTGCTAAGTTGCATTGACCTATTAAAGTAAATGGCAAAGCTGCAGGCCATGCTTTTTACACTGAAAAATACAGTGGTCATTGAGGTATCACAGCACATACGGTCCCAGAATGAATTCTTTCTCTCTGGGCCACCCTACTTTTTTGGGTTAGAAGTGTGCAACTAATGAAGTTCAAACTTCTATCGCTTGGATTTTATTTCAAATTGATATTCCCGTGACATAAGATTTGTATAGTAAAATGAAATAAACAGATAGGCTTACACATAATATTTTGCTTGTATTTGGGTTTGATGCATTGCAACAGGCAGTGGAGGCTCTCAAAGTCTGCTTCTTGATATGCAGGCTTTTAAGAAGTTGACTGCTGTTAAAAATAATTATGCTGTAATTCTGCTATCAGGATGGAATAATTGTGTCTCTTATGATACTTCATTGCACTTGTTATAAGCTGCCTGATCGATAGCTTCATGTTAAGGGGCAGCATAGAAATGTAATAAAACAAAATCCCCATATTTCATGAGATGATGCCACCTTTTATTACTGATCTTAGCATTTTTCTACTGGAAGAAGAAAAACCTTCTTTCTCTGTGTGTCTTTCTCTTAGTAACATGTGAATGGCTATTGGAGTAACAAGTTGGTTAAAAGAAAATAGCTGTTTAGCTGTAGACTTGTTAAATTTAATAAATCCATACCTGCTTTTAAAGAAAAGAATTCTCTCAAGTGTAGCCTGTGCAAATTCAATTTTAAAAGCATTGAAAGAACTCCTGCCATTCACAATTGCCTAAAAACAAAAGCGTAGACTGAAACATAATGTATGATGAATCTTTAAGTAACAGCTCTTGCTTTTTAGTATGCATCCCATTCCTATTATCTGAGAAATATCTCTTTGGCTTAAAATGTTTAGAGGCTGAGGGAGTAAATGCCATCGTGTGTGTGGATGAAAAGGGAATGTCATACCCTAAGTAACCAAAAAGAGCAATGCCACTTAGTACTAGCCAGCTCTTAAGAGTGCTTCAATATCCCCTTTTGTAGTCACAGTCTGATCAGTTGATTGCACTTGTTAGTACATGCTTTAGGTATATTGTTCTAAATGAAGTTAGTGGTTGTGAGTAGGGAATCATGGTGCAGTGCTGTTTTTGGTTAATTGGTCAAAATAAGAAGTCGTATTTTGGCATGTGTATGAGTTGCTACTCAGGATACTCCATAGGACCCTAACATAAATAAACATCGATCCTTTTAGACAAAAGCAATTTCTCCCCAAACATAAAAAGGACCTCCCTTTCAGCATTCATGGAAACTACTCTTTAGCAAATGGGTGGAAAACTTAGGGTCCTCCAGGAGTTGTTGGACTATAGCTTCTATCCTGCCTGAGCAATGACTGGGCCTGATGGGCAGTGGAGTCTAACAACAGGAACACAGGAAGCTGCCTAATGCCAACTCAGACCATTGACCCATCTAACTCACTGATTGTCTGTGGCGCACCAGGATTTCAGATAGCAGCCCTTCCCAGAGCTGCCAGGAATTGAAGCTGGGAATTTATGCATGCCAGCAGGCTCCACCATGGAGCTCTGACTCTTCAGCTGCAACCTGTCATCCCTGCATGGAAGTTGGATTGTGGGGATTTTTATGGCAACATATTTTGTCGGCTAATTATCTATTGTGCGAAAGAGTACTTTTTTCTTTTTATTTGAAAAGGAACTGCTGCTCCCATTGTTCCTATTGAAATAAATTGCCAAAGTCTACTGGGCGTTTTGCAGGCATGTTGAAAAGCTGTAGAAGTAGTGTGTAGCAATACTTCAAAAACAATGCGTTGGGTTCTTCCATTCATGAGAGGCAGAGAGATTGTGAGTAAGAGGACAAAAATAGCCTGAGTACAAGTTAATTTTGGTGCAAGTTAATTTTGATCCATCAGTAGCTCAGGGAAACTCGAGCTCTTCTGTCTTTTACAAAATAAGTTAATATTTTAATGTGCATCTGCCTTGGCTTTCTTTTTGCTTCTCCATATGTCCCCTTTATTCTATGCCTGATGAACAGCAAATAATTAGAAGCAATGATGGAATAAATGTAATGTGTGAACCAAATCCTTGTTGACTCATTGGCTCTTGGGTTGCTCTAGATCCCAGACCAGGCCCGAGTTGCTCCATCCTCTTCTGATCCCAAGTCCAAGTTCTTTGAGCTAATTCAGGTGAGACTTCCAGTTGCTGTTTGTTCTGTATGCTCAGATGAAATTAATGCTCTTTATCATGAGACAGCAGAAAGCAACGATGGGGAAAACACTCCCTGCAAGGCTTCTTGTATTGGTTGCTGTTAACAGCAAAAGGTGAAGTGTATCGTCGTAAGTTTGGAACTGGCTATTACGGAGAGGTATATCTGCTTCGGCCCTCCCCTAAACATATGTATCTACTTATAAACTCTCTGGTTCAAACAATCAGTTTTGCAGACAATATATTTGTGATCAGATGCAGCATTGTGCAGTTATTTTGACAACTGGCTGCTGGAGGCAGAAAATGTCACTACGTCAGTAATAGTAATTTATTATTTGTATCCCTCCCACCTGAGTGGGTTGCCCTAGCCAGTCTGGGCACAGAAAAATACACAGAAACATCAGGTATTAAAAACTTCCCAATAATCTTCAAGTGTCTCCGGAAAGTCGTGTAGTTGTTTATCTCTTTGACATCTGATGGGAGGGCCTTCCACAGGGTGGGTGCCACTACCAAGAAGGCCCTCTGCCTAGTTCCATGTAGCTTTGCTTCTCACAATGAGGGAACTGCCAGAAGGCCCTCGAAGCTGGACTCCGTGTCCTGGCTGGACAGTGGTGGAGATATGCAGTATATGGAGCATGGAAACGACCTCCTTAATTCCAGTCATTGTGATAGCCTTTTCTGGGATAACAATTCCCTCTTCTTTTTTGTTTTTAGGGTGCTGACATGGAGATCTTCAGTTACAAACCAACACCTCTCAACTCAAAAACCTTGGAGAAAATCCGACCTGTGCTGGATTACAGGTGCATGGTGTCAGGAAGTGAGCAGAAGTTTCTTCTAGCACTAGGGGTAAGTGGTAATAATGAAGTGTAACAATGAGTTTCAGTGGGAGAAAAAAAAACCCTGTGTATTTTAAGCAAGTTGGTGCTTGGTTTGCAATTTCATTCACCCATGCGTTGCTCCTGTTTATCTGCAGGAATGGTCTTGTTTTAGATCCTGGCTTAAATTGCCATGGTGGTTGTTTGGTCTGTGGATTACCTTTGCTAGTATCTCACTGATACGTTACAAGCCAATTTTTATAGTAAGCTTTACCTTGTTTTATAAATTCACCAACTACATGATCTTACCATGCTCTGATAACATGATTTCTTAATTTCTTCAGTGAAATGAAGTCCCTCGCTTGTGAGGGCTAAAAGAGAAGCTTGCTAAACAACCGGAATAACTGTTTACTCATTATTTATTTATGTAATAAAATTTGTACACTGTTTGATTGTAAAAGACCTTAAAGCGATTTACAAAAGAGAAAAAAGTAAAATCCAGAAAAGCTAAGAAATCTACTTTAAAACATACAAAAGTTAAAATACTAGAAGAGATAAAATTTAAGATTTTCTTCTTCCGCTGACAACCTTTTTAGATGCTTCGTTATAAAGTACATTCCACTGTGGCTATCTCTCGCTCCTGGCCTGGTACTAACTCCAAGAGACTGTGGCCTCCTCGGTGAACTCCTTTGGTCCCTAATCTTGCTGCCTTCCTGTTTGTTTACATGCAGAAGTCTCAGATATACACTTGGGCGGGTCGCACATCAGATCGCTGGACCAAACTGGACTTGAAAACAGAATTACCACGGGACACTCTTCTGTCTGTGGAGATAGTTCATGAGCTGAAAGGAGAGGTAAGAGGCTGATTTTTCTTCTGAAGGGGCTAATTTTCTTCTACTAGCAATTTAAAACTCATATTACAAGGGGGAAAGGCCTGACAGACTCATCACTAGGGCTTTTGGTAAGGATACTGGCATTTAAGGTCCTTTTGTGGCTTGCTCTTCCAAGGTAGGATCACTTGCACACCTGCATATACTCCAGCCAAAGCTCTCCTCTCCAGAAGTGGATCTATCATTTTCTTACCAATTTACCAAGCTTGGAGAACAAATATTGCTATGGGATTATTATTATTTTTAGTCACTAATCACAAAGTTTAGAATTTATTCAAGGGATAAATGATTTTCTGCAGGGGATATTTGCGAATGAAAAAATGGAAGCATTCCTGAGACTAGTGCACAAGCAGCAAACAAAATTTAACTACCAGTAATTGGAACACCAATCCTTATAAAATAAGTTAAAAATTCAGTCCAGGTAAATCAAGGCATTGACACAGTTTTTCCTATCAATCAATCAATCAATCAATCAATCAATCAATCTCCTGCCCTTTCTCCCAGAGGAACCCCAAGGTGGCAAACAAGTGATAAAGCAAGAAATCATACACAAAATGATAAAAAATGGTCCAAATTAGTAAAATCAGTTTCATCTAATAAGAACAGGATAAAACAGTTCAAGAATAAAAACAATGTGCTGAAATTCTGACTTTTAATACTTAAAAAAAAGATGTGTTAGAAACAGTATGAAGTGCAAAATGAACTTCAGTGAATACGATCAACAGTAGAATCTGAACAATATCAAAATCATAAAAGAGAACAGAGCACTGTGGGTTACAACTACCGTGGGACCAAATTTCCCACTTCCATCAAGCTTGTTACAATTTATCCTAATAAAAATGCTAGTGTTTTTAATTCCATTATGCACTCTTTGACACTGTTTCGGAAAACCTAAAATAATGGAATTTTAATCTGCTTAAAGCCTAATTCACAGTTCAGGGTTCACCTAGTGAGACAGAGAAAGGGAGATTTACCTTGCTCAGCCACATATTCCCTTTGGCACAAAGCTACCTTCTCTTCATAAGCTATTGCAATATGCTTGCTGTGCTCTTGTGTGATCTTTCCATAGCTTCTGACACAGTCCATTTGTTCAGATCCAGTCAGGCTTAGTTGAAGGAACATTTTGGGTGGTGGTTGGCTGTCGCCAGCTTTGTTGGGTTTTATGTGTGTTCAACAGTTTTCAGACTTTTAGGGCGGGAGAACGTAAGAGACTTTGTAAAATAATGAACTGTTTAGAGAGAAATTGCCATCTCTGAAACACTCAAATCCAGATTCATGCTGTGGAATTGATTTAGCAATAGGATTGGGACAGCCAAAGGATACTATTTCTTCACACGGTGCTTAAATTAAAGGATTTCCTACTGCAGGATGTGGCGCTGGCAACTTGTAGAGATGGCTTTTAAAAAGGATTAAATGAGTTAAATGGGAGATAGATTTTTCCGTGACAGTTAAGAATGGAATTTCCATGTTCTGCCACAATATGTTCATGCTTACTAAAGTAGACAACAAAGTAAGGGTGTTTTCGCCCATTACTCCCTGCTTGCGAGCTTTGCAAGGTTACCTGGCTAGCCACTGTTGGGAGTGCTGGCCTAGAAACACCCTTGATCTCCACCAGCTAAGCATTTACTTCATTCTTTTGGAAGGTTGATTTGATCCATAGATTCCTGACTTCCTCCACCCCCTAAGGCAGCATGCCAATGGGTTTTATCTGTCAACGGGTGAGCTATGAGTTACAGATCCAGAAGCGACTGTCCCACAATCCATTGCCCTGGTTTGCTCTCCAGTTACTTCCTTCACAACCTAGTGGTGTCTTACCCAGTATTTGGGAACAATTTTAAAACATCTTAGAAGTGAATTTTAACAGTATAGGCTTCAGCATGTGCGGTATCCTTTATGGAACTGTATATTTGGGGTGGGAGAACCTGGTAACAGCCCAATGCACATGTCATGATACGCCATAGTTTGAAATAAACTATGGTTTACCAGAAATGAGCCTGGAACCAGCACTCAGTTTGTTCTTGAAGCAAACCATAAGTGGAAGCCACCTTGGCTTACTGCTCATAGTTTGTTTGGGAGAAGCAAACCAAAAATGCTTGTGGTTTGTTTCCTGGCTCAGGGTGGAGCAAAGCCAACATGGCGGAGCCGTGTGCCCTGGTTTCCTGTGGACTATAGTTTATTTCAAGCTTATCGTGACATGCAGCCAAAGAGGCATATTTTTTTTAGTGTTACTTCTGAGGCAGTCAGTGAGGTGGGAAGCTGTTGCGCATGCAGATGGTATTCTTTGCAACACACTCAGAATACAGCAGCACTTTGTGAGGTGCCGATTTTCCTCTCCCTAGGGAAAAGCACAGCGAAAAATTAATGCCATCCACATCCTGGATGCCCTGGTGATAAATGGTAGTGATGTCCGAGAACAACATTTCAATCAGCGGTAAGCAGAGTTCGGGAAATTACTTGTGTATATAGTTTGATGGGTGCAGGGGGTGTGTGAGAGGTGGGTTCTTAACCTAGAGTCTCGGCTGTTCAACAGAATAACCCCAAATAGACACTTGAGAAATTTTGAAAGAGCAAACTTCTGAATGCAATATTCCTTTTCTTGATCTCCACTCAGTTAGCCAACACAACCCTGTGGCAGAGAAGACTACTCCATTAGCAGCAAGCAAGCAAATCTTAGCATTTGGGAATATACTAGTACAGAAGCGATCCTTTTTCATGAGAAAAAGCCAACAGCCCTCAGATGCCTTCCTAGCCACATTTAGTCATAGTTTGTCCTATTTTGGGGCTTCCCGTAGGCATCTGGTTCTTAATGGGCCAAACTATTAAATCAGTCAATCTTTAGATTGGTTATGCTACTACCTTGAGTAGCCTCCCCATTGTATAAGACTTTAATCCATTTCTGAGGAAAGCTAAAACTAAAGAAATCCTTATTTTTTGGTTGCAGAATTCAGCTAGCAGAGAAATTTGTAAAAGCCGTCTCTAAACCTAGCCGGCCAGATATGAACCCCATCCGGTGAGTGTGGCCTTTTGGATTTCTTGCTGGCTTCTGGGGCTGTAATTAAAAATACTTTGTAGGTAGTTTGTACCATGATGGATTTTCACATTAAGTTGTACGTTAGGAAGCCAGCAAGAGAGATTGTGGGAGGGTGCTTTCCTATGAAATACCATTTCAGATCAGTTTGATATGTGAAGAGCTTATCCTTGAAATAAACTGGTTTAGCTCCTAGACAGAAGAATCAGAGACCAAACGATGTGGTTCTCTTTCTGGGTCTAGTTTGTAACTTGTATGAAGACAGGAGGGGAGGGCAAAGAAATCAGGCCACAAGGGAAAGCAGCACCATGGATCATCTTGGAAACATACACTTTACTAAAGGGTGGTTGTGCCTCTTCAATTTTAATAATTTTGTTTTGGATAACGAATTTAACCTGCATAAAGCTTGCCAGTCAACAGCACCCTTTCAGAATCAAGTTTGTTGTATAGGACCTGTGTAATATTTCATTCTGTGTTTTTCTGATGCTGAAACAAAATAGCAGGGTCACACCTCCTATTTCTCAAGCGAGTTGTCCAGCCATCTAAATTCAGCAAGAAGGCTGGTGGTACTGCTGACATGAAGTGCTCAGAGCAGTAGAGTTCTGTGATTAGAAGTCATGATCTTTGATAAGTTTTTTTTCTTTATTACAGTATTCTACTTCTCGATCATGAGGGCTAGAAACTTCCTTTTATAGAAAGTCTAAGATTTTTAGGAGTCTTGATGAGAGCACCTGGGGAGTAAGTTTTTTTTAAAGCAGAGTCATCAGCAGTTTTGAAGAGCTTGTAGGAACTCAACCTACAGTTAGATGTTGTGGCCAGCATGTTATTCCACTCATGGACTTTTCTCCACAGAGTGAAGGAGGTATACAGGCTAGAGGATATGGAAAAGATTTTTCTAAGGTAAGTCCTCAGAAATCCTGGATTTGCAGCCTTTATGATGTTATTATTTGGCCTTTCTCTGTTGTCTTTTAAAGAGAATATTGTTAATTCTGCATTACTGGTAGGATCTATCAGCCTATCCAAAAGGAACCTATGTTTATTGGCTAGTGGAAGGAACTTAGTTAGGTTTTTTATGGCCAAGCCTCCAACACTGTGTTTTCCAGCCCTGCAGAGATCCATCCCATTTCTCCCTTGTGACATAGAAGAGGCTTGCTTGTGTGGCTGGCTGGTGGGAGAAATACTGGCTGCTTTTAAAGATCAGCACATTCATGTTTTGCACAATAGAATCCATAGATGGTGCTAAAATGACCAGATTTTAAGCCTTGAATCTATCTGTAGATTCTGTAAGAGTTCTAGCTGCTTTGCCTTAGTACTTTACAAAGCTCTCAGCTGAACCTTCTAAACCATTTCTGTGTCTCTCTAATATTCAGAGTCCCTTGGTCCCCTTTTAAAAGGCTCCACAATTTTGTTCATCATGAAAAGTGTTCAGCAGTGAGTGTGAGGAGCCCCAGGCTTCACCCAACTATGGAGCTGCAGGGGGGAAGAACTGCCCCTTTCCATCCCCAAAGTTTGGAGGAAATCTGGGAGTTGTTTAGAGTGTTGGGTGTTCAGAGCACTCAGCAAGGAGATTGTCCTAGATGCATCTTTGATTTGGAGGCTCAGCATGAGGTCACTGGAAAACCAGCTCCCTTTGGGGGTGGGGCATGATCCTGGCAACAATTTTTTTGTTGGCCGACAACCTTCTTCTTATCTTGTTCATCCTCACAACACCCCTCAAAATTATGTCACAATTATACTTTTAACAGAGAGAAAAAATTGTGTTGGTAATTTGACCACAGTGGAGTTTATGCTTGGCTAGAGATTTGAACTGCACCTCCTGGACCAAGTCCCAGGGTCTGGGAAAGTTTGCCACATTGCTGAGACCTGTGCTTTGTGCATTTTTTGTTACTTTGGGTATGAACACCCTGTCTCCTGGTTGTTTGGTGGTGTAGGTTAGAGATGAAGATCATCAAGAGCTCAGGCGGAACCCCACGGCTGTCCTACACCGGCCGTGACGACAGACACTTTGTTCCCACAGGATTGTACATCGTTCGGACTGTCAGTGGTATGTCCTTCTCTGTTCAGGGACTCTTTGCTATGATGGTCAAAGTCAAGCTCTGAAATATGCATCTCTGCTTTGGTCAAAACAATTACATGGACCATTTTTTGCTTTTGAAAAACTGAGAGAGTACATTCCTCTATTTGTTTAGTTGCCTCTCCCATTCTTTCTTGGATCCTGATTCTCCTAGCAGAGCGTAGCATTGTGCAGGGGAACGTTGGAAGCTGGGGAAGATCTTGGGGTATTATTTTTTTGCGGAAAAAGCAGTGCAAAATGCTTGCAGAAGATTGCTGAAGTAGTTTTCTCCTTTCATATGCCCCCTGTGCTTTTCTTCCTTAAAAGCCATCCATGATAAATACTACAGAAGCAGCTTCTCTTCCCATGCATTGCTTTTCCTGCCACCACTCAGGATTGAAATGAGCAGGGTACCCAGTAACTGGATGAGAACTCAAGGGCAGGGCAACTACCTGTTCCCTTGTCCTCTGTCCATCACCTGGCGCATGAGGCTGCCTTTCCTGCCCCATCATTCCTACAGTGTATTCAGCTAATGAGTACCAGCAGGATTGTAGCTAAGCCAGGGTCACTGAAAACCAAGTGGAAGGCATAAGCATTCTTGGGGGAATCCCAAGATTGGCAGAAGTACAAAAAATATTGACTTGACTTGGACCCTACCTAGCTTCAGCAAGGTGGTAACCTCATATGCCTTCAGGCCATATCCTGAATTTTCCAGATGTGCCTTAGAAATGAGGTGCCTTGGTGTACAAAAAAAAAAGTTTATTGGCAAGTTTTTTCTCCTCGTAAGGGTCTTTTAAGACCCTCTCAGACACTGCTGCCCCATAGACTTCACAAAGGTAGTAGAACTGCTAGCAAAAACTCCTCTGCAGACCTGGGCAGGGCTATATGGGTGGAGGCATTTCATTTAGATCAGGGATAGGCAAATTCGGCCCTCCAGATGTTTTGGGACTACAACTCCCATCATCCCTGACCACTGGTCCTCTTAGCTAGGGATGATGGGAGTTGTAGTCCCAAAACATCTGGAGGGCCGAGTTTGCCTGTGCCTGATTTAGATATTCGGGCCCAAGTCATTTGGGGCTTTGTATGTCAACATGATCACCTTGACCTTGCCTTGGAAGCACAATGGCAACCAGTGCAGGTCTTTTAAGAATTGGTGTGCTAAGTGCCTAGCCAGCAGAGCCCACCAGCACTCTGGCCCCAAGCATGCTGCACCACTTGCAGCTTCTGAACTATTTCTTAAGGACAGCCTCACATGCAATACTCTACAGTAGTCCAGTTATGCTTCTCTTTTTAATCTGATCTCGTCCCCCCCCCCCCCACAGATCCGTGGACCATGGCAGTTAGCAAAAATTCTAATAGGAAATTTTTCTACAACAAGACAACACATAAATCAACGTATGAACTGCCTCAAGAATCTGTTGCACCATTTCAGTGAGTATCATCCAGAAAATCTACCAGTTTATCTAGAAGCAGCGAGGGGGATCATACCAGCACATGTTGCTTTTGTAGTGCATAGATCTCTCTCCAGCATCATTAAACTGTGTAGTGTTGACCTGTAAATGTCCACAGAAGTTACCACCGCAGGCTTTGCTCTATTATCTAAGGAAACTTTGGGAGGGTTCTGGACCATGATTTACAAGTCATTGTACTCTTTAATAGTTGGCTTTGGGAGGTGGCAAGGTAACCCAGCATGTATTAGACTGCATGCCACAGTTGGTATACCTGGCTGGGTCTGGAGTCTGTGTCAGGAATAGGTCTCCCTGAAAGCTTTTGATCTTCTGAATACCACAGAATTACAGTGGCCACTGCTTGATGTATCATAGTTTCCCCCAGACAACTCTGGGGATCTTTGAAAGGATGCTAAGATTTCTTGGTTTGATCTTGGGCCCCTTAATAGAACGACAACTTAAACTTTGTAATATGGAAACACTCTCACTATAAAGGCTTTGAGATACAGGAAGAAGCTGACTAGGAGACTTAAGAAAAGGCAGCACTGCACTAAGGCTTTTGAGGAAGTGGGGAACCATACATACCTGCACTTAATTCAAAACATACTCTTTGAGTATCTGTCACCAAAAGCAGAGATGTATGGTTCACCTACGCTTCTGTTCTATGCCCTGTCAGGTTCTGAATTCTGGGCCCTCGCAGCAGTCAGACAGAAGCAAGAATGAAATAACCCTTGCTTACTCCAGAATCCTTGAATCTGCTGTAGCTGTCTTCTTCTCATTGGCATTCTTGTCTTCCACCTTCAGCCATTAGATGGTTACAAATTCTGCCGCTTGCTTCAGCCATGCTTCCCCTTTCTTCTGTTCTGTTTGCTTTTGTTTTGTTTTGTGGGTGTTTTTTGTATTAAATGTAGACCCCTCTTACTTTGAAGTTCTTTAATCTCTAGCTCTTTCATACTGCTTTCCTCTGTCTTTAAGGCTTTTACCAAGGCTCCAGGTGCTTGGATGGCTTTCTATCTAAGCCATTATATGCAGTTGCTAGTGAACCCCAAACCTTTCCCACTTCCTGCGGCGCATGCAGAGAACTTGGAAAAGAGGAGTATCTGCTTTGCAGCTGAGTTTCTGCAGGATGGGCAAGAAGGATGAGACCTGTGGGTATAGGGCAGTATACAAATTTACAAACAAAGAAGGTGTCTTCTGCAGAAGCCTAGCAGGAAAGGACAGAAATTAGCACCCCCCCAAGTCCTTTTCTCCTGTGAACTCAGCTTGCACAAGAATGCTCACCAGGGGGCCAAAATGTCTGTCCATCTCTATTCCTTCTGCCTACCCTTTTGCTGCTCTGTATCTTTGTGATTATTTCCCCCACCCCAAACACACACACACACACACACACACACACACACACACTTCTAAAAGCTTATTTCTTCTCTCATTTTCTGGAATAAGTTTTCACCTTTACTCATCTTAGTATAGCAGTCTCCTTCGGTGCCCTGCCTGCCCCCGTAGTGTCCCATCTCGTTGATGTAAGCCTGCTATTTCAGCCCTCCATAAACTGCAACCCCCCCCCCCCCAATTTATAAAGGAGGCTATATTCCTGCCCACAGGATTAGAAGTCCTTAGTTGTAAAGCTGAATCTATGATGTGTACTACATAAAACACAGAAGAATTGTCACTTATCCAAACAGGGTTAGCAGAAGTGCTTACAGCTTTTTAAACATGTAGACAATGGAGGGACGCGGGTTGCGCTGTGGGTTAAACCACAGAGCCTAGGGCTTGCCGATCAGAAGGTCGGCGGTTTGAATCTCCGTGATGGGGTGAGCTCCCGTTGCTCGGTCCCTGCTCCTGCCAACCTAGCAGTTCGAAAGCACGTCAAAGTGCAAGTAGAGAAATAGGTGTCTTCCTCCTGCGGGAAGGTAAACAGCATTTCCGTGCGCTGGTCTGGTTTCACCAGAAGCGGCTTAGTCATGCTGGCCACATGACCCGGAAGCTGTACGCCGGCTCCCTCGGCCAGTAAAGCGAGATGAGCGCCGCAACCCCAGAGTCGGCCACGACTGGACCTAATGGTCAAGGGTCACTTTACCTATGTAGACAATGAGAGGCTCATTCTCAGGAGTTCTGTTTACCCTAAGAAAAGGCCAGCCTAGTTCTTGGGCCTGAGAGTGTCTAACCCCTGGGAACTCCTGCTGAGTTGCTTCTAGTTTTCCACCTCTCTTGCACTGAATATTTTTAGAGAAACTGTGGGAGCCCTTTGAACTTCTTTTTGTCAAATGCTAAGCAGGCAGTAAGCAGCATCTCACTTTCTTTCAGAAACTCAGGAATTCTTTCCTTTCCCTTCCTCATGTTGCATATTTTCTGCAGAAAGCATAACTGTGGCTCTGAAAACAGTGGGAAGGAAGAGGCTTACGTGTGACTTTGATAATGGATGTTTTGCATTATCATTTGTGAACTCTAATATGGTTGTAATTAGGCACTGATATATTTTCTTGTCACAATGCTAATATCAGAACAGTGCAACTAAATAGGCTGTGAATATTAAATGCCAGTAATTGTTGGACTCGAAGGCCGCTTTGTCTCCGGCAATTAGCTACTTGCTTTTTCTCCAGTATGACAACACTGTTAAACAAGGAGGAGAACCTGAGCTCAGGCAGGAACAGAGACCTGATCAATGAGGCTGCTCCAAGAGGATTTTTTAAAAAGATCAGAATGTACAAAACTTATTTATCTAAAATGTCAAGTTTTGCTGAGCAGTCAGAGTTGCTGCAGCTCCTGCGGTTTCCATTCTGGTTGCTGGACTCTTCAGAAGTCTCCTGTAAGTTCTTTTATAGATTCTGCTAAGGGTACTTCATTTTCCTCACCCCCTCAGAAGTCTAAATTTTTTTTGGCTCTGTGTGTGTTGGGTTCCCCCGCTTTCAGACACCAAAGGCATTGATTTCCCCCTTCTAGTCAGTGCTTTGACTTGAGGCAAAAATAAGGCTGTTTCTGTTAAAACAACCTTTTGTACACCTGGCTGTGGTGTCTGTGTCTGCAGTCTGCAAGTCCTTTAATTGGTGGGTCCTGCAGAAATTATCGATTAGGCTTTCTCTTAAGGCATCAGAGTAGAGGGAGCAAACAGGGGGTTTTTTTGGCCACATCACCAGCGGACACAGGCTTTTGATACTTGGGGGCTGCATGTTCAGCTTGAGATTCATATTCCCACTTGAGAGCTGGCAAAAGATCCCTCCTCTCTCTTGTGCTGATTCTGCTGTAATGCGAACATGATCAGCACAGACAGAACACGTATATGTGGCCCTTTTACACCTGAAGTATCTTATCAGCCGTATCTATTCCGTGGAAGCTGAAGGTTAGACTTTGTGGGGTGTTTGTAGGTGGAATTCAGTGTTGTGCTCCTCCCATCATTTTGTCTGTGCAAGTATTCCAGTTTTCTGGGTAGAAAGACCAGCTCTCTGCTCCCCCTTTGTGCTGTTTGGGGGGGGGTTTCCTCCTGACACTCCCCTTGAGCCAATTTAGGGGGCATGTAGCGGGAGGGGAGGGAAGCCCCATTGCACAAATGGCCAAGATTGGCTGAAGATCAGGCTTCTAATAGGACTTCCAGAAGTGAAGGAAGGTACTGACCACACCTGGGGCTACATCATTCTGTTGTGCCCCCCACATAAAAAAAAAAAACCCAAACAAACACCCTACCCATCCCTTCTTTGGCACGGGACCCTCTGGCCATGCAGGCTCAAGAGATGGGACGTCACCACCAGTTCCTCAGAATGGTTCTTGCCATTGAAGGTGAAGCAAACTCTTCTACACTGGGCTTACCTTATGTATGGTCAGACACACAAACAAACGCACAAACATAGGGAGGGAGGAAAGAGCTACAGTTCAGATGAACAGTTATTTTGCTGCTTTCTTCCTTTTTCTTCACCCATACTTAACCCTCACTTGTAGCAAAGGCACAAATGAATCATGCTTGGAGACCCAAATATAGGAAATTTTGCAAAAGAATGTAACAACTAGAAGTTATGTGCTAATTTGTATAAAGCTGTGCATAGCATTTGAGCTCTTTTGCTATGCAGTCAGTCTGAAAAATCCCTGGAGATTATTCAGTACATAATCTGGGTTTCTTGGGAGATCCTTCTGGTTTTCTTTTATAATGCACTCTGCTACATTCCTTTAAAAGGAACCTTTTTGTGCCTTATGAAAGTTAATTGAAAGCACTGCCTTATTCTAAGTCCAGATCAGTTAACCTGGCAATTCTGTGTCTCAGCTTGCTGCTATTCCAGTGATACAAACTGAGGTCCTTGCCAGGGCTCTTTTAACTAGAGATAGAACTGAGGGCCTTCTATATGCAACTGTTTGCAACTGCCTGGGTCCAACTCCCTGTGCTGATTTCTGCCTTCTTTGTCCACAGAATTTGCTACTTCAGTCGCCTCTTCTGGGAGTGGGGTGAAGGTGTCAGAGTGCACGACTCTCAAAAAAGGGACAGTTCGGAGAAGCTATCCAAAGACGCTGTCTTATCCTTCATCAGACTCCACTCGCCCTACGACCAGCTCCTCACGCGATCCTGGGGGACAGGAAATGAGCCTGGGTTGGAATCTTCAGCAGCTGATTAGAATCAAGTTTCTTCCAGCTGCTTGCAGTGAGCCATGGAGGAAAACTATGGTCAAGGAAGCCTGGTCGGGTGGTAGGGGAATCAGTGCAAAACAAATGGGAAATGGCTTCCGACTGCAAACTAACTCTGTACATAAATATCTGCTCCGGGCCGTTTATCCCGCAAGTACCACAGAGGTAAGATTCCTGGAGCAGAGGACATTCTTCCGGATTGATCCCCACCATCTCTTTCTAGGGCTTTCCCCACCTGTGCGACGACCACCTGGCCTCCACGTAGCAGATGGCAGAGCTCCTCGGTCGTGCTTGTAAGAGTGGGAGACAATGTAGCTGGAGGGAAGAGCGGGTTTTCAAAGGCCTCAATTTGTCCTTATGGTGCCTCTCTGCTTTAGGAGCCTGGTGTGAATTCACTGGGAAGTTTGGCTCTTGCAGCACTTACTTCCTTGGGCTTGTGGCTCATGCCTAGGGAGTTCTGGATGCTCAAGGGGCGAAAACTGGGCAAATGGGAGGTATTGATTGTAATGGTTCAGGGGTAGTTACTGCCGACAGTGACTTGTGACTATGTTGAAAGCTGGATTTCATGCTTCTATGCAAAGTAAGTTTGTTGTGTTTTCCCACTCTCCACTTTCAGTAATGCAAATGGGTCACCCCAAGCAGTTCCATTTTGAAATCCTTGAGGCATGCCTAGTGTTTTTCACTGAGTTCAGCGAGTTGGGAAGATTTGGAATTTAGAGAATTGGTGGCCTCCAAGAAGCATGTGGTTTGGTTGAACCATCTGGACTTGATAGGGTAACAGCCAGCCCTCTTCTAAATAGGTCACTTTCCCTTGGCCTTTTTAATTATTAAAATAAGCACCAGAAATCATTTTTACTTTTAGATCAAAAATTCCGTCTGTAATGAAGGCACAGAGGATCTTCTTTCTTTTCCTTTCCTGCAATGACAATGAAAAGTAACCTTTGCTTTTCTGGCCTGTATTTTGGCACTTAAGCTCTTGTGAGCTGAGAACAAAAGACCAGCTTGAAAGGGCACGATGGTGCTTCCCCGTGTTGCGACTTTGCTTGAGATGGAAGGAAAACCTTTGCTGCGTTTTCTAATGGGAGCCAGTCATTAATACACTGCAAAAGACTATGGAGGCAGTGAAGGCACGGAAGTATTTGCACATGTTGGCAAGAAGGGACAGCGTCGACTTAAGGGGTGGCCTAGATTGTGCCTTAAGAAATCTGCGAAGCTTCCTGCAATTGAAGGCATCATCCAAGTCTCTGCCCTGATAGCAAAGCCCCCAGAACAGGACATTAACAAGGGACACCCAAGTCCGCTGTGGGGAGGTACTAGGCAAGGCACCACCACTCCACACAACCCTTTATAAACCTCCTTATAAGCAGAACCTAAATCTTGTGACCGTTTTTGTGCTTTTATTAGGCATGGCCTTCAAGCCTGCTTTTCTTCAGTCACAAGGTTCACATACATTCATACTTTATTTATAGCAGTAGCTTAAGCAGTTGCCTAGCTTGATCAAGACTTTGCACCACTGGAACTTGTTTCGAGGTTCCTTTACTGGAATACGGCAACAGGAGTTGCAAGCTGTCCTCTTTGCACAGCGGTTGAAGTCTCTGTTGATCAGGCATGAGGAGGAGGCCACTTCATATACTGGAGGGACATCAGCTGGTGCCAAGGGGTGGTGCCAAACCAAGGTTCTGCTTTTTCAGGGCAATTGTGGCAGGAAAAGGGCAAATTTCAAATCAAAACTGCCTTCCTGATACGGGATCATCCTCTGGGTAGAGCGTAGGGCAGTGCTTGACCCATTTTGTTTCAAGTGGGAAGGGACAAAGGTGAATAAATAACCTCTGACTCCTCTAATTTGAACTTCATGGCGTTGGTTTCTGAAAGTACTTGTTTTGTAGAACAGCATGGTGTGTTTTGAGCTGCCTTCTCCCCTGCGCCTAATATGACACAGCAGACGAGACTAATGAGACATGTAATTAACAGTGGGTATTCTAGCTCAGAACCTCCTTGCCTGCTGGCATAGAATATTTCAGAAAGATTTTATTATAAGACCTGGCTTCCTCTGATGCTAGTCTATATTATTTGAGGGCAATTGGTAGGGAAAGTATGAATACTGGGGTAGAATGATTTCAGAAATGTCTATCCTCACTTAATTCACCTGCGTTACAGCTAATTTCTGTTATCGTAGGGCTAGTAAATGGTGTTAATAAAAGATCTTGTGGGGTCAGGATTCTTCCATTGCGAAGTACACTAGCTGGGGAGCCCAGCACTCCCAAGTCATTTCAAGATCTGTTAAAGGCTGCATGCCTGACACTAATGAACATTATAACAGCTTAATTCCAGTATTGGGGAATGGTCTCTTGATAAGTTCAGATCATGGAGGGCTATTAGAAAGACTGGGCCTGGATAATGCAACCTGCTGTTGTTGCCTGTTCTCATACCAGCCCATGGGGGAAGGTGGTCAAAAATGTCTTGCTGAAAGGAATGTTTACACAATGTGTTCTGTGAAGCTGTGTACCATTTGTGTTTGTTCCTCTTCCCTTTTTGTCTGTGCATTGCCAATACAATCCTCCTAATTCAGAAATGTGCTGTGTTCTTGGCTTAGATGAATTTCCCAGAGCTCTGCTGTGTATACAAAGTGGCCTAAGGAAGGGAGGGTAAAACTGCTCTGGCTTGAACACTTTGTAAAGAAATAGTAAGAGAGAGACTCTGAGTATTAATACAGCTTAACATAAGCCATGGACAATACGCTGTTGGTTTCCATGAGACTGTAGCTCTTTTCAGCTCCGCCTGGCAACGTGCGCCCAACATACAGACAGTATCAGGATTTATTATCAAGCTCATTTTGATCAGTGGAAGATGGGCCATTTCACGAGTCCCATTATTATAAACATAAAAACCAACACAGGCTTCATTCTTGGTGCAATTATTTCCTAGGCACAGCAAAGAGGCAGAAGATAGATCCTCTTCCAAGTGGGAGGATGGTATTTATTCAAATTGTGGAATTAGTTTTATTTGCCCTTTGCCAACCCCAGGAAATTCTTCTGCCCTGTACTATTCCCAGATGCTCCACCTATGCTGCTCAGTGGGAAAGGAAGGTGTTGAGGACCATGGAAATAGGAAGAGAGGCAGAGGCTTGGTGTCTATTGAACGCGGGGACTGGGAGAAAAGCTTTGCAGTGGCAAAAGTTTCATTTTCAAAATGCTTGAGCTACTGAAACAATCTGAGGGACCGATTACACACAGGTGGCTTCTTAAGAACAGGAAATGGCAGCATTACTGATTATTCACCACAGAATAACGGGACGGCTCCAACCATACTTCAGCCTCTTCTCCAAAATTTTCCTCATACTTCAACAGCAGGGATTGCCGAGGCCATTATGATTTGGAGGTGTCTAGAGAGCACTGGCTTGGAAAGCCGATCACGCCCTCGAGACAGTCTGGTGAGGGAAAGAAGAGGTTATCACAGTCACGTCATGAGGGGATCTCGGCAGAATCTGCTACATCGTCCAGCAAGTGTAAATAACGACAAGCAGCAGCACGAGGGCCACTGAGAGGGCTGCATTCTTGCGGTTTTCATGGCGAAGTGCTTTCAGTTCTTTCTCTGAAAAGAGAAAAACACAGGTGCTACTTTCGTCACAAAATCACCCACAACCTCTGTTTGGGGGAAATCAAGTTTTCTTGCTCTAGTGTCTCGCCACATTAGCGAGCCTGATAAAAACTGGATTTTAGACCTCTCCCAGACAGCCGCTCATCTAAGACAGGCCTGTTTCATTTCTTTTAGTGCCTCTACTGTGGAACTGGCAGTGTTTAAGCCTTCTAATGTTCTTTAAGCTATTGCCTTAAACATTTATATATTTTTTTAGAATGTGGTTGTGTTTCTCCATTATAGGTAGATGTGCTCTCCCTCTCTCAGCTGCATGCCTTACTTGCAGATGGATAACTCTTACAAACAAAAGCAGTGTATTACAGGGCCTGACATAGAAGAAGAACAAGCCTGGATGAGGGGCATGGCAGAGTCTAGAGGCCTTACTATAAAGCACTGTCTGAGCTTCCATTTTATCTCTCTGCCTGAAGTTTTTGTAAATTTTGCAAAGGTTGAATAAAACAATCTCTCTTTTAGAGGGGGAAACTCAAGGTGTATGAAATATCCCTCAACCTGCTGCATCAACCTGACTTTTGCAATCAGCCTGTGGCTTCAGCTTAATCCTGTTACGGATAACTGGAGAGCAGAAAAAGGAATGCAGTTCTTGCACAACCACCAAATGTGGTGCTCTCATTTAACCCATAGAATGATTGCAAAAGGAATTATGATGGCGGGATTGCTTTGGTTTTTGAGAATAAAAGTTATGTCTCAGCAGCATGCTCATTGAATTCAGATCCCAGATGGTTGAAAAGTAGCTTTTTCTTAGTCCAGCTGCTTAGGAGGTAGGATAAGGAGCTTAAAGGATATTCACAAATCTTTATATTCCTACTCAAGGTTCTTAAAGGAGGTCCACAAATCTTTTTAGAGTCCTGCTTAAGGTTCTTATGAAGCCTTGAGTTTTAAGCCTAGTTTTCATAAACCTGCTTGCAGAAGAGCTCTGTGTAACTCAAAATGCTTGCTATGTAGTCCTAAAACAATTACATGGCGACATATGAGCTGGCTTTACTGACACGTACAAACATTTTACTTCAATCCACCTCTGTGTCATTGAACGTATTGAGCCAGTGGAAACCTGCTGCTTCAAAAGGAATTGCTAGTCGAGGCAGGAAAGTGCCTCTCTGCCTAACTATATGACTAGTTTGAATTATGGGATGAGAAACTGTGGCCTGAGGGACTGGAGGCAACCCTCTCACTCATGTCGCTCTAGTCAGACTGTGCCTCTCGCTGATCCTGCTCCAATGTCTTAGCTGGAATGCTGCTTTGAGCTGCCTTACTGCCTGGATGGTGATGTGTGGTGTGAATTTTGTGTGGCCAGAATGTAACCTGCTGTGCAAAGGTAGGAGTTGCATCCGCTGCTTCTCCCAGTGTTGTCTCTGGCTTTGCCCATCTGTGGCCCCAGCTGTTTGGCTAAAGAAGGTGGAGGGTTCCAGGGGAATTTATGTTGCTTGCCAGCTTCTATGCAACTGTTCCCATCTTAGCCATTCCCCGGACCTGAGGGTCCAGGCAATGTCTCAGCCTAGCACTGCCTCATGGGGTGGTTGTGAGGATGAAGTATTCTGCCCTAAATTCCTTGGAGGAAAGGTGGGGTGTGAGTGTAACATAAAGAAAGCTAGCTCCAGTTTAATTGAGAGCCTACTCAATAGCTGTGCCGCAGCTGCCTTGCTACACCAACCTTGGGCTGCTACACAGCAATCAAGCCTCTTCAGAGGCAATTTCGGTGCTTTTGTAATTTCTGCGAGAGGCTAGACCATAGCGACTGCTTATTTGACAACAGAATCATTGTCGCTGACTGCAGCGGCGGCAGAGGTCAGAGCGCAGCTCGGCGTGCGACTGCCAGAGGAGTATAATTTTAATGGGAAGTTTCAGGTGTTAATATGACAGCTCAGGCGGATGTCCCTTTGTATTTGCTAGCTCCCCAGGGAGACAGCTTTAACTGAGATGAGACCATTGCATTAAAATGGGGCGGAAAGGTCTTCAGCCCTTGACTGGAGGCTAGTTCTCACTGCATCTCTGGTGCTCTTATGGGGCACTGCTCCCTTCACTGACCAACCGTGCATGCTGGCTATTTAGAAACAGGATCAACTACATCAGGAAGGCAGAGAAATATTTTAGATCAGACATTGGGAAGAATTTTCCAGTTGTGTTCTGTGGCAGGGAGGTGGTGAAATGTCTCTCCTCTGAGGTTTTCTAAGAGTCTCTCAGGAATCTATCATGGATAATGGTGGAACAACTTGGTCCTGGAAGCTGGGCCACATGATCTCATTGCGTCCTTTCTAACACCAAAGACCCATTTCACCTGTTTATAAGGTTTCCATTAAAATATAAAAAGGGAATAACTGCAGCCAAGTACAGCTCCCTTAAAAAGTTTCCTTGCATGCTACCATGTGCACGCATGCCCGTTTCAACCTTTAGATGTACAACTTTGTGCAGTGCAATGTGTGAAGTGGCTTTCTGATAGACCTGGTCCTGAGGTTATTTTCAAACCCAGAGGGTGGGCGAGATCTCTGGAGCAAATGAGATTTACAACAAGCCAGCAGGTGGCAGCACAACCTAAAGAGCGAAGGATAGATAGTGGGCTAATGAAGCAATTATCAGGGGCTTTCCTGACCACAAGCAGAGAGAGTGAGCTTTGAAGTAGCTCTCAGCCATAGTAGCATGGACTAATGGAAGGGAAGCAGGAGTCTTGCTGCAAGGGGGGTTCCCTCTCTGCACCCTTTCTTTGAGACAACTAAGAACAAAGTTTGCAACATGGCGTAGCAGAAGTGCGAAGGAGGTTGCCGTACTAGGGTTTTGCTTTCTTGTATTTTAAAAGGCCCTAGAAGTACAGTCAGAAACCCTCCATCTCTAGCCAAGAAGCTAGACCTTTTTAAAAATCAAATTGGGGAAAAAAAACTATAGGAAGGAAGTATGTCACTCAGCCCCAGTGCTGATATGGCCAATAGCCACTTGCTGTCGCCATGATATCATACATGCAGCAATTTCAAGTACGATGTATGCACTACTTGAGGAAATGCAATCATGGAATACTAAGGGTTGGCTGGGTGTTCAGGGAATTGAGTTTTCCTGCTGTGGGGGCAAAGAAGGGAAGGAAGATACTTTGGTTCCTTTCCCAGCAACCAGTAACCATATTCCTTGGTGCCAGGGCTTTTAAGTGAATTGAACAGTCACTGTGCTGCTAAATGGCCAGAGCCTCCTTGACCAAAGGCTTTATCCAAACTCTGCCCCCCTGTTGTCGTCCCCCATTATGTCTGGTGCATGTACATTCCCACCCATCTTCAGAGATCCCACAAAAGCGACTCCTTAAGGGCCATCTTATCAAGAGACTACTCTGCATTTGATGCAGAACGTATTTAATGGGAGTGCAAGCAAGCTTTATTTTCTCACCAGGGGGCACCCAGAACTTGGAAGTCTAGCAGTTGCAAAATTGCTTCCTCTTTTGTACACTAAACAAATCAAGGCCTGAAGAATTACATCATATATCAGCCAAGCCAGCAAAATGGTTAACGAAGCTATCCGCTCTCTCAATGAACAAGAGAAATGTCGCGATCTGACAAATTGTTTTGCATTCCTATTAGTAAAAAGCAGGATTTTTTTCAGGATGTGTAGGATTTGGCCTTACTGTGTCTGAAAAGAGGGTTAATTAATAACCTTGGCTTTATAAGGCTCCATTTCAGGGAAATTCTCTCTTTGAATGATGCAGATTTTTTAAGAGTATTTGTGTGTGATACGTTCAGCAAATTCTAAAAATTGAAATCACCTTGGAAAAGAGGATAAATGCATTAGTGGCATTCAGTGAACAGGAAACACTAAAGTTAAGAGGAACAACACCTGTTCTGGGCAACTGCAAAAGGTCCAAGCTACACTTGAGTTCAGAGTAACTTTCCCCCTGGAGCAGTGTAGTGGGTTGGGAGTGTCTGAGCTAGGAGCCAGGAAGTACCTGCTTCAAATCTAATCTCGGCCATGCATTTGCTAGGTAACCCTAGGCAAGCAAAGATCATTTATCTGCAGCCATTCTCCACCTCAACCCCCCAACCTGTTTTATGATACACTTGCCCTATTTTTATTTATCCATTGCTTTTCTGCTCTCATTTTACCTTTTCAAGCTGAAATAGTCAACATCCTTAATTTACACTGTTTAAATGGAAATGTATATTCTTGCAAAAATTAGGGGTTTTACTGCAGAATTCTAAAACATAAATTCTGGCAAGGAGTGCTTGAACTCTGTTTTGGAAGGCATTTAAGATGTCTGCATTAAAAAACAGTTTTCCATGAGCGTATGGGCAGTTGAATGAATTACTTTAGTTTCACAGCTCCTCCCTCTCGTGAGCCTGTGAATTAATGGTATGTCTTTGGGGAAAGCAGTTTCTAAAGTTACTCATTCCTTACCATAATTTTCAGCTTTGGTTGCTAGCAGATTTCTCTCTCTTTCCAGTGACTTTCTGCAAATATGTGAGAATGATTATTAGATATTCTGAAAGTTGTGCAGTGAAATAAAATCTTCCCCACGGCTGGCTGAGAGGGTACTCTGGCACCTAGACTTTAAGGCCTCTGTAGTTATCACAAACTGTGTCTGGACTGTATCACTGCAGGTGGGCACCACTCATATGATTATTTTTATTACATTTATTACATTTACACACCACCTTTTCTTCCAAGGAACTCAGAGTGGCGTGCATGGTTCCCCACCCCACCCCCGTTCATCCTCACAGCAACCCTGTGAGGTAGGTTAGGCTAAGAGATGGTGACTGGCCCAGGGTCACATAGTAATAAAATAATAATAATAATAATAATAATAATAATAATAATAATAATAATAATAATAATTATTATTATTATTATTATTATTTATGCCCCACCCATCTGGCTGGGTTTCCCCAGCCACTCTGGGCGGCTTCCAACAGAGCACTAAAATACAATAAATACAATAACCTATTAAACATTAAAAGCTTCCCTAAACAGGGCTGCCTTCAGATGTCTGGTGGGAGGGCATTCCATAGGGTGGGTGTCACTACTGAGAAGGCCCTCTGCCTGGTTCCCTGTAACTTGAGTTGAGGGCTGACTGGGAATTCAAACCCTGCTCTCCCAGGTCATAGTCCAACACTCTTAACCATTACACCACACTGGCTCTTCATGCAAAAACTGACATGGCAGGGAGGAAGGCTCTAGCCTAGCCTGTTTTGCTTGTTTTAAATGCAGGGACTTCCATCATGTGACTCCCCCCATCTGCAGGTCTCAAGTATATTCCAGGGTGGGCAGACTTCAGGCTTGTGGGATCTACTTTATTTCTGCTAGAACCTTTACGTGCTACTGGTAGCTTAGACAGGCAGGCTTACACTAGGTATAAAGTACCTGGTCAGATCAGGAATTTGTGATCAGTAAAAGAAGGAAGCTCATAAATCCTTCTTACTGATTGTTCCCCAATTGTTGTTTTTCAGCAATCAAATTCCAGTGGGAAAGCTTTTTAGGTTTTGCTACTGTTGAATCGTCGAGAGGCGGAAACCCTTGCCGACCCGTGACAAATCACAAAGAGATCTGCCGTAGAATAGATACCACTGGTTCTGCTAGCTAGGGATGATGGGAGTTGTAGTCCAACAACAGCTGGGGACCCAAGGTTGAGAAGCACTGATCTACAGTATAGTGCAGATACTGGTTTACCTTATCTGCTGCCTGTGCGTTATCCTCAAGTCAGCTCCCTTCCACAGGGCTCTAACAAACTGGGGGAGCTTAAATCAGCCTTTTGTAAATAACCCCACAAAAGTAACTAGCCTGCTGACAGAGGAGGGACAGAGAGCTGCATTTCTACACTGGATTCAGAATTTAGCCTCCCCGCTTGCTTCCATGCCATTCCAGCTACTCAACAGCATGCAATTCCTGGTTGCCTCCCAAAAGAGTGCTTAAATACACACATTTCCTCATTAGAAAATAAATACATCCTCAGAGGAGGATCTCTCTCAAGGAAATATTATTGCCCTTTCTTTCCAAGTCCACTCATCTCAGTCAGAAATCCTGACTGCTTCATCCCAGATGAAGTTTCCAATCTGCCACTTCTGAGCAGAAAATTGCAGTCTTGCATGTGGTTTAATGTTCAAGGGACATAAGCGCATCTGTTTCCCCACATTAGGTCATCTTGCCTGAATCTAGTAGAAGCCCTTACTGAACAGCTGCACTGCTTTTCCACAGCACATCTTCTAAGAAGGGGAACAAATCTACAGCTTTGCATTGTTAGCTGCACAACATGATTAATTAATCCATAGTTTAAAGCACAAGAACAAAACAAATTGCCTGAAAGTAGCACCTGCAGCAACTGTACGGTTCCAATAACAGCGGAGAAGACATGCAGCAGCCACTGTGTGGCTAGAAATAAAGAGACGCCAGCAAATTGGCTGCTGGTTCCGAGCAAGCTCTGTGGGGTAGTTGGGGAAGGCAGGGGGCCTAATAGGGTTTGTTTCCCCCCGAGAGTAAAGCATGAGACAGGGTGTAAATAGAGCCAAAGTAGACTGCAGAGCGAGTTAAGGGAAGAGCACAGAATGTGTTCATGTTGGGAAGGACATGCAGAGAAGGACTCTTAGAAGTACGTCAAAGGAGGAAGAGAGAGAGAGACCAGCCAGGGTGGGGAGAAATCTAGCCAATTCTAAAGCAGCTGTTGAATGGCTACTGTAGAAGACAAAAGGCTGGCAAAATTGCATTGGGGGCTTTGAGGATCAGAAAGAAATGGAGCCAACCTCTTAGCAATTTGTTCATAAGCATCCAAACTAGCCAGTCCCTCCTCTTGTTTGCTGCCATCCCCCTCCTTCTGGCCCAAGATTCTCTGGGTGGTCCAAAAAGAATTTATCAAGGAAAGGTGATAAATTAAGAGCATATTGAGGCTCAGAGTGCATCTGCACAGGCTACACCACAAACAAAAAGCAGCAAAGGGAAGGTTCAGTTTGTTCAAAATTGTCTCCTTTTCAGAGCAAACTGTAGCTGGGGGATCTCATTAAATCTCTGCTCTGTCCAGAGCTGTTTGCAATCAGCAAACTTCGCCCACCAGTGGTTTGCATGAGCAACAGACACTTGCAGTTCCATGATGTATGAATGAGCTCTTTGAATTCCCACTAGTACCTTCCCTCTGGAGTCAGTTCTTCTCTCCGTAGCTTAAAATCCAACTCTTCCAAGTTCTCTCTGCACTGGGTGAGCTTCTCCTCCAGGGTATCTATCTGAAACACACATAAAACAACACCAAGAATGAATGACTAGACTCTTCACCAACCGCTCAAAATGCCCACCTTAGGTTTGACTGGAGACTTGCAAAATGTTTCAGCTGTCCCACCCTCCAACAGAAAGAAGAAGAGACAGTTGCAGATTGTATTCCCAGGCTGTTAAAGCAACAGGCAGAGCCTCTTGGTTGCTACTCGCCTCCTAAAAACACACATCTCTAGTGTCAAAAGCAGGGCAAAGAGGTTCACCTTCAGCATTCACCAAAAAGTGTATCTTGAAGGTGCTTTGTGGGACACACCTTTGTGGGAAGAGAAAATTCCCCAACTTAGGGGCTGCTGCAGAGAATGCCCTCTCCTGGGCTGCCACACCACCCACAGTGCCAAGCAGACACCCTCTGCCAATCTTGACACCCAAGAGGGTCTGTAGGGAAGGAAGTAGTCTTTTCAGGTATTTGAGCCTGAGTTGTTCAGGGCTTCCAATATAACGTAAGCTCCTTGAATTGGGCCTGGAATTGAACTGTGCAGTTGTTTTAAAATTTGCTGCCAAGGAGTGTGGTGGAGTCTCCTTCTTTGGAGGTCTTTAAGCAGAGGCTTGACAACCATATGTCAGGAGTGCTCTGATGGTGTTTCCTGCTTGGCAGGGGGTTGGACTCGATGGCCTTTGTGGTCTCTTCCAACTCTATGATTCTATGAAAATAGGTTGTATTAGATCTGAAGGGAACCTCAGCCAGCAATCTGGTGGTGAAGCTCTACTCAGCATCCCTTCCTGCAAACGGGCCTGCAATGAAGTTGGTTGCCGATCAGGGCTTTAGAGACACTAACGGGCACATGAGGTTACTCTCCAGTAACAGGAACCGCAAAATCCTCCTTTTACAAATGTGGCAGAGAGACACTTAGGCAGAGGATACCTGAACAGCAGGGTAAGCTTGCTTTATGGTGGGTCTCCAGTGCCGGGATCAATACGGCGTAAAGGGGCAAGAAACATGTGGCTCTCATGCTAATTATTAAAAGTGTCCCCCCCCCCCCAGCAAAATATTCCAAAAATTGCAGTATCAAGGGACAGGTTCGCAAAAGGTCACTTAAGATGCCCAATTCCCAATAAAACTCAACCTGAGAATGGCATTAAAATGTCATCTGTAGCTTTTAAAAAAAAAGTTACACTAAGTGATGCTTTGTATTACACTGATAATTGCTCTGTAAGAAAAACAGAAGACACCATTCCTTATCTAGCAAGAACAGATCCCAATCCAGCAAGGGGGAACAAGGCATAAAGAAGCAGGTTTGCACAAAGACAGAACTGATGGCGCTGAGGCTCCAATACTTTGGCCACCTCATGAGAAGAGAAGACTCCCTGGAAAAGACCCTGATGTTGGGAAAGATGGAGGGCACAAGGAGAAGGGGACGACAGAGGACGAGATGGTTGGACAGTGTTCTCATAGCTACCAATGAGTCTGAGCAAACTGTGGGAGGCAGTGGAAGACAGGAGTGCCTGGCGTGCTCAGGTTCATGGGGTCACAAAGAGTCGGACATGACTAAATGACTAAACAACAACAAGAACTGATGGCAGTGCATATCTGGGTCTGCATTGGGATGATCATCCAGGCTGGCCTGACGTTTGACATAGATGAGAAATAAACATTCTTTCCCATGGACCATGAGTTGTGTGTGACTAGAGCAGAATCAGGGCAAGAGTATTCATTTGCCACCAGTACAGATTGGGACACAAATGTCTGCTGCTCAATTCCTCTCTTTTTAGCAAAATAAGCACTCTCGTTGCACTTCAGAAGCAATCTCTCTCTCTCTCTCTCTCTCTCTCTCTCTCTCTCTCTCACACACACACACACACACACATATCTGGATGGAGATCACAGAATTGTAGAGTTGGAAGGGACCCTGAGGGCCATCTAGTCCAACCCCCTGCAATGCAGGAATCTCAGCTAAAGCATCCATGACAGATGGCCACCCAACCTCTGCTTAAAAACCTCCAAGGAAGGAGCTATTTAAAGAGCTACTTTCCATGATAAGATTTAACATCACACCCACTGGCTTAAGATAAGGAAATGAACATTCATAGCCAACACTTAGGGGGCGAAAGGCAACTGGAGCAAACCTTTGGAATGTAGATGTACAACTCCTTGAATTTTCTCCAGAAAATAAGGCACATTTGAGGCTATTTATATCTTAATGTAGCCATGTCTTCCAGAAAATGGAAAGTGGCCCAGTGACTTGCCCCAGGTGAGGCAGGCAGATTAACTTGGGCAATTCCGAGTCCCAAGCGGATACTTCTAACTGCCATGATCATCTTGCATTCAGCTGGAGTTGCGGCAGGAAGCAACTGCTGGCTGCTTAAGATAGTCATCTAATTAGTCTGCTAATTTATTTTCCAGTAAAGTGGAGAGACAAGAGAGGGAGAGGGAGCAGCTGAAGTGCAAGGGAACAGGTGATGAAGGACTTAGGAGTATGGGAAGAATGAGGTCTGAACAAAGGAGGCCCCTTAAGGGAAAAGTGCCTTGGGGAATCCCCCCCCCTCTCATTCTGAGCCCAGGGGAAATCTGTTTTGCCACCCTACGGGTAAAGCATCAGGAAAGAGATTCCATTAGTATCTGGCGGAAACAATGTGCTCTTTGCTGAACATAGGAAGCAACTTTTCATGCTGTCAAACCAGGGAACCCATCTAAGCCAGTGCTGTCTACTCAGAATGGCAGCTGCTCCCCCAGGTCTCAGGCAACGAGGTCTTTCCCAGCCCTGAAACCTGACATGTTTTAAATAGGAGTTGCCAGGAATTGAACAAGAGATGATCTGCATGCAAAGCCAGCTCTCCAAGCTGTGGGCCCCTCCCCATAAAGGGGAATTGCAAGGAGAACTGCTTGTACTGATGCTTGACATGGTTTCCCCATTAGCTTGTCAATCAGTACATGCTCCCTTCCCAATACCCCTTTCCAGTGTGCATGGTGTTGCGCACAAATAGTAGGAGGCCTGGCTAAGAGAGGCCATGTCCCCATCTGGAGCAGCTCTTCCCAGTAGCCCACTGAGATGTGCTCAGTACAGAGGATGGGGAGACCTTTCCCACTCCTGCACCAACTCTGGTTGCTCATCCCAGGGCGGGGAAAGAGGGAAAGGCGTCCCTTCGAAGAGTTGCACTGGGAAATCAATTCTACTGATCCCCTGATTAGCCACTTTATGGCTCAATTCTGGGCTAATTAGCAATCCTCACACTCTGCTCAAGGAAAGCAAGCAGCACCAGCCTCGGGCAAGGCAGAGGGAAGAAGGGAGGAATCGGGATGCAAGGGACCAATTTATGGCAGAAGAAGCAGACTGGTATGAGGAAAATAGTATTGGCCTGCCTTTCATACGTGTTATAAGGATTATTGACATTATATATGGGAAGAACTTTGAAAAATTGAAGTGCAGTGTATTATTAGTCTGTCTACAGCAAAAGCACCTTAAAAACACAGCCCCCAAAACAGGTATGGGAAACCTTTGGCTTGCCAGGGGTTGCTGAACTACATCTCGCATCATTCCTGGTGACTGGCCATGTTTGCTGGAGCTGATGGGAGTTGTAGTTAGACAATATCTGGAGGGCCAAAGGTTCCCCACACCTGCCCAGATAACATTAGAAAAGCCCTGTAGGGTCAAACCAATGGTCCATGTAGGTCAGCATCCTATACTATATGACTCTCACAAGCAGGGCTTGAGGGTAGTAGCTCCCTCCCTGTTGTTGCCTTCCAGCAACTAGTAAAAGGTAAAGGTACCCCTGCCCGTACGGGCCAGTCGTGACTGACTCTAGGGTTGTGTGCTCATCTCACTCAAGAGGCCGGGAGCCGGCGCCGTCCGAAGACACTTCCAGGTCACATGGCCAGCGTGACGAAGCTGCACTGGTGAGCCAGCACCAGCGCCGCACACGGAAACGCCGTTTACCTTCCTGCTATAAAGCGGTACCTATTTATCTACTTGGACTTAGGGGTGCTTTCAAACTGCTAGGTAGGCAGGAGCTGGGACCGAAAGATGGGAGCTCACCCCGCCGCGGGGATTCGAACCGCCAACCATACGATCAGCAAGTCCTAGGCACTGAGGTTTTACCCACAGCGCCACCCGTGTCCCAGCAACTAGTACCGAGTGCCAAAGAGTCTCTGAAACTATGAAACCAACATGGCTAATAATCTCAATTGGTCTATCCTCCTTGAATGTGTTCAATCACTCTTCTGCACATTTGCCTATTTTGAGAGCAGATGCATCCTGGGATATGTACCCCGTCTTTGGCCAAAATCAGAAACGGTTCACACAGAAGCAAGATGCAGCTCCCACCTCCTAGCAAAGCTGTCTCTCTCTCTCCTGGCAAAGCAGCAGAAGAACAGGTTAAGCACCTCTCTTTATTTCAGCATTTCTGTAGTGCTTTTTAGGCGAACCTCACACAAGAGTTTTCATTCAGTCATTTAAAACAACATCCATCAATAAAAATGACACCTTTCAACAAAAAGACAATGAAAACAGAACAGCGGGTGGTTGTGAACCAGATAAAACCATCAGTTGAGACTAAGGCACACTAAGAAGCTGGAGTAAATTAAAATGCATTTGCCTAGTGCTAAAAAGAAAGCAAAACCAGTGTCAGGCAAGTCTCTATATAGGGAGAGCATTTCAAAGATAAGGTATTATAACAGAAAATACCCTATTAGCACAAGCCACCGCCTACTTCTCTTCATATGGCAGTAAGACCCGAAGAAGGCCCCTCTGAGAAGAATATTAATATTCAGGAGGGTGCATAAGGCAAGAGACTCTACTTGAGGCATCTTGGTCTAGCACAATAATTTGGCCTTGAAATGGACCAGAAACCAATCCATCTGTTTTAAGACTGACAAGATCCAAATTGGTAGTCTACCCACCATATTTGTTTTGTACAACCTCCAGTTTCCAAATGGTCTTCAAGGGTAGCCTTGTGGACGATGAATGGCAATAGTCTAAACAGGACATTGCCAGAGTGTCAATAATTGTGGGTAAACTATCTTTTTGTCTTAGGAGAATTTGCAGATGATCCACTCGCAAACCAGATCTTTAAGAGAGAGGACAACATACCACATGTCATACTACCAATCAGCAGCATCCCCCATCTTGTCAGAATTGAGCTTCAGTTTATCCCAGCGCATTACCAATTCCACACACCCAGATCTTGTTCTAATGACAGGCCTTATAGAGTCCATGGAGGCTGCAAACAGAACACCTTACTGTTTGAGCTGTGACAAAAAAAAGGAAGAATGGGAACCACCATTGCAAATTTTATCCTGCACTTCAGATCCATTTTGGATTTTGAGATTTCTGAGGTGAGCAAGTTAGCTCAGGGAAAGCCCACCTTTCAGCATTAAAGCTTTGATAGTTGTCCAGATGACATAACTGAATATTTGTGCAGAAGGGAAGAATATGGGCAGATGCAACCCCAGGAGTGGCCAATACACACTTTAGAGGTGCATGAGACTGAACGCTGAATACATGGCAATTCAGGGGCATATTTCTTACTACAGTAGTAATACTCTTGCTGTAGATAAGGGGCAGTGGGAGAGTCAGGAGAGAGAGAAATGGACAGGGAGGGCTGGAGTAATCGGAGCATTTGGGCAAGAATTACCATTTATTTTCAGGGTTGCTGAGGATGGAACTTCCCAAGGATCTCATATCTCTACAAAAATCACAGACTTTGATAAACATTAAGGCTTCTGCAAGATCCCCCAGAGGATGCTCTCCACAGACTGCTCTTTGAAACTGCTGAACACCTGAACCCTGGCGTAGATGGGAAGCATTTGCTCCCAGTAAGGAATGCTTAGAAAAGCCAAGGCAGACTAGAAACGAGTGGAGGAAGGGGAGGGGCAAGGAGGGGGTCATGACAGATGCTTCTTCCTGCAATATTCTTTTCCTGGCAGCTTCAGCCAAAGAATGAATGGGTCACGAACAAAACTATCCTATGCAAACCTACTCAGAGGAATTCATTCCATAGGGCTGTCTCCCAAGTAAAAGAGTGGAGGACTGTAGTATTAGTCCCTAAATGGGGAATTCTTTAATTCTTTAATTTTGCGGCCATTGGCCCATATTGAAAACAATACATCAAAATTTATCCATAAACAATACAATTTAAACAGTTCCAAGTTAAAACACCCATATAAAACCAATTTTACTTCAGACCTAAATGGGAAATAAAGGAGAAGAATATGGAAAGTAGACATCATGATGATTATCCCAAGCATTGGAGATGACCACCATTTTGGAGCAGGGCGAGAGATGAAAACAGATTTATTGGGGGGAGGACTGTGTGTTGAGATTCCTGCATTAAATGGGGAGTTGGACTAGAAGACCCTCTGAGTCCCTTCCAACTCTGCAATTCTATGAATCTATGCTAACTTGTGTTCCTACCCTGCTTGCAATCTATTTTCCAGAAATCAAAAGGATTCTCCATTAACAAATGCTCAAGATAAGACCAGGCCTAGGGGCAATTATGGGGACAGCGGGTGGCGCTGTGGGTTAAAGCCTCAGTGCCTAGGGCTTGCCGATCGAAAGGTCGGCGGTTCGAATCCCCGCGGCGGGGTGCGCTCCCGCTGTTCGGTCCCAGCGCCTGCCAACCTAGCAGTTCAAAAGCACCCTCGGGTGCAAGTAGATAAATAGGGACCGCTTACTAGCGGGAAGGTAAATGGCGTTTCCGTGTGCGGCTCTGGCTCGCCAGAGCAGCGATGTCACGCTGGCCACGTGACCTGGAAGTGTCTTCGGACAGCGCTGGCCCTTGGCCTCTTTGAGTGAGATGGGCGCACAACCCTAGAGTCTGTCAAGACTGGCCCGTACGGGCAGGGGTACCTTTACCTTTACTTAGGGGCAATTATAGAAAAGCAAGCTATGATGCCTTTAGCTCTCCTTTAACATGCCATAACTGATTAGAAAACATCCAGAAAAGGTCTTAACACTCTTTCCTGGTACCTGTGGGTTGGGATAAATAAGAAGGCCGAGAAGGATATTATTTGTATGTCCCAGCAATTTGATATAATAGGTTTGAAAGAGACTTGGCCTCATGAACTTAACCCTCCCCCTCCCCCTTACAGGGTTTTAACTCTTTTAGACAGCCAGCTGCTAAGAAATTTAAAAAGGGACAATGACGTGGGGGCTTAAGTTCCTTTATATAGCTTGATTTAGCAGGGCAAGTTTGGATAGCAGATTTTGGAATTCAAAATGATGCTATTTTGCCAATACAAATCAAAACAGAATCAGGAATCTTTCTTTTCATCTACCTTCCCCCTACTAATTGTCTGTCACTGACCACCAAACTTTGGTCAGATTTAACATCCCTGCTGGAACAGATCAGTCATAAATTCCTCACAGCATTTACTTCTTTGTGGGGATTTTAATGCCCAAATTGGAGCTACTGCAGAGGATCTCTTGCTATCTTTAGGCTTAGACTTCATTATTCTTTGGCAAGAAATATAAGGCACAGGGCCTGAAATTGTTAGAATTTGTATCCCGACATAATTTATATATCCTTCATGGGAGTCCTGTAGACATTTCTAAGGGTCAGTATACTTATTTGAACAAATAGGGTGGAAATGTTATCAACCACATTACAGTCTCTTCTTCATTATTCACTTTTAACAATAGGAATCATCCACAAAACTATCAGCCAGTAAGACATCTCCTCAAAGCTATATGCACAGTATCTCCTTCAAAAATTATCAGATTGGTTACAAAGTAACAACATTACTCCTGAATAACCAGCTGAGTTCAGAGGACACAGTGTTTTACCCTGAACTGTATTCTAAGGATCATAGAATCTTAAGAGTTGGACGGGACCCAAAGGTCATCTAGAAAACATACTAAGAACAATAAGAATATTTATGTGGCCTTTATTGATAATAATAATAATTTCTTATTTATACCCTGTTATACCCTGCCCATCTGGCTGGGTTTCCCCAGCCACTCTGGGCGGCTTTCAACAGAATATTAAAATACAACAGTCTATTAAAGATTAAAAGCTTCCCTAAATAGGGCTGCCTTCAGAAGTCTTTTAAAAGTCTGGTAGTTGTTCTTCTCTTTGACATCTGGTGGGAGGGCGTTCCACAGGGCGGGTGCCACTACCGAGAAGGCCCTCTGCCTGGTTCCCTGTAGCTTTGCTTCTCGCAGCGAGGGAACCACAAGAAGGCCCTCGGCGCTGGACCTCAGCGTCCGGGCAAAATGATGGGGGTGGAGACGCTCCTTCAGGTATACTGGACCGAGGCCGTTTAGGGCTTTAAAGGTCTTTCTGATACATTCGACTCTATTATCAGAATTAGATTGGGAGAAATTTCAAATTGCCAACGTTGATTGCAGAGTTCTGCTACTGATCCAAGAACTATGCAGCAACACATAAATGAGGGTCAGTGTAGGTTTAAATGGTGGTATGACTCATGCTTTTAAACTGTCACGAATGAAGCAAGGTTGCATTCTGGCTACCACTTTTTTCAACTTTTAGATTAGCCAATTATTTTATATTTAGCCAATGGAAACTTCCCCCTCTCCAGTAATTAGGAACAGAAATGTCTCAATCACGATGTATGCAGATGATTTTGTGCGACTCCCTTTCCCAATGGGGCCTTTCCATACAGAACCAAGCAATTTCTTTCTGTAACCTTTGTTCACAAAAGCAAGCAGGTACACCCTGGCAGAAGTGGTTTGGTTTCCACTGAGTGACAATAATAGCTTTGTAACACCCTGTGCCCTGGCTGCAAAAATAATAAAATAGAAACAAATAAAAACAGAGAAAGGGGATTAGATAAAATTGCTATAAATTGTTGTGATTTAGTGGTTTGAAATCAAGCTGGATTTGAGTTTGTGGATGTCTTTGGAAGCCTCTCTCTTACATCATGGGTGTTGGCTCATATTATGGATGAATGGTGTGTATTGTTTTATTAGTAACGTTGCTGCGGGTTTGTCATGGCCTTTGGCTAAAACAATAAACTTATATTGTATTGTAATACCCATTAAAAAAACATGCTCAGGAGCCCTGACCGGACTGCAGGCTTCCAATAAACATGCACCACTGTTTAAGGATGCATGTTTATCATTCAAAAGGCAATCTTTCTAAAAGGTGGGATTAAGAAAAATCAATTACTATTAAATAAAATAACATTCACAACATGTTCACAGCAAGAAATACTGGGATAACACCAATGCATCTGCAGCAGACACAATTGCCATATGAAGTGTGCAGCTAATCCAAAAATTCTTATAATCCCACAAAGGCTGGGACCCAAGAAGGAATCCAATGGCATGGTATGTTGATTGTGCCATCAGGATAAGCATTTCAGCTTGCCTAATAATCAATCAATCCATCCATCAATTAGTATGCCACCCATTTGACTGGGTTCGCCCAGCCAATCTGGGCAGCTTCCAACACATCAAACATTAAAAAATTCCCAGAACAAGGCTGCTTTCAGATGTCTTCTAAAAGTCAGATAATTGCTTATTTCCTTGACTTTTGATGGGACAGTGTTTAACAGGGCGTGATGGAATAACCCCTCTCTCCTCCCCCTGCAGGCTATTCAGAGTGTTCTCCTGACACCCCACAGCCAATTTTGGGGGTGCCAGGGGAGGGGGGAGCCCTGTTATGCTCATAGGATTCATTAGTTGAACCATACCCAGAGTTTCCTAAGACATATTTGATATCAAACACCACTCCAAAACAGCAAGGACTGCCCCCATAATCAATGCCCTCTTGCATTCCCCAGTTCAATGCTACAATATGCACTTTAAGAGAGGATGGCTAGCCCCTGCATACTTGACAAGCAATCTGCATAAAGTGCCAAAGCCAGGGGCATCCCCTCGTAGGAAGTACACCATCAGGCACAATGCCCACTTCTGCTGAAATTTGGATTCACTTGAGGGAACTCTGGAGACCTCCCAAAACACAGAGGCTTGGGGTTGGGAAATAGATGTCAATCCAAAGAGACACAGATGCTTATTACTGATATTTATTTATACTGTCTCCGGGTGCCTTAAAAACAGAAGGTTGGCGTTTTGATCTGGGCTGAATTTGCTGGTCTTTTTATTTTTAACAAAATAAACCAATTTTGTAATGAGTTAATCAAACCCATTCCTTCTTGCTGGAAGGCTGCAAGCAGTTTTGAAGAAGTGGCATCCGGCCTCTCTCTTTGTAAATTCCCTAATTAAGATCCTGGCACTCGGCCACATAACACACACACTGACATCCAATGGAGTAAGATAATGAGGCTTTACACCTCCTGACCCTCATTAAACAGATCAGAGCCAAACGAAAAGGGGGAGGGTGGCTTGTGAGAAAAAGACAAATGGAATCATCTTCCTGCTAAGCAGATTTATTTCAGTATTTGTAAGCCGCCTTTCGATATTAGCAAGGTGACTCAAAACTTATTAAAAGATAAAATTTCATTATAAAACATTCCAACTTATCACCTACAAAATAAAAATAATAAACAATATAGCAAAATTATAACAGCAACAGTGAAGCAATTATCAGAGGAATAAAACAGTGTATTTTACAAAAAAAGCAGAAAAACTAGAGAACCAAACTTTTATTTAAAAAAAAAATCCAGTTTGATAAACACTGGCTATTTGTCATAACAGCTGTCATGAATCTCCAGGATCAAAGGCACCAGCCCACCGAAAACCAGTCACAGCCAGAGGGTTTTCATTCTCAATTTGTTTTGTGGGCTTCCTGGAGGCAGCTAGGTTGGCCACTGTGAGAAGCAGGGTGGTTTTCTAGATGGACCTTTGGTTTGAGTGACCCAGCAGGTTATCAACTGTATTAAGGGAGCTGGGCATGTTTAGCCTGGAGAAGAGGAGGTTAAGGGGTGATATGATAGCCATGTTCAAATATATAAAAGGATGTCACATAGAGGAGGGAGAAAGGTTGTTTTCTGCTGCTCCAGAGAAGCGGACACGGAGCAATGGATCCAAACTACAAGAAAGAAGATTCCACCTAAACATTAGGAAGAACTTCCTGACAGTAAGAGCTGTTCGTCAGTGGAATTTGCTGCCAAGGAGTGTGGTGGAGTCTCCTTCTTTGGAGGTCTTTAAGCAGAGGCTTGACAACCATATGTCAGGAGTGCTCTGATGGTGTTTCCTGCTTGGCAGGGGGTTGGACTCGATGGCCCTTGTGGTCTCTTCCAACTCTATGATTCTATGATTCTATGATTCTATTTACAGAAGATCGATAAATGGGGATACTTGTCCTATGTAACCTGCCAGCAGCTTTCCCCCTGCACAATGCATGCAGTATTTGTAAGATTCAAGAATTATAACAGGAGGCTAAAGATAAGTGTCAGAAAACAGCATCCAAAATCGGCACACTTTTTATTTCTCCATCTCCATCTTCAGGGCACATTTCAGTATGGTGGTACCTTGGTTCTTGAACGTAATCCGTTCCGGAAGTCTGTTCGGCTTCCGAAAAGTTCGAAAACCAAGGCACAGCTTCCGATTGGCGCAGACAAACCGGAAACAATAGCTGACAGCTGCATCGGACATTCGGCTTCTGAAAAAAGCTTGCAAACCAAAACATTTACTTCCGGGTTTGCGGCGTTTGGGTTGTGATTTGTTTGTCAACTAAGCCATTCAAGAACCAAGGTTCCGCTGTATTGATAAGGAGACCATCAGGGCTAGCTGCTTGGGCAGTTCATTTAATTATGGAGACACCATACATTTGAAGCACATATCCCTCAGCTGGGAACTGAAGGATAAACTATGATTCCCAGGATTCTCTTTTGGGGTGGGGAGGGGAGATGTGCTTTAAATATATGGTGTGTACATAGCCTTTGTCTCCCTGAGTAAGACATCCTTTTCCTATTCTACCAAGCTATTTCCTCATAAAAATAGCTTATGTTTCTGCTACTGCGATGAGAGATGTGCCAGAGTGAAAGAGCCACCTGCAAAATTCCAAGAAGTATTTGAAAATCTGGCCACAACACTTGTCAACGCTCCTCCATTGTTCTTTTTTCGCAGCACCCTAGATTTAAATTAGCCTGGTTCCTTAAATAGGGAAGGAAAAACGATCTACTGAAAACACAGCTGAGGATAGTGGAACATGCTGTCTTGGGAGTTTGTAGAATTTTCATTACTGTAAACATCTATCAAGGCTATTAAGAGAGCCATTGGATCACAAAGAATAATGCCAACGTACCTCAACCAATCACCAGTCTCTTGACATGACTGGCAGTTGCGAGGGCAAAGGGAGTCAAAGGCTGGAGGAAGAACGAACGATTTACCATTCTAATACTACTGAAAGCTAAAGACTTGGGATAATATATGCAATATGGTGCTCTCCAGAGTACAATAGGGTACGTCTTTGCCCCAAGACAAGTGGAGGAGGAAGAGGAGTCCTGTTTCAAGTACTGAATCCCCCCTCCACCTTCCAGTTGTCTGTTCTTATTGAAATAATCCGCCCAGAAATGAGTGCTGTCTTCAAGGAAGCCCTAGCCAGAGCCAACTAGAGCAGAAAAGTACTACACACTCTGTTCCTGTTAGTGAATCTTAATACAATAATGTATTTTTGGTCACAATGCTTACATGGCCCACATGCGGCAGCCTCAAAATCCTGCTGGCTGGTGCTCTTGGCTAGCCATACACGTTAATTTTTAAGTACTCGCTTATGATGCTGTCACTTCCTATTTCAACAGACTTATTTTTGTTTGACTGCCTTTTAAGAACACAGTAATTTTTAACCCCAAAGCGCCTTTAATCTGCAAGTATGAGGCGCAGTGTCTCCGTCGAATCCTAAACTGTTACGAAAAGGTTAACTCTAAACGTTAGTGCAATCTAGATTTTTTGGGTCAATGCAAACATGCACCATCTATTGGTGTTAAAAGAGTGAGCTAAAGCCATCAAACAGCAGGTGAATGCTGCTATTCTAAATTATTTGAGAATACCTATATGAATAAATTGTTGCTGGGGGGAAAACACCATATTACCTCTCTCTACATACCTCTTATTCTGGTGTGCAGAAAATGGACAGAGAAAGGTTTTCCTCTCTTTCTCAGAGCACTAGAAATATAAAAGATGCCAAGAGAATGAGATGCAGAACAGTGCCTCCAATACCCATTTCAAGAGGCCACCATGGTATCAAAAGCCAATGAGAGCTCCAGTAAGGGCAACAGGGTCTCTCTCCCAATAGAGTGACCAAGACAGATTCCGTTCCAAACCAGGGTCTGAACCCAGATTGAAATGGGTCAAGATAATCCGTTTCCTCCAGGAAAGTCTACAGCAGCATCACCACAACCCTCTTGAATTCCTTGCCGCCGCCCCCCACCCCGGATATGTGTATTAGCAGCTTTTAGGGGCTTCAGCAGGCCAATACTCCCTTTCCCCCCCACCCTCCAAACTGACATCTCAACATTTTGCACATATCGGAAGCTCACAGGTCCTTAACAGGCTGTTGTTAAGATTTTCATTAATTTACAAACTTATTTTCTTCTGCATATGCAGAGGGCTCCCCAACTATGTAGAAATCATTTATCTTATTTTTGTGTGGCCCAATTTCACTACAAAACTGATATCCACTTGACCTCAAGTGCCATCAACCTACCAAGTGTGCACGGTTGGTGGAGGTGATGATTGTAAGGACTACAGGATTGCTGTGATATTTAAGATACCATAGAATTGTAGAGTTGGAAGGGATACCAAGGGTCATCTAGTCCAACCCCCTGCAATGCAGGAATCCTGCCCACAGCCAGACACAGTGGCCCGTTGTGCCACTGGGGGCTTCTGTGTATATACTGCCGCATGTTAGATGATAGTGGACATGAACCATTATCATGTTTATGTGTCTGACTACTCATGCTCTGTGCAGTTAGACCAAGCGGCAATTAGGAGCCCATATTTCAAACAGTATTTGATATGTAATAAATTGTTTATTATATAGAGTCCACTCTACCAGCCAGTTTGTGCTCATTGACACTCGAATTAAACTCAGATTTTAACCATTGTTTCTGGGTGATACACGCAGAATATGCATTGAAGAAGGAAGCAATTCAGCTCACAGCAGGGCCCTCTGGCAGATTTCCATGCAAAGAAGGAAAGTGTTTGCCAGTGAAGGTACAGCAGAACAGCCTGAGCCACTTAAGATTAGTGGAGCTTGAGGTCCTATATCCCAGGATTTCCCATTTGCCAACGTTTTGTTGCACTGCTCAGATCAGCAGATACTTTTGATTAAATCAACACATCATTGCCTCTGAACAGGGGGAGTTTTAATAAGCTCTAAATAACTGCAGAGACAGAGTTGAAGACTTTGCAACATGGGGAAACAACAGCAGTGAACAACTCTAGAGAGAGTACGGTATGCAAAAGGGAGGAAGGGATGGGATGGAAACACTGAAAGGGCAGAACCAACAAATTCTAAAAGTCATTTCTCATCCTGGCTTCTTAGGCTGGAGTTGGAGGGGGTGGGCAGGGAGGGAATGGTGACTGAGCCAAGCAAAACAGCGGCAGCCGGGGGAACAGTGATGCCTGGTAACACTGGGGGAAAGTCCAAGGTGCCTTGTCGCCCAAGCATTGAATCAGATATTGACCCTGGCTCTTCACAATAAATGTTAGGAAATTTCAGTATTTCTCCTCCACGCTTTGCTCAGTCATATGCAGTACTTTCCACATTATTCTCTCCAAATGATTTCACTACACAGAAAGCACAATGAACTGAAAGCCAAGGGACTAAACAGCAGAATAGGAAGGATGTGTAAGAAGTGAAGACATAACACCTCCAAGGCCAACTGCAAAGGCGGAGCAGATATGAATGGCAGATAGCATGGCAAGCACCTTCAGAGATGGTACCAAGCCAGCTAGAAAAAGCTAGGGATATGTATTCCAGTTGCACCTTCCAACTAATACCACCACTTTCCCCAAAGAAGGTGAATTTTATACAAGGACACTGATAGCGAGCTAGGATAGTTATAGGTTTCTCCTTCACTCTTCTCCCACTAACAGGTGAGGGAGGGAGGGAAAGAGTTTATCAAATAAATTATTCTCCCCTTTTGCCAGTAATTCAGAATTAAAAGTTCCAGCATGTTGGAACTAAGGTTCCAAAACCAGAAAACAGAAATCAAATTATTTGCAGCAAAAACAGCAAAAGCTAAGATTTTATGTGGACTGCATCAGGTGCATGAAGTGCTATGCCAAGGAATAAATAAGGTGCAGAAGTGTTAAAGATCCTGCACTTGAGGCACTGGTACAGTGATTAGACTGTCAGCCTAGGACTGGTTTCAAATCCTCACCTAAACAGGAAGCTCATTGTGTGATCTTGGCTGAGCCTACTTCACAGAGTTCTTATGTGGATAAAATGGGAGAGGGTGTGAGAAAACCATGTACATCACCCTGGGCTTCTACAGAAGGGCAACATAAAAGTGTAACAAGTAATCAATTTAGGATGCTAATTAGTATAATAGGCTGTAAAGGCTGTACCAATTAACTTTCTGCCTGCCACATTCTCACTACACCTTTTCAAGCTCTAGCCATACCAACCAGTGTTAGAATTAGCCAGGCGTCAGGTGCGTTTTGCAACTGGCATGTGTCCAATTGTGACTATGTGGAGATCTCTGGATGCCAGGGTGGCGACTGGGGAAAGCAAAATGTCACCTAGAGAAGGATCTGAATATTTTCCTTGAAGCTTGAATTCGTTTTATTCTGGATTGTTTTATTTGATGTTTTGATGTGTTGTAAACCACCTTGAGATTTGTTCTTAAAGAAAATAAATAAATAACAATAATTTCAACTGCAGGTAAAAAATTGTGCCATTGTGGCATTTGATCATCACAATAACCCTGGAAGGCAAGCTAAGGCTAAGACATGACAAGCTTACACCAATTCCTTTCTCCCCTTTTACACAACTATTCAAAGATGCAAGAGCTCTGCCCTTTCTTGCAGTTGGTCACCCTACCTGATATGTATCAGGTCCTAAGAATAAGAAATACAACACCTAAGAATAAGAAGTACAACAGCATAGTTCAAAGAGGCGTTTGCCACAGACATCCATCTATGTCCATTGCTTATATGCTTACTTATTACATTTTGATGTTGTCTCTTCAGCTTTAAGTCGTAACATAGAGCTTGACCACTGAGCTAGGCATGCTCACAGGCACTTACAACAGTGTGGTTGGTTGAAGAGGCGTGCGTTGGTCAACTATTCAGCGCAATCTAATATATCCACAATTATTTCCTGCAGATATCCCTCTCCACTCCTTACGCCTCAGTGCCTAGGGCTTGCCGATCGAAAGGTCAGCGGTTCGAATCCCCGCGGCGGGGTGCGCTCCCGTTGTTCGGTCCCAGCGCCTGCCAACCTAGCAATTCGAAAGCACCCCTGGGTGCAAGTAGATAAATAGGGACCGCTTACTGGCGGGAAGGTAAACGGCGTTTCCGTGTGCGGCTCTGGCTCGCCAGAGCAGCGATGTCACGCTGGCCACGTGACCCGGAAGTGTCTTCGGACAGCGCTGGCCCTTGGCCTCTTTGAGTGAGATGGGCGCACAACCCTAGAGTCTGTCAAGACTGGCCTGTACGGGCAGGGGTACCTTTACCTTTTTACACGTACAAGGACCTTAAGGCAGTGTGCGTGCTCCTCTTCCATTTTATCCTCACAACAACCCCACGGGGTAGGTTAGTGCAACACGCTTAGCCAATACCGCCCCCCATTCTAGCACCAATTTCTCTTCCCATTCTATATGCATCTCCACCCTCCCAAGGCTGACCCATTTGTAAAACCCGCTCCCGCTGCCCCGCCCCATTCACGTCCATCCCCTCTGCCATCCTTCACGGATTCTTGCCACGCGCTCAGTAGGGTGCCCCCCCCAAGCCCCCTTCTCCTCCTGGTTGCCCGGGCAACGTGCCGCTCTCCTCACCTCCTGAGCTACGCCCACGCGCTCGCCTTGCTTCTTAGGCATTTTCTCCCTCCACGTTGCACAGGTGGGCCGCACATGCGCACAGCTTTCCTCCTCCTCCGCCTCCCTCCTGAGACAGGCGCTGGATGGCCACGTAGGCCCTCACTCAAGCAAGGGGGCGGGGATTCGAGTAGCTTCCTCAGCCATCTTTGCCCCGGGTATTCCGGTCCTTTCTCCCCGCTTTCCATCGCGCACGTGCACGCCGCCATGTTTGAGAAGGGCAAAGCAATTCTGGTTTAGCAGGAGACGTGGCTCAAGGAGAGGCTTTCTGTGTCCAAGGTTTCTGGCTGGCGCAAGAGTCGCCGAGTAAAAAGTTAGGGGTAGGGCTTGGAGATGTTACGCAGCGTTGCGTTTCGACGACTGATAGATTCTGCCGCAGTTAAATACCCCGAATAAGACGAATTCACTACTGGGGGAGGGAGGGCATGGCATGGATTGTTACCTTATTTCTGCCTGGCGATTCTGTTATCACCTACATCTTCCTATATCCCCCGCTATTCGTTTTATCTCATGAAACGAGAACGATTTTCATCTTTTAGCTGGCTCACTCCTTCATACAAAAAATAGCTTCTATAATGTGTTACTAAATATGGTGTTGGGCTCATCTTTAACTCGGTAGCACAGTTTTATGTCCTATAATATGATCAATAAAGGGACTTTGCAGAAGTGGGATGTGATTGAAAGGATCTGCATGCTAAAACTACCACAATCTGCTTCCCAAGTATGATACACGTCATGAGGGTTTGTGTCTCGAATATAAAGTTTTGCACCACAGCTTGCTTTTTGTTTGTTTTTGTGGGGGGAGGGTCACATTTGGAAGGGTGACTGAGATTTGGAAGGTGCATTTCTAAAGAATTAGATTTGTATTTTAACAAGTCTTAATTTTTGCACCATAAGGTCCTGAATCCACGTTTTTTAAAAATGTTGTCAGAACGGAAAAATGCAAAATATTTTGAGGATGCAGTTGTGTCGTATCCTTTTAAAAAGAATTGTGAGGTGTTGAGGGGTGCTTTTATGGTCCCTAGTGGGGCAGATCCACACCATATATTTAAAATGCAATCAAGACACGTTTAAAGCACATGACTTCTCCCCCAAAAATATGGGAAGTGTAGTTTTCTCACATATTTACCATTCCCAGTATCCTAAACATACTACAGTTCCCAGGATTCTTTGGGGAAAATCATGGTGTTAGGAGTTTGTGGGTGCCAGATCTCTTTAATCCCTGATTCCAGCAAGTTTAGAAGCCAATTAAGCTAACTTCATCAATCCATTATTTTTAATCATGTAGCTGGAGAATAGTAGCATAGATATGGAGAGAGACGGTTGACATCATGTAGTGTTCAATTATTGTTCATCAAGATGGATACGACTTTTACCAAGACCCATAACTGAAGTGGTTGCTGAACTACCAATAATATTAGGTTCCTTAACAATAATTGCGGCAAGGTGAATGGAGCAAATAATAAAAAAATGCTAATGACTAAAACTCCAGATGTTCTAAAAGCACAAGCTCACAAGACTGCATTAAAACTCTGATTTTAGCAGCTTCTTCATCATCATCTTTTTTTGCTCCTGAGCCTTTAGTATGCACAGCAGGCATCTTTCCCACCCCAAGTACAAGGAAAGCAGAGTTCTAAACGGAGTATTTTTTTACAAGAAAACCAAACTCCCCACCAACTTATAGCATATTTCTCATAATTTCAGGCAGCTACAAAACACCCAAAATTATGAGTCTTATAATTAATCTAGACAAGGAGGCACCTTTGGGTAAGGCTGTGAAATCTATCCAAAACAACACAAGCTGCTACTGAAATACTGTACAACCATTTTGTGTTCTTGGGCGGAACATAGTCATCTGCGTTATAGCGGAGGGTGGCAAAGCAACCTGAAAGGAAGATGAAGGCAACAATACTGCTTAGGGTACAGAAAATGAAGAGGTGTTTAGGCAAAGTGAATTGATAAGTGGCTTGAAATTTAACAAGGAGGGATGATACTGAAATGTAGCTCTTATTAAACAACACTTAAAAGAAGGATGCACAAATCACTTTGAGGGCCACTTTTAGCTCTTTATTAATTCAAAAGGGCCACAGTGCTGTATCACTACTGGGACAGTGTCACATTTTCAACTAAGTGCTTAGATTTTTTTTAGTCCATTTTCTGTTAACTGTATTTTTCTCTGCGCCAACATTTCTGTCAGCCTCCATTCCTTTATTTTCTCCCTCTCTGTAGCCACAGTTCTGTGTGCTCTTCATCTGTTACTCCCTTTTACTCTTTCCCCAGTTCATAGGTCTCTCTACACCTCCTTTTAAAAAAAATTCTTTTTCCTTTCTCTGTATTTCTGACTCCATTTCTCTGCTCATCCATAGTACTCTTTTCTCATCTCTACAGCATCACAGATCTCTCTACCCCACCTGCCTCTTCTCCGTTTCTCCACCTTACAGGGTCCCTTTGCCTCCCCTTTACTCTCCTTTTCTTCCCCTAGGGCCAAACTAGGCAGGACTCAGGAGTTCATCTTTGCACTTCAAAAATGCAAAACCGTATCAGAGGAAACTGAAGATGTTTAGCATTGCAGCAGGCAAGAAGTAGGAAGTTAACCTCTTTCTCCTCTGCTGTGGTCCTGAGGAAAAGCCCTCTCCTAAAGGTGTAGTATTTGCAACAAGAGGGAATTCCCTATTGATGGGGGGGGGTACTCCCTAAAGCCAACACTGCCTTCAGAAGAGGAATTTTCCTCAAAGGCTAGCAGGAAAACTCTATGCCTGCTGCAGTCCCAATCATTATGATTCCTACCACCGCTACTGCAGCTGTTTGCATTTTTAAAAACCTGCATGTGAAATGGAACAATGCATTTAATGTCACATCTTATTTGAACCTTAGTCTCTCTTTTTGTTCTGTTTCTGCTCCCCTCTATAGATCTCTGCACTGAACAAGTAACAACGAGCCACAGCACCAAATGTATTCTCTCCTACCAAAGCAGGACATTTTTAAAACATATAAAATATGGGGAAATTTCCCCCAGCCCTCACAAATTCCACCCTGGCCATAAACGTAATATCAACCCACCCTTTTAATTCTGTTTGGATTTGGGGGGAAACAAATTCAGGTTTAAATGCAGCTCGCTTTCTCTTCTAGGCTTGTCATTTAGGGCTTGCTGTTCTGCTTTAAGCAAAACCTGTACCTATGTAACCCCTATGGCTTAATTAGACCTGTTACTTTAAGGAGGTTCAATGCTTTCAAGCTCTTGTGTGCAGATGGGTGGGGAGGAATGGTGGCCTTTGGAAGCCATTTTGACTAAGAGCTGCAGGAAAGGGATTCAGGACAGGCCTGGCTTATCAAGTTATTTCAAAGGGTGAGTCCCCCTTACATTCTTGTTGTTATTATCTAGGGGGTCACTCAAATCCATAAGAAGAGAGGAGAATACTTGAAATAAATATGTGAGTGTTTTTAATTATTACAGTACTCTTGTTTCAAGAATATTCTAGAACTGAGAGCAAGGAGCTCCATTTACCATCAGGCTGCACTGCTGGGGCTCTTCCTTTTCCACAGCAATTCTGCCTTTTGCGAGAAAGGAGTATTTTTATTTTTTCATTTTGCTCGGTTGGACGCTCTAATTAGAGCTTTAAAAACCTGCATTGAATGATGTTTGAAACTTTGTTCCCACATAGACTTGCCTAGGTGGCTGGAGGTGCAATCGTAGGGGCTGGGGAGAAAAAAAATATTGGGCCGGTTCTGGCTATTCTATCATCGCCATCCTTATAACAACCCTGTTAGGTGGGTATCGTTATCTTCATTTTTTTGGGATGAGCCTGAGGAAGAGTGGCTTTCCTAAAGCCACCAGTAAATTCATGGCAGAGGCCAGATTTAAGGGGTTGGACAAGGAGTGTTCATACTGAATCCCACCAGATGTTCAGTGAATGCATGGGGGATTTCCACCTTCTGTTCAGCATTAGTGAGAAAGGAGCTCAAGTAAACATTGATTGTGAGAGAGTGCTCATGTGAACACCCTCCTATGTGTGGAGCTTTGAACCCATATGTATTTTCCCTTACCAACCTGCCAATTTATTAAGATTTGAGGAAGAAGCTCTCCTGGTTATTCCCATGTTAAATGTGCTCACTAGAGGCTAACCTTTTTTGTGTTGGCTCCATGTCTGTGGAATGACCTCCCCACCAACTTTGCATTTTTTCAGACACCTGGTATAATAAACCCACCTTTTCCTGCTGGCTTTTGGTGGCAGTTGGGTTAAGTTATTTGTACTGCTTTTAAATTGTGCTATTTGTGTAGTTTATGAGAATTGTTTTGTTTAGTAGGTATTACGGTATGTTTTATTATCTATCTTTTTTTGGTAAACCACCCCATTACCATTTTTTGTGAAGAACGGTATAGAAACCTCTAAAGAAATGAACGACTAAGTCCAATTTTATTCAAGTCAGCAGCACCTAGAGGTCCTTGAACCAAAACCCCTCAATTTGGGTTGCCAGACAATAGTGGTCTATGGTGGTGGTGACAAGTGTAGTGGCTCAGGGTATGAGCAGTGAACCAAGTAGTCTTTGCTTCAAAGCTCACTTTAACCTTGAATTTGCTAGGTAGGCCTAGATCTGCCAGCTGTTCTCTTGGCCTCATCTCCCTATAAGCAGCATGGAAATCATAATATTACCTTATACTATAAGACTTATAGGGCTGTTGTAAGGGCTGCTAGGATGATGCACTCTGTGTACTTGAAATATGCTTGCTACATGAATGCTAGGTGCCACAGTATCCTTCTTGCATTATGTGTGCCATTTCATGTTATTTTTGCTTCCATGAACCTTTGCAATCTTGCCTGGGATTAAGGACTGTCTGAACCAAGTTCATGATTTGAAGTATGATGTTTCTACAGTCTGAAAGCAGCTGGAGGCTGTGGTCCTGTGCAGGCGTCCCTGGGAGTAACTCCCATTAAATTCAGGAAGACTTCTGGCAACATGCATAAGATGGGGCTGAAAGATTGCAGAATAGTGGTAGAGAACTCACTACATGGAGCAGATCCAGGGTTTCCCATTTCTGATTTGTTTTTGGTTAATAAATAATGGGAAAATCTGTAGCATTTTCTCAATCTAGCAAAAGCTGGGCTAAAAGAAAATGCATTTTGGGGGAACGCAGCAGGCTCAAAGCTAAAACCCAGCTGAGGCTCCCAGTGGTGTTTTTGAAGCATCGTATGCAGAGAGGGGCATAAAAAGAAATACAGTTTTGCTTCAGACACTATTCTTGTTTGTTTAGCTGAGTGTAAATGCAATTTAAAAATGCATAGAGGTTTGAATGCAGCCCATCTGTCATGGCTTTCGATAGGACGAAATATCCATCAATCCTGCAGAACAAAATTTCTGCCTTAGAAAAGTACATATTGATTCAAGGGTGACGGAGAACTCCCCTACCATCCCTTGTAAAACACACACACACACACACACACACAATTTACTGTGTAATCCTATACATGTATGTTGAAAAGTAAACCCCAGGTTCAGTGGGACTTACTCATGTGTGTATAAGATTGCAGCCATTGTGTCCTATCTTGGGATGGGGTGGGAATGAGAAGAGCAGGACTCTCTTGTACTCCTTCCTGTGTTGCAACAATTCTAAAAGGGACTGCTTCTACAGCTGTAGAAATGATTAATGGTCTAATTTGGTTGTTTCTGTCACTGCCTCTTTAGGAGTCAGCAAACACTATGTTCATCTAGCCCAATTCTTTCCAGGTCAGCCCCAAAGTGGAACCTTTGCCCTTTGCCTGGGGATAACATGGCTCCTGTTGTTGAAATGTGTTTTTCAAAGTTATTCAAGTTACTGTTCATTCCATGACATACTAGTAAATAAATAGGTGGTGGAGGTATAGAGGTGATTGTTGCTGTTTTGGTGCTGGGGAATACTTGCCTCTTTCTGTCTTGATTCTTGAATAATAGCTTGCAATTTTGTGGTGTGCAAGGACTGCAAATCCTGTATTTAAAAATGTATATATATGCAACATGAAAAATGACTAAATATCCTTTGTGCATTGGCAACAGCCTTCCAATGGCTGGTGTCTTAATACAGGTAGTAGAAGCTGTATAAATAAATCCGAGTGAGAAGAGGGGTGAGCAGAAGGATGTGTGATGTGATGGGATGGTTTTTATTGACCTTTATATGTTTTTTTTTTACAAAGCCAATATTCCGCCTGGTCTTTGCAGTGGTGTTGATAGAGTTGGAACCTTGGCTCAAAGCCCTGGGCCTTAGAGTCTGGAGGCCCTCCAAATGACCACCCAGAGAACAGTAGTTTATGAGGGCAGCAGGACACAGGTCTGACACCAGCATTTGGGACTGTCTGAGGCTTACTAGGACTGACACTGGTCACTGTAGAATCCTTTCTTCAATTCTATTCAGGGATCAGCTGGTCAGGCATGCACATTGTTATAGAGGTTTATTTTTTATTTTTTTACTTTAAATACATATTGCCTTTTTCTAATATAAAATGGTGCTTATTCCTAAGAGTTGTACTCAAGAGTCCAAACCTGTCAAAATTAATGGTCCTAAGTTAGTCATGTCTTATCATTTTTAGTGGATCTACTATTAAAATTGGGCCCAACCCAGCTGGAACAAACTTTATTTTTGTTTATTTCTGGAGTCATGATGATGCTACGATTTAAGTGAACTTAAAACGTGAAATTACACATGCTCAGAGTACCCCCCTTAAAAAAAAAAGGGCTGAGAAACTATTTTGTGGTGGTACTTTTTTAAAAAATATATATTATTATTATTAAAATTTGTATACTGCCCTATACCTGCAGGTCTCAGGACAGTTCACAGGATAAAATCACAATATAAAAACAATACGTAATCAAAATACAGAATATGTAATCAAAATAAAAACAAGAACAATTATACCCACATGTAGTGTAACACCAAAATGGTCTGCACATTCAAATTCCCTTTGGATCTGGTAGAAATGCACACGAAACTCCAAAATTGTGAAGTTTATTTAGAGTTAAACTGAAATAACAGGCTGAATGGAAGGGGCAGAAGGTTGTTTCAAAAAAATTAAAACAGTTTAGTCCGAGCCTATCTTTCCTCCTGCAGCTGCTTGCAATCAGCTTTGGGTCTCCTGAAGTGTAAAGTAGAAGCCTTGACAGTCCAGTGAGGTGGGGGACATGGGATGGTAACAGTTCCCTTTTAAGAATTTCTGACCCAGGTGGGTCTTGATAGACAGCTGGCGTTGTCCAGGTAATCGCAATGCAGCCAGCTAGCTGGGAGAACGCCCAGGGGTCATAGGCTGAAACATTCAATGTGACAGAAGACTGGAGATGGGCCATCAAGGAAGAAATACGGCCATTCCTCAGCTCTTAGCTGTGACTGCTCCAGGAAGACCAAATGAAGACCAAAAGATACTGCCAATCTTCAAGTGACAGGGGACCAAAAATGAGACCTGCGCCACAGGCAAGAGTGTATGTGTGAATCCTTGCCACCTAGCCAATAGGGTAGGTGGAGCATTTCAATCAGTTCAGGGCAGATGCTGTAATGATCTTTCTGCACTACAATCCCCTGTTCTTATAACTGTTTTGTGTTTGTGTGCTCTTCCGCTTCTGCTTTCCTCCTGTAATCTCGCCTGCGGCCAGCTAGCCCTAGCCATTTAGGTCCAGGAAAGAGTCTGATCACTGATTATTAAGTCTTGGGAGGCATTAACTCAAATACAGTTGCATTCCCAATATGGCTTGCCCAGGGCTATGCACATTCAGTGTGTCCAACGAGTATGGGAATGGCAGAAAACGCTATCAGAGTCCTGCAGGCTGGATGGTGCTGCTCTTGATGTCCTCTCCAAGTGACATAAATATACAGAAGCCCCATGAACTCAGTCCCTGGTTTGTCTCTGTGTCACCTTCCATGCTTCCACCTTGACAGCTATGCACAGATTTCCGAAACAGCTTGAGATTACAGAATTAATTAGAATTAAATTAATCAGTACACCCACCACAAGGCTGCCTGGTTCCACGAAATGAGCAATTCTCTTAAGACGTGTTTCCACAGCCAGGGCTGATGCTCATCACGCTTGTCAACACACACTTCTCATTTTGATGAGGTTTTGTCTCTTGCATGTTTGGAATGTGGTGAGCACTGAAAGCTTCTAAAAAAGATATATGGCAGGGATGGCCGTCCTTGTATTTCAGTGGGAGTGGGACACACATCATGTTAGGAGGGGGACAATTTAAGGAATCAGGAAGTATGGGCCTATGATAAATATGCTTTTGTTTTTGTCTGGGACTTATCTGTGGACACTGCATATTCACTACAGATGCGCCTTCTGGAGGGAAGCCTCTGGATCCTCCAGAACAGATGAGTAACAAGTTCACAAACACCAAGGTTGCAGGTTCAATCCCTTTAAGGGACAGGTGCAAATCCCTGCATTGCAGGGGTTGGACTAGATGATCATCAGGATCCCTTCCAACCCCACAATTCTATGAAGACCCTTATGTCACCTCTGAACATTGTTCATGAGCCGCAGTGTACACACCATACACTGAAAGCACATGTTTTTCCCCAAAGAAATCTGGGAACTATAGTTCATGGAGGGTTCTGGAAATTGTAGTTCTGTGAGAGGTCAACTACAGTTCCCAGAATTCTTTGGGGGAGTGTCACATATTTTAAAAGTATGGTGTATATGCAGGATGGAAGAAAACCATTGCTGATGTGGCATGTACGTTTTGTTCAGTGAAGGATTTTCATGTGAATTGCAAATGCGGGAAAATGTTTTTCTTAGGCTGCAATCTTCTGCACAATTAACTCTGAATAAACATGTTTAGGACTGAGCTGTTTGAATGACTTCGGCTATATACTAAAGTGCAGAAAATATACCTAATATATGTATAATATATACCAAATAGGATGAGGATGACCAGATAAGCAAGGGAGTTTCAATTTGCCAGTCTCAAGCCTTCCTTGCTTCAAAGAAGCAAGGACAAATGGTCTGTCTAATAAAAGAAACAGCTTGGTGTCCACAATCAAGTATGTGAATAAGGTTACCTATATTGGTATGTGATTATTTATCCCACAAATGACCACTGGCACTGTCTATTAAGTCAAATACTGAAGTTAAATCCATGAAAGCCACATAAAAGCTTCCACCCATCTCAGACTTTTGTGAATCAAACGGATGAGCACGAAGCAGTGATCAGTTGCGCTTCTTCCTTGCCAAAAATCCAGCATAGCAACCCCTTGTCCAATTTATGCAAAAATAATCAGCTACTGGTTCCTTCTCTCCATGCCAGGCCCTCTCATATGTGGATCCCATGAACGGCAAGCAATAAAACTGTTCCCGGACATTGCCGCTTTAGGCAGCAGGCTGGCTAAATGAATGCCCCTCCATATGAAGTCTTGTTTATTATTAATATTCCCGCAGGTAGAAAAAAACAGATGTCACAAAGAAAAGTTAAAGGCTAGGCTTGTGCCTGATAACACTAGTTTTGAATATGCAGGATTCCTCACCCCACCCCAGCTCCCCCACCAAGAAGCATTGAAATCTGAGGTTTGCGCTTGAAGTGATACAGTCCAGGAATCACTGTGACACCTCCCCTGCTTTTGGTGGAAGGAGCCTTGGTGTGGTGTGAGAGGAGTATGGCAAGTTGGAGAACCAGAAGGGGCTTCTGCATACTAAAGCCCCCTCTGCAAATGCAAAGTGACAGCTTTTTGCAAACCCAGGGTAGTTTCGAATTTCCTAAATGGGCCGAGTGATTACATCCTTCCAGGTCTCTTTGCTGAGCTCCATGGGAACGCATGGCTCGGCGCTTCCAGCTGCCTCTGATCAAGAAGTTAGTAGGGAGCCTGAAAATAGCATATTTCTCCTGATATCATTTCTCCAGCTCAGGATGACTACTACCAGAATGATCAACAGTGACAAACGTGCTGGAAAATGGGAACCTGGCGAAGAATGTTAATGCCCTCCAGTCCATGAAGCCATGGCAGGCTGAAATTTCACCTCCACCACCCACATGCACACTGACAGATCATTATCCATATGCCTGCTTGTGAAATTAATTGAGAAAATCCCCCAGCTAGCACCCTGCCAGAGCCCTAATGGAAAAACTCTCTTCTCAGTCAAGCCTGCAAGTAATAGGAAATAATCTAGACAAACCTCCAGCCACTCTAGGCCCAGCCCTTATCTAACTAACTTGATTCTTGAGCAATTTTTCTTTCTATTATCTCTGTGCACTTACTAGAATAAGCTGCATGGGAATAAATAGATCAATACACTGGGAGATGATGGATATAGAATGTGCATTGTATGCTGTGTGGATCCTCCCTATCTCATCCTCTGACTTTATCCATACTAGTATGCTAACTAAAAACCTATTTATCTGTCCCACCACCCATTTTCTGGGAGACAGCATGGTCTTGTGAATTTTTTATGGCTTCGCTTAGGTTGGAGACAATCCAAAGGTCAAACTCCACGCTATGCCTCCAGTCACCTTGCCAGTCAGCACAGATCATAGGGCTACGGTACTTTCTGAATCCCTGATCACCTACAGGGCACTAAATTACTGCTATTACGCTGCAATTTGCAGTACAATATTACTCTTTGATACACTACCTGCCTTTGTCTGTCTGCATAGCGGTGAGGACTGTATGCATTATTTACCAGGCTAAGCACACTGCTGTGGCTGCTGCAGCTTTCTACGGCACAAACGAGGAGAACTGGAAACTGGTTTTGAAAGCGTAAGGGAAAACAAGACATGGCGACTTGGCATCACATCCTATTCAAAAATAGTTTGCATCATTTCTGCAGCTGGCCTGTCCTGGCATGGGTGTGCCTGCTGGGACTTCTGGGAGTCATGGTGGCAAGCATCTGGAGGGCACCAGGTTAGCAAAGGGTGATAATCTTTCTTCTGGAGGAGTTTCCTTCCAAACCATTGGCTGCCCTTTGGGACAACCAAACAAGACCCTGAATTCAATACAGAACACACTTAAGGCTTTGCTCATCTCCTGTACCCCACTGGGACCAAACTCGGGGAGTTCAGGCAAAGCCCAGAGAATTATTTAAAAGGCCTGCCGTGACTTATCTAGAGGGTAGGAGAGCTGGGGGGGGGGGATATCACATCTGGCAACCAATGCACCCCTATTTCAGATAGTACATGGGTAGATAGGTTTTAAACACCCAGGACCCAAATTTTCATGTCCCCTCTAGCAGCTATGGTAGCTCATTTAGCAGAAGTAATTTAGCATTAACCCTGGAAGTGTATACTCGATTCTGACCAAACTTAGCCTCCAGAGTTCATGCTAAATGCATTAACACCCCCAAGATAGTCTTGCTTCTCTCATAGCCCCAGCCTTGGATTCAAACAGGGATCAGGCATGACTGTTTCTTCCAGGCTTCTTCCAGGTTTCAGATTCATGGTTGTCTATTGCTTGTTTTGCTGTTTTGTATTGCTCACTCATGGTTTTGTTGTGCTTGCTTTGTTGGATGGTAGTAAACAGGCTTCTGCACTGGGCTGGCATCAGAGGTAGGGATTTCTGGGCCACCTCCCAAGGCCCACGCTTCTGCAAGGAAGCAATTGTCAGTCTCTGCTGCACCCTAGTCCTGCAGTTTTTTCTTCTTGCTATCGTCTGTTCACCTGCCCTCTCCAAGTAATTGCAGTGATAGAATGCTGCTCAGTTGACATTAATTAATTTAATAAAAGCATTTTTAATCCACTCTTCAGCAGAAAAGGCTCCCATATATTTTTTTTAAAGGGGGGAAAGTTCCTTCCTGCTCCCAGGGTTGCAGTCTAAAAGCCAAAACACAAAAAGAACAAAAGATGGGGAGGGAGAGTTTAAAAAGCAGATTCAGGCAACAGTTCTAAAGATGCATAGTTCTTATAACAACCCACTGGGATGGAAACAGTTCAGCGAGAGGAGGAACTAAAAGGAGCTGGCAACTCAATATAGCCAATGCCTTGGCCCTGCTTCTCTTTTCCTGCTTCAGCCTGATGGAATTGCTGCCACTAGGTGATAGCAGCCTGCTGGAAACCTAGGCTGCAATCCTAACCCCATGTTCCTGTGAGTAAGCCCCATTAAATTCAACAGGACTTCTGAATTGACATAGGTAAAGGTGCAGCCTAAGTAACCATCTTGGCTTTGCTGCCTGAACGAGTCTGCAAAAATGGGCTAGGGGACAGAGTTGTCAAGCCCCTGACAGGCCACAACAGCTAGTGAATTGCATTTGGCTCGAGTGAAAGAGGAGGTCACGAATTGTGCAAGTCTGTTTTTACCAGAGCAGCCTGTGGGTCCCAGTGTGTTAAAGGCATTTATTTGGATTCATTAAGTTCTCGCCACACATATACGGTAGCCAGACCTTATCAGTGCATACATAGACAAGGCCATTCTGGTATGTGCTTTTGATTCCTCGTGATGCTATTGCAATGCTAGAGCGTTCAAACAGCTCTGTACCAAACCAGTTAATCAGAGGGGAGCAAAGTAATATACACAGACACAAGTACATAGAGTTCAGCGGGCTCCATCTACTGTGGTTTAGAATCCAGTTCACGGATAAGATAATGTTTCCTCACTAGCTGATTGTCAGGGGAGAGTAGAGTAGGAGGCAGAGTTGCTATTATTGTAGAGAGCCTGAGAGTGGAATTGGCTGGCACTTCAAGAGGCTGTACTGTTGTTTTCCCTGCTCCAGGCTGTGTTTGAGGGATTCGCTTGCTCTTTCTCCAACAGGATTCCTTGGCCCCATTATTGTTCCACCTCAGGAAGCAGATTGCTGGTTGCTTTTCCAGCTCATCCCCCAAAGCAGTCCTTAAAGGAGATGGGTTTCTGATTGAAATACTCCCCGTCAATTGCTGTAGAGATTCATCTGAAAGAGCATGAGCACCCTGCGGGTGAAATTGCCCAAAAAGAGGAGGGTGGGCTTTCCCCAGGCCTCAGGCTTCCTCTGCCATACACAGGGCATCTGTGCAATGATGCACCTCCTCTGCACTCACACCCTCCTTTCCATATGCTTTCTTGACTCACCCCTGAAAGCCTTCTCAGCAGTGGCCCCTTGCTTATGGAGTGCCCTCGCAGGAGAGCTTCGTCTGGCACTCACTTTAATGCCATTTGATGCCAAGACCTTTTTATTTTAAATTCCGTGCTCCTAATGGCTGGTTTTATGATATGTGTTATATTTTACTTTTTCATGTGATTGTTTTGTTAGTGCTGCTGTTTGTATCTGTGTGGAATTGTGATTTAATACTGTTTTTACTATGTCCGATCATCATTCAGAGAACAATTAGTATAGGGTAGCTATTAAAAAGAGGACCTGAGCAATCCCAAAGTAGTGGTGGTGGAGGAACTGCCCCTTCCTAAGGCCTGCCAGCTCACTCAGCCAGGGTGAAAGGTGGCACTGCTGAATAGATGCTGTAGCAGCCTGCTGGAAACGTAGGATGCAATCCTAAACCCACGGCCCCACTGAATTCAACAAGACTTAACTTCTGAGTGGAGCTGCAGATTTATGTTATCTGTATTAACATCCCTCTTTGACAATGTCTCTTCAGTCACCTTGCTCAGCCTATAGAAGCCCCATCTTATAAGGATAAGAGTGGGATGGGGTCCAAAACAAAAGCTGGAGTTCATCAAGGTGCCAAATGAAAAAAGAATGAGAGCTGGATCTTAGACCTGGGAGTTTCCAAACTCAGGAAATGCTTGGCGGGGAAAACCCACTGTTTGTGATTCTTGGTATGTCCAAATGAGCCCAAGGGCACTTCCAGATGGCCACTATTCTCAGGTGGGATTCTATAACATACCGGCAAATTCAGGTTGTGCAATTAAAGTTGATCTGGAGGTCTTGCACAACAAACCAGCTGCCCCCGAAAGATCGGCCATTTTGCAATAAAGAAAGTGATGGGGATATACATTAGAATACACTTGCTTGACGCAGCATCATGTAACATCCAGGCAAACAAATCAGAATGATGCTCAGTAAACAAGTCATCTGTAAGCATCCCAATTTTCCACTGCTGGCTCAGGGACTGAGACCATCTAGGAGTCTGTATGGCACACATTTAGGCACAGATGCCTGTCCCTTATTGTTTCGGAGTGTCTTTTTCCAGTCAGGCCTTATGCTGCAAATGTGGCATAAGCAAACTACAGGGACACATTGGCATGGAAGGCAAGAGGTAGTGACAAAAGGTCCCTGCGTGCAAGGCACACATTTTGATTTTCTAATTTGGGATTGAAGCTCTGAAAGGCACAAGCTAGTAGGGTTTGAATGACATACAAATGAGCTCTCCTGTGCCAAAGCTTTGCAACCCAATGAAAGGACAACAATGAGCCAAGCTAGTTAGCTTCAGCCTCCAATGGCCAGTCCTTGAAATGACATTAAGAGCCCTGCTGAGGTTGGGGGAGCTGTCAAGGCTTGGTGGCAAACAGAGTGCAACAGCAGGGAAGCAGCACAGAAATGCGCAACAAGAGCATCAAGGCAGACCCAGCGGCTTTGTGTTCAGATCTGGATCCAGACCAATCAGGCCTGTCAGGGTTTCTTTGCCAAGCAGAAAGGAGCAAATGCTCTTCAGCTCTGTGGTGCCTGCATGCTGCGCTAGCATCTCCATCTTTCCCCATTCTGGTCATGTCTCAGCTGCCAGGTTCGTGCATAGCTGCTTCTTCTCTTGCTGAACTGGCCAACAAGCCCACCTGCTTCCAAAGGCAATTCAGGCCCCAGCTTCCAAGGTGGCAACAGCGAATTCAAATTGCAAAGCTCTTGGGCTTGGAGCTCAAAACTCCGCTTTCAGGTTTCAATGTGCTGGAGGTTAATGAGAAAAAGCAGAGCCAGAAATGAACAAATGTAGCAGTTGGCTGTTCCCAAACAGCTGAAGATGTGCAGAGGACTGAACATTTCCCAAAAGGATATCTGAATTCCACAGGATGTAAGGTGGAGGTGGAGAACCTTTTTCAGCCCAAGGCAGTGCAGGCTTCTCCATTTGGGCAAACATGGCTCTACCCTGCCAACCACAGTCTGCCCTTGGTGGAACCGCAGTCTGCCTGCCTTCTTACTTGCATCCAGTCCAGGGTGTGGCACTCAAAATGTATGTGGCCTCTCTTTTTAAGAGACATGCCTGATGTGTAGTTGAAACTCTCCTTTCCTTTCTGCACATGGCTCCCTCCATAAGTCAGTAGGAACCAGTGGGAACCTTAGTTTTGCCTGTGCTGCAGCTAGCAACTAACTAGGTGTTGTGTTGCTGTTCATACATAAGAAAAACAACTACAGTGGTACCTCAGGTTACAGACGCTTCAGGTTACAGACACCGCTAACCCGGAAATATTACCTCGGGTTAAGAACTTTGCTTCAGGATGAGAACAGAAATCGTGCTCCGGTGGCACTGCAGCAGCAGGAGGCCCCATTAGCTAAAGTGGTGCTTCAGGTTAAGAACAGTTTCAGGTTAAGAACGGACCTCCAGAACGAATTAAGTTCTTAACCCAAGGTACCACTGTATTGAAGTTCTCCTGACTCTTGCTGCTGTTTGGGGAGACCCAATGCAAGATTTCCTCACACAGTGAGTACCTTTCCCAAACCTAAGGGATACTATAGCACCGGCTATTAGTTTCCTTCTCTGTAGTCTTAGAGCTGCCATTATCAGAACACAGTAGGGGGCTGGATGAGGGCCAGACTAGAATTAGTTGGCTCTGGTTCCCCATTCTGTTGGCCTCTCTGCCTTGCACCCTATTAGACCACCCAAATTGCCATTTGCTCCAACTGGGTTCTAAGAGCGGTTTTTCTTAAGGGAAAAGTAGCGGGACAAGGGGAAGTGTGGATAAGCCCTGGGTGTTTTGTGAAGAAGTACTTTTATTTTGTCTGTCCTGAATCGTCCAACATTCAACTTCGTTGTATGGCCCTGAGATGTAATACTATGGGAAAGGGAGTAAAACTTCTCCCTATCCACTTTTTCCACACCGTGCATAATTTTTCATTCTACTGGCCGTTCCTGAAAGCTCACGGTGGCATTCAGTTCCTGGTACAAAAGGCTTCCCAGCAAGAGGGCTTTGTGCGAAGCAGCTGAGTCTAGGACTGTTTGTTTAATTGCATGTGCTTAAGAAAGGATCCCCCTCCAACTCTGAATTTATTAAGCTGTAGAGCTGGCTTTTAAATTATTGAGAGCAATCTTTTTAATAGCTTCTGTTATAGCCCTTGAGTAGTTGCCAGCATCACAAGCAGCAGGGACACAAATATGCTGTTAGAACACCCTGCAGACGGACAATCTGGCAGCGGAGCAAGCTTGGAACAGCCATCGGTAGAAAACAAGCAAATGTCCCAGTGTCTGGAGACATTTTGGTTTCCCTTGTTCCTTTCTCACCTTGCCTTAGCTACTACCGGGGGCCTTGGCACAAAATGAAGTACTCCCCTCCACTGCTCCACTTGGTGATTTCTCAGGCAATATCTTGCCTCTGTATACCAGTTATGCAGGATTTCACAACTGGACAATTTTGGCTCTGGAAGCAAAGATCCCGGCTCCTTGCTAGCATCCCCTGCATTTAATGAACCAGAGAGGAAGGTATTACTACTAGGGAATGCACATCAACCCTTCAGCCTGAGGCTTGGGGTTTTCTAGCAGATGCCAGGAATCATGCTAGTTTTCTGCTGTGTAATCTGCTGGGTGTTAATAGTGTGCCTTTTTCTATGTGCCAGTTCATATTTCTCTCCTTTTAAAAAATCCATGTTGAAGCCAGTCTTGAGTTTCCAATTATCTTGTTATTCTTGTGCATTGTAGAGACCATGTGGATGTCTCACAGCATGCCTAAGTGACAACTCAGCTTTTCCTGGATCAGCAACCTTTCCCAAATATGTTTCTAGCATCATAAGTGGCTGCAACCCAATTGCAGAGCCCAGACCTGGACTGTGTAAGGTTCTATGTTCGTCTCCTGACACCTCCTATTAAAGGATCTCAAGGTTAGGAAAGAACCTTATCATGGTCAATGACCAGGGATGATGGGGATTTGTACACCTGAAAGGACACAGGTTCCCCCTCCTTGACAGTTCTGGGTTTGATAGTCGGACTCAATACAAGATATACCGAGAATATAAATATATATTTTGAAAAAATGGTTCTAGAACAGGGGTGTCTGACCTGTGGCTGTCCAGGTGTTGTTGGACTCCAACTCCCATCAGCCCCAGCCAGCATAGCCAATGGTCAAGGAGGATGGGGAATGTAGTCCAGCAGCATCTGGGAGGGGGCACAGATTAGCCATCACTGTCCTGGCAGTGTCTCAGTGTATTAACGCTATATGTAGTGGCAGTATCCCAGAGTTAAACAATTTTAGAATCAAGTAGAGAGATACATTCATAGGATGACAGGTGCTTTTTGAATGTGACGATGGTCATATTCCTTTCAAAAAAAATTATTTCTTGACTAATTTCTTTCACAGCAGCCAAATTGTAAACAGCAGAAAATGAGAAAATATTAACAATTTGTACATGGAAAATAGTACAGTTCTCTAAACTAACCGAAGGTATGAGATTTAGTGACGGGAGACAATTAAAAGCTCAATTTGAGGAAGCGTGGCAACCTTTTATTGACTTTTTGAAGGTTGGCTATAAGATTAAAATTAATTACTTCTCTGTTGTATGATGACATAGTCGGTTGAATGGCAGGATATTACTGTATTAATTATTGCTACTGTTTATGCCTGCTTTGAGTCAATAGTTTGGAGTTTATTTAAAATAGGAATATGTAGGTTAGATTTAGGAACACAGGAACCTGCATTGTTGCATTTAGCTCAGTATTATTATCTATGCAGACTGGCATTGGCTTTCCAAGGTTTCAGGCAGGGGACACTTCCAGCCCTAGCTGGAGATGCTGAGAATTAAACCAGGGACCTTCTGCATGTGGAGCAGATGCACTACTACTGATAGCTATGTTTCTTCCTTTATATTGTGTATTTATATTGATGTTGATGTTGTGTATTTATATTTATGATTCTCTCTTTCTCTCTCTCTCTCTCTCTCTCTCTCTGTGTGTGTGTGTGTGTGTGTAATTATAGTCCATGTTTACTTGTATTGAATAAAAATGTATTCTTCCATTTTCTTTACTTCAACAATCTGTTAGTAGGGCCTGTGTCATGGTACAGTAAAGGTAAAGGGACCCCTAACCATTAGGTCCAATTGTGGCCGACTCTGGGGTTGCGGTGCTTATCTCGCTTTATTGGCCGAGGGAGCCGGCGTACAGCCTCCGGGTCATGTGGCCAGCATGACTAAGCCACTTCTGGCAAAACCAGAGCAGCTCACGGAAACGCTGTTTTCCTTCCCGCCAGAGTGGTACCTATTTATCTACTTGCACTTTGACGTGCTTTCGAACTGCTATGTGGGCAGGAGCAGGGACTGAGCAATGGGAGCTCACCCGGTCACGGGGATTGGAAACGCTGACCTTCTGATCAGCAAGTCCTAGGCTCTGTGGTTTAACCCACAGCGCCACCCACGTCCCTGTGTCCTGGTATAGAACTCACTAAATTAAAGATATTGAGCTGAATATAGAATAAATAAAGAAAACACACAACACACAACACACGTTGCATTCCAGAATGTACATAATGCTTTAACAAAAGCTCTTCTGACCTTCCTTCAGTCAGTGCATGGCGGAGAGCATTGTCCCCCACACCCTGCAGTGGGGAAACAGCAAAATTCCATTAGTGACTCTGTTGTACCTACTTCTCTCTGTAGAATCACTCTCTTCCATTGCATTTGAATTAAACTCAGACTTTCTGCTTTTCCCGTTCCCCACAGGACTAGTCTTCTTCTTCTTCTTTTTTTAAAGTAATTAATTTTACACACTTCAAACACGCCACACAACAGTAGACAAACAGCAGATAAAAAACCTGCAGTATGTGTCTAAGATACTAAATCCAAGAATACCTGAACTGTTGCTAGGACTCAGAACTTTGCATTCTCAAAGGACTGCACCAGCTCTTTGCATCTCCCAAATGTTGTAAAGGCTGCTTAATTTTCACAAGCCACACCTGAGGATAACAGTCCCATTTTGCAGAAGGGGGAAACTGAGGAGAAGTAGGTGATTTACCCAAGCTATTGGAATGCAGGAATATGTGTCTCCTCCCCCAAGGGGTCAGATTTCACTTCCTTTCAGAGTGCAAATTCAAAGATACCGAAACTATTGCAAATACAGAGGTGGCAAGAATAATGGACATAGGAAACAAAATCGCACAGAGACACAAACAAATTGCTAGTTGTTGTAAGTCATTGTGGCAGCACAGAGGGGGGCTTCTTCAGTAGCAGCACTGGTGCTATGGAATGTGCTCCCTGCTGAAATACGCCGCATCTGCATTGGCATATCACTGGCTTTTGTTTACCCAGGCACTTCCATATCTCTCAACTTTTCAACTGCTGTACTGTTTTGTTGTGTATATTTTAATTATGGACATTTGTATTTCACTGGTTTGTATCATCTGGTTTTTACACTTTGTAAACCTCTTAGAATTCTATTTTGGCATTGAGTGGTATATAAAGAAAGAAAATTAAATGAAAAGTAATAAATAGCTAACCTGTTCAATATCATCCAGGACCTGCATGTCTTTGGTTATGCAGAGTAACCCCTTTTTTTGAGACAACCTGCTCCATGTCCACTTCCCCATCTTCCCTACATTTTTCAGTGCTCTCTGTTCTCCCTGGATCCCCTCCATTACTTTTGTCTGAGCTGAGAGCAGTATTGCAAGTCCCAGGTCTTAAACAATTAACCAGTCTGCCTCCCTCTCTTGCAATCTTAAATTAGTCTTAACAATGAATAAAAGATACCAAGGGCACAATTTATTTTCTTTTCTTTTTTTAGACCTCAGCTTATGTTGTTGTAATACTGTGCACTAAACTCCTCTACCAGTTGAAGGGCTATAAATTTGCTTTTAGACAAAGAGGATTTTGGTTTTTGGCATAACTGTTGCATAACTGTTTAGTTTAACACAAATCCAGAAAGATCCGACTTGAGATAAAGCCTTGCCCCCAAGAGCTGATTTTTCGCTTGTAAGCTATTTGTCTCTGTAAAGAAGATGACAGATATTATTATCTGATATAGTACACTCTTTATCTGAACACAGATTAGCATCTATCAGTGTTGTAGAAACATGGTGACTGGTGAGAATGTGATCTGGGAGTCAAAAAGTCTTTGGATCAGACTAAACCTCAGCTACAAATTCAGTAGGCAAACTTGGCCAAAACACTATTCCTCAGCTGCCATCTGCAATATGAGGAAAATATTTGCCTGCCTCTCAGGGTTGTTGTAAGGAATACTGTGAAATGTTCTGAACACAGAAAGGATGTCATTGTTGTTATATCCTTCTTCCCTTACCCTTTAGTGTCTAAATGTTAAAATAGCTCAAAGTGATTTTGCAGAACCTTAAAAGCTGGAAAGATGCAAACCTTGGGAATCATAATGCTGTCGATAATTTCTTCATTCTTGGCACCAGAGCCTGAATTATAGGGGCAGATGTCAGAGGGGGCTTGGTTTTATTTCCTTTTGGGATGCCATCTTTAGTGACTGTGATTGAAAGATTATTGGGGGAGGGTATTAAGGTCTTTCCTCTCATTCTCCACTGGACAGTGCCTATGGACCTTGAAGGTACTGCTGTAGAAATTCCATGATATCACTGCTGAGAGACTGCTTTTACCCCAAATCACATACCTGCTCTTTTCCAGTGTCACATATTTTCAATTTTCTCTTTCCCATTCAGCAATATTTAATGCCCGGGCAGGCTTTATTAAGCTGCAGGTATAAGGTCAGTCAGAAGTTGTCAAGGTGCCACTCTTTGAGCAAGCCGGCTTTGCACCGGCCATCTTGAAAACTTAATTGTTTCATCCTGAAAACCACATCATTTAACACTGTCAATGTGTTGTCCATGATATTTGATATCTATTTTGCACCAACGTCCGGGTTGCGTCAGACTGGGACAGGTGTCCCTGAAGCCCTACCTTAGCTGCATTACTACTTCTATAAGGCATGATTAGGTCAGGACCAGCTTGTGCCCAAACCCAAACCCGACGAGGTCCCTGCAGAAGAGCAGCAGTGCCTCACTGCTAGATACAGCCCAGATTGGGCTGCCACCTCCAGAAACTCTCCATAAAGGAGACTGTAGAATCAAAGGGCCTGTTGCTCTCAAGTGGGCACTCAACTCTGCTCCAGACCCTCCACTATCACTTCCAGGAGCAGAAATAGTGGTGGGCCTGAGCCCAGACTAGAAGATACAGCACCCATTGGGGAGCACGGCATTTCCCTTTTCCCATCCCTATGAAAGAGGAGGAGGAAATAACTAGCATATATTCCAGATCAGGGCCCTGCTGATGCTCCAGGAAGAAGGGAGGCGGTCTGTCTGCTACCCATTAGTTGCTTGTGCAACATCACGTTGGATTCCTTGCTTCAGCAGCTCCAATCATTAGCTGGAAGCAGCAGAGTGGCATAGTGGAGCCACTGGCTGTTCAGCTCTTTCTCCATGAGGTTCTGCTGCTGATCTCTTTGCGCACTGCAGATGACTATGTGCTTCACTCTGCAGCCTGTCTAATAAAGGGGTTAAACAGTAAATTAAATTCTGTTATAACTGCCTTGAGTAACACTTACCTGAACGCAACAGCCTGACGACTTCCTGTATTCCCATACCTCTTTATACCTTTATCTCGACTTTTTAATTCCTGCTTTAAAATCTCTTTAATTAATACTGTCCCAGCAGGATATCGAAACTCTTCTGAGTTTAACCTATTACCCCTGTATATAATTGCCTATGGTAATCCACAACAAGCAGCACAGATACCTAGTTACTTGGTAATAAACATCCTTCTTTAAGTTTCGCAAGAGGACTGTGTTTAGCTCCTCATTCCATTTTCACTGCACAAGCAAACAACCCCCTTGCTTTATCACCAGTTTCAGGGATGTACTATTCCCTGTGCACATGATATATTGCACTGGATTGTCTAGCCAGAGTTTGCCATCTTTTCCAGCAATATAATTGCACTTCACAGAAAATAGCTTTTATTTGCGCCGTATCCTGATCTAAGTTCTTCATGCTGCTCTCCATTTTTCACATTGGGGATAGGGTTAATGACAGTGCATTATGATATAGCATCACCACCCATTTATGTGACATTTTACAGAGTTTGACAGGCAAAAAGACAGGCCCTTGTCCTGAGGCTCTTACAGTCTCCATTTGGATCACTAAGGCAAGGGAGGGAGGGAAGAAGCAAAGGTAATAAGCAAGAGAAAGTGATGGGAAAGGGCAAAGCAGTTAGGAATGAATATGAATGAAGGATGTAACCTAATGTTTTGGATTAGTTTGGAGGACTAAGGAGACAGAAGAAAGACTTCATGGAATTGATGGGTTTAAGCAGTGTTTTTTTCTGGGGGGACACAGGGGTATGCATACCCCTAAACATTTTGTGAATCTAAGTTTGGCCTCATTGAGGGGCAGTATTTTAATCTGAGTAGGAAAATGAGAGTACCCCTAAACATTTTTTTAAAGAAAAAAACACTGGGTCTAAGGACTAATTGCAACAGGGGAGACATTTGGATCTCTCCACAGTATTCCAGCTAGATGAATGGAAATATCCAGTTGTGAGAATACAGGCTCACAGTTTGTATTGTGGTAAAAAGGTAAAGGACCCCTGGACAGTTAAGTCCAGTCAAAGGTGACTATGGGGTGTGGTGCTCATCTCGCTTTTCAGGCCGAGGGAGCCGGCGTTTGTCCACAGACAGCTTTCCAGGTCATGTGGCCAGCATGACTAAACCGCTATTGGGGCACAGAGGATTGTGATGAGAGCGCACGGAAACACCGTTTACCTTCCTACTACAGCAGTACCTCTTTATCTACTCGTGCTGGTATGCTCTCAAACTGCTAGGTTGGCAGAAGCTGGGACGGAACAAAGGGAACTCACCCTGTCACACGGATCTGAACCGCTGACCTTCTGATCAGCAAGCCCAAGAAGCTCAGTGGTTTAGACCACAGAACCACCTGTTCCCTTTTGTATTATATTGTGGTATCTGTAGATGACAGATTAGGATGGTTTCAGAGGCCGTGTTTATATCATGTTACTGTTTGAGCCAGTGTGGTGTAGTGGTTAAGAGCGGTGGACTCGTAATCTGGGGAACCGGGTTCGCGTCTCCGCTCCTCCACATGCAACTGCTGGGTGACCTTGGGCCAGTCACACTTCTTTGAAGCCTCTCAGCCCCACTCACCTCACAGAGTGTTTGTTGTGGGGAAGGAAGGGAAAGGAGAATGTTAGCCGCTTTGAGACTCCTGAAGGGGAGTGAAAGGCGGGATATCAAATCCAAACTCTTCTTCTTCTTCTCTTCTTTTGTGCTCCCCACTTTTTCCAGTGGTAGGATGATCCAGGAGCACCTTGTGATGAGAGGCAAGGCACCTGGTGTTGAGAGAGTAACAGAAACGTATGGCATCCTATGTAAACTGTTCCAGTGGTATTCAATGCTAGTTCTGCTAGTGAAGCTAATGGACATGACTAATTTAGGTGCATTGATTTTTAATGGTCTACTCTGAGTATGACGTATCTGAATACAACCATTCCTTTGCAAATGTACAGGATGAGCAGATGGGAAGCAAGTGAGCATGCACTCAGGCAGTCCTAATCTGAAAGTAGTCCAATGCCTTAGTATCCTAGATGCCACTTCAGCCAGCCAAAAATGTGTTAACAGTCTTCCCTGGCCAGCCCCAGACTTAAATTCAAGTCTTAACAACTCCGCTCTTCTATGTTCCACCCAGGCAGGTGGGATGTAATGGTATTTCCAGTAGTTTCAATTAGCCATTAGCTATCAAAGGCCATTAATCAGGACCTTATTGTTGTCTCCTGTCAAATGCTTCCCTATACAAAATCTGAGAGAAAGAGCCAATTTACGTAAGCAAAGAGCATGTTAACAATACTCCTGTCTTCCAGGGATATTATCCATTTGTGCTTAGTACCTGACCAGATGTTCCTTTAATCTGCTTATAATACCAGTAGTAGTTTGCCAGTGAGTGCATTTCCAACCACATATGACAGTCCTGCATCTCCAGGGCTACAGCAAACAGAGCTGAACAAACCACATTTTGGCAGCTTAGTATGCTTCTCTGTCCCCACTTGCATGGCTGGAAATGACAAGAGTAGACAGATGGGTAAATCCTGTGGAGATGCACAGAAGGTTTGGCAAAGCCCCATGGTTCCACAGTACGTTCCACTTTTAGATGAGAAGAACAAGGAGTGTTGTATAGTAGGGGTGTCCAACATGGCGCTCTCAAGCATTTTAGACTACTATGGTCATCATCATCTGACCATAGGACACACTGGGGCTGATGGGAATTGCAGCCCACAACATCTGGAGGGCTACCTCTGTTGTATAGACTTCTTTGCACCAGGTCTGACTGTGGGTCAAAATCAAGAAGGCTAAAACATGGCACTACTTTCTTCAGATTAAAAGAGAGGTCAACATGGGGCATGGGAGAGCTGAGAATGGGAAGGAGACAATCGTTCCACCACTCCATTCTCTGCTCCGGCCAGATTGTCCCCACACTGGGCTAAATGAAACCATCTCCCCTGGGGGAAGGAAGAAAGGAGTAAGGGGGAGCAGGCAACAACAACACCAGGACCTGCCCCAGTTAAACAGTTCCATCCCAATCCCCCAAAGCCGATTTCCTATATTATACCCTTTATTTGTTTTGCCATTTTTAAATGGTCTCTTTGGGTGCCTTGGCAGAAAGGTGATATGCAAATGAAATAAATAAATAACCAGCTTTTAACCATTGTAAGGTAAAGGTACCCCTGCCCGTACGGGCCAGTCGTGTCCGACTCTAGGGTTGTTCGCCCATCTCACTTAAGAGCCGGGGGCCAGTGCTGTCCGGAGACACTTCCGGGTCACGTGGCCAGCGTGACGAAGCTGCTCTGGCGAGCCAGCACCAGTGCAGCACACAGAAATGGCGTTTACCTTCCTGCTATAAAGCGGTACCTATTTTATCTATTTGCACTTAAGGGTGCTTCCGAACTGCTAGGTGGGCAGGAGCTAGGACCGAAAGACCCAGCCGCGGGGATTCGAACCGCCGACCATGCGATCGGCAAGCCCTAGGCACTGAGGTTTTACCCACAGCGCCACCCGCATACAGTGGTACAATTATAGGAATTATTACTAACGTTCGGCACTGTGGTCACTTCCCCCTTTCTTAGGAAGCTGAACATGCAGGGAGATCTGGATTTTTTTTAGGCCTTCTCATAAACCCCAGTCAGGTGTTTATGAGATGAGAGAGTGGGGTTGAACATGATAGTTCCATCCCTGTTGCTCTGCCTGTCACCCTCCATGAGCTGGAGAGGCAACTTCTGAAGCAGGGAGCCTTTTCTGTATTCTGGGTTTGAAACAGAGTGTGGGTGCTCCAGCTGAGCAGTCTCACTGCTGCAGAGGTTCGTTCCTTCTCCATGTGGAGGGCGGTGGGAATAGTGACTTGAGGGAAGGTGGAAGGGATGGGGCGTGTCCCTGCTTGCATCCCCTCATCCAATGGTAATGGAATTTGACGGGAAGCCTGAAGAAGGCCAGAGACCTCCATCATGGAACTAGACAAGAACTTGGGTGGGGGGAAGAAGAAAGAGATGATACAGCTTGTTCCCAACAAAGGCGAGCCTCATTGATATGAACAATGGTAATGTGTGATGAGATGTTCACGCAGAAGCTGCTTCATGGAGTGCAAAATGCTATCAAAATGTATCATTTAGTTTATGGTCTTAAAATTGGTTGGCACCAATGAGTTTAAGTGTGCGTTTTGTAACATTTCTGTAACCTTGACCTAACGAAATATGATAATGATGTCCATGCTAATGAGAAATTAACATGAATTATATTGGGCAGAGCCTTATTAAAGTCAATGGTCTGCTAAGCTAACTGGGAAGAGAGAAGAATGGCTGTAGCTCCTAGATATTGAACTCTCAATTGTTACATGAGGTATATTAAAAAGTGACTATGCAAGGCACAGGTGTATATTCTTGCCAATATGCCATTGTCCAGTCTAAAGCCACCCTAGTGCTGAGCCTGGGAATTCCAGTCTTAGGCCTGCTGTGTTGAGCACACAACCTCAGAGATGCGGAACCTGTGGTCTTCATAATGTTGTTTCTATCATCGCTGGCCATTAGTTGTACTGGCAGCAACAACAACAACAATTTATTATTTGCACCCTGCCCATCTGGCTGGGTTTCCCCTGCCACTCTGGGCGACTTCCAACAAAGATTAAAAATACATTAAAATGTCACACATTAAAAACTTCCCTGAACAGGGCTGCCTTCAGATGTCTTCTAAATGTCAGGTAGTTGTTTATCTCTTTGACATCTGATGGGAGGGCGTTCCACAGGGCAGGCGCCACTACCGAGAAGGCCCTCTGCCTGATTCCCTGTAGCTTTGCTTCTCACAGTGAGGGAACCCCCAGAAGGCCCTCAGCGGTGGACCTTAGCATCCGGGCAGAATGATGGGGGTGGAGACACTCCTTCAGGTATACTGGGCCGAGGCCATTTAGGGCTTTAAAGGTCAACACCAACACTTTGAATTGTGCTTGGAAATGTAATGGGAGCCAATGTAGGTCTTTCAAGACCGGTGTTATGTGGTCTTGGCGGCCGCCCCCAGTCACCAGTCTAGCTGCTGCATTCTGGATTAATTGTAGTTTCCAGGTCACCTTCAAACGTAGCCCTACATAGAGCGCATTGCAGTAGTTCAAGGGAGAGATAACTAGAGCATGCACCACTCTGGTGAGACAGTCCACGGGCAGGTAGGGTCTCAGCCTGCGTACCAGATGGAGCTGGTAGACAGCTGCCCTGGATACAGAATTGACCTGCACCTCCATGAACAGCTGTGAGTCCAAAATGACTCCCAGGCTGCGCACCTGGTCCTTCAGGGGCACAGTTACCCCACTCAGGACCAGGGAGTCCTCCACACCAGCCCGCCCCCTGTCCCCCAAGAAGAGTACTTCTGTCTTGTCAGGATTCAACCTGCGTCTGATGGAAGTTGGAGTCTAACAACCAGTGGAGGGCCGCAGGTTGCCCATCCCTGCCCTACCTGATGTCCTCCATATATTTTGGACTACAAGTTTGTTCAGCCCCAGCCAGCATGGCCAATGGTCAGGGATGATGGAAGCTGTAGTCTAAAACATCTGGAGGGCACCAAGTTGGAGAAGGCTGCTGTAGAGCACTTGCTTTGCATGCAGAAGATGCTGAGCTCAATCCCTGGTAGGGCCAGGTAGGGCCAGGGAAGGCTGCTGCCTGAAACCTTGGAAAGCCATTGAGCTAAGCACAAGGCAGCTATCTATATCCCATTTGTACATCAGCGTGATGATACTGAGGTGGAGCACTCCAGGGGCTATTGCCATAATTTCTGAACAGATTATGCCATTGTTCTCACCGCCAGCCTTTGAGTGCTTTTGCAGCTGACCATTCCACTGGGGTAATCAGATAATCACAGAGCAGACTTCAGCGACACCAGATTGAAGGTTGAGTTCTGTTTTTAAAACGCAGGCAGCAACAACAAAGAAGATAGCCTCAGTGACATTGCCGCATTTATCCAGTCATATTTGTGAAATAGTAGCTGCCTGTAATGATGACAGCCATACAGTGTTGTTTTTGATGTGCCATTTGGAAACTGATCACTTGTTTCCCTTTAATTTGGGTTTAACAACTCAGCCTCTGAGAATGCTTCATCTTTATTGCCAGTAATGAACAGGTCTGAATACGGCATTTATTTTCCCCGGAAGCATCTTCTGTGGTGCAGGCTCGTGAAAAATTAGGCCATATTAATATGTTACAATTGACCACCTATAATAGCTCATGTGAGCGGCCTCCATAAGTAGCGCTGTGGAGAATGAGGGAACTGAGACAACAGCGCAGCAGCAACTTCTGCGAACAGAGGTTTTTATTTCCAAGTGCTCTGTGCTTAGAAAAGACGTAGCTATGGTATTGTGAGAGCTCTTTCCTCTCACACTGTGGGGTAGCTCACAGGGCCACTTGCATGGACTGCTAAGTGTGCAAATAAGTGGCCACTTTCACTCTTATCCTCTCACCTGCTCTCCTTCTTCCTTAGCGATGCTACAAATCATCCACCAGCTTCTTGCTTCATATACCAGTACTTATTCAAGTCCACTGTGTATCCATATTGTGTATTCATTTATATGCTGTCTTTCTTCCAAGCTGCACAGGGCACTGTACATTGTTCTTCTCTCCCCCACCTGTATCTGTACAACAACTTGCCTATGAGAAAGTGTAGGAACCCAGTAGGCTTCATTGCTGAGTGAGGGATTTGAACCCAGGTCTCCCTAGTTCTCCTAGTCCAATGCTGTAACTATTGCACCACACGGACTCTGAACTGGATGGTGCAAATGAATGCCCCAGCCACACACTGATCACATAGCATATTCATACATTGTTGTCTGAGTACACTTGCTGTGCTACTACTTTCAGTTTACTGTGGCCAACCAAACTCAGACCCTTCTTCTGAGATTGCAGCACACTGGACTCATCCACACGTCCGCTTGTGCCTTGCCTAGAAAGCATGGGTCTAAGCGGTTTTTGGCTTGGCCTGCGCTTTGTAGGCACGCTGGGCAGGCCCTTGACATTTTAGCACCTGAGGCAAACCATAGAATGGCACCCCCTCCCCACCAGGGAAGAAGAGGTGAGTGAAGATCTACATCAGGATCAAGGGGTGGGGAATAAAAATCTACATCAGGATCTGCTGTCCCTGTGGCGAGCATGTATCTCTTTTGGAATTGTCCCTACGTCCCCAAAGACGCCTTGAAAACTATAGCTTTGGAGGATTGTGAAGGACCCTCTAGTAAGTTAAAAGACAATCTAGGATATCACCTCACCCCTGCCCTTGCCAAGTATTCTTCAGCAATTTTGCTGATTTATCCATGTAAGAACGACTTTTAAGGGCAATTTGTTCCCATTTGGTGCGTGACAATTTATAATCTGTGTCCGCAGGCTGTTTAATCCTGCAGGTCTAATGTATGGTTCTTTATCATCAGTTAGAAGGCTCTATAAGTGAAATGATACATCTCTGTTCATTAAAATGGCGACTCCCGTTGCCCGTGATGAGTATGAATGTAAAACATTTTAGCAACCCATTTACTTTCCATTTTCTCATGCTCACTATCTGTCAAATGAAGCTTTAACCTTCTAACACTGAATCTTCCTGTGCACACCTTTTAATAACTTTCTTGATTCTTCGCAACCTCCCAAACGACAAATTCAAACACCTTCATTTCCGACTGCCTCATTTGAGATCCCTTGCCTTAATAAAGAAAATGTTAACTATGTCCCCATGATCCTGCATGTGGGGGGTTATTAAGGAGGGTGCCATAATAGTGTCATAACAGTATCACAGTGCTGTCATGTGCATCTGTGGTGTAGCCCCATTTGGAATACTGGGTAGTGTCCAAGAAAAGGTGCAATAGGGGGGAATTACCATGGGGTTGAAACAGCTTCTGCACAAAAAAAGGAGAATCTTTTCTTCTGTCAGGGACATATGCTGGTTGTCTGGTGGTGCTGAAGCTACACTCTTTTCTCTCTCTCTTTGCAACCTTTATCTCATCCTCTCTGTAACCACTTTTTGTCTCTCTCCCCCCTCTGCCCTTCTCTTCCTCCTGCTTCCTCTCCCTTCATGTCCAGCAGGCTGCTGGAGGAGGAGCAGAGTGCACTTGCCAGAGGTCTGAATATTCCAGTTGCAGAAGACTTACCCTCCCCATCACTCTCCGTCCCCTGCCTTCTTGACTTCTTCCCTGAATCAAAACATTTGGGCTGTGTGTGTGTGTAAATACATGGATGATGACATGATAGAAGTTTTGTAAAATTATGCATTGATAGATGAATAGAAAATTCTCTCTCTTTTTCTATAACTCAGCACCGGCCAATAGAATTGATGGGCAATAGATTAAGGGCTGAGGATGTATCCATCAAACATTTGATGTATGCCAGGATTCACTGTAAAAAGCTGTGGTGATTGCCGCATGCTCCAATGTCTCTGGAAAAGAATTAAGACAAATTCATAGAGGACGGGTCTATAGGTGGCTATTAACCACGAAAGCAAAATGGAACTTCCAGACCCAGGGGCAGTATAGCACTGAATGCCAGTCCCTGGAAAGGAGCAAACAACAGAGGGATACCTATTGCTTTCATGTCATACTCGTGGGCTTCCTGAAAACATCTGGCTGGCCCCAACATGAAACAGGATGCTGGACTTAGAGAGGCTTTTTGTTTGATGCAGCAGTGCCCTTGTTATGACGCTCTGTTAACTTGCAACACAGAACGCAAGCAAGCTCTACTGTCAAGGGCATCTCTGAATATAAAAAAGCTAGTCATGCTATTCTTGTCTTCGTTTCCTGGTTAAAGGCAAAGCTGCCTTACAGACAAGGCTGGCCACTGATTTGTCTGGCCCAGAATTCGGGCTGCAGATTCTGCTCTGAATGGCAGCAGCTCTCTATAGAGTCGCAGGTGGAGGACTTGGCCAGCCCTCTACTTGAGATACTTCAATGGAAGATACCAGGGATTGAACCTGAGGCCTCCTGTATGTGAAGGATGTGCTCTACTACTAAGCTACAAGGAGCAGATGACGTTGCCTTATACTAACCACTGGTCCATCTAGCCCCCCAAGTACTGGTAATTCCAACAGCTTTGCTTTTAAGTACAGATTTTTGTTGTTTTTTGTGTGTGTTCTGTACCAAGATCCTGTGTGTGTCGGCTGAGCGCTCTGCCCCTTTCCACCCCTTTTCAGTACATCTTTATAATGTTTTGAGAATATTTCTGGGTTCGGCGCTGTGCATGTACACACGATCACACATCATTAGGATGCGCCTAAACCAGGAGCTACCTGTATGGAGATGCTAAGGATCAAGCTTTGGATTTCTGCATTCAAAGCATTTGCACTACAAGTGGGCTATGGCCTCACTTTCTCCAAGCGGTTTGAGAATCCAGTGGTCCAGGGTTCATGTTTCCTTTTGGAAATGTGGCACAGCGGAGACTGTAGTGTTGCTATGCAATATGGTTTATTTACATATATATACAACCTGAGTCTATGATGGAGTGGTTCCCAGCATTACACTCCAAGAGGGTATCTCATAGGTGGAGCAGCCTTGGATCCAAAACAGAAATAAGCCATGCATTCTCTCTCCTTTTTACAGCCTGTCACAGTTTTTGCCAGCAACTGCCACCCTAAAAACTCTGGCCTTTTGTCTTCTGTTAACTACCTCTGTAGAGGAAGTAGGGGCTCACACCCCTCTGCTGTCTGGCACAGAGTAACTCCTTTGTTTATCTCCCTGCCCCTTTATTTGCATAAGGACTCAGCCATTCTCATGTTTTGTTCCCCTAGCGACCCACACTCAGCAAGCGATCACCAGGCTGGTCTGTCTTGTATTTTTAACCTAAGCACTGAATTCAGGAGTTCAATGTTTGGCACAGTTTAACTCCCCAAATATTGATTAATTATAACTTTTATTGAATCCAGGAATTTAGGGTGTCTCACACCCCACATACTCATAACAATATTCTTTTTACACCCCACGTTGACTTTCTGCTGCGATATCAGAATGGGGAGCCAAATGCTTTTTTATTTTTGGTTATGTGGTCTAATTTCAGACCAGCATGTTTTGGCAGACTAGATCAATGTGTGTTGGTTGGCAATGTGACTACACATTAAACCATTCACATCACAAGCTGGGGAGTCTCTATAGATGCCCACAACAAATTGATTGCAAAGATAGAATTTGCAGTAGATAGAAATGTACCAATTCAGCCTATGAATGAGAGTAAAAGCAATGTTTAAAGAGAGAGGTTATCACAGAAAGTCTTAAGGAGGGATTTTAAGCTTCAGCAGGGAGTGAGCTCGCCTTGACAACTCCCTGTTCTCTTCCAAAGGGTAGCCTCTTTGCAGCTGCCATGTATGATGTGTATTCATGTTGCAGCAGTTGACCAAAATGCATCAAAGACCCCTGGCTGCTCTAAGAACAAAGGTTATGAAGCAATGGCTTTGTGAGATTTGAGTTCCACTGGCTGGCCACTGTAAGAACTAGAGGCACCATTGCCTCGGTTCAACAGACGCTTCTGATGTTACTAATCCTGAATGCATGGCTTCTGGAACTTCCAGGTTGTGCATCTGAACCCTGGGGGACCACTAAAAGAGACTCCTCCAAAGATCTGAATGATTGGGTAGGGATATAAGGGATCAGGTGGTCCTTAAGGTATCCTGGATCCAAGCTGTTAAAGGCCTTGTAAAGAACATTCAGCCTGCCCGGTTAACATAGGGGCAGGCAGTGCAAGCTTCTAAGCAGCGGTATTTTGTGCTGGTGGTAGTCTGTCCCCATCAACAGTCTAGCTGTAGCATTTTGAACCAGCTGGAGCTTCTGGATCAGGTGCAAGGGTAGCCCCACGTAGAGCATACTGCAGTAATCAAGTCCTGAGGTTACCTGTGCCTGAATCATCGTGGCCAGGCTATCCTATCTCTCAGTTACTTTTTTAAAAAATGGGGAAAGTATGAATTTTATGGATGAGTAAAAATGTACACTTGGTAAGAAAAGTTGTGTAGCTCACCTGGAGCAAGGGGCGGGGGAGCATGTCTGATGGGGGAACCAGCATTCAGGAGCCGTATCCTTCTGTCATGCAAACTGCGGAAGCATGAGGAAACCAGGCTCACACCTTGCGTAAAGAATTTGATGCACCATCCCCTTTATAAATGACACCTGTCATCACCCTCATATTGAATTACTTTAAGATTCAGAGATGTGGGCTTTTTGGCAAGAACAATGCAACAAAAGGGCAGGGAAAGGGGATGCAATGTGTTTTAGGAGCCAGGAGCTGCGAGGAGAAAAAGATTAGAAGCAGTCTTGTGCTATTTGAAAAGAGAATGAAAGTCTGGAAAGGATCCATATCTTGCAGATGAAGGTCACAAAGGGATCAGTATATCTGACTCACTGACCTTCATAATACAGTCTATAGAGTTTTATAGCAGCCAGTCAGTTCCTTACTATTTTGATAACCTGATCTAAACCTGGAACTTATGGAGCTTTCTCAACATTAAGCAGCATCCGTGTCCCCCCCCCCCCCCCATTTCATTTTAGGCTCCCCCTGACTTCAAACCCACATCAGAACAACATCTTTTCCTGTGGACTTTCCAAGCTATAAACTGGGAAAAGTGCAGCCCTGGCAGAGCTGTAATTCAATTGTCCCTGCTTCTGTAAGCTGCAGTTAACTTCTATTTCTGGGAAATTAAAAACATCACTATAATTGATCTGTGCTGTGTGGCCAGTATTGCCAACTTGCTGCTGGGTATTTGGGATAGAGTATACCTCCAAATGTTAGAAAGTTATCTATTTCTGCAATTTGGAGGATGATTGTTAATTAAGCTCTCTAGGAAAGCATATTGATTCAGCCAGTCCATGTCTCCACCAGGATCCATATGCAGTTGTGACTTGAGATTAATTCATCTGGGGGAGGAAAGGGGTGGCAGAGAGCGTTACTGGGGGTGTAAGGAATGTTCTACTTCAGATTCTTCTGCAATAAGATATTCAGCATAATTTCTTGAAACAAAATGTATTAAAGGGAGAATGGACGCTGAATTAATGCTGGTAAAGAACTTTCCTACTGACCCAGCAACGTGCCCTATTTTATTGGAACTTAATGGTTAGTCTTGATGAATTTTCAGTGCTTGAATCTCTTCTCTTGACACATTCTAACATTCTGGTATGGTCAGTGATAATTTGCCTAATTCCATCAAAACCTGTATTCTACTTATTTGTATTTAGAAACATGTGTGTGTGTGTGTGTGTGTGTGTGTGAGAGAGAGAGAGAGAGAGAGAGAGAGAGAGAGAGATGGTGTTTATTTACTTGAGAGATTTTCTTACCTGCCCTTCACTGTAAGGTCGTAGGGCAAGTTATAACAATATAATCATACATTCATACAAGGAAAACAATTCCAAACAAAAGCAGCACAATATAGGTTAACCAAAATGGGAGAGGTGTGTCCCACAAAAATATCTTCACTGACAAAGCCAGGAAAAATAGGTACCGTATTTTTCGCTCTATAAGACGCACCAGACCATAAGATGCACCTAGTTTTTGGAGGAGGAAAACAAGGGAAAAAAATTATTCTGAATCTCAGAAGCCAGAATAGCAAGAGGGATCACTACGCAGTGAAAGCAGCAATCCCTTTTGCTGTTCTGGCTTCTGGGATAGCTGCTCAGCCTGCATTCGCTCCATAAGACGCACACACATTTCCCCTTACTTTTTAGGAGGGAAAAAGTGAGTCTTATAGAGCAAAAAAAACGGTACCTCTTCAGCATAGTGGAAGCTATACAACAAAGATGCTAGACATACCTTTGTGCAGAGGAATCGCCACAGTTTAAGGTTACACATAAGGGGGCAGAGGGGCTAAGAGGATTCCTTGGGTCCTGTGCACTGTATGTGGATTGGGCCCCTGCATCCTCCAACCCCCACAATCTATTGGCAGGTGCTACTGCTTATGTGCATATATTGTTAGCCTAGACTACCTCACAGGGCTGGCGCAAAAACAAAAAGTGGTGAGTAGAGGATAATGTAAACAACATTGAGTTCCTGGAAGGAAAAGCAAGATACAAATATCCAGTGTTATTCAGAAATCAAGTAAGTAAAATATGTGCAAAGTCAGGAAAAAAGCCCCTCGCTTTAACTGCTTTCATAATTCTGTAATTTACAGCTAAATACCAAAAGATTTGTCTGCCCTGATAAATAACAACAGGTAAACAATACTCTTAAGTATGTGCAATTTAACAATATTGGTGATTGAACTGCCAACTCTCAGCCAAGTCTACCCCACAGGATTGTTGTGAATATAAAAAGGAAGGAGGGGAAGACAGTGTACCCAAGCTTTAACTCCTGAAAGGAAAAATAAGGTATAACAAACAATAACAACAAACAACCTAAATGATCTAAGCATGTGCAGTTTTACAAATCTCAGCAAAACACATGCAAATAAAACCTTTTGCCAAGCTTGATAAACAAAACAAAACAAAACAAAAGCAGCCTACATGAATTTTAACTTGCTGCAGTTGAAGGATGCAACTTGTAATATTTTATGGCTATATTTGCTTATTTTTGTTGTGTGGTTGCTGTATATTAGTAAATAACAGCCCAGTGATGACTGACAGACTAGTGGTGACTGAATTAGGCATAGGAAATGGTGGGGAGGGCATTGATGTATCATCATTTTCTCTCAGTAGGAAGTCATTTATTTCATGGAAGTTACTTCTAAATAAAACAGACCAAAGGGAGCCAACTGTGTTTTATACTGTAAAGGCAGCGTACCTGGAGAGTGGATGAAATAATATGGGCATGGAGGAAAGTGCTTAAACAAACATATCCTAGCACAGAGTCAGACTATTCTCCTCTGCCCAGCATCAGTTTGACAGCAACAACAAAGAGTTTCTCCTCTTTTTCTGCTGTTCTGACAGTCCCACCTCCTGAGTCCCAGAAGGAGGTGGTCAGCATCCTTTCTCTGACTGCTAAGCAACAGTGATTAAGTGATTAAGCATCCCTAGCAACAGCAGCTTCTCTGTATCTGCCTCTAACGAGCCTTAGAACATTGCCTCCATGTTTTGCTTTCTAACTCTCTATATAACTATCTGATTAACTTACTTAAAAAAAAAATGAAACCTAAGACAGAGCCTGTGCTGGCTTGGGACCTGGTTCATGTGTGCCCCCTGCAACCCTTGCTCATGGCCTTACAACTAGGGAAGAAACCAGGCTTTTTTCTGGGCTTCTTTTCAGTGCTAACTATATCCTGACCAACACATGCAGCAAAATGAAATAATAGGACCTGGAGGTGGTAGAGCAGCCTCTACCACTTCAGACTGCAAGTGAAAGGGATGCTAGTGTTGAATACTTGTTCCTCCATGGTAAAACCTTCATTGCAAATCTGAAATTTGCATTTTGAAAGGGGGTGTGTGTGTTCTATCCCAGCTCTCTCCCTGGTGTGCTAGTCTCACCCCTGCACTTAAAATTGTTCACACAGGGAAGCTTTAAAAATATGATCCACTCCCTGCAGGTCTCGACCACCACATTCTGCTGCTTTGAATCCACTTAGGAACCAAAAGTAGTGGGCTGTGAAGGTGCACTTTGCAGCCAGGCCTGCAGGGGATGATTACCTGGGAGAAATATTCTTCCTACACCCACTGAGGATTTCTGGCAGGTGAGTTAGTTTCCTCCCAGTTAGCTTCAATGGCTTGCACTAGCTGAGAAAAGGAAAGCAGGCAGCTATCTATCTATCTATCTATCTATCTATCTATCATCTATCTATCTATCTATTTAACATGTTTAATGATTTGCAGGCTCTTAACACTTAATTCAAACTTAATCTATCATGAGTGTTTGACAATTAATTTGCTATGATTCATGATGCTTTGATGTGCCAGAGTAGTAGGATGGGCAGGCGAAAATATTTTTGGAGAGGCACCTGTTACACCTTGTCTCCACTCCCCATCATTCCCTACCTATATTAAGAAGAAACCTGACACACTTTCTCTGTGCATCTTATCTGTCAGTGTCACTATGCGGTCCCAGGAGTATGCCTTTTTCCAGTGTAAATACGATCTTAGATTCCCATTCCTCTTTATAACGCTATATAATTTTAACAGACCCTTTTTTTCTTCGATGGAACTTTTTGACAGCCCTCGATGCCTTTTCTGTAACAAAAATGGAGAAATTTGAAATTCTAAAAATGATCTATTCTGAGTGGGTTCAAAGGGTATCTTTTACTGCACCCTTTTTATTTGACACAAATTGCCAGATAGTGAACCATACTAACCCCATCAATTTCCAGGCTGGCAGATAGAGGGAGGGATAGTCCTTCAAGTATTTAGGACCCAATCATTCATTTATATGTTCACATCAAAATCTCAGGTTGTGCCCAGTAGCACATTGGCAGCCAGTGCAGAATGGGTGTTGTCTTCCAAAGCAGCCCCATATTTACTTTTGAGTAAACATGCATAGGATTTTGTGGATAGTGCCGTTACATAGTTTAGTCACTAGATGGTAATGGTCTTAGTTGTATCAGGCTGGAGCTAGGAGTTTCCTTGTCTCATTTAAGAGAGAAAAATAAATCTTGTCTAGCTTTCTGGTTGGTGTGTCCTCTAAGCTTTCTGTGACAGGATGGGCCATGTCTTTCTTTTCTAGGACTTCACAGAATCATAGATTTGTAGGGTTGGAAGGGACCCTGAGGACCATCTAGTCCAACCACCTGCAGTGCAGGAATATGCAGCTGTCCCCTACAGGGATTGTACCTGCAACTTGGTGTGATCAGCACTGCACTCTAACCAACTGAGCTATCATTTCTTCCAAAGTTAGCAGATCAATGTGCAAAAGCACTAAACATGTCTGATACAGGAACAGAAGCAGACCAGGAAGCATCTTTCCTGAGCTCTAGACTAGTCGGCATTCATCATGCAGTACCTGTGCACATTGCTGCCTCCCTACCCTTTCTTCTCAGTCTGCAAATTTGTAAATAAATGGATTTTCACAGGCACCATAAGGCTGTGCTGCTCTTTTCCCCCGAAGGATCCTCTAAAGGCTGCCCTGCTTGGGAGTGGGGGTAGGAGAAAATGTCGGGTTCAATAAAGGATAACATCTTTCTAATCCTGTTGGACCAGCAGAGCAATTACATCCTCCAGTCTTCTGATTGAGACAGGCACAGCACGCCATGTCGGACCCAACATGATAATAAGATAATGCCCTTATAGTTGGGCTTACCACCTTGGTTGTGGCACAGCTCCTGTTCAAGAGGTACAATGACAGGGCAAAACTCAACAGATCAAGCTTGAATAATTCACACCTTTATTTTGGGGGAAGCTGCTAAAGGGGCTGACTGCCTTTGACAAAATTTTCTGCAACTTCAAGAGCATTGCTGCTTGGCTGCTAGCTGGAATGAGCTCTAAGGTTGTAATTGGCTCAAGGTGTCCCTGTTTTCATCTGAGAAATATTGGAGGGTATGTAGTTCGGTTAGTGCAAGCATTTCTGATCACCAGACTGAACAATCACCTTAGCGTAGCACTGAATTCCACCCAACACTTATTTGTCTGTCTATCAAAATGTATTTGGTAGCAATCCTAAGAAATGTAGGCTGACAGTTCATGGTTTTGCAACATTTATGGATAGAGACATATGGCAAACTCTAAATATTCAAAGCTTATTGGGCTGTCTAATTAGAAATGGGATCTCCTTTTGGCTGTTCATCTTAATGTGACTTTCCTCTTAAACAGCTGATCCTGAGCACCAACCAAAGACAATATTTGACTGGGGTGACTTTATCCTGGTTCAGCCAACCCAGTATTCCCACAGAAAGCACCTGCCGTAACATTTCTGTTAGGATCCAGGGGGCTGAAGTGTACATTTCAAATCTCCCTTTACAAACACACACACACACACACACACACACACACAACAACAACAACCCACTTGCTCAGTCTAACCCTCTGGTACATGGAATGCAGAAAACAAGCTCGAATCTCACCTTTTCTAATTACCACTCTGTGCTTTTGAGCTTGTGATCTGTCTCTCACATTGCTGGCTGCCACAAAAAGGTGGTGATCTGAAACGGTGATGTATATTGAAAGGGTGTCACCCGGCCTCCTTGCCGTTGCTGCTGTCACTTCTGTTCATTAACAAGGCTGTAGTTCTCTCACGTTAGCAGTAGATGCTGCTGCATGCCTGCTGTCATGCGATGACAATGATGGAGGCCTACGCTCCTGGCAATGCCATACCCAGAGTGAAACTACACTTTCAAGACAACCTCCTTCTCCTCTGCCTCTGAAAAGCAAGGATGCAGATGCTGGGGTCTTAAGAGGGACTTATTGTTTACTTGTTGAGTCCATAAGGTTCATCTACCTCTAGAGTATCAGGGATGCTGTTCATAATGTTTATTGATCGTTCTTATCTCAAGAATAAGTTGAAAACTTCTCATGGATGCACTTTTTTTTGGACGTTTGTTAGCAGAAGTAAATTTTACAGCAATGACAAACTACATGGATGAAGGATAAGTTTGGGATGATTTGCACTTCCCAGAGCAATATGCAAATTGAAGTGCAGGTAGCCTTTCATATCTAATAATGCAAGTCATGTATAATACAGGTTACAATGCAGTCATGGCTATTCTGTTATTGCAGTCTCTTGATGTCCTACACATTTTGCCCCTTTCATAGATTGCTAAACTGAAGGAAGTTAACCCTATTGCAGTAGTGGACGGCAAAGTGGGCAGCTACCACTCAGCTGATCAATTGTGTCATTGCTGCTTGCCAGGAAGTAGAAGGGGAGGGAGGAAGTGGTGACAAGGTGAGCATGGTGCAAACACACCAGCAGAGTCAATCTGGGCCTCTGGCCAGTGTGTTTGCCCTGCACCAGTCTCCCTGCCACTTCACTCCTTCCCCTCTACCTTCTAGGAAGCAACAGCAATGCAACTGAGCAGAGGTGAGGTGAGCAGTGCTGCGCCATTGCTCTGTCCGCTATTGCCCTATTGGGTAAGCAGCAGGGGGTAGGTACCTAAAGCTCACAACGATTACATTAGCATAGTCAGAAATGTCGGAAACAGGCACACACAGAATTAATGCGCAAATCAAAGTTAGCCATCAGTACAGTGCATACATCTTTATATTTCTTTCTGGGATGATGGTACTGTTATAACTCAGCCATAAGTACATTGAACTCTGCCTTATACCAATTAGACCACTGGTTCATCTAGCTCAGTATTGTCTATACTAACTGGCAGTACCTCTACCGAGGTTCAGACTGGAGTCTTTCCCAGCCTTACCTGGAGATGCCACAGATTGAATCTGGGTCCTTTTTCATGCATAGCAGGTTCTGTACCAGTGAACTGCAGCTCTTTCTTGATCTTCAGCAGGACCTAGACTTTTTCTTTCAGAGATATAATGTACCATACCATAATCTCCAAAGCAGGGCTACACTAGATGTTCACCTCTTTCATTTCCTGAACTGAAAGTTGTGCTTTTGAATGGGAGGCAGAAGGCTTTGAATATGCAAATGTCCATCATTTTAAGAGGCTATTCTCTGCCAATTGTTTCTCATATCTGCTTTTGCTTTGGTCCCATCACCTCCCACAACTCCTTTCTGAAGTGAGTGATCCCAGGCAATTGGAGATTGTGAAGTTAATAATTTTGTGTAATGATGTTGCTGTTCTATGTGAGCAATCAAATGTTGCTGCAACCTGAATGAAGACAAAGCCAATTTAGAGTGAAGGCAATGCTTCCTGTACTGGTCATCTGGATGATCCTAGCCATACAGTGACCATACAGTCAACATGGTGGCATCACAGTGTCACATAATGAATAAGAAGGGGCACATGCAGAGGACACTGAAGGGAAGCTAAGTCTATTCAGAGTGAGGTCAGTACTTCCATCAAATATGAGCACATCATCCCCTTTCACAGCACTCCCAGAAAAGGGCTGAAAAAATTGGTGGCTTTTGACAGTTTGCAAAAAGTGCCACCCACTGCTGTGGAGCTTGGTTCAGCCCTATTCCAAATCTATAAATCTGTATCTATGGTCCACACGTAAAATATTCAACATTTCTGCTGTGTCTGTTGCCACCAAGGGTTCTCAAATGTGACCAAAACTAGTCTTCAGATTCCCCCTCTAAGAAAACTCCTCACAAGTTAACATTTACTTCAGGGGGGCTGGATGAGCTTTGCTAACTAAAGTAAAAGGAAAGAAATCAAGATAATGAAATTGAGTTTTCCCAGATGTGGCGAACTGAAAGCACATCAGTGGGCCACATTTGCTTAGTTGGAGGGAGACTGAAAAAAAAGGCTGGGAGCCTCCTCCCACCATGAGACCCCCAAGGACATTCTCTAGTGTGCAAGAACAGGAGCCTGGCCGGTGATCCTTGCAGCCAATATAAAGGTTGACACCCAGAGCCTCTAGCTGTGATGGCCACAGGTGGGAATTTATTTCCATAGGAATACTTAACATGTGTGCCTAAAATAATTATGTGGGAAAGAAGTAACTGAGTCAAAGCATACAGATGCCTGTAATTAACTTGTGTTCTCTGTGGAAACCATCCGAGCATCCCCACAGTCTCAGGAGTACCTGTATCTTAGATTGTGTGATTACAGCACAAATACAAATGCAAATAGACAAATAATCAGAGCTCTGCATCAAAAAGAATAAGAAGAAATGTGCTTATGTAACTCAAATTCTGTGCTGGGTAAAAACCAGATTCTTGCAACTTGTATGAAGTTGGCGTATTTGTCTCTGTGGGCTTGTTTTGCATCTCTGTTTTTCTGCTGCAGCTGATCATAGAAAGGGGACAAAAAGCTATGTAGGGCTCCAAAGCCTTTGCTCTTCAAACTGTACTGAAGCTTTGCTCATCTCACCAGACATTGCCAACACACATTCAAGTTGTATTCTTGGCCATAAAGTCTAGAAACCTGTTCTCTTAAAAATAAATCTGGAGAATCTCAGGACACCAAATTCTGTGCCCATTGTATTTTTCTGCCCCTCTTCTGTACTAGCAAGTTTTAGACCACTGGTCTTCAACTAATGGGTCAGGACCCACTAGTGAACCACAACCTGATCCAAAGATGGGTCACAACAGGAGCACTATCACCATGCAAATATATGTAAAAGATTACGATATGGGTTCCCAAATCCATGTTTGGGTTAGAAGTAGGTTCTGGTTCTGATACCTGGTTTAAACAATGGGTTATGTTCAGTGTAAGTCATACTCAGAGGAAATTCATTAACATTAATAGACAAGACTACGCTCAAGTCCTTAATTCTACTCTGAGTAAAACTTAGAATAATAGTATTGTAGAATTGGAAGGGACCCAAAGGGTCATCTAGTCCAGTCTCCTGCAATGAAAAATCAAAGCTAATTTATTAGTTGACAATGTTTGCATTCAATGGATAACCATTAAGAGAGGAAGGCAGGGTTTAAAACAGAAGGCCTGTGGGATGCCCAACCTCATATAACCACATGCTTAAGTCTAATTAATACATGAAGGGGTTAAGAACATATATAGTAAGCAGTCCTGCCAGGGAGGGACTAGATAACCAAGCCTTCGTTCCTCTTCCAATCTACATAAGAAACTCAGCATGTGAAGAGGCTAAGTTGGTTGTTCTAGCTTAGCCACATGACTCTAGCAAGCCTCTTTTGATTTCCTATATCAATAATTTAGGAACTTCACCACTGTAACCAAGCCAAGTTTTACTGCCTGTGCAACTTTTTCTGAATGCTGTATGGAAAAGCACATGAATCTGACCTTTGGAGTGTTTGCAAGGAAACAATTTCTACCAAATGAGTGGGTTTTTTCTATACTAAGGGAAGAGGGGAACTTTGGAAGGAATTCAGAATGGCATGTAATAAAGCCAGTATTTCCATGCTTTGCTGTGTATTTTGTGATTTTAAATCTCTGCTGGGGTTCTCTAACCAATGAGTACTTGGCATCCAGGAATTCTCCTTTCTATATTTTATTTTTTCCTTGCACCAGCAAGGCCAAAAATTATTTCTCTGCCTCATTGTGGTGTCGCTATTGCCTGTATGTTCTTGCTGATTGCTCACAGGTCCTTTATTATATGAATCGGCGCACATCCAATTGTTGCTGATGCTTGGATGTTACTCTCTCTGATCAGGTTACACATGCTTTTCTGAGCAGTCAACCCAACAGAAAACAAAAGCTATCAAACAGGCTTATCAAACAGTGTGCAGGATGAATGCACAGCTGTCTTGTCTGTCCCTCAAAAACTTGGGGGAGAAAAAACAACCCACTCCAAACCATCTCCATGGAAGGCTGGATTGAAGAAAAGGGAGATGTTGTAGAAAGATAGATGGCACAATCAGATCGATAAATACTGTCAACAGGATGAGAGAGGGAGCAGGAGGGAGAGGGAGAACTAGATAGACGGGTGGATAAAACAAAGCGTTACAGAGGCTGTATATATATTCCTTTGTGTCTGTAAGGAACAGATGCAACAATCTTCTTAAAAAAGCAAATCTTACTTCTATTTCTTTTTCTTCACAAGTTGCTTTGTTCTCATTGTAGTGCTTGTGTTCTGATCTAGACTGAAATGTCATTTCTGTTGGAAAGATTCATACCCTGCCAGTTTTTTGACAATTCACAACCTAGAAATTTAAGCCAAGAAAGAAACTGAACCCCTTCTTGTTTTCATTACTTTACCAAGACAAGAAAGTTGGTGTAGATATTTCAACACCTTAATTTGTTCCGACTATTTTTCCTGAATGTATGTTGTAACCAAAACATCAGAAAATGCTTCCTGCTTGCCATGTTTTGGGGTGCACAGAAGAATGAAATATGGTTCTTCTCAGTCTGTAAATTCTAAGGCAAGGTTCGGCAAGGTTTACTAGCCATGGGCTGGATCACTCCCATGGAGATCGTCCGTGGGCCAGACTGGTGCAGCGCGAAGCTGGAAATCGCGCCTGTGCATGTTGGTGGCACCGGAAATCGCTTTTGCGCATGCCCAGACGCTGAAAATCGCACCTATTCAGAAGCGCTTTTCGGCGTCTGGACATGCACAGAAGCGATTTCCGGTATCTGCACATGCGCAGATGTGATTTCCGGCGCCGCTCGGCAAGTCCCTACACCACACTGTGCCGGTTTAGTACAGCATGCGGGGGACTCGCCAAGTGGACAGCTTGGTTCGTGGGCAGCTCGTGGGCCGGTAAAACGGTCTTCGTGGGATGCATCCAGGCCGCACGCTGCCGACCCCTGTGGAGGAGGAATGTAAGAGAGCACAGCTTAGGGACCTTTTGCAGAACTGTAATTATTATGTCATCTGCTGGAGCTCCAGGACTCTCTTGGCTCTGGCAGGCTGATGAGGTGATAATGAGGCTTTCAAGTTTGCTTGTGACAAATTATCATAGAGGAAGTCTGAGAATGAATGAAAATAACCAAGCAGAGATTGGATACTTATTTCCTTTTCTTTGATTGGGTTCATACTTAATCTCAGCAGTTTAAAATGGCAGCAAGAGTGTTCTGATTAAAGACTAAAGGATGCATTTCAGGTAGTTGAAGATCTTTGGTTAAAGCTCTATGAGTTTTACATGTTGAACCAATGCGGTCAGAAGTAAGCGTCACCGAGTGCAATGCACAGTGACACTTCGGGTGATCTTTTACTAAGTTTTATTCACAGGGTGAAGACCCACCCTTGGATAGAGATGGGGGAGAAATTTGATTCAGTTTGCATTCAAAGACCAATCTATCAAATTCACGTTTTCTGAAACAATATGACAACTAGAAAACAGCCATCCTTTGAAATTTACACTTATCTGAACCTTGCAATGCAGTTCTCCAACCAATATTTACAAAAATATGTATGTTAGAGGAAAGTGTACATAGAAGTGCAAATAACATACAAAAATGCTTTATATTAGAGGAAACAGATTGCAGAAATGTGTACACTAGTCAAGCTTGCATACAAAACTGTTTGCATTACGAGAAAATAACATTAAACTGATGATGAATCTTCATGAGGATTAAAAAAATCAAATTGCAGGAATGTGGAAAACTGAATTTAACATTGGATAAATGAAAAACTGAGGCAACTTTCATTCCTGCTCTTGGATACTTAGAATATTAATTTGTTTTGTTTTGGTTTTTTAAAAGAGCATTTGTTGTGGCTGGTTTTTAATACCTTAACTGTCGCAATGCAATAAGTAGAAGTCAAATAGTCACCCCCTTGGGGGTTTGTTGGCAATGGTTTGTGCCCTTGAGCATACATGTCTTGTTCAAAGGCCTGTTTGATTGTTGATAGCAATGGTCTTGCAGTGTGTAGAACCAGTGAGTTGGCCATAAACATTGACATTCCTGAGGTATCATGGATTTTGTGGGCTGGCAATTATAAATGCAACCTGTCCCTTTTCTCACTGTGACTAGTGAGGGCAAGGTGAAAACACACACACACACACACACACACACACACACACACACACCTCTTCATGCTCTCTTTGACTATGCAGGGGGATCACAGTTGCCCACACGCGTGTAGGCAGATGTTGCAGTTTTGTAGCAATTCTGTCAGAAGAACTGATAGGATAATCAGGTTCTGTATGCAGATAATGGGCAAGCCGGGCCTGAATACCAGTGCTCCGCAGAATGTCGCCTGCCAGTTGAAAGACAAGCTTGCGATAAGCCTATTCACCTCAAAACCACGGTGCCTTGTGTTCCCAGGGAGAGATAACATGGCTGTTTGACAGGCCTGAGGTGCCATCTGAAACGCTGCAGCTGGGTGAAGAGCCCTCACGTCCTATTTACCAGCCTGTGGCTTCGTGACATTGCGGATGCCTCCGGCTGATAGTGGATCTGTTTTGCTCCTCTCCCCCTAGAGCTGTCCTTTCAGTGATCGCCCTCCGTACAAAGGGAGGCTGCCTTCGCCTGCACACTTGAGCTGGCCTGGCCTTTAAGCAGCACAATCGACTCTTTCACTCATTCTCTCAACTGTCTTTTTCACCCACAGTACTTTAAAAAAAGGAGCAGGAAAAAGAACTGATAGGGGATATTTTGATCAGGATGTCTTTCTGGTATCCTTGAGTTCAGAAGCAACAGACAAAGGGTTTGGGGAAGGCATAAGTTCCTTCCCTCATTTTTTGATGTGTATTTGGAAGCAGAATAAAGTCCTCAGCCCTTCAGGAGGCCCTATAGGGTTGTTGTTGTTTTTTTAACAGTTTAATATCATTAGGCAAATCGTTCCGCAAAAAAGAGGCACCATTGAAAGCAGGAAAGCTTCTGAATATCAGTTGCTGGAAATGGCAGGAAGGGAGAGTGTTGTCACTACTTGTTGGCTTGCCACAGGCATCTGGTTGGCCACTGTGAGAACAGGATGCTGGGCAAGATGGGCCACTGGGATGATTCAGCAGGGTTTGTCACACGTTCTTCATGGGTTGGGCTGTCTGTCAGTGGAAAGCTTTGCTGCAGCAGATAGCCAGGGCAACACTTAAAAAAAAAAAAGTTTGGAGATGAGTTCTTAGGTGCAGGTGTAGGTTAGAAAAAGCAAGTGTACATTTTCTTCCATGCATGTCAGGGTGTTAAAAATGTCAGGGAGAGGAAGAGGATGGGCCTGGTTGATGTTAATTCCTGAGCCCAATACAAAAGCCCTGAATCAGTATTAAGGATCACAGGTGCCAAATTGCACCCAACATTTATTTTGGGTGGGTGATGTCACGTGCATGATGTGAAATGCACATTGCCTGTATGATGACTGTTGCATCAGGAGAAGCCAACCAGGTCTCCTCCTAATGTGACATTTGTACTCCAGGCTTCGCTGGTCCATCCGGCATCGCCCAGTGCTATGTGGCCCAGGACAACATCCAGCCAGGCCCCTTCCCCCTCAAGATGGGGGGGGGAGAGGCTGAGCCCCATCCCAGCAGACATGGGGGGGGGGGTTGTAGAGGCCTCAACCACGTGGAGTTGATGTGCCTGGTTGGGATCTTACAGCCCTTCAGATATTGTTGGACTCCAGATTCCACCATCTTTTTAAAAAGTGTTTTTATTGATTTTCAACACACACACACAAACACACATGGCTAAAGATGGCCAGCATGCAAACATTTTGGCATCTGGTTGGCTTAAACATGTTTATTTGCCCGGGCATTTTAAAATGTCATGTTTAGTTTGCTTTGTAGTTTCCAAATGTTATAGTGCTGCCTCTCATTTTGCTAATTCATCATGAATGTAGATGTTTTGTTGTTTTATTTTATTTGGATCTGGTATGAATAGTTTTATTCATGCCCATTGTACACCACCTTGGAATGTGTTTGAATGAAGAATAATTTTTGGTAATTAAACAGTACAGAAATAATGTCAGATTTCATGGCATCATTTGTTCATGTCTTTATTTACAAGATTAATGTGCCATCCTCCATATAAATTCCAGGGCCATCTGCAGTTCCAAAATATGTAACTAAATATAACAATGCAGTTCAGATAAAGCACATCAAACAATAAACTATAATAAAATACAGCGGAACCACAAGAGGTCAGAATATTTCTTCAGCTGTCACCTTTGTGGTCAGGATGGACAAATCTGCCAGCTCCATTTTCTGTTTCTTGGTTTTCCAGTCCTAAAGCTGAGTTTTCCACTTTTTCATATCAGCTTGCAATTTTTTCTAATTCCTCATGAAAATTCACCAGCATTTTAGTATGTACCGTATTTCTCCCAATTTACACATTTTGTATGCCATTCTGCCAAATACACACATTTTTAGAAATACTTGTCCCATATATAATACATGTCTCTGTGTTATTTTAACTAAAACATGGATTGTTGTGCACACTTTCTGCTAATATACACCTTTTATTACACCCTTTTTGGTTGAAAAATTCTATCACAAGATTCAGAGAATGGGAATTTCCAGCAACAGTTGTGTTTGTGCATTGTTTCAGGAAGTGGGTAGGTTTGCATTAAAATGTGAAGCAATTCAAATTTCTGCTCCACTCTTGCCTTATGGTAGGCTTTAAAACCTTCCTTTCCCACTTTGCATTTAGCAGCCTGAGTGCTGGTTCTGATTCTGATGATTCTGATCCCATTCCTAAATCAGCAGTCCCACTATAAAGCCTCAGCGTTCCCAGGCTAGAGAGGAAACTGTAGTTGCCTTTTCTTTTGCACAGTCTCTAGAGGGCATCAGCCAACATGGTGTAGTGGTTAGAATGTTGGACTAAGACCTGGGAGACCAAGGTTCAAATCTCCGCTCAGCCATGAAACTTACTGGGTGACCCTGGGCCAGTCACTGCCTCTCAGCCTCATCTACCTCGCAGGGTTGTTGTGGGGATTAAATGAAGAGGGGGAGAACCATGAATGCCACCTTGAGCTACTTGGAGGAAAAGGTGGGATGTAAATGCAACAAACAAACAAACATGGGAATCTTAAAATGAGAGAAATCTTTATTTGTGCACGAAGGCAATGCAAATAGGCTAGAGATGTTTTTGGTGTGATAAATCACAGTGATTTTCAATTTCAAGGCATGTGTGAAGATACTCAGCATAGGCTTACAGGCTCTCATCTTTATCTCAAACTCCACTCCATGCCTTGACCTCTGACTGATATGTTTTGTATCCTTTGCACTGAAAGGTTCTAAATCTAGGTTACTAAGTATTTTGTCATTTGCATTCAGGTCACCTTCCTGTATGTATATCTAAAGCAAAAACTCTTCAAGACACCTTGCATGTTTGCAAGCTAAAGGCTAGATTTAAATATCTTTTGTTCTGCTCTGATAGTTCTTCTCTTAATTGACTGGGAAACAAACCCTTGCTTGCTTTTCCTAATTATTAACTCACAAAGGCATTCTCAGAAGGAGCTCTGATTCGTCCTAGTAGCTTGGCTCTTTCGTGATAATCTTCTTCGTTAACATGCAGAGAAGCTGAGCTCTTGCAAAGTATTCTCTCTGGTTTGATTTAGGGTTGCCAGTGAGCAAGAGCAGAGTCACACTAAACTGACAACAGAACCTCGCGATGGATCAGGAGAGGAGTAGAAGCTGGTGAATTGTGGCAGATCATTGGCAAAACCTTGTGGGTCGTATTTTTGAGGTTGTGTTGTAAACAAAATGCGCCCTTATTCCCTTATGGGGTACACAAGAGAATCCTTTGTAGGTTCTCCATCGGTAGGAGAAAAGAACAGAGGCCAACCAGAGAATACTAAGAAGCAAAGCAGCTAGTAAGTCTGATCTTTATTAAAGCTGTTGCATCAGGGTGCTCCCCTCACACACAGGAGAGAGGAGAAGGACCCATAACAAAGGTGTGCCTGCCCATATACTGTATTTTTTGCTCTATAAGACTCGCTTTTTCCCTCCTAAAAAGTAAGGGGAAATGTGTGTGCGTCTTATGGAGCGAATGCAGGCTGCGCAGCTATCCCAGAAGCCAGAACAGCAAGAGGGATTGCTGCTTTCACTGCACAGCGATCCCTCTTGCTGTTCAGAATATTTTTTTTCTTGTTTTCCTCCTCCAAAAACTAGGTGCGTCTTGTGGTCTGGTGCGATTTATAGAGCGAAAAATACAGTATCTGAAGAAGTATACATGCACACGAAAGCTCATACCAATAACAAACTTAGCTGGTCTCTAAGGTGCTACTGGAAGGAATTTTTTTATTTTGCCCTTATATAGACATTTTAAATTACCCACCCTGGAGTCCAAGACCACTCCCAGATACATCATACCTACATCACAGAAAAGGCGGTCTACAACAGAAATCTGAGTTCTGAGTTCGTTGTTTATCTCCTGTCTGGCAAGTTACCTGATTGCCTCACCTGATTGCCTTTTCTGGTAGTCTAGCCATTGCTTTGAGATGGTAATCACTTAATTCCTGAGACAATGGGAAGGTTCCCTCACCCCCTTCCTCCTTGCAGAGAAACATTTGGTCAGTTTGGGAGTCAAAATGGTTTCAGGACTGTCTTCCTGTGCTGCTTCAGACATGTGGTTTATATATTTATGTACGTGTTTGCTTGGTACATTTATGAACATTTATATTTATATATATATAAATATAACCTTAAAAAATTTATTACACTTGGAATAATTCAGTGAGTTGTAGCTAGAGTCTTGTTGTACTAATGACTATACCCCCAGACACACCACACCACAACCTCTTTTGGAGTGACTGAGTCAAATAACTACTGGTTGCCCAGATAAACATCACAGAATGCTCGAAGTCCCTACCAAGAGCCATATGGATGTTTTCTGGTGGCAATTATTTACATTGCTACTTGCTTGATATTTAGTACTGAACTGAAGAGTGCGGGGAAAACAGAGGCAGAGAGTTGCTCGGGAATTTGTGGCACAAACCTTTTTTGGGGTTGTGTTGCCTAGGTGGTAGCAGCACTGGCAGGGAAAATAGAGACATTCTGGGGTCAAATCAGAAGCCAGGATTGCTTTCATAATTCTGGGACTGTCCCAGGAAAATTGGGACACTTGGAGGGCATGGAAGCCATTAACCATTGTTTCACAGTTCATATGTAACAGGAAATTATGGTTAATTGCCATTGTCCTTACTCATGCAGAGGGAGGGGCAAAGGGGCAGCAGCTCATGCATACCCCAGCTTTTAAAGTCAGGATTTGAGTGTTCCAATCCAGCCAGCATCTCAGATCAGATGTTATATCCACTAAAACACATAGTCCATGACTCACACTCTGCTTTTCTCTACAAACTTTCAAAGATGATAACTGATCAGGACTGGGCTGACTACACAAACAATTGCTTGGGTGAGGTGGCTTATGTTTGGGGCAGCACCCCATTATGCTACAGGTAACTGGACCTGCCTCTTATAGGCAGAAAAAGCTAGATATAAATCTCTCTTTGCTGTGCTCTGCTAACTCTCTTAATTGGCTAGGAAACAACCTTTGCTTGTTTTCCTTAATTATTAACTCACAAAGGAGTTCCCGGGAAGAGCTCAGGTTTGTTTGATCTGGTATCTTGGTTCTTTCAAAGTAATTTTCTTAGTTAAGATGCAGAGGGTTAACAGGCTGAAGAAAGCCAATCCCTGCAAGATCTGAGAGGTGTACCCCAGGGGACCTCGGCGATTTTGTAAAGGAAGCTGAGATTCAAGTCTTAGATCATGTGCTCTTGTGGCTGGCTATAAGGTGAGATCTGAGACTTGAGTTCTGGATCCCTTGCGATTACGGCTTCAATGTTTAGTCAATTAACTGGTTCAATTAATAGATTAAAAACAATTTGATGTAGCCTCTGATTAATTGGGGAGCTGCTTTTTTGGGTATAATGGGTTAATTAAGTTAACTTAAAAAACTGTGGGTGGCAGAGAGCTGGAAGATTTTCACATAGGAAGGAGCAAATTAATGCCTCTTCTGTGATGGTACCTGCTGTGACGTGTGTGTGTGATATAAAAACAAAAACACACAAACATACCCACTTGGTTTATACATTTCTATGCAAGTGTAATTGATGGATTCAAATCCTTAATCAGCTAGGATCCTAATTGGCTAGGGTTCCTTTAAATGGGAGACAATCCAACTGATGGGCACAAGGGACATTGCTCTCAGGACAGGCTGAAGTTGTTTGGAAGAGCAAAATGTGGACCTGTCCTAGCTCTCGGCCCTGCAACCACGACAAAGAATCTGTGACAGACCATTGAAGTGCTATACATTTTTCTCCGCATACCAAACGGCAACTATCATGTGCCGACCAGAATGGAGGCTGCATCCACAGTTGCCACACAGCTGGTGTGGGGTGGCGCATTGCGAGTGCCATCCTAAATACAGGCTGGCGGCTGACAACAAAGCTTGCGAAGATATAGATGAACTACCATTGGTCACATCCCCGTCATACATTTGAAGCACATTTATTATCATTATTATCATCATTATTAATTACCCACCCTTCACCATAAGGTCTGAGGGTGGGTGACAACATTAAAACACAAAACAGTTTGAAACAGTTGATAGCCATGTGAACAGACGAAGCTGTGTAGTGCTATGTCTGGGTGATGTATGCTTCTTTAATTAGGTTGTTCCTGATATTTTTTTAAAAAAGAACCTGCCTTGAGTTTTTCCTGTAATCTTCTTGTTTGCCGCAATATGAGGTCTCAGAAACATAGTTTCAAGTTCCGTAACGAGTGACCTTGCTGTTGGCAACTTTGTATTTTGGAGACTGACTAGACAGTTTGTGATACTTAAAAGCAAATGATTTAGGTTTTCCTTTTCTCGCTCGTGTACAGCTCTGGGCCCCCAACTGACAACAATCCAACTTTTGATATATTATTAATTTCAGGAGAAAGAGCGGAGCTGGAATGGTGACAGCTTATAGTTTTGCAAAGGGTCTTCAGAAGGCATGCTGTTCTGTAGATCCGAGACCTGGACTGGTAATTGATGGAAACAATGAATTGCTCGAATCACCCCTTTGAAACGTGAGATTTCATCTAAGCCTAAGTTTAAGGTTCTGTTGTTGACGTACAGTGCCCTGAACAGTTTAGGATCTGGGTACCTGAGGGAATGCCTACAGCCATGTAGACTAGCCTGCCTATTAAGATCTCAGAATGAGGCTTGTGTCACAGTCTGGAGAAACACACCTGGCAGTAGCCAGGAAAAACACTCAGTCATGCCCTGTATCTTCCTTTCTGGCTCTGCCTTTCTGACATCTGGCTTGATCACCAGCCATGTGATTAGAAGAGTCCACCATCTTGCTCAGCTGCTGTGGGCCTACCCATCTTGATGCCAACCATTCAACCACAATGTGGGCAGCCTTTAAAACTCCTTTAAAGGACCTGAATCCAGTAGGTTGAGTGTCACAGTCTGCTTTTCCTGACTAGAGAAACTGCAGAAGTGCTCGTTCCACATCAGTTTATAGCCAGGGATAATCTTTTTGGTTCTGCTATGCTTCCCCCCTCCAAAGCTTGTTTGTGCATGACTTTCCACCACTCAGGATAGTGCTTGTGATCTGTGTAGCATACCAGATGGGAGAGTTCCTATTTCAACCTTTTTGAGTTCCAGTTATGTACCTAGGATGAGGTGCTCAGGGCATCCGTCTTGCATGCAAACTGGAGAGGGAGACAAAACGATCATCAAATATAATCTGCTATAAAGGTAAAGGGACCCCTGACCATTAGGTCCAGTCGTGACCGACTCTAGGGTTGCAGCACTCATCTCGCTTTATTGGCCAAGGGAGCCGGCCTACAGCTTCCGGGTCATGTGGCCAGCATGACTAAGCCGCTTCTGGCGAACCAGAGCAGCGCACGGAAACGCCGTTTACCTTCCCACCGGAGTGGTACCTATTTATCTACTTGCACTTTAACGTGCTTTCGAATTGCTAGGTTGGTAGATGCAGGGACCGAGCAACGGGAGCTCACCCCGTCGCGGGGATTCGAACCGCTGACCTTCCAATTGGCAAGTCCTAGGCTCTGTGGTTTAACCCACAGTGCCACCCTTATAATGTGCTATATAGTTATGCAATATTAAATTCTGTAGTGCTTTCCTCTCAACATAAAGAAATTTAATTTGTTTTCAGTGTAGTAGATGAGCAGCCAGATTTTAGCTTCTTAAGAGACTTAGCAATGGCAGCAGGTCAGGCACAGTGGAATCATTGCAGTTGCACATTGCCTGCCTGCAGCCTTACACAGCACATCACCACCAGTAAATCCACCTGCTAGTGGGTTTAGAAGAAAAACAGAGACACATGACAGTGGTCAACAGCATGCATCATTTTTGTTTATGCTTTGGACAGTCACTTCTGAAAAAGACCAGTCATCTAAGCAGGAAGTAAGATCAGCCTTATTTTAGTAGTAGTCACTTTCAGAGCTTAAAAGTAATTCTTGGGAGAGGAAAGCAAAATTCCAAGCCTATAGCCGTGCATAGAAATACACAAGTAATTACGGCACAGGCAAATTTTGCAACCTCCTAAGTTTGCACAAAAGTATTCCAGCTTTTGAAGCTGCTGTTGCTGAGATCCAAAACTCCCAGCTCACACATTACAATGCTGATGTGAGTAGCCACTCTGGAGAGTGAAGCAAGTAAATGAAAGAAGAGCCATAGCTAAGTGGTGGAGCACTTGCTTGGTATACAGTATGTCCCAATCTCAAGCCTCATCAGCTCCAGGTAGGATTGGAGAAAAGCCTCTGTCATTCAGCATACACAATACCAAGCTAGATGGAAGAATGGTATGACTGGGTATAAGGCAGCTATAAGCAGCCAAGTACAGTGTCTCAGATGGTCAGTGCGCTAATGAAAAGACCATTTCCCCCTCATCTCTTTGCTCATTACTTATTTGGCAAAGGTGTTTTCTCTTCTTGGCAATATGTCCATGAAACAGCCTTGACTTAATATAAAGCATCCAAACTCTGTTAGTCCTCTTTGGAAATTTCCAGGCCTCTGAAAAGCTGAAAACATTCTGTCCCTTCCCCACCCTGGTTAAGACATCCTTAGTGTCTGCCTATTAACCTCATGTCAAAAAAGGAATATCCTAAAGGATTTGATAAACTGCAAATGAAATTATAGAAAATATTTTTTTCCCAGGCGGTTGAGTCTTAGTGATTAAGAAAACACAATTTCCTGTAATTAAATCTTAACAAGAAATGTTATTAAAAACACTCTGTCCCAGCTTCTGTAATAATTGTCCGCTCCCCCAGAACAGTAAACAGAATTAGATTGTGCAACATACACTCTAATCCATGTGTCATTTTGATCAAATTTGCCTTAATAACTTTATCTTGAGAGAAAAGTTGAATCAACAGGAATCGCTCCGCAGCGAGCCTGACAGGCCCCTTGCTTGGTAGAAACGGCTGGGATTTATGATGATATATTACCCTGCTGCGTGTGTGCAAGTGCCGCTGACAAACCACCAAACTTTTATCTCTTCCGTGCATGGGCTGCTGTGGGCTTTTAATGCAAGGGCTGCTGCCGTTACCCGTGCACATTAAAATGCCTTCTGTACTTTCTGGTCTCCTGAGAAAATGAGTGTGGGAAGGCAGGCAAGAGTCATAAACCATGATGTCTAAACCGCATCCATCCTCATCCGCCTTGCACCACACTAGACCACATCCCTGCCCTAATGGTGAGATGCTCCCTCTGTGGCTGGCTGCTGCTTTCTACTTTCCAGCTTAGATGCTGTTTGGTGCTCTCGTTAACAGATCTTCCAATAAGCCCTTTAGACGCCAAGCAACAAACTTCTCTCCTGCTGTCCAGCATGTTAGGAATTTTCGACTGCAGCGTAATTTGCTCTTCTTACATTTACAAACAATGGAGGTAACAGGTGGGAGGCAAACGCGAGGCAGAGAAACATTTGAGCAGGAGCCATTTTTATCTGACGAGGAGGCACATTTGTTTTGTTTTTGTTTATTTCCAAAGAGCGCCGCAAGGACTCCAGGCACGTAACAGCCTTTCAAGTGCAATATTGCAAAGGGAAAGTATACATAATATTGCAACGTGAAAGATTGCTTCCAACATAAAAAGAAAGGATAAAATATCTCCAGAAAGTACATTGTATAAAATTTACTGCTAAAAATAAAGCCAGGCTGTCGAAGGCTTGCCAACATCCCTTCTCCTCCAGCTTTCCCTTTCCAGGCCTGCACAAACTTGCCTTGCTGCCTAATATAACCTCTGCTTTCAGGGTTCTTGGGTACTTCAGTCACTACTGATGCTGGTTTGTTGCCTGCTCATCAGATTGATGTGGCTTTCTTGGGCTGCATACACACAACCATTTATTCCAGAATCAATGGGGATGGAGTCCTTGTTTTCCCCACATAGTGCCTCCCACAACCCAGATCGATTGCATCCCCTCCCCCAAACCTAATTGCAGATTGATTCTGAAAAAGCCCTATGCTTTGTGCTCACCCATCACACTTACGAAAATGGGAAATCTTGGAACAGGACCTCATAAGTTGATGGAAATATGAATAGTTCCTATGGCTTTTTATGTTGGTTTGCAGTGTTGCCCTGGGCTCTTCCACCTAACTATTGCTAAAGAAGAGAAACTGCCATTAGTTAACCTCTTTCTCCACTACCCATGGGAAATAATTGTCTTCTAAATGCTTTGACTTGAATTGTGATTGTTACTTGTGGGAAACCTGCGGGAAGTAGGTTGAGCTGCAACTTGGGGAGGAGAGATCATGTGTAGAAGCATCTGAAAAACCATCTCAACCAAACTGTAGAGAAAAGGCCACTCCAACGGTGATGGGAATCTAGGAATTTGCAATCTGATGGGGTTGCTAAGAATTCCTTAAGCAGAAAACGTTTCTCCTCTAACCCAAACTACAACTCCCAGGCTGCCAGTTTAGATCTGTTGTACTGTAGGTTCACCCATAGCATAAGCCTGCTTACTTATTTTATATTACTACATCCCACCCCTCATCCATGGTCCCGGAGTATATTATCCTGCTCTACTGTGGAAAAGGCATAGGTTCCAATCATAACACAGGCCAGAAGGTAGGATGTTTTACCATAGGTGAGAAAGCGCTGGAGAGAGATGACATCTTCCTCCATATTTGCTTTATTTCAAAATATAAAAGCAGAGTATAACTGGAGGTAGGCAGGCAGGCATCAGATCTCCAGAGAACAACCTGGGCAACCATCTGAAGGCTGCAGCCCAAGACCCAGTTAACCCAAAACTCCCATCCTTCAGTCTTCAGGTGACCTGTTTACTGAGCATTCACCCTGATTTGTTTAAGCTAAGCTTGCTGACAGGTGATAGGATATCTGCTCTTTATTGAGCATTCCTTCTTATTTGTTTGTGGGGAGGTTATTCAGCATCTCATCCATTGTCATCCCACACTTTTGAGTGTGTTTCCTCATCACTTTGCTTACCATAAAATGTCTGGTTTTAAAAAAGTGAATTTGTTGCATCAGAGTGCCTCATAACTCTGTTATGTTGAACTCAGTGGGGCTGACTTCCCCGTAAATAATTTGTTCAGGATCAGGTGGTAAGTAGCAAGTGATGCTGTTTACTGGACTCTCTTCCACCGGCAAGAGTTTGCAAGCCTTCAAGCATAAGGAATAAAAGGAGAACTGGGCTCCTTTTCAGTCGAAACTCTGGCTTATCCTTTCCAGCGGAGAATTGACTAAACAAGGGCTCTGTCAGCTGGCTGACAATTTTCCAGCCTAACCTGAAATCAGCCTGACAGTAGCTGGGCTGCCTGTTCACCTGGGGGCTAATTTTTAAAGCTGGTAATTGGCTCTCATCACTGTCATGTCAGATTACACTATTCATTCTCTGGCAAAGCCTAAAAAAAGAGAGTAGGGAAATAATGTTTGGTGGGAGGGAACGGGAGAGGAAGCTCATCCACACCTCTCTCTCCCTCTCTCTCATTCTGGCCAGTGTGGCTCAGCTTTGGCTGTGCAGGATCCTGATTAAAAGAGCTAAAATACCATGTGGGACTGGGACGATAACACGGCTGACAGCCGAGCCAGCCATGCCAAAGTTATGTGATGTGTGTGAAAGCAAAGTTCTGTGCGCGAGGAACCTGCTTTAAAGAAGCATCCGCGAGAAGTGCCAGAGGGTGGGGGTGAGTGGGGATAATCCCGCTGAGATGTCTTCATGCAACTGACAATTTGTAATTTGAAATGTGCAGTTTTTCAGTTGGTGTGAAACTGATGAAGCAAGCTCGGTTGCTGGACCGCAGTTAATTTCATTTAAAAAGCCATGTTTCCTTTCACAGAACAATGCCCTTCTTGTCTAAAGCCGTCCGGTGAAAGAAACATTAAGGGCACAGATGCTCCTCTGTAAGATGCTTCCACATACATGCAGTGTAATCCTATATCTGCCTACTCAGAAGTCAGCTTTGTTGTTCCCCGTGTAAGTGTGTATAGGATCGCAGTGTCGGAAGGGCAGTAACTTGTTTTCCTGGCAATCAGAGCCAAAATGAATTTGCATCCCAACGTTCTCCTCTGAAGCTGATGGTGTCAACTGTTCTTCAGATACACTTTGAATATTTGTCAAATACTTGCCAAATATTTGGCATCCAGTGACATTTGATATTGGGTGTGAGATAGTATTAAGTAGTTGGCAGCATTTTATAGATGAAACACAGTGGTAGTTTTGCATTTGGCGGTCGACAGTTGAGCTTATGAAATTTCATATTTCGGGCAGAGGGGAGGGAGTTTGGAGGGGAAGGCATCAATCCAGAAATGTAAACAAGCTTAAAGTACTTGAATGTTGAAAGTACATTTTCAGTTCAAAAATGTCGCTGTCAAAAAATTAGATGTCAACCGTTGGGATTTTGTCAAATTTAGAAAATTTATAAACTTTTTAAAAGCTCAGCTGTGATGGTCATCATGTCATTATAAGGATTCACATACTTCAGGCTTGAGACCTAGGAGAATCCACTTAAGTGCTTAATATGTATCCTGTTACCTGCTCCCCACAGGTCTTGTGTTCTTCATCCCATCTGCTACCCAATGTCCCCTACATCCTCTGCTGGACCCAACCACTTTGCCTGTGGTCCCTTTACTTGGTACTTGCATCTCCTTCCACAACTCTCTTCACTATCTTTTACCTGCTATGCAATTTCTGCCTTCACTATAGGCATCAGGACAAATGTCCCTCCTGTCTGACTGATGGACTAGCCCTATAATAAATAAGTCACCCGTGGTAATTGCTGGGGTATTCTAACATTATCCGCAAACCTGTGGAGGGGTTGGAAGTTTTTGATGCACCATTTGATATGTGATGGTGAGACTGTTTGTTTACCTGAGCCATCCTTCTCTCTCCTGCCTGCCTGCAACAGATGCTTTCCTCCTGACCAATGGATCTTTGCAAAAAAGCAGTGGATGGGATCCGATTGTAATTCTGCCCCAGCAAAAGCTATTAGCTGTTTCTGGAATTAGTCTCACATTATTTCAGGGAGGTGGCAGCGCAGCCTCTGCAGCCTACACACTCCGTCAACACACTTTGCTGGCCAATTTCTTATCTGTCGGATTCTAACATGCCTGCTGCCGACAGAGTGTTTGAACAAACTGCCAGATTCTCTCTCCATGTGACACTGCAGGCATCTGTTGCTTGTTCGGGGTGGGGGGAAGCACCCCACCCTCTAGCCGGTTGATATTGTCATGAGCCAGCCAAACACTCGTCATCCTAGATCAGGAAGACATGTCTTTTCTTTAAAATTGAAGGCCTGAGAAACGGGTTTGTATGCCAAGACAGTGGCAGCATTTGGGGGATTGTTCTTTACAGCAAACTGCGCCATTCGTGATATATGCTGGTTCCTACAGCAACTGATGGACCCAATTCATCTTCCATGTAGCTGTCTGCAAATTGGCAGCCAGGACATCGGCATTTTCAGTACCCTGGAAGGGGGAGAAGAAATAGACTTGTTCTTTCTTCCTTGTGACAGGATCAAAAGCTAAGGACTGAAAGGAGCTTGTCAAAGTCAGCTTTTTGGGGCTGCTGCTGCAGGAATATAGAGATATATAAATGGCTGTAGAAAATAGGACTTACAGAGCAGATTTTAAACTAAGTACGTTTCAAAACGTCCGTCCAAAGCACAGCTGCAGGATTCTAGATCAGGCCTGTGCAATGTGTGCCCGATCGAACTGAACACAGTCCACCCTCTGGCCTGGGATCCTGCTAGCCACTTTTCAATGCACCTCCCACCTCAATGTTTTTACAGTTCTAGGCAGGCAGCAAAAGCAAGACATTCCCTGAGCCTTTGATGACCAGCTGTACATGGCTACTGAGCTGTGTTTGGTTTGATGGGGTGGAAACTCTGCTGGACTGCTGTAGGAGAAGATCAGATACTTAAAGAGCTCAAAAGCTGTCACTTGAAGACTCTCAGCAGATTCCTTCGGAGACTTGTAGCGATGAAGTGAATGTGGAGGCAGAAGAGGAATCCAGCAGTGGAGGTTTAAGGCTACATTTGCAGATTTGGACGGTGTCATCCATGCAGGTCCAATTAGTCCATCCTGGGACACCTCCTCCACTTTACCAGAACCTGAAACATATGAGCCACTTTTAGATCAGATTCAAACCATACATTTAAAGCACACAGCTTCCCCCAAACAATCATAGGAACCGTAGTTTACCCCTCACAGAGCTACAGCTCCTAGCAACTGTAACAAACTACAGTCCCCATGATTCTCTGGGAGAAGCCATGTGCTTTAAATGTATGCTATTGATGTGATTTGTACTATACAGATCTAACCTTTCTCCTAGCATGCTTTTGGAAAAAGTGTGATTCATGTAGCATGTAGCTTGGCCCTTGCACTATTTTTGTTGTAGTTATGTCATCTCCAGGGGTGGGACTGACCTGTGAGTAATCATAACATTCGGAGTCTTACTTCTCTCCCTCTCTCACCATCTGGTGTCACTCAGTTTTTGCCCTTGTGTCTATGGAATTTTCTGGCATAGGAGTTATGCTGGTATAATGTTATACCAGTGCAACTTGTGGATAACCAGCCTCATATAACCAACATGCTTAAGTCTAGTCAATACACAAAGGGGTTAATACAATAGAGTAAGCTGTCCTGCCAGGCGTAGCTCACCTTGGGAAAGACTAGGTAATCAAGCCTTTTATTCCCTTCCAGTCTATCTATTGAACTCAGCATGTTGCTTCAACTTAGAAGCATGGTTCTCACAAGCCACAAGTTCCTATACCTGTAATTTAGGAACTTTCACCACCTTTTAACTTAAGCCATGTTTTACTGCCTATGCAGTTTTTCCTGACTGATGTATGGAAAAGCACATGAACCTTTCAAAAGTTTGTATGTAAACCAATTTTAACTTGCCAAACTTGTGGTCTTGTCCTATGCTGGGGGAAGAGGGAGAACTCACAAGGGCATATTTTAAAGGTCTAACAGACTATATTTCTATGCTTTACTTTACTACATATTTTGTGATTTCAAATCTCTGCTGGGGTTCTCACACCAAACAGTACGGTACTTGCTCCAGACTTGGATCTTGGTATCCAATGAATTCTTCATACATATATATATACCTTGAACTAATGCATCTGTGGTGTGACACCAGTGTACATCCCTATATTCAAGCAGTGTCATCATGACTGGACTTATTAGTGGCCCTATCCTCACCCAGCTGGCATGAAGAAATGATTTTGGTGTGTTAGACATCTTGGATAGATTTGGGCAGGTTGTAAAACTAGGCACAGCAGAAGGAATGACTCCCTGGTGCATATCAGTCGCCTCTCACTTTCCAGCGTGGATTGTAAAATTAACACATTTATCCCAAACTGTCTAAATAAAGAGACTAATTTAGAACAACCCATATTTGCAAACATCTAATCTTGAAATAATCCAAACAAGCTGTTGCCTAGTCTTCTTCCATCTTGTGTCCCGAGGGAATAAACAATACCAAAGCGCCCGACTTCTGTTCAGCTTTCTGTGCCTCCATGAAAGGCATAGCGTTTTGTGACTTTTGACTTCACAGGAAGTGCTGCTGGCTGGATGACCAAGTCACTCTCTGTAGCATCCATTGTCACCCTTAACCCTCTTGTCAAGAAGAGTCTTTGACTGTGTGCACACTATGCCTTTAAAGCACATTTGAAGCACATTTCCCCCTCAAAGAATTCTGGGTATTGTAGTTTACCCCTCATAGAAATACAATTCCCAGCAACACTTAATAGACTACAGTGCCCAGAATTCTTTGAGGGCGGAAACGTGCTTTAAAGATATAGTGTTTATGCAGCCTTAATACTAAAATGTGGGTACAGACTGCTATTCATAGAATCATAGAATTATAGTTGGAAGGGACCATGAGCATCATGTAGTCCAACCCCATGCAATGCAGGAATCTTTTGCCCAATGTGGGGTTTGAACCCACAACCTAGATATTAAGAGTCTCATGCTCTCCTAACTGAGCTATTCAAATGGGAAAACAACTTTTGAAAACAGAGCTTTTTTGCCCTTTGGGCAGCTGCTTCCATCATTTCTTGCTCCTTTGTTCTTCTTCTATGCACACTCTCAGTGATGTAAGATCAAAGGCCATACAAGCTGCCACGTTCAGATTTCATCAGTGTCACCCAATTTGCTTCCAGTTGTTTCAACAGACTCTCTCTCTGTCTGTAAAGCTCTCCTCCAAAGTTAAGCTGCACCCCCCAGCAGAGACCCCTGGTATGGACCTTACAGGGGTGGAGGAGCCCAGGAGAAGCCAGGTGCCCTACTTCTTTGAAAAGCCTCTAGACACATCAGCAGACAAATTCATCATGTCCCACAGTTCTGACAGCATCAGACGACAGTGTCACCTTTCATCACAGTGAAGATGGATGATCTGAACAAAAGCAGGAAGGTTTGAATGCAAAGTAATGACTCAACATCTGCAGCAGGACAGAGAATGGACGGGAGTCTGAGGGTCTCCTTCAGAGACCATGTTTGTGTGAGTTGGACTTGTTTGAGGAGCTTGTGAAGATGGAGTTTTTGCTTGCCGTTGCGTATGTCTGAATCCACAGGAGTGTGGTTTTACAACTGTGCACCCCTGATGTGGGGTGGGAGATTTGCCCACAGAGCATTTTCTGGATTTCTTCCCAGTGTTTTATTTGTCCTGCACAATGTTTTCTGTTCCATAAGTTCAAGAGTAACAACAAATTGATGCTAATTGCAAACCGAATGGAAATTCTCTCCCATCCTTAAACACCACACAAACACACATTTTTTAAAAAATGTGAGGGGCCACTTTAAGATATCTTGTGTGCTCAGCATTCATGCTGATTTGTCTGCAGGGAGGTTAGATGACGTCATGTCAAGCAAGTATAATTCCATACCTTCCAGTGCATTTCTTCATCACTTTCCTTACCTGATCTTTTATGGGAGCAGATTTGTTTTGCAAGAGGTCCAAATCATTGAGTTGCCTGAATTTGTAGATATGTGATTGACTTCTACCTGAAAATATTAATAGTCTGGAAGTGCTCAAAATATTTTACCCTTCAATATTGCTCAAACTCTGCTTCATGGTAAGGCTGCATCTGGCCTTTATTTCCCCTACTGTTGCATTTCAAGCTATGGAGAAAGCTTTGGTACAGAACAATGAGAAAATACACCCTGGCTTTCTGTTCTTCCTTTCCCCTCAAGCAACCAGTGGGAGGAAGGGGTAATGACAGGACTTGCTGACATTTGTCAGGAATGAAGGGAAAACAAATGTTCCCCTTGGAACTTTGAATTTTTCAGGTGTTCAGTTTGAGTAAATGAGTATTCAAATTTGATGCGTAAATTTTAAAATAGCACTATTTGATTAATCTCCAGGGACGACTTTTTCATTCTATCCTTTGCTCCTTGGTTTTCATGCCAGAGCTAAATGCTTTTCTCTGGGGTGACAAATGGCAGCATCTCCAGGACACTCATTGGCTATGCAGAGAACTTCGCATCTGAACAAGTAGGCGAATGAGCTGTGAAACGCATTTGATTTAACTTAGTTTCCTGCATGCCGTGAGCACTGGGACACCTGGAAAATGGGATGCAGGCAGGGACAGTAGAGAGGGGAGAAACTGAGATGGAGTGAAAACTAGGATGGTAGAGACGAGACAGATGTGGTGGTGCTGGACTGCAGATTTTATGATTTCTGACAGCAGACTAGGCAAAGGCATGAACCACAATGGAAAAATCCCGCTTCTTCCCAGAAGGTACAGTACCTATGGCAGCATCCTAGAAATAATGTGGTTTTGGGGATAGGCTGGTAGAACTGGGGCTGGACCTGCCATTAGGCAGAATGTGGTGGCTGCCTCAGGCAGCTGTTTTTGGGTGTCAAGAAAGGATAGTCCATTTCTAGTCATTTCATTTATTGTATTTTCTATTCCCAGGGTGAGGTGCTCATGGGATTTTCTGGCTTAAATGCTGGAATAAATTTCATTGCCTGAGTACTATGCAAAACGAAATGGAGAATGAGCTTCAATGCTCACTGATGTAAACTCTTAGTTGGAAGCTTGAGCAATTTAGGAACCAGCTTGAAGAAAGTATTAGAGCAAAAGAAGAAGTAGAGGTTGACAAAAACTCGTCTAAGGCAACATCATGCAACCTGATGTAGACCAGCTCTGCTTCAAGTGGCTTAATATCACTGTTCTAAGCAGTATGTCAAATAAGGAAGGATGTGTTCCCTCCTGTGCTTTTCTGCCCCATCAACAGACTCTTTTCAGGCCATCCGTAGAACCTTGTCAGAGTGAGAACATTTTCCTGCTCTACAGAGATGGAAGGTGCTGCTTGTTTGACGCAACAAAGTTTGAAAGGCTTAATAATTAATCAGCCATGGAATCTTAGCTGCACTTCGGGATCTCTCTTTTGGCAGCCCTTCATCATGTGTCACTATCTCCAGCCAATTGGCACAAAAATTGACAAGTATGTCATATTTTATTCCTGTGCAGCTATGCTGGAGAAATTTAAAGGGGTTCCTAGTCTGGAGGTAGCCCTCCCAGAAACCCCAAAGAGGAGGATGCAGGCTCCAAGTGGAAAAATAGGCCTTTATTGAAATACAGGTGTGCATAGGAACAGCCTCAAAAATAAGGATGCTGCTGCAAAGACCCACATCCAAAGCAGAGTTTCTTATACACTTCCAGGGTACACACATGATTGCTAAACAACCAGTCAAATGATTACAACTTTCCAATAGAAAGTACAAGCCATAGATCCAATCAGAGATTCTTATGCTCTCATTATAATAATATGTGATCATGCATTGCCACCCTTCATGGTCTAATTCAATTAATTTCTGATTCATTACTCTATTCTTTACATGTCTACAAATATCTATTTTTAATAATCCATGATGAATATATCCATTCTCTACATTAACTTAAATTCAATGATACTGTTCTGCCTAGTCATATCTCCTTTTATGTATTCTCAACTTTTCATTCTTTCCCATTAGAATACAGACTGTACTTGAAACATTCTCTTTTTTCTTACTAGAAGGAGCTGGTGAGAATTTATACATGGATTGCTAAGCAGCACTGCTAATATCACCTGTGGGGTTTTAACGAACAAAATGGAGAGAGATAAAGGGAGATAGGAAATTCTCGTTCCTTCAGCTGTGGACAGGATTATGTTTCCAAAACCTAAAATTCTGTGCATTGTTTTCAGGTTTCATTTTCTAGAATTCCAATAAGCAAATTCATTGTTTCCAGCCTTGGAACAGGTATTAAATGGTAAAGGATGCAAATTGCTTGAAAAAGACAATAAATCTGCACAGTTCTTCTACTGTGTGTGTGAGATAGAGAGAGCAAAGTACGTTTATGCACATTTGCCCACAATTATGCAAATATATGTGCAACACAGTCTATGGGGCTTTTTGTTTCTGAACTTTGGCAGGTACAACATTTTAATTTTTGATGTGATGGGCAGACGTAGCTCCCTGAATAGTATTCAAGCTGAAGGTAATATGCGGATGAAAGAAGGGGAAAAGGAATTGCTTGGAATAGTTAAGAACTGTGCAAACACCAAATAGATAGAGTTAGAGATCATAATTTAATGCTTCGAAAGTAGGTAACCATTTTAAAAAGACTTCTATCCTGCCCTCTCTTCCAAAGAATTTCAGCTCCAAAGATGGACTGATATGGGATATCAGGGATATAGCAGGGATATATATCAGGGATCTGATATGTTAGAAAGAGAGAATTTCCCTCTCTCTTTCCTCATAATGCTAGTACTTTGGGTCATCCACTTCAGTAGACTGGCATGAGATTCAGGACAGCCAAATGAAAATACTGTACTTTTTTTACATGCTCTATAAATGAGTCATGAAATTCTTGGGCATAAGATATAGGTGGTATAGGAACAAAGGAATCTGCCTCATGCCGAGTCAGACCACTGGCCCAGCTAGTACAGTGTTGTCTGCACTGACTGGCAGCGTCTCTCAAGGGTTTCAGGCAGGGGATCTTCCCAATCCTACCTGGAGATGCCAGGGATTGAACCTGGGGCCTTCTGCATGCAAAGCAGATGCTTTGCCACTGAACTACGGTGCTGGGGTGGAATTCTAATGCAAGGCAGGCCCCTACAGGTGATACCATAGGATCTTATGTGAAATGATGGCTCCACATGGAGCATCATTCAGGGTTAAGCACCCAGTCCAAGAAGCAAGCTAAACAAACATGTGACCAAACAAAAAAGACCTCAGGCTTTCCTAGAGCCTGATATAGTAATAGTGTGTGCATGTATATATGGTATGTCTATATTAAAATTTCAATATAGACATATATACATTCATTTTCTGACTTTTTAACTAACAGTTCTATTAGTTTTCTGTTAACCCAACACCAGTAAAAGATTAAATACTGAGACTGCAATATAATAATGAGTACGCCAAGACCATCTGCCTACTTCCCCCTCCCTCTCCAGGTTCCACTCTGGGGTGATGTCCACTGGCTTAGGGTTTTTTAAAAATGATCAGATAGCTTCATGGAGGATAGGTTTATCAGCGGTTTTTAAACATAATAGCTATATCATAGAATTGTAGAGTTGGAAGGGACCCTGAGGGTCATCTAGCGCAACCCCCTGTGATCCATGACATTTGGCCATCCAGTCTCTGCTTAAAAACCTCCAAGGAAGGAGAGTCCACCATTTGCCTTGGCAGTTTGTTCCACTGTTGAACAGCTCTTACTGTCAGAAAGTCCCCCCCCCCCCCCGATGTTTAGTCAGAATCTCCTTTCTTGTAACTTTATTTCATTGGCTTGGGCCCTACCCTCCAAAGCAGCAGAAAACAAGCTCGCTCCATCTTCTATGTGGTAGCCTTTTAGATATTTGAAGAATGGCTATCTTATCTCCCATCAGACCCCTCTTTTCCAGAATAAACATACCCAACTCCCTCAACCTTTCCTCAGAAGGCTCGGTTTACAGAACCTTGATCATCTTGGTTGCCCTCTTCTTCACACTTTCCAGCTTGTCAAAACCTTCTTAAATTGTGGCACCCATAATATATTACCAGACCCTACAAATGTCCCTATTTTCCAGGGACATCCCTGATGGAGTTTTCTGACCCCTGAGCCATCTGAAGACAATCCTGTATAGGGAAAGGTTTTTTTTAATGTTTAATGTTTTATTATATCTTTATATATGTTGGAAGCTGCCCAGAGTGGCTGGGGCAACCCAGTAAGATGTGTGGGGTATAAATAGCAAAATTATCATTATGGAATGGGACGTCCCTATTTTCATCTGAGAAATGTTGGAGGTTATGTATTACATATGACCTCCATGTTCAAAGGCAGTGCATCTCTGAATACCATATGCTGGGGACAAGCCATGGCTGGGGAGACTCAGCCAGATGGGTGGGGTATAAATATTATATTATTATTATTATTATTATTATTATTATTATTATTATTATTATCATTTATTATCAGGTGTGTTGGTGTGGTTGCGTGTTGATGCCGTCATGCATCTGCTTGGCTATAAACAGGATCCTCAACTAGACAGGTCCTTGGCCTGTTGCAGCCGGATTGATCTTATCTTACTCTGTCAGGGGAAATGTTTTCTCCCTTTACTTTTCACACTTCTTTTTCTTGACAAAGTTACAAGGTAAAAAGGTTGACTAAAAGCCGGCACAGCTGACTATGATGGAATACCTAAAAATATCCAAATTGTCTCTCTTTTTTTCAAATAAAAGGATGAAAAGAAAAATGAGATGCACTGGGAAACAACAGAGAACCATGTAAATCAAACAGAGGTGGAATGGATGTGCCTTATCCAGGATTCAGCCACTAGCAATTACTTATTCAGATAACAGATTATTAGAGTAGAGAGAGAATCACTTCATATATATATATATATATATATATATATATATATATATGCCCGAGGAAATATATGGAAAGGCATCTGGCTCTGTGCACAGTGGAACTATTCCAGATGTTTCCATCTGGCACCATGCCGGTTGTTTGTCAAGGCAAAAAATGGGAAATGTCAGAATCCCTGTTGAAAAATAAGAGTAATAGTTAAAGTCATGACTCCCTATGTTAACATGGTTTGGCATTCAAAGTGTGTAGAATAAACCATTATTGACAACTTAATATGTGGATATAGCACTATACTGTGCAAACACCAATGTCATATGTAAAGATTCTTTAGCTGTTTTTCAGGGTTGATCTGCACAATCATTGGAAATGCATTTCGTACCCTTTACGCACTCATCCTTCAAGTCCCATTTCACAAACAAATGTGTGATCTCTTGGCTAAGGACAATATATGGGTGGTAGAGTGAGACATGATTGCCTGTCGGCGAGGATATTTAGGAGAGGGGTTGATGGGTTTGATCCTACTGCTAGGAATCCCAATAATATGAATCTGGGGCTTGGAAATCCTTGCCAGGCATCCCACACCACTGCAGATTCACCAGGATCTGATGGAGCATTTGGGGCAGCACACAGTAAGCGTATGATATTCCAGGAGAAGCATGTGCATCCCCGTTTACATGCTCAGGAACAATACAGTGGTGCCCCGCAAGACGAATGCCTCACAAGACGGAAAACCCACTAGACGAAAGGGTTTTCCGTTTTTCAATGCGCTTCGCAGGACGAATTTCTCTATGGGCTTGCTTCGCAAGACGAAAATGTCTTGCGATTCTTGCGATTTCCCCCCGCTCCCCAACCCCTTTTTCTAAGGCACTAAGCTGCTAATAGCCTTTTAGCAGCTAATCCGCTAATCCCTTAAGCCTTTAATAGCTGCTAATAGCCGCTAAACCGCTAATAGCACTAATCTGCTAATCCGCTAATAGGGTTGCTTCGCAAGACGAAAAAACCGCTAGATGAAGAGACTCGCGGAACGGATTCTTTTCGTCTTGCGAGGCACCACTGTATTGGCTGTATATGGCCACAGAATGTTTATTTATTTATTTATCTATTAAATTTCTATATTGCCCTTCACCCACAGGGTGGCTTACAATATGAAAACACAAAACCACATAACATAATAACAGATGAAAACAATAACCGCCCCCCCCCTTCCCACAGATATGCTGCACACATCAATGAAGTCCCCTCACATCACGCTTCATTTCTTGTAGCTGGGATAGGATGGATCTGTTAAGAATTTATAAGAAGGCAAAACATAAACTAGAATAGTTGCATAAGTTACATGGTAATACTATAAGAAGGAGTAGGAAAAAAGAGTGAGGCTGGGTTTTTTTTTGGGGGGGGGGTATTTGTTGGACAAATTTTCAACTGAAAAATAAAAACAGAGCCTTCCTGCATTCATTTGACACAGTAGGAAATGCATAGACTGCAGGAGAGTTGAAAATAGTGATGATGATGATGATGATGATTGTATTTTGGATTTAAAAAACATGGGGATGCTGAAAAGAGGAGAGTTCTACCATTTGTCACCATTCATATCACAGGCACTATCTATCTATGCTAATGACCTTTTGCAGTAACATAGAAATAGTGTCCAACAGGCCCTATTCACTATTCATGGTCTCCATTAGGAGGCCATGACACATGCAGAACCCACTCCAAATGACAAATGAAAAGCAGTTAATGTGATATCTATGAGAAGAATAGCATTTTCCCATATGACTGATGCAACTCGTCCTGTGGGGGAAAAGGTACTTTCAACTGAAGCATAATCTCAAGGGAAGACATCTGACTATAAGCAACAAATAGGCAATGACTAAATGTTTTGTTATAGAAACAGCTTGGCAAGGGAGGCTGCAAGTTTGAACCAATGTAATCTAAGGAGGAAAACCATTGAATTATGATATTGGGGGGGGGGGGGCTGAGTTTGGTTGAAGCCTCACCTCAGCCACAGCCTCATGGCAAGTTGTTGTGGGCTCCGGTTTTTCATTGGCACAATGAGGAAAGCCTGACGTAGCTCACAGACTTGCCCTGAAGACAGACACAATTTGCCTAACATTTGCAAATTAAGGTACACTTCATCACAGAAGGGGATATTTGCTGTGCCGAGAAGGGAAGGAGGGTTGTAGGCATTACAGAGATGTGGTGATCATGGTAGCATCGATATCAGCTGATAAAGGGTTCTAACACTGCCAGCAGGGGATGAGAGCTGGGTTTATCATTAGCACTATGCTGTGTGTCTTTTGCTAAGGGAAAGTGTGCGTGTGCGTGAGAGAGAGTGAGCACATGCAGCAAGAGAAATGATCAGAATAAATACAGAAAGGTAAACATGGAGCTACAATTAAGTCTGTAACAGTTACCATAGTTACCTAATATCAGGGCAAATAAGCCAGTTTAAGTGAGCAGCGCCTGTTCCATGGAGTCCTTGCTGTGAAGCTGGGATGTAGTGGAAAATAAGACATCCATGTTGGACTTAGTGGTCCTGGAATAAGGGCCATTCTGTTAACACCTGGAACACCTTGAGCTGCTCAAGCAGGCTAAAGAGGGACATGAGAAAACGTGCTATGTGATGTTTTTGCTTTAATTTACAGACCAGTTGGAGCCAAACAAGGCAATGGCAAAGTTGGAGTGTGCTATATGCCATTAAATTGGCAGGAACTAGTAGCAGCACGAAAGTAACCTGGTGCCGCTCCAATTTGTTCCACGTAGGACTTAGGATGGAATAAACGGACTTTATTTATTAACATCACTAAGATTCTCACATGGCTTTTCTGAGGCATCCAGAACAGCAGTCAAAGATTTGACACACTGGACGCAAATATTCTGCATATATGGTCATGAAAGATTAGTGTAAAGCGGAGATGAGTTATACCTGATGCCCATATCCTCAACAGTGTGGTCCCACTTCTGCTAGATCTCTTCCCACCAGTGCACCCACCAGTATCTCCTATGAAGCCCATAAAAAGTCTCAGTAACTAGCCCTCTAAAACCCACAATACGTAGAATGCCCCCACTAAAATCCACATCTGTATTGCATTGGATGTCTGGATTAGAGAGCTCCAAAAAGCATTTTGGTGGCTGATGTAGGTGCCTATTCCCCATCATCGGGGGCCATGCCAACACCATTTTGTGGCCCTGTATCTTCTTATGTTCTTTTCAACGTGTCAGCCATTTTGTGTTATGCCGCTTCTGCACAGCAGCCATTTTGACTTATGCCATGCCCCATGGTAGCCATGTGACACACACAGCACTTTCACAAAATGTTCCCAGTGGCCCAAAAGGTCAGTTCCAAAGTGAAACACTTGCTAGATACATATAGCACTATACTATAGCCACAAGTATTGTGATGGAAATAATTGCAAATAAGTTTGTGTTTTCTTTCTCTAGTTCCATGAAATTATATATAAGACTATTACCTAGTCCTAATAAGAAAATTCAAAGTGGTTTATAAGACATTCAAAACTAATAAAACCAGTAACACAGGTTAAAATATTTTAAAACAGAGATGAAAGCCAACATGGTGCTCACCAGATGTTGTGGACTAGAACTCCCATCAACCCTGACCATGCTTTATTATTTTACATGCAATTTCAATACATACTAGCTTTTTACTCTCAGAAATTTGAATTGAGCTGTGGTGCCCATATAATTATTATGCTATTTCACAAAGCTACCGATATAGCAAATTTCAGGTTGTACTGTGCTAACCATTTTAGGTCACTACTGACTTGGGACATATTTGAAGTGACAATTTAGAGCTGAAATCTTCATGGCCCATCAGTATTTTGCCTTCCCAATGAGCTGTAGCCAATCTGTGACAAAATGAACTCTCTCTAGCTGTGCTTCTATATGCTTCTTTATAGAGGGCAAATGGGTCTTTACCGTTGGCCTTGGACAGGGGTGTGTTGGCTGAGTTGCGCAACCCTAAACTCTTCCGCTGCAAATGTCATGAAACTCTTCCCGCACCCCCGCCCAAAGCTTTTGTCAGAGATCTGCATGCTGTTCCCAAGGGATGACATGCTGTGCCGATTTAATGAAACAGTGCTCAAAATGCTTAATAATTAATCAGCCACCAAATCTTAGTTAACAGATTAGAAGTAGTTCATAAAAGAGCATGGCTCAGAAGTTTCCAGCAGAAGGAACTCTTCTTAAGTGATGCAGGAAGTTGTCTGGGCAACTTGGGAAATTTTTGTAACTCTGGATTTTAAGAGGTTAGACAATGCGGCTATCTAGTTTCTTTAAAGCCCTAGATACTCAGATGGAGTTTGGAAGAGTGAAGGAAGGTAAGGCATATTTGAGGCCCCATCTGCACTAGATGCTTAAAGCAGCATCAAACCTCTTTAAAAAACCAAAACACTACTTCATCCAAATACTCTTGGGAGCTGTAGTTCATTAAAAGTGCTGAGGATTGTTAGGAGGCTCCTATTCCCTTCACAGAAGAACCAGTTCCCAGAGTTTTCTGGGAAGAGGGATTGATTCATTGTTGTTGTTTAGTCGTTTAGTCGTGTCCGACTCTTCGTGTCCCCATGGACCAGAGCACGCCAGGCACTTCTGTCCTCCACTGCCTCCTGCAGTTTGATCAAACTCATGCTGGTAGCTTCAAGAACACCATCCAACCATCTCATCCTCTGTCGTCCCCTTCTCCTTGTGCCCTCCATCTTTCCCAACATCAGGGCCTTTTCCAGGGAGTCTTCTCTTCTCATGAGGTGGCCAAAGTATTGGAGCCTCAGCTTCATGATCTGTCCTTCCAGTGAGCACTCAGGGCTGATTTCCTTAAGAATGGATGCGTTTGATCTTCTTGCAGTCCATGGGACTCTCAAGAGTCTCCTCCAGCACCATAATTCAAAAGCGTCAATTCTTCGGCGATCAGCCTTCTTTATGGTCCAGCTCTCACTTCCATACATCACTACTGGGAAAACCATAGCTTTTACTATACGGACCTTTGATTCATAGAATCATAGAATTGGAGGGGAATCTCAACAATTCAGGAATCTCAGCAAGATCATACCTCCAAGGAAGGAGAGTCCACAACTTCCCAAGGGAGTCTGTTCTAAGTTGAGCAGCTCTTACGGTCAGAAAGTTCTTCCTGATGTTTAGTCAGAATCTCCTTCCTTGTAACTTCATTAGTTTGGGTCCTACCCTCCAGAGCAGGAGAAAACAAGCTTGCACCATCTTCCATGTGACAGGCCTTAAGATATTTGAAGATGGCTGTCATATCTCCTGGGACACAGGTGGTGCTGTGGGTTAAACCACAGAACTTAGGGCTTGCCGATCAGAAGGTTGGCGGTTCAAATCCCCGCGATGGGGTGAGCACCCATTGCTCGGTCCCTGCTCCTGCCAACCTAGCAGTTCGAAAGCACGAAGTGCAAGTAGATAAATAGGTACCGCTCTGGCGGGAAGGTAAACGGCGTTTCTGTGTGCCGCTCTGGTTCACCAGAAGTGGCTTAGTCATGCTGGCCACATGACCCAGAAGCTGAAGGCGGCTCCCTTGGCCAGTAAAGCAAGATGAGCGCAACAACCCCAGAGTCGTCCAGGACTGGACCTAACAGTTAGGGACCCCTTTACCTTTACCTATCATAACTCCTATCAGTCTCCTCTATTCCAGGCTAGATATACCCAGCTCCTTCAACTATTCTTCATAAAGCTTTGTTTCCAGACCCTTGATCATCTTGGTTGCACTCATCTGCACACATTCCAGCTTATCAATATCCTTCATATACTGTGGTGCTTAGAACTGGACACAGTATTTCAGGTATTGTCTGACCCAAGTGAGCAGTTCTGGGAATTGTAGCTCTGGGAGGGGAATAGAGATCTCCTAAACAAGTCTCAGCACTATTAATGACCTACAGCTCCCAAAATGTTCCAAAATAGTGATATTTAAAGAACACTCACAAAGAATAAAGACATGGGCATTTAGAATTGTTCTTATCACAGTGGATTTTGCTAGATAGCAACAAATCTGATTGTTGCCTCTTTTAAATACTCAGATCCAGGGGCTTAATTCATACATGCAGCTTATGCTTACCCTGGTAGCTGCTTGAAAAGATAACTGCATTTTGCTGGTATGGTTAAAATCACCAGAACAGCATGGGAAGCATCTTCACAGAAATGGCTTGCAGTGTAGAACTGCCTCCACAAAGTTGTATTTTCGAGTAGCTATTTTCATGCTGCTGACGGCATGTACGAATTAGGCCCCAGAATGGCTCCCAAGGAAGCAGGGCTGGGGTGTGTGTCTGAGAAAGTATTTCCAACTTACTCACTATAGTCATTGCACATTGGGGAGGCAGAATGGAATATACTTTACAGTTGACAGCACATAAGCTGCCACTGAAAATCCTTGGCGCTTCTTCTTGATATGGTCTGCTCACAGAGACTTATGGAACCTGATAGATTCCTGCAAGCTCTGGAGGATTTTCCAGCTGACATGACAGGCTCTCCTTTTGAGGCTATTATCACTCTATGGAATGGTGAGATGCACAGTGCCATTGACACAATCTCTCCTCAGTGCTCTTGCTGCCACTGTGGAACATGTAGGCCAAATTGGTACCCTAATGACCTGTGTGCAATGAAACAGGAGGTGAGTACAGGTGGCATAAATCTTGGTCTGCACTTGACGAAGCACAAGTGAGGCTGCATTCCGACGTCTATCATGTGATGGTGAAACAAGCTCACTTCTCCACTTCCCATTCTGTTCACAGCAGCTGTCTGGCACAGCTTTTTCAAGTGGTGACTGGGCCATCTGGCCAAGGAAGTGTTGCTCTGACGCCGGCAGCAGACTGCTTTAACAAATCCGTAAAACACTTTCGGGAAGAATTGCTCAGCTTTGGACAGAGTTGTGTTCAAGGAATAAAGGTAAAGGGACCCCTGACCATTAGGTCCAGTCGTGACCGACTCTGGGGTTGCGGCGCTCATCTCGCTTTATTGGCCGAGGGAGCCGGCGTACAGCTTCCGGGTCATGTGGCCAGCATGACTAATCCGCTTCTGGCGAATCAGAGCAGCGCACGGAAATGCTGTTTACCTTCCCACCGGAGCGGTACCTATTTATCTACTTGCACTTTGATGTGCTTTCGAACTGCTAGGTTGGCAGGAGCTGGGACTGAGCAACGGGAGCTCACCCCGTTGCGGGGATTCGAACCACCGACCTTCTGATCGGCAAGTCCTAGGCTCTGTGGTTTAACCCACAGTGCCACCTGCGTCCCTGTTCAAGGAATAAGTAATGCTTAATTGAAGGAAGGGGAGGCACCATTCACCTTGAAGGAAGCGGTAGCATACCCCTTCCTTAAGAGGACCTCCCAGTATCCAGAAGTGTTAAACCACCATGAGTGGTGGATATCTCCTTTTGGGTCAAGTTTGGGTCAAGGTGGTGGCAACTCATCTTCAGGCATGTTTGGAGGAAGATAATTACGTACCTGGATCCATTTAGTCCAGCTTCAGATTTGGTCATGGTACTGAAATTGTCTTGGTCACCCTGGCTGATAACATGTCAGAAAACAGATAAAGGAGTGTGACCCTGTTTATTCTCCTTGACCTCTCAATACTGATCACCATGTATCCTTCTGGAATGGCTCAGGGAGGTAGGGTAGGAGGCCCTGTACTTCAGTGGTTCTGCTTAAGAGCCATTTCCATCTTTGTCTTCCTGAGCTCCCCTCTTGCTTCTCCTGACTGAAATATTAATGTTCCCGGTAGCAGTTGTATTATTCATTTTAACCAAAATTATTTTATTTATTAGCTTGGCATTGATAAGTCATTAAGCCTGAAAATGTGTGTGTGTGTGTGTGTGTGTTGTAAAAATTGATACTTACAAAGATTTTTGTTAAATGTTCATGTATTGGAAAACAGAGACAACATTACTGCAATTTTATTTAATGGCAGGTGCCTCTGTTTAAGTATGGATGTCACAAAGAGCCTACTCAGAGTCAGGCATGGTTTTCAAACCATGGACAGAATTTTCATGAGTGAAAGGCAAGTTACTAAGATAAAGAAAGGGAAGGAACATGTAGCATATTGCTGGCAAATTGCTGGCTAGTGGTTGGCAGCTGATAGATGACACCATTCCATGCTTTGGAACGGCTTCTACATTCCCGGTTTGTTAGAGCAAACAAAAACAACAGTCACCAACCACAAAAATAAATTAATTTGGCGCATTGTCATTTGAAACTCGTTTAAATTATTCCACATAAGTCATTCCACCACCACAACTCCATACACATGTGCAGGGGTAGGCAACCTAAGGCCCGGGGGCCGGATGCGGCCCAATCGCCTTCTCAATCCAGCCTGCGGACGGTCTGGGAATCGGCATGTTTTTACATGAGTAGAATGTGTCCTTTTATTTAAAATACATCTCTGGGTTATTTGTGGGGCCTGCCTGGTTTTTTTTACATGAGTAGAATGTGTGCTTTTATATAAAATGCATCTCTGGGTTATTTGTGGGGCATAGAAATTCGTTCATATTTTTTTCCAAAATATAGTCTGCCCCCCCCCCCCACATGGTCTGAGGGACGGTGGACTGGCCCACAGCTGAAAAAGGTTGCTGACCCCTGCACATGTCTTTTCTTTTCAGGATTTACTCCATCCCACTCTTGGTTTGTATCCATCTTGATCTCCTTGTTTTTAATAAGTTCATAGAAATCAACAGGTGAGAGGGAAGGAATCAACAGCTTGGAGATGTAGTGATTGGAAAAGCTTAGTCTTTCTCTCAAAAGCTGTTGCCTCTCAAGCAGATCTTAAAGGCAAAGATATTCAGCCTAAATCAATAAATCAATAATTAAGTATAGGTGGGGCGGAGATTGTAGTCTGATCACACGAAATGAGCCCATTGCTAATGAGAGATTTTGCTTCTCACGATCTCTCAAGTTTAAATGCAGGAAAATATATAGCAGAAGAGCAATGCCAGCCGGTTTGCCAGCACAGTGGCTGGTGCTTGCATGATGGCACAGCCCACAGGTTCAACACTATCAGGAGACTGTGGTTTTGCTGCTAGCATTGGCTAGCTTGGAACCGTAACCATGGCAGCAGCAGCGGTAGCTTTTGCAGTGCAAGATGGCTTAAGGGAAAGATTTTATTATTATTATTAAAAAGAAATGATTAAAATTGTAATAATTATAGAGGAACAGCAGTCCCACTGTGAGCCTGATTTCCTTAGGGCTTTCCACCTGCAACAGGTGTTGGGTTGTTCTCCTGGGTGCCTGCTTGGGCTGCTGGCACAGAGAGAGCATTACTAAGGCCAGCAGTCAGAGGGGAAAGGGCTTTGCAAGATGCCATTTCCCTTCATGGCAGCCTTTCCACACAGAGAGATGTAGGGCCCTAGGATCTGGCACTGGCTGTGGGGAGCAATCCATGTTTCTGCAACATTATTGGGATTTTTCATGTCACTAAAAAGAAGCCAGGTTGTGGGTAAGGAAGGAAGCAAATGATTAAATTATTGCTTGGCGACATGGAGCTCCGCAGTCAATTTTTTAAAAATGGGTTCTTTTTCTAAGTCCTCTTACTAATCTCCAACTCTCGTGACATTTTCCTCCTCTGGGTTTTTGGTATCAAGTCGTTACTGCTGCTGCGATTGGGGTGAGAGAGAAAGGGTTGGAGCATGACTGTTTTTTCAACCAGGAGCATATGAGACATGCTTGCGACCTATTTCAGGGACCATTGTGTATTACAGCCAAGTTAACCTAGTCATGCACTGCATAGTACTTTTATGGTTGCCAGCTTCTTGCATATAAGAAACACTGTATGTAGCAGTGTCCGATGGGGAGTGAAGCTGGGACATGGAGAGCCCTCAATAGGACTGGGGCCCGGTTTAAGTGCCCTCTTATGGATCCTCTCTCCCATTAGTGTTGGGCAGTGATGCTCTGAGCAGCACCAAGATTCTGGGTCGAGCTGCCATTTTAAGTCCCCAATGGAGTGATGCGCTGCGATGTGGGGAATTTAAGTTAGATTCAGTCACCTGGCATTGCTCAAAGCACCAGAAAAAGGGTACTACTGAGCCTAGGCATTGTAGTAAGAGCATAACCAAACCTCACACCTCTACTCTCCATTGCTCTCCAGATGCCAAGCCTTCAACTCACAGTCCTTTGTGACCCTGACAGGGCTGCACAATGGCCTCCACCATCAGAGACGTTATGCCTCTGAATACCAATTGCTGGGAATCACAGGTGGGCAGAGTGCTGTTGTGCTCATGTTCAGCTTGCAGGCTTTCCACAGGCGTTGGCCACTGTGAGAGCAGGATGCTGGGCTAGAGGTCCATTGGCCTGATCCAGCAGACTCATCTTATGTTCTTCAAGCCTTGATGTAAATTTCCAGATCATAGATGCAGAATAGTTCTTCCTGTTCTTTTTTGACAACTTTCTTTTCAGCTCAGAGTAGGAGCCTTCTCCACTTTTAAAAATAAATAAATATACTTTTCTTCTGTGCTAGGCACACAGTCCTGTGGTCCAGTTCCTAACTCCTAATAACTCAGCTCCTTACAAGTATACAAAAAGAACCCCCCTCTCATTTCTTTTATGAAGTGGTGTAGTAGACCAGCTGTGAATGCCAGCAGCTATGTGACAAGGTTGCATGCAGCTTGACTGGTTGATAGAATGTTTTGCCATCCACAAAAATGAACTGAGAACTCTTGTCAAGATCAAAGCTGACTCAACTACATGAGATGCAGAGTTTCACCATTCAGATCTCTTCTGTTGTTTCATTGTGTATTCAGTACCATATTGTGCTTGACTACCACTGCCTTGAGGGTCTCACAGTTGAAATCAGATAGACCATGACCAGCCCGCTAATACAAACAGGTAAACAACACAAACAAGACAACAACAAACAACAACAGGGTTTACAAGAAAGACCACAATTCAATGTACAAACCTGTTGGATACGTGCATAATTCAATGAGGATATTTTGTTGCTTGATTTGTCACTTAGGATGTAGAGGAAAACTCTATAAGAGATGAAAGCCAGACTTTGGAGAACAATTACTACATTTTAGTACATTTGTATCTCATCTTTCCTTCAAGAATCAAAAGGTGGTATACATGGTCCCTCTTTTATCTTAACAGCAACTGTGAAGTAGTTCAGGCTGAGAGATGGTGACTAGGCCAAGCAAGCTTCAGGGCTGAGTGGAGATTTGAATCTGGGTCTTCCACATCATAGTCTGGTGTACTTTTAAGTATTACACCACAGTGTTTAGTCATGTACAGTATACACTACACCTTTAAAGCACATTTGAAGCACATTCTTTCCCTTAAAGAATTCTGGGCACTGTAGTTTACCTCTCACAGAATTACAGTTCCCAGCACCCCTTAACAAACTACACCAGTCAGAATTCTTTAAGGGAAAGTGTGTGTTTCAAATGTGCTTTAAATGACGTGGCCCAGGGAGAGAGGGAAAAATAGTGGAAGTGAACAGCTGGCTTCGTAAATGGTGTAAACAGGAACGGTTTGGATTCTTAGATCACGGACTGCAGTTTCTTGAAGATGGACTTCTGGCAAGCGATGGGCTGCACCTCACAACGGTTGGGAGGAATGTTTTTGCCAAAAATTTCAGAAACCTCATCAGGAGGGCTTTAAACTGTGGGGGAGGGAGACAGTGCTCCTGAAGGTAGGAGTCTATCAATTGATGAAGATGATCATCCAAATGTCATAGACCAAATGGAGCAAACAGCACGCAGACCTAGTGGTGGGAGGAAAAAATCCTTAAATAAGAGTCACGGGGGAATGATTAATGGACTTCAATGTCTGTACACTAATGCGCAAAGCATGGGAAATAAACAAGATGAGCTTGAGCTCTTGGTACAGCAAACTAAATATGACATAATAGGCATCACTGAAACCTGGTGGGATAAGTCCAACGATTGGAATGTAATAATGGAGGGATACAATCTATTTCAGAGAAACAGACCAGACAAGAAAGGAGGAGGAGTGGCGTTATATGTCAGGGATGTGTATACCTGTGAAGAGATCCAAGATTTAGAACCTCAAAGCCAAAGTGAGAGCATTTGGGTCAAAATTAAGGGAGAGAAGAATAACAGTGACCTCATTGCGGGAGTTTACTATAGATCCCCAAGCCAAACGGAGGACATAGATGATGCCTTCCTGGAACAGATGGCCAAGAATGCAAAAGGAAGGGAGATAGTAGTAATGGGGGACTTCAATTACCTGGATATTTGTTGGATGTCAAACTCAGCCAAGAGCATAAGGTCAAACAGATTCCTCACTGGCCTTGCAGACAACTTCATTGTCCAGAAAGTGGGAGAAGCAACAAGAGGAACAGCCATTTTAGATCTGGTCCTAACCAATGTTGATGACCTGGTTAGTGGGGTAGAAGTGGAAGAATCATTAGGCGCAAGTGATCATGCTCTTCTGAAGTTTACTATACAGCGGAAAGGAGCAGCCAAGCATACTAGGACTCAATTTCTTGACTTTAAGAAAGCCGACTTCATAAAACTTAGGGAAGTGCTGGGTGAGATCGCATGGACAGTAATACTAAAAGGAAAGGGAGTTCATGATGGCTGGGAGTTTGTTAAGAGGGAGATAGTAAAAGCACAACTTCAGGCAATACCAATGAGACGGAAACATGGAAGGTGCCCAAAGAAGCCAGGGTGGCTATCTAAAGAACTTTTAACTGAGTTAAGATTAAAAAAGGATGTGTACAAAAAATGGAAAAGGGGGAAACCACCAAAGAGGAATTTAAACAAATAGCCAGCACGTGTAGACACAAAGTCAGAAAAGCTAAAGCACAGAATGAACTCAGGCTTGCTAGAGAGGTTAAAAGCAACAAAAAAGGCTTTTATGGGTATGTTCGTAGCAAAAGGAAGAACAAAGAAACAGTGGGGTCACTCAGAGGAGAAGATGGTGAAATGCAAACAGGGCACAGAAAGGGCTGAACTCCTCAGTGCCTTCTTTGCCTCAGTCTTCTCCTATAAAGAAAACAATGCCCGACCTGAAGAATTTGGAGCAAATGATTCAGCAGAGGAAACACAGCCCAGAATAACTAAGGAGATAGTACAAGAATACTTGGCTAGTTTAGATGTATTCAAGTCTCCAGGGCCAGATGAACTGCATCCAAGAGTATTAAAAGAACTGGCAGATGTGATCTCAGAACCACTGGCAGTGATCTTTGAGAATTCCTGGAGAACAGGCGAAGTCCCGGCAGACTGGAGGAGGGCAAATGTTGTCCCTATTTTCAAAAAGGGGAAAAGAGAGGACCCAAATAATTACCGCCCAGTCAGTCTGACATCAATACCAGGGAAGGTTCTGGAGCAGATCATTAAGCAAACAGTCTGTGAGCACCTAGAAAGGAATGCTGTGATCACCAATAGTCAGCATGGATTTCTGAAAAATAAGTCATGTCAGACTAACCTGATCTTGTTTTTTGACAGAATTACAAGCCTGGTAGATGAAGGGAACGCAGTGGATGTAGCCTACCTTGATTTCAGCAAGGCATTTGACAAGGTGCCCCATGATATTCTTGTAAAGAAGCTGGTAAAATGCGGTCTTGACTATGCTACCACTCAGTGGATTTGTAACTGGCTGACTGACCAAACCCAAAGGGTGCTCATCAATGGTTCCTCTTCATCCTGGACAAGAGTGACTAGTGGGGTGCCACAGGGTTCTGTCTTGGCCCGGTCTTATTCAACATCTTTATCAACGACTTGGATGATGGACTCAAGGGCATCCTGATCAAATTTGCAGATGACACCAAACTGGGAGGGGTGACTAACACCCCAGAGGACAGGATCACACTTCAAAACAACCTTGACAGATTAGAGAACTGGGCAAAAACAAACAAGATGAATTTTAACAGGGAGAAATGTAAAGTATTGCACTTGGGCAAAAAAATGAGAGGCACAAATACAAGATGGGTGACACCTGGCTTGAGAGCAGTACATGTGAAAAGGATCTAGGAGTCTTGGTTGACCACAAACTTGACATGAGCCAACAGTGTGACGCGGCAGCTAAAAAAACCAATGCAATTCTGGGCTGCATCAATAGGAGTAGAGCATCTAGATCAAGGGAAGTAATTTTGCCACTGTATTCTGCTCTGGTCAGAACTCACCTGGAGTACTGTGTCCAGTTCTGGGCACCACAGTTCAAGAAGGACACTGACAAACTGGAACGTGTCCAGAGGAGGGCAACCAAAATGGTCAAAGGCCTGGAAACGATGCCTTATGAGGAACGGCTAAGGGAGCTGGGCATGTTTAACCTGGAGAAGAGGAGGTTAAGGGGTGATATGATAGCCATGTTCAAATATATGAAGGGATGTCACATGGAGGAGGGAGAAAGGTTGTTTTCTGCTGCTGCAGAGAAGCGGACACGGAGCAATGGATCCAAACTACAAGAAAGAAGATTCCACCTAAACATTATGAAGAACTTCCTGACAGTAAGAGCTGTTCGACACTAGAATTTGCTGCCAAGGAGTGTGGTGGAGTCTCCTTCTTTGGAGGTCTTTAAGCAGAGGCTTGACAACCATATGTCAGGAGTGCTCTGATGGTGTTTCCTGCTTGGCAGGGGGTTGGACTCGATGGCCCTTGTGGTCTCTTCCAACTCTATGATTCTATGATTCTATGACACTACCCAATCCTACAGTTTTTCAAAACGGGCAAGGCCTTTCATGGCGTCAGGGACCCATATTACAAATTTGTACCAGGCCCAGAAAAATAACACTTGGGTGTTGCCCAGGAAAGAGAAAATTCATATGTTGCTGGGGGACTTGAGCACTTACTCTTGTGTCCAGATGGGTAAGCAGCTGTTTCTTTTGGATGTGAAGTTCCATGTGACCGAGGAAATCTTGTCTTCTGTCAGGGTTTCCTTGGAGCTCCTGTGCTGCCTTTCTGGCTGTGAGGAGCCTGCCTGGATAAGGAGTGACATAAACCTCAAAATTCAATTTTAACCATGTCCCTTGAAAGCTTGTTGAATTGGAGAAATTAACTTGAGGAAAAGAGCACAAGGAGGCTGGGGGCTGTCATATCAAATGAAAAGGCCTTCTCCCTCAACGGGTGTGCCTCCCAGCTGACACCATCTCGGATCCATCACTTTAGTTGTGGCCCATTAAAGATTAACCAAAAACATGTTCATCATTAACATGTGCCAGCTTCATTCCTGGAGCTCCTGATGCCCATTTGCAGGGCTTTTGTTATGCATTTTTCAGTACTTTGTCTCTTTAATTGTTCACTCTCCTCTGACATGAGGCTGGGCTGTGGCTTGGAAGTTGCTTGTCGACAGCAACTTCTATTAGGTAAAGGAAGTTAGAGAATGCAGAGGCCTAGTCAAGAGAATGCAGAGGCCTAGCTCGTTGGCCTGTTTACCAGGATAGAGTCTAGTTCTTTGTACATCAAACCAGAGGGAATTGTTGTTCATTCTTTGAGGAAGACATGCACGTGCAAGCTGGTTCCTTCTCTCTACCTTTCATTTTGCGCCTATTGATAGGTGGTTCCAAAGTGTGTGAACTGGGTTGTATACGAACTCTGGATGAGGTTGCATTTCCTTTGAAGGAGCAGGTACATTGTTTGGGGTTGCTCCTAGATGCATCCCTCTCACCAGAAGTCAGGTGACCTCAGTAGCTTGGGGCACCCATTGCTATCTTTGGTTGGTATGCCAACTACAGCTATTCATGGACAGAGATAGCCTTGTCACTGTGGTTCATACTTTGGTGACCTCATGATTAGAGGCACTGTTAATATGCTGTATGTGGGGCTACACTTGCAAGTGGTTTGAAAGCTGTAGCTAACATAAAATGCAGCTGCTAGGCGCTTAGTAGGACACCAAGTATTTCACCGGTGTTGAAAGATCAGTACTGGCTTCCTATTAGCTACTGAGTCAAGTTAGTTGTTGACATTTAAAGCCCTAAACAACTTGGTTCCAGGATATTTTGCAGATCACCTCACCTGGTACAGACCAAGGCAGTCTTTTCAGATTTTCTGAGGAAAACTTGCTGGTCATTGCATGAACAGATTGTCACTTGGTAACAGCACAGAAGCAGGCCTTCTGTGGTTGCACCCACCATCTAAAATGCCCTCCCTTTGATAAATTTCAAAACAGAGATAGTAAGGACCTTTAAAAACCTATGAAAAACATGTATGTCTACCCAAGCTTTCCTGGAATTGGGCGGCAGACAAGCAAAAGAGAAGAAGATGGAGGTGAGGGGGTGGCATTTTCTCTGTTGCTTCAAGCAGCAAAACATCCTGGGCTGTCCCTTATACATTATAAGCTGTTGCAGAAGTAGGAGTAGTGGTGCATGTGCAAAGGAAAGGGTGTGTGTGTGCTTTGGGTGACTATAAGGGCTGGTAGAAATGGGGAGTAGGGAATTCCCTAATTCTTCTCCGGCTTGGATTTAGGATTTATACAAGCTGAAGAAAAATGTTGAAGTTGTAAAGTCCTCCAATTAACCTTGGAGAACTTTGCTGTTATCGCTAATACTAATACTCTTTCATGAAGTTTTGTGCCAATATGTTTACGTCTGTGGTGTTTGCAAGCTACTTGGTTCTACCCAGAAGTGATAACTTCTCCTGGTTTTCTGCCAAAGAGCACTGGGAAGATAGCCCATATTTTCTCGGGTTTTCTACAGATTGGCTAATCAATTAAAGCTAAAGGACACTTTAGTCTAAGAGATGGGTTTTTTTTTTTAAAGAAAAGTTTATGTGGCAAGAGAAAGCCATCACTGCCTCTGGTATACACAACACTGCCTTTTGTCTACTCTTGCCTTTGGTCGAAAGGTTGTGTGTGCTTTTAAAGCACTACAAAAATCTGCCAAACCTTTTTGAACTGACATGACAGTGGGGCAGAAAAATAAATAAGATAATGAAAAACCATTCAACTAACGTGAAGCTGCTAATGGAAAAAAACAACAACATGTGCAGGCTGAAGACTTATAAAAATACTAAGGGTCTGTGCTGCACTTTATATTCAGGTTGTGAACCAACGGGTATGGGGAGAAAACTGTTTTTCCACTTGATTTTTACTCGGTTATCAGAAAAGCAAGTACTATCCTTGGTCTGACACAGCTGGGCTCTTCTTATGCCCTGTTCGAAGATTCTGGCAAGCTTTTGCTAGTCAGTGTTGAGTAGACGGTACTGAGACACATGGACCAATGGTCTGATTCTGTATAGGCATCTTCTTGTGTTTCACTTCCAAGCATCGCCGAGGTATCATGATTTCTTTATTTCAAGAGTTGGTAAAGTGGCCACTTACCATCTCGCTCAAGAGGAGGAAATTCATAACCCAAGAAAAGAAGATATAAATTTGCATATGCCAATACTGGACTATCTTTAGAAAACTGGGGTGCATGATTGCCATAAGAGTTGGAACCCTATCCTATATCTAAGAATCTTAGCACTTTCCTAACTCATCCCCCACAATACAAACCCAACATTTGTGTGAATAATAACAGCCTTTATGTAAATAAGTCCTCACTGGCACAGCTGGTGCATTATCAAGTAGCTTCTGTGTGTGCAATAGTTGTATGACTCGGCCCTAACTTAAAGCGGGGTCGCACCCACACTTAAAGTACATTTATACCACTTTAAGAGTCATGACTTCCCCCAAAGAATCCCGGTAGCTGTATCTTATCCTTCACATATGTACAGTTCCCAGCACCCTTAACAAACTACAGTTCCTCGGGTTCTGTGTCTGTGTGAGCCATAAGTGACAGTGACATAAAAATACCTTAAATGTATAGGGTGCATGTAGCTCCACTGTTAGGCTGCCCATTTGGGCATCATTCTGTGTTTTCTGTTGGGCTTTAGTGAAGCTTGCCAAGCATGCTGTACGCTTGTGACAGCCACACAGATCACACACTGCCATTTGCCAGGCTGCAGCAAGGATCACAACAGCTATGCCTGCCAGAGGGAGAAAACAAAAGCCAAGCCTGGTGATTAGTTTGACTTTTTAAATCAGCCGGGCCCCATGGGGTCTCTGTAAGCCAGCTAACATATGCTGGCATTTGATTTAATTTGGGTATATTGGTAACCAGATTAATTCTGGCATTCGCCGTTTTTTTGTAATGCGGCTGCACAGTGTTGAGTAGACGGTGTTGTATCCAAATTTTAATTGCTAAAAAATACCTGAGTAGCAAGCACTTTATGACCATCCCATTATATAAAGAGCCACCTACACAGGAATGTTTACTGCTCAGTAACAGGAACAGCCCGATCAGAAGGTCGGCGGTTCGAATCCCCGTGACGGGGTGAGCTCCCGTTGCTCGGTCCCTGTTCCTGCCAACCTAGCAGTTCAAAAGCACATCAAAGTGCAAGTAGATAAATAGGTACCACTCCAGCGGGAAGGTAAACGGCGTTTCTGTGCGCTGCTCTGGTTTGCGAACTGGCTTAGTCATGCTGGCCACATGACCCGGAAGCTGTACGCCGGCTCCCTCGGCCAATAAAGCGAGATGAGTGCAGCAACCCCAGAGTTGGCCACGACTGGACCTAATGGTCAGGGGTCCCTTTAACTTTACCTTTAACAGGAACAGCAAGGGACAGCCTATCCCTGGATGACTACTGCTTCAACTGATCCTTTTGCACTGGCCTTACATTGCGTAGTGACAAGAGTAATGCACCCTTCTGATTTCCTGGGGAAGTGCTCCACTTCTTTAAGCTGCTTTCTCCCAGCTGGACTCTGATATTAGAAGTGAGGTACTCTAGAGGCAGCAGGTGGGTGTTGATGCCCTCCCCTGTTTTCTCCTTTTCATGTTTGGTTTCAGGCCCAGTTCAAAATATCGACCTGGGACTAGGGTACCTGAAACATCACCTCTCTCTCCTTTGCTTGTTTGTGCTTTGAGAGCTTCATCAGAGGCCCTTCTCTGGGTTTAGCTGTCTGTGCTGGCAGGCAGCAACTCTGCAGGGTACCAGGCAGAGTTCATTCCCCACCTTATTAGCCATTATCTATTTTTTTTGGTCGGAGAATGAACCTGGGATCAGCAGCCTGCACAGAGCTTTCGCCCCCTTTGCTCTCATGCCCAGCTCAGCACTGGGAAAAATAGTATGAGCAATATGGCCAATAGGGAACGTAATGGCAAGAGTGCATTTCTCAGACTATTATGAGAAAACACCTGCCCCCCATTGATGATCGTGGACAAAGGTCCTGTACTGTATTACAAAGGCCTTCATAAGAATCCATCACAGCAGTTAAGTGAGCAGCCAACGTGTTAATGCTGGCAAGTCAGTAGCAAAATGGGATTTGTGGAGTTAAAAGGCCCATGCAGACGCCTTGGAGGAGCTCTCGATGAAACGTAATTGTTGAGGAGATGCTTATATGTATGTGCATGTTTGTACTTTTAATCATCTATCAGTGTGAAATAATAAGCCATTCAATAATTAATTGACCAGGCCCAAGCTCCATATTCCAGTGCTGTGGCTGAGGGTGGGCACTCAAGAGTTGCCGACAAATGGTGTGCAAAGTAATTGCCTGATGAAGAAAAGGAAGATATTAACATTAGATTTTCCAGGCTCCTCAGATGAATTCATCATGGTGGGTCTGAGGCTTTGGATAGGATTTACGCTGCTAATTCACCACTAATTAATGTTCTAAATTGGGCTGGATGTCGGAAAAAGGTGAGGGGGCAGATCTAAGTATTTTTCAGCAAAGAGCAAGGATAGAGATAAGACAGAAATGTTTTGCTTCCGTTTTAAGGGATAAGTAGGGCTGTGAGAAGGCATTGTTTCCTGTTGCACCTGCAATTCGTTGCATGCGTCAGAGTTCCTGTTCCGCTGTAGCCCCTCTTTTGCCAAAATCTACATTACCTGTAATTTCGTAACTTTTGTAATTAATTATGTAAATTACATAGGTTACATTTTCATTACGTTATTCCAGCCCATTCATTTCAATGCAATGCAAAGGAATCACAATGCAAATGTGTAAAAATGTAACCAATTGTGTATCATTTGGGGACTGAAAGCCTCAATGACAGCAAATACCGACCATATTCACTGAATTTATTTCCATCCTGGACACAGAACAGATAAGCAAACACCAGCAATTTCCACTCCCATGTCTGTTTTTGTTGGAATTCCTCTACATCCTCTACATCCTCTACAGGTGTGAACAAGTGGTTCTAACACAGGAGCTTCTAACCTGTGGCCCTCTAGATGTTGTTTGACTCCAACTCCCATCAGCTTCCACCAGCCTGGCCAGTAGTCAGGCATAGTGGGAGTTGTGGTATTCTTTTAGAGTGCTCTTGCCTGGCAGGCTGGCTATGTCCTTGTACAGTGGTGCCCCGCAAGACGAATGCCTTGCAAGATGGAAAACCCGCAAGACGAAAGGGTTTTCCGTTTGCAGAGGTGCTTCGCAAGACGAATTTCCCTATGGGCTTGCTTCGCAAGACGAAAATTGACGAAAAATTTTGAATTTTTTCCCCGCTCCAAAACCCCTTTTTCTGAAGCGCTAAGCTGCTAAAAGCATTTTAGCAGCAAAACCGCTAATCCCTCAAGCCTTAAAAAGCCGTTTTTAGCCCTTAAACTGTCAATAGCGCTAATAGCGCTAATCCGCCAATGGGCTTGCTTCACAAGACGAAAAAACCGCAAGACGAAGAGACTCGCGGAACAGACTCTTTTCGTCTTGCGAGGCACCCCTGTACTATGATGGTGTCACTCACTTCCCTGGGTGGAGGATGGAGAAGGCTGTGTGTGCTGGAACCTCTGACTTTTGTGTGGCTGGGTTTTAGCCTACTGCACAAAGGCACAAGTCACATCCATTACTCTGCCCATGTTTGCCTCTGGCGTTGCCTGCTGCTGGCATGTGTCCCTTGGAATGTTCCTGAGAATCTTTCAGGCTACGAAAAGGTTTCCTGTCCTTGGTGTAGATAATACTGAGCTAGATGGACTAGTGGCCTATCTTTTGCATAAGACCCCAGAGAACCACTGTCAGTATAAACGGTAGCACTTCTTCACTAGATTGTTTGCTTTTCTAATAAAAAAAAGCTTAAGGTTACATTTCAACCGACTGAAGATATTTTCGTAAAGCTCAGCGGGTTTTGCAAATTTAACCTGTGCAGCCAGAACTAAGTGCCACTGCATTCAATGGTAACTATGTGTAGGACTGCAGGAGGGCAACAGGGTTAGCCACCCCAGCCTTATAGAATCGATCCAGGTTAGCACTCTGCCTTTACTTAAATAAGAAACATTTATTGGCTAGAGTGCACAGGAGAACACACAAAAACAGTCTCACAAAGAAATAAAAGTAAAACGTTGATTTCTAGCTACATTAGAGAAGAGTCACAATGCAAAATCAGGCTGTGATCCTGTACCTACTTACCTAGGGACAAATCTCATCTCAATTGATGGCACTTACTTCTGAATAGATGCAGAAACCTTAGGATGCAGATCCTCTCTTTACATTGCTGCCAGAGAGGCAGTGGGGATTGCAGCATCCAACACTCATTCTGCCTACACTGCAGTTTGGTCTTCCCTTCATGGAAATCTTTACCTGGTCAACTTTAACTGGATCAAAGTGGTGCAGCAATAACAGTGCCAGCATATTTGCAAAGCTAAGCAGAGTCCGGTATGGTTTCACATTGGATGGGGGACCGTGGGTTGAGATTCCTGCATTACAGGAGACTGGATTAGATGACCCTTAGGATCCCTTCCATCTCTATAATTCTATGATTCTATAAACAACAGACTTCTTAAACATCAGGCAAAAGGCAGACTACCTCCTGGTTGCAAAGGAGAGCTGGAAATGGCCCACCTGAAGATGTCTTGGTGCAACCATCTTGGGAAGATTTCTAGAGCTAGCCATACTATTATGCTGCAGCATCCATTTCATACATCTCGTTGTTGCTTTCAGGCACATAAATGGGGAAACCAATTTCTGGAAGCATATGTAGATACAGTTTCTTCAGCAAGAAGAGAGTCTGCTTCAGAAGACGATGCCTGCCCATTTAGGCTGAAGTGAATTTGGGCTGCAGTGACGTCTCTCTGCCACACCCACCATCCACTTTACTATCACAGATTAGAACCATTTGGTTTACACACACTCTTCTTCCAGCCCCACAAAGGACGGCTGAATATGATACCTCCATCATTCCAGAGGAAGTTTTTGGTTGTCAGGTTCCTTTAAGGCTCACACTGAGTCACTAAGACATGGGTGAAGGTGGATGGAGAGAGATCCGCAAGTTCATTTCCTGCCTTTCCGGCAGAAGCCCTTAGAGGAATTTTCAAAAGATGTATTACTGACAGCTGGCAACTCTGTTATCCCCAATTTAAATTTATTAGCACCGAGGGCTGCTCTTCTGTCATTAGGCACCCTGTGCTTTGTGTTAATAAGTCTCTGGCTGGAAGTGGGATCTTTTGCACCAGACTGAAGGGATCTAAGGCACTGTCCTTGGCGTCTCAGGAATGCAAAGAAATTCTTTGACTTTCCTGAGTGGGATAATGTCTTTGATACACAAACTGACAAAGGGCTTCTAAATGTATAATCATTCTCTATTTATAAGGCATGTGATTACTTCTCTGTACGCCTACAAAGGTTTGAAAAAGTCAAGGCAAATTGATCCCAAAGCATCCGTTTTACTGAGGACATGTCCATTCCGCTGAATAGATTATGTGCTCTGTGCTCTGTGTGTGCACACATATGTCTCTGCTGCACAACGTGTACTTGCAAATTGCATGCCTGTAAAAGAAAACATAGAAACCAGTCTTAAAGCCAAGAAAGGAAAAAGGACTGATGTGATTCATTCTCCATTCCCTTTCAATATTGTAGTGCCATCATTTTCTTCATGCTCTCTTTCCTTCTCACTCTAGGTCTCCAGCTCTCCACAGAAAACAGGGGACTCAGCTTGGGTGTGTGTCCCCCCCCCCCAATCAACCTTCCCCCAGACAGACCAATGGGGACCGAGCATGCTCTGTTAGTACAGACGGTGGGCTGACATTTGGTTAGCAAGGAGAAAGTTGATGGGGACAAGAGAATGGAATGGAGTGGCTAGGACTCTGAACAGAAACACTGCACAATGCAACACTTTGTTTCGGGTAGGGCACATGAAGCAAGGAGTTGTGCCAAAGGCTTCTGGGAAAAGACGGGTTTACATTCTGCTAAGCTGAAACCATCAAACTCCGACAGTAATAAATTAAATTAAACTTACAGCTGTGCCATTGAAATATCAACCACGAATAGCAAGCATTGCCGCTATTGATTGCACTTTCAGAGAAGTTGAACTCCACTCCCACCCTTGGCATAAAGAACCCCCGCTGTCACCAAAGTGACTGTCTTTCTGGATGAGGAAACTTCTCCCTGCTAATGCAGTACGTTAATTCAGCGTTCGGGACGAAGAAGCCTCCCCCCCCCCCCAAGAGGGTGTGGGAGAAGGTGAGCGAGGTGGGCGTTTAACAGAGAAAGTGTGATTATTGAAGCTTCCTAGCCGGTGCCAGCAGGTCTCTAACTCTCCTCCTCATAAAGATGCCTGCATTCGTTCATTCAGGCCACTTTGATAGGAAATCCAATGAGCATTTACAAGCTCCCAGCCCATTAACGAATGGGTTCATAAAGCAGGAACAAAAGATAATCGATACCCTCCTTGTGGGCAGGGAGGGAGAGCTAAAAGGCTTTGCTAATCACATACATGCTGCTGGCCTTACTTCACAAGCCTCCGTCGTGCAGGTTGCAGAAGAGTGCCACTCTGCTTGGCATCTGGCTCTGCAGCTCTCATCTTGTGGCATTGTGAGCGCGTCTTTCATTCTCCCTTGTAATGAGTCTGCTGTTGTCTTTCCCTTCTCTCCTCCACACAAGTGAAAGGAGGGGGGCGCCACTAATGGCGACTCGCTGCAGCGATCAATAGAAGAGAAGCATATTAAGCAGGCTCTCTGGGGAGAATATCTGTCAATAGGAGTGGTGGTTTTGAGTGAAGCTCAATTGCACAGCTGTGCCACTTCGTAAATATCAGTTTATAATGATCACCCAAGGGGCTGTGTGGAAGGCCCTTCTGGGGAGTTTATTATATTGATCACATTTGCATCGTGTCCTTCCTCCAACAGCGGCGTACATTTTTAGCCCCACACTGATCCTGTGAGGTAGACAAGTCAGTGAGAGCATGAGTGGCCCAAGGGCATCCAGTGAACTTCAGAATCCAGTGATTTGCACCAAGAAATCTCTGTTCAGTATCCAATCTAGCACTCTTTGCCGCCTTCTTGAGAGATGCAAAGTCCAAACTCTTGCCACAGGTTTAGTGAGGGCTGTTCATTCTGGTAACTCACAAAACCAGATCCTGGTGTTTTATCATATATACTTCTTAAAAGTAGCCTACAGATTACGGACTTATAAGCCCGTAAGTGGATAGATACTGTGGGTTTCTCCTGCCCCCCTCATGTGACTTTCTGAAGGCTCTCGTTGCCCTAAAGATTCATCTTCTCGTTAAGACTTTGCATTTCGAATCTCCAAATTTGTTTTGTTTTTGTTTTTTCAAAAGGACTGGAGGAAACCTAATTAGCCCACCACAGTGAGCCTGATGGTCCTAGACAGTCAGGAATTGACAGCAAGTGTGTTGCTGGAATTGATACTCAACTCTTCCTCTGAAATAGATAGAAATTAATATCCCTATATATCATGGCTGCCAGATTGCAGCTGTCATCCTGCTACAATGCTTCGTGTTCAGCAGTAATTGTCTGAGGCCTAATTTAAATGTGACATAGTCTGCTCTCAAGGTGTGCTCAAGACAGGAGCATTGTGGGCATGGTACATAACTATGCACTCTTATCGTGTGGGGCAGAAGCTTTATACCAGAGTAGCATGGGATTTCCACAACCATTTGGCTCAGGTAGTGCTTAAGTGGGGTCTAAATCATTAATGTGATATTGTGGCCACTTAGATACCAGAGCCCACTTGCTGAGGATGGGATGGGGCACTGGGGACTCTCTTCGCCACAAGTGGTTTTGGTATACTGAAAGGAAAGTCAGCTCCATTTTAGGAAATATTATTTGTGGCATCCGTCTCCTTTGTAAGGAGTTGGTCTGCATATTCATTTAGCCTCAACAAACAGAGAGACTTTGGTCATCTTAAAGGTGCCAAAGGTGCCAAACTATGAGTCATAAGCTTTTGTGAGCCGGAACCCAGTTCATTAGATGCATCTGATGCAACAAAGAGAACTCTGACCCACTGCATTTTGAATACCTTCTTTCAACATGTGGGGGTGCGGCATGGGGAATCCTAAAATAGGGATGGGCAAATCTGTCCATTTCAGTTTCTTCTTTTCCCAGTCTTCAGTTTTCCACATTTCCACATTCATTTGCAATTATTTTACATCATCATGAAAGGTCACCAGCATTTTAGTGTGAATTTCTCCTAATCGACACATTTTTGTATGCAGTTTTGCCTAATAAATACAAAATTATGCATTATATTATATTCCTTTATGTATCCATTTATAGGCACACTTTACCATAGTACGATATATGTGTTTGGTTCACCTTTAGATGAAAACTGAATTGAATTTCTCCCCATCCCTCCCCTGAAAAAGGATTCCTGATTGCACAGAGATGTGAACATACAGTTGCCAGCCCAAGGATTTTGTCTCTGCCTTCAAATAAGCACATGGAGGTCAGAAGCTGGGACAATGTTCAGACTTTCCCTCCCACGTTTCAGGATGTCTGAAAAGGGTTAACGTATTCAGAAGTCTTTAATGAACCCCTAGACTCTTTTGTCATTTTTGCTGCAACAGACTAATGCAAATGCCCCTCTGGCATTCAGTCTCAGGTGTGCAGATCTGATGTTTCTGTTCAGTGATGCTGCCAAAGCTTGTAATTACCCAGTTCATAATACAAAGTTGTTCTGCTCATAATGCTTGGCTGCATTGTGAGGCAAATAACAAACACCCCCCCCCCATTCTTTTCTATAACACAGTGAATCTGAGCTGGAGTACTTGTGCTCCATCTCTTCCTGTTACTTATATCACGTAAGTAAATAGGAAGGTGATAAAATTTGGCAGGTCTAGGAAGCTTACAGGTGGCTTTTGAGGAATAATCTAGGCATACTCCTGATGATGTCATCAGGAATACAAGAGTATCCGAATGAAAAAGGCATCTTAAGAGGGGAAAAGAAGAATAACATGGTATGCCCAGATCACTCATCAATTCTAGCCTTTTGAGAAAACAGTACAATCAGAGAGAAGCAGTGCCTATAATTCATGCCGTTACCACTCCCCTGCTCTAGCTCTTTTTTGCCACTAGCTGCAAAAACTCCCAACTGGCTACTTTCCAGCTTCAAAATTGTTTCCTTTCAACCCCTGCCCAGACTGTGGAGTGTGCTGTAGCAGCTAGTAGCCACCAGCCATCAAATGCCATCATGCTTACTTAAATACCTCTTATCCATCAGTGCTCACAAAAGCCATTTTAAAATTCTAACCATACAAAAAGTCCTCAAAAGGGGTCATATCCTGCTGGATGGCCACAACACTGTTAATCGTATTTACGACCCCACCTCGTTTTGTGGTACAGAGCAAGGAATGCCCCTTTAAAGGGAATGGGGGGGGGGGGGCTGGCAAAAATGTATTTGCTTTGCAGTCCATGACTGAGCCCAGTAGAATGGGCTTATTTTGCAAGCTTATATTAGCAGCACTCTGAGAGATTGAATTGCACTCTAGGCTCTTAGCCGGCACTGGGCACAGGGAGCTAGTAGAGGAAATTGCTTCCAGTCAATTGGCCCACAGCACAATCATGTAGAAATGCTTCTGGCAAAAGCTCCTGATAAGAGAGCTGGGAAAACAAAGATGCTTAATAAGAAACTATTTGTGATCAAGGTGAGGACACAGTGCAGCAGTCCTGTTTATGTGTCGTCTTGATTGGTAGGAGCTACTGCTGCAGGGCTTGCTGAAATGAGCTGAAGGAGGAAGACCTGCTCCAAATAGTTGCTCCCGTATTATTTGTCTTGCTTGAGGTGCGCTCTCTCTCTCTCTCTCTCTCTCTCTCACTCACTCACTGTTTTGTCGGATTTGAGAATAATAGAATTCTAGAACTGATAGAGACACCAACTCTAGATCAACCACCTACTCAGTGCAGGCATCTTCAGAACATTAAAAATGTCCTGGTGGATCAGCTCATCTAGTCCAATATCCTGCTCCCACAGTGGCCAACCAGATGTCCAAGTGAAGCCAGCAAGTAAGACATGGGCACAAAAGAACTCTCCCCATCTGCAGTTCCCAGCAACTGGTATTCAGAAGCATACTTTCTCCAATGGTGGAAGTCGAACGCAGCCATAGTAGAGGCAGAACATAGAATCTTGCACCTATAGCACTCCTGACAGATTGCTCTCCAGCTGCAGTGATGGAAAGACCACCACTTCCTGAGGCAATCTGCTCCACTGTCAGATAGCTCCTATCATTAGGATGGTTCTCCTTATATTTGCAAAAAATAAAAAATGGCTTCCTTGCCATTTCCACCCTTTAGATCAAATTCTGCATGCAGGAGCAAGAAAGAACAAGTCTGTTTCAACTTCCACATGGCAGTTCTTCAGGTATCTGAAGACAGCTGTCATGTCATGTCTCTCCTTAATGTTATAGTCTCGAGGCTTAACATATCCAGCTTTTTCAACTGAACGGCCTTGGTCCAGTATATCTGAAGGAGTGTCTCCACCCCCATCATTCTACCTGGACACTGAGGTCCAGCGCTGAGGGCCTTCTGGTGGTTCCCTCACTGCAAGAAGCCAAGTTACAGGGAACCAGGCAGAGGGCCTTCTGGGTAGTGGCACTTGCCCTGTGGAACGCCCTCTCAGCAGATGTCAAAGAAAAAAACAACTACCAGACTTTTAGAAGACATCTGAAGGCAGCCCTATTTAGGGAAACTTTTAATGTTTAATATACTATTGTATTTTAATATTTTTTTTGGAAGCCGCCCAGAGTGGCTGGGGAAGCCCAGCCAGATGGGCGGGGTATAAATAAATTATTATTATTATTATTATTATTATTATTATTATTACTTGATTTCTAAACTCTTCATGCTACTGTTCACTTTGTGCTGTTATTCATCAGCATCCCTCATAAATGTGGTGCCCAGAACTGGACATGGTACTCCAGATGTGGCCATACCAGGGCACAAAAGAAATGGAATAATAGAAGTGGGAAGAATTGTCCCAGAACCTCACTTTGCAGAAAAATGTGTGGAGGCGGCTAGCTTAAAAGATTCTTTCCTTTGGCTATATACCTCTTGATGTAAAGGATCACGGAGTACCTATGCATCCTGTAGAGACCCATCTAGGAAACAAAACAAAAACATCTTTAGCAGAGGCTTTGGTTATCTTTGGAAATGCCCACAGTCTGGATCACTGAAGAGCAAAACTAATTCAAAGTGCATTGCAACTGACAAACCAAATTTGAATGTACATCACCCATCAGCTTATTTCTACATGGATAATACCAACTGCTCTCTAAAGTAAAAATATGAGTCTTCTGTTTCAAGTCTGTGTGACAAACCTGTGTGGAAATTTATATTTAAATCCATATGTTTGAACATATTTTGCCACAAAACCCAGCATTTCAAGACATATTTTCTCTCGAAGTACAGTCGCACCTTGGATCTCAAATGCCTTGGCTCCCGAACAAATTGACTCCCGAACGATCGAAACCCGGAAGTGAGTGTTCCGGTTTTTGAACGATTTTTGGAAGCCGAACGTCCGGCACGGTTTCTGCTGCTGCCGATTGGCTGCAGGAGCTTCCTGCAGCCCATGAGAAGCTGTGCTTTCGTTTCTGAATATTTTGGAAGTCAAATGGACTTCCGGAACTAATTCCGTTCGACTTCCAAGGTACGACTGTACACATTTCAAATTGCATTTCATTGTAAAATGCACATTTTTGAATGTATTTTTCAAGCCGAGATGTGCACCATAAAATTCAGAGTGCAAAATCTTCAGGATGACTAGGTTCCAACCCAGACATTGGTCGCGGAGCACGTCAGTTTGTTTGCATATTCACAAAGAAAGAATTCCTGAAGCATCCCTGTTCACAATGCTATATCCACCTAAGATGCCTTTGATGGCTGAACAAAATCCTCACATTATGGGAACTTTTCAGAGAAATGCATACCCTAAGGAGAAATAAATGTCTTCTGCTACAAAGTGAGAGAAATAGATAGCAAGGGCCTTTCAAATGTATGTGGCATTTGAACTTAGTCCCAATTGAGCATCAATGGTGGCGAGATACCCTTCCTCAATGCAATGGGTGAAGAGTGGGTGAGTTGCTGCACACAAGCCTACCATGCCTTTGCTTTTAAATCGGGTGTGTTGTATACTGCAGGGCTTGTGAGGAGGAGTACTGTATTCAAACAATTAACTAATTTAAAAGAGAAAACAAAAGGAAACGGAGCAAAGCACAGTGGGAAATTGTTACAGGGGGCAACTTGGCTGCTTTTTATCATTTGAAACATCTTTTATTAGCCTACAGCGGCAGCAGTACAATGTGGGAGTGCAATCTCAGAAGTGTGTGTGTGTGTGTATACATTTTTAAAAAAACAAATGATAAAAATATTTAAGGCAGAAAGTGCAGTGGGAAAGCAGTTGTAGTTACTCCCACAGTCAAATTAAATCGCGGACAGGATTCGAGATAGGAGCTGTGGAATAAAAATGATGAAGTAATTGTAGTTGAGGGATTTCTGTCACAGATAAGAGTTTGGCATATAATGCAGCAGAAAAGGGTTTGAACAAAAGCACTTTGGAGGTGTGGGTGAGAAGTCAATATGTGAAACAACTATTTAATTTGAAATCAATTTGTAAAAAAAATGAAAATTCAATAAAAATTATATTATGATAGGAGTTAAAAAAGGAAGTAGTCACTCCCAGCACTCAGGAAACCATGGTCCAGTCACCAGGCATCAGACATCTTTGCAATGCACACTGACTGGGAGCTTGCCTCCTGAGGCTAGCGGTGTCTGGGGAGAGAGTATTTTTCCAGGAATTCAGAAGAAAGAAGGGGAAGGGTTTCAACGCAAGCCCTACACCATTGTCCCAGTACTCCTCCCTTGCGGCTATTTAAATAAATTTTGTATGGCTTAATTGCCACCACTAAGTTTGGTCCCGGGCAATGAGGAAAAAAATAGAAAAAGGCAGGTATTGTGTGTGCGGAGGGAGGTTGTGCCTAATTAGGGGGCGGGAAAGGCTTTCATTTGATTTATTCCACGTGCAACCACATCTGCCAGTAGAAGAGGCCGAGCCATTCTAGACCAATATCAGCCGCCTCATTCTGGACTGGGCCATTCTGAGCTGCTGGCGTTCTCCCCTGCCTCTGCTCCAAGGCACAGGATATGAAGTTCTTTGGTGCAGATTCACTGGTGAGCTTGAGTCAAATTTAATTTTCTAAAAAACAACAACACTTCTGCTACTAGCTTCTTGGCAAGCGGCCCAAACAAAGTGAAGATGGAATGACCTCGGGCATCCTCACTCAACCATGGTTGGGACCTGATAGAGCACATTAACACACAGCAGGCGGGGAAATAACAAGCAAAGGAAAGAGAAAAATCCAAGCCAGGGGTTCAGTGTCTCTTTCCCACCCTAGGGAACATTTCCACTTGGACAAACCTTAGAACGTGATGCTTCAGTTGTCTTGTTTGCGTGGTTTGTGACTCGGTGTGGCTCTGTATTCTGCCTGCGTGTCTGCCTGCCTCTCTGTCTAATCTACTTTATCCACACAGTGTTGGAAGAGAAAAGAGAAGACACAGCTGAAGGGGTGCAGCGTGTATGACTGAAGGAAATACATAAAAACACATCACGGTGTGCATTTCTTTGTAAATTTGCCTCCTGCTCTTCCAGATCCAATAAAAGTATTTAATATATTTGGAAAGACTTATAAACCGTTTAATGAAAGAGATCTCTAAGTGGTGTGCATAATAAAACTGTAGGTGAAACGCAGCTGAAATCCACAGAACTAATATTCATAAAATGACGATCCTTAAATCACTGCTAAAATCAATAAACCAGCATAGCTAACTAAAGTATGGAAACAAGCAGATAACATGTACAAAAAATGGAAACCTCCCCACCACCACCACCAGAGTTACAAAGAGGTCAACATACGTAGGATGTACATTTTGTTGAGCGGAAATATGTTTTGAACTTCAGGTTGTGTACACATTGCACTTTTAAAGCTCATTTGATGCACATTCTCTCCTGCAAATAATTCTGGGCACTATTGTTTATACAGAATTACAATTCCCAGCAGTCCTTAACAAACTACAGTTCTTAAAATTATTAGACAGACAGAATGTGATTCGGATGTGCTTTAAAATAATAGTGTCTATACAGCCTTAATAGATTTTTATCAGGGAAATATTACAATTGTAAGCAGCTCAGACATTTTAAAGCTGAGATGGAGAACCTGTGGCCTTCTAGCTGGATTATAGCTCACCATCTTTGTCCATTGGCTGTACTGGTTGGTGCTGATGGGAGCTTGAGCCCATCTGAAGGACCAAAGATTCCTCATCTCTGATTTAAGGGAAGGGAAAGGAGACATTTTAATGAGCCTCCTCAAGTGGTGGGTTACAAATGTTTGAAATGCATGAGAGCCTGCAACCTTCTGCTCAGAAATGCATTGAGACCCTAGGTTTGCCATACGTCCGGATTTTCCTGGACATATCCGGAATACCACAGCCGGCAGCAGTGTCTGAGTGGAAATCTGGAGAATGTCCAGGAAAATCCAGGCATGTGGCAGCCCATGTTGGCAGTGCTGTTTCCCCATAAGAATAGCTAAAGAACAGTATTTTTTAAAGCGTTTTTGCCCCAAAAGTTCAACAACTTTGGCAAAAGAAAGCTCAACAGCATTTCTGTCTGGATTTTTACTGTTTGAAATATGGCACCCCTGTGTTACCTACCTCAGCTGTGGCCAAAGTTGCTATTCAAATAAATTTTAAATTTATTTAATGTGCATACATTAATCTGGAGAAAGAGCTTTGGGTCTTATGATTTATAAATTGGAATTAATTTCCCCAATAATGCAATGTGATCTGTTTTTATTTCAGCAGTTAAAGAGTGTTTCAGAGATCACTGGGTTTAAGATCAGCTCTACTAGGATAAGGAGAAGCTTGTATCAAAGTGCTTTGAATGTTTAAATATACAGTAAACTGGCTTAAACGATGCATGCCCAATGATGCATGACTGTATTTATGGCTGTCCAAAGCTGCTTAAGCAAAACCTTGATGGTGTGCAGATGACCAAAATTGGAGGTTGGAGAGTTCCCTGGGGAGTTAGGTGGACGTAGGTCTTGCAGTACCTCCATCTATTTATTCTCTCCCTCTTATTTGGAAGGCCTATAAAAGCTTACAGGGGAGCCTGGGACTTTGCTAGAGCAACGACAGCATCCACTGTGTTTGTTGCTTGACTCCTAGCTTCTGACTCCTGATCCTTGGCTCTCACTTATCGGAGAATTATTTGTGCAACACAGACTAACGTGTGTAAATTTGTTTCACATGCATGATTCATTTAGGTTACAAATGGGTCTTTCACATGTGTTCTAAGATTCTATGGTGTTGACATAGGTTTTTGTTCTCTTCAGTGCAGACCAGAGATAGCCAATGTGGCATCCATTAGTGCAACGGTGCCCTTGAAGTCTTCCCATGAAACTCATGAAGGTTCCATGCCTCCATGGCCATGAGCTAAGGTAAAGGTACCCCTGCCCGTACGGGCCAGTCTTGACAGACTCTAGGGTTGTGCGCCCATCTCACTCAAAGAGGCCGGGGGCCAGCGCTGTCCGAAGACACTTCCAGGTCACGTGGCCAGCGTGACATCGCTGCTCTGGTGAGTCAGAGCCGCACACGGAAACGCCGTTTACCTTCCCGCTAGTAAGCGGTCCCTATTTATCTACTTGCACCCGAGAGTGCTTTCGAACTGCTAGGTTGGCAGGCGCTGGGACCGAACAACGGGAGCGCACCCCGCTGCGGGGATTCGAACCGCCGACCTTTCGATCAGCAAGCCCTAGGCGCTGAGGCTTTAACCCACAGCGCCACCTGCGTCCCATGAGCTAGGTTAGGGCTTTTTCCTCCATTGAAAAATATATGAAATGGAAGGAGGAAGTTGGAAGGCTTACTTTCTTCCCCACTTCCTCTCTGAGCTCTATGTGCTTCTATAAGATTCTATAAGAATCTATAAGATTCTATAAGATTTAATAAGAACCTTGATAAGCCTTGAGAAGTGGCTTTATGGGGTGGGGCCCACAGCACTTGCTCAACAATTCAAATGTGGCCACAGGCTTAAAGCTCTACAAAGTTCAGCTTCTAGTGAATGCTGTGCTAGTTCCTAGGGGTTTCTTGGGGCTGTTTCATTAGTTATGCACTTTCTCTGCCTTTCCATTTCCTTGCATGTGGTAGAATAACCAATTGTACCTCAAGCAGGAACTAGAAAATGCCGCCTGCTTCAGCCAAGCATCTGTCCTGTATTTCCCCCTTTCCACTACCACTTTATCTTGTTTTTTTCTGCCTCTTTCCTTCTTCACATCCTGTCTCTTGGGCTTTTGTTCCCCTCACTTTTTTATCTCCCATTCGTCACCACTTTTTAATGCCCCCCTCCTTTTTTCTTTAATCTTATCAACCTCCCAGGGCCTAGTTTATTCTTCAGCTGTGAGTGAAAGCAGCCTTTTGAGGGGAACCTGCCAGTAGAAGCATTAGCTGGAAGCAAAGCTTGAGGGCCTGCGAGCCTATAAACAAAGGGAGCCCGCAGCAGAGGGCAGCGAGTGGAGAGGAGGTCTGCATTAAGTAGCTCTTTATCACTGTATAGTGCAGTGCCTGCGCATTACTTGCTGAACCATTTGCAGAATGGGTTCAGCCAGCCCTGTGTACATTCCCAAATAAAGATGGTGACGTGAGCCCTACTTGGCTACCTTCTGTACAGGTTTCTTTTCATCCCCTTTATTAATAGTTGTTGTGCTAGCGATTCACAGTGCAAGCAATCCCTCCCTGCCCCATCCTCCAAAGAATATCAGAAAGAAACAAAAACCCCAAACAAATTTAAAACCCCAAGGCTCATCAAGAGGCTGCACACACATATACTTGGAGCTACAGGTTACCTTGTACAGTGGTACCTCGGGTTAAGAACTTAATTCGTTCTGGAGGTCCATTCTTAACCTGAAACTGTTCTTAACTTGAAGCACCACTTTAGCTAATGGGGCCTCCCGTGCCGCCACTGCGTGATTTCTGTTCTCATCCTGGGGCAAAGTACTTAACTCGAGGTACTACTTCCGGGTTAGCAGAGTCTGTAACCTGAAGCGTCTGTAACCTGAAGCGTCTGTAACCCGAGGTACCACAGTAATACCAATGTGGGGCAAAGGACATTTTGAGAGAATTGATAGGTGGAAGGGAAGTGTTTAATCTCCCTGCCTTCCAGCCATGTTCAATCGAATACACAAAAAAATTAAAAAATTGGCCACCCAACACTATGGTGCTGCCTGAAATCCTATTTCATGGCAGGGCAAGTTTAGAGACAACGTGCAGTGAGGGAGACAAGCCAAGATAAATCACAGAGTGTGCATGAGTCTCTAAAAGATGAGGAACCGAGGCACTAGCTACAGATTCGGCTTTAGCAAAGATCTGCAGTCAACTTAAAGCAAGAAAGGCTTCAGGGCAGGAGTCCTGATTGCTCTGGCCAGTAATTAACCAGAGAGGCTTCTTAATCATAAATGGACCAACTGGAATATCTCTTAACTCCTTGAAGTGGTTCCCTGTTGCTTGGAAGTCCCAGGTATACCAGGTGACAATGAGTTGGGCAAAATAATGGGACATTTCTCACATTAAGTCTCAAGCCATACTGTAGTGCCTAGGATGAATCCTAGAATTTCAGTGTGTGGGTGGATTACTCTGGTTGTATCATTGGTTACTGAACTTTAAATAGTTACGGTAATATTCACTGTACATTAGTTCACACCACTCAGTAGGTTCTTAGTATGAAAATGAACTGTAAGCCCCATTGCATCAGAAAGGAAAATAGCTCTAACCCTGATGCCCCAAATCATTCATCCCACTAACCATTGTGTGATAAGCTCATGAGTGGTGAATACATCAATTAACATTACAATTGGAACTATTAACCTTTGATTCATTAAACATCGGGATTCCACAGTGTAAGGCTAGTCTCCTAATTAACCTGCAGTGTAGAGGTGAATCCAAAACAAATTGTGAAACTGAGATCCCTTTCACTGTTAAACTATGCAAAGAATGAGTTGAAAGTAAAGAAAAGGGTGGACTAAAATGCACACAGCTTCCTGCTGCTACGTTATGTCATTGGATCTTTTCCCAGGGAAAGGGGTAAAAACCTCCATATTTGGAATAGCTTTTATAGATAATGAGAAGCGAATAGCAATTGAAGTGGGCGGTGATAGGAGTTTTTCTTATACCATTTGTGTATGGAGCTCAGTATTGTCTAGTCTGAATGGCAAGACTGAGGCAAAGGATATTTCCTACCACCTTCTCTACCTAATCCTTTTAAACTGGAGATTAAATCTGTGGCCTTCTGCATGCAGAGCATGTGCTCTATGCTTGAGGTGTGGAATTTCTTGTTTTAGCTGCTGTGAACCAGTCCTGAATTTTGCATGCATTGAGACACAACCATCCTTTATTATAGGGTCTTTAAGAAGAGTCAAAGAGAAGTTGGTGTCAGGGCTGGAGTCAGATGCAGGTCTGCAAGAAAGGAAGCAGATCTCCGTTGTCAGTGAAGTTAACTCCTTGTTCAAGGGAATAAACATACAACTCGGCCTAGTGGTCTTAGCCACACTTCCCAGTAGGTGTTGTCCCTATGGAGCAGTTGCCAAGACAGTCCCTGCCTTCCACCCTTTCTAAGGCTCTTCCTCTCTCGGATGTTTCCCAAACAGTCTCAAACTGTGTCTGCGCATCTATGACTTTTGTTCTGCTCTTCTCGTTACTCTGTGAATTGTTGGAGATGGGGGGGGGAGGGGAGCTTGTCACTGCACGAGAGGGATTCTTCAGCAGTCTCTTGACTCTTCCCTCCTCTGCTTCAGCCTTGAAGTCTGAACTGCTCCCTGTCACAGGCTCTTCCTGCTCACTAGACCCTGTTGCTCCTTCAGCATCCAACCCCTCCTTCCAAACTTCTGCCTCTGACCTCTCCCCAGTGTCCCACCACCAATGCCCAGGCTCTGAGCCTTCCCACTCTGGGGGTTCCCTTGGGGGTTCCCCAGCTGATGCCTCCCTCAGCTCCTCTTTGTCCAGCCAGTCCCTGACATCTGGAAATCCTTCCCCAGCCATAATGTCCTTGACATCTCATCCAATCTTTCTCCCCTAAGACTACTCTCATTGCAAGTCATTTAAGCACTGGAATCAGCCAGCCTCCTATTTGCAAACAGGGTAGGAGGGAAGCATCTCCTTGATTGTACCTTGTAAGCTAGAGTGGGGAACCTGTACCTCTCTAAATATTGCTGGACTCCAGCGCTTGTCAGCCCTGACCACAGGCCATGCTGGCAGTGGCTGATGGGAGTTGGAAGTCCACAATATATGGAGGACCACAGGTTCCCCATCCTTGGCCTAAAGCAAATTTCTGGTGGCATCTCTAGTTCTATTCTGACACAGAGCAATCTGCAATTTTAACTCCTAGGATTTGTTGATATCTGTGTATGTGTGCACACATATGTGCTCCAACAGAGGTGCTGGGTTTAGGAGGTGTGATGACAGGTCTTCTGACAGTCTAGATGGCCCCCTGGCATTGTATGTTAAGTATGTGTTACGTTTCAAAGTATGTGTCTGTGAGAAAGAGTAATTACTATACTGGGAGTTGTGAAAGGAATAAACTGCTCTTGCTACAACTCCTTTGTGCAGCCAGATTACTGCTCTATCTGTTTATTTAAAATATTTCTACTTCACATTATCATCAACAAAACATTTATTTTTTGCAGCAAATATCATGAAAATACACAGAGGAATAATATGAACAATAATTTGTACAAGCAGCAACTAGAGCAAGACCTAATGACGGCAAGAAAGGCTATAATTCTTAAAGACACTTATTAAGCAGTAAGTTCCAAAAGAAAGCAGTGAGTTTAAGACTGTTAATCTGAGCCCTGCTTACCTGAAAGTAAGCCCCACTCAATTCAGCATGACTGCCTTCTGAGTAAAGATGGTTAAGATTCATTTCTTTCGAGTAAACATGCACAGAATTTTACAAGGTGGCAGCAGATAAAAAACATTCATTGAAAAGAAAAAAGTAAAACCTTGTAAGTAGCCAACAACAGTATAATATACTGAATTACAGTGACTGGGCAGGTAAAAACATTTTAACCAGAAGTTGAAAAATCAGAACTGTGGGTGCAAAGTACACAGCCTTAGCCAACAAGCAGGGAGCAAGCCATGAGCACAGTGCCACAACAGAAAATGCTCATTCTTCCACAACCACAACCTTACCTCAGCAGGTGAGGAAACCTAGAAAAGAGCCTCTCCAGTGACCTCAGGTGATGGACAACTTTGTGTGGCAGTAGTACTAATTATACTACATACTATCATGTCCAGCTAGTTTTATCCATCGTCTTTCCCAAACTTTCTCTGATCAAGAATAAGTAGGGTTTGACTAAATCAAGCTATACCATGGGGGGCCACTTTACATTGCATGGAAATATGTCTGGTGTGGATGGATCAGAAATTCCACCAACTACACCCTGGAGGAAGGCTGGAATATAAATGTAATAAATAAAACACTGAGAATCCATGACAGATGGACTGTAAGCTGAACCAGGACTCATTACTGTTGTGTGGGTGTAGAGGGTGCAAGTCCACATTTTATGCATGCAAATTGGTTCTGAGTTGCATTCTGATAGAATAGGGGGGTTGTACATATGGCGCTGGCAGTGAACCAATGAGCACGTCGAGGGGCAAACCACATATTTCAGAGTGCATTTCCAATACTTCAGTGAAGGAATACTATAAATCTTCCTCGGTTATAAATGTGTGTTAATTAATTGAGCTTAATGCTTTTAAGCTTGTGCACGGCTTGCAAATGTGTTCAAATAACTAGTCACACATCTCCCATTAAATTTTTTAGCACATATTTGCCAACTCATGCAGAAAATCATGTCCTTTAATGATGTTGCCCCCCTGAACTGCCATGCTAAAGTGGAGTGGCTACGTCTAAAGCAGGTGGCTTGGATCACAGCTGCAGTTTGTATCTGCTTTGCGTGCAGAAGGTCTCAGGTTCAAACCCTGGCATCTCCATGTAGGAACAGGAAAGACCCTGCTGTGAAATCCTGGAGAGCTGCTGGTGTTCATTGCTGACATTAGTAAGCTAGATAGATCTGGGGTCTGACACAGTATAAGGGGGCTTCCTATGGTGAAGCTCTCTCTGTATTTACCTTTGTAGCAAGAATTTTGAAAAGGCCAAACCCAACCCCAAACTCCATGTGAACTGATATGTAGCATCAGGCATCTTTAAGAAGGAGCAAAGAAATATGCAGGAGGAGAGGCAGAGGATCAGTAAAGAGATTGAAGAAGACTGGTAGGCCTCCTTGAGGAACAGAAATCTAGAGTAAATTTAGAAGGCGATTAGGCCAAATTCTCATCCTAAATTCATTTAAGGGAGTGGTAACCTAACAGGGAGCGGGTGGCGCTGTGGGTTAAACCACAGAGCCTAGGGCTTGCCAATCGGAAGGTCGGTGGTTCGAATCCCCACGATGGGGTGAGCTCCCGTTGCTCGGTCCCTGCTCCTGCCAACCTAGCAGTTCGAAAGCACGTCAAAGTGCAAGTAGATAAATAGGTACCGCTCCGGCGGGAAGGTAAACGGCGTTTCCGTGCGCTGCTCTGGTTCGCCAGAAGCGGCTTAGTCATGCTGGCCACATGACCCGGAAGCTGTACGCCGGCTCCCTCGGCCAATAAAGTGAGATAAGCGCCGCAACCCAGAGTCGGCCACGACTGGACCTAATGGTCAGGGGTCCCTTTACCTAACCTAACAAAACATACCTTTTCCTAGTCTAGCAAGGATCACGTGTAGTGACCACATTGCCAGAACTGGACAGCTGGCCCAAAAAGTATGTGTCATTAGAAAAAAAAGAAAAGGAAAAAATACAGGAGTTTGAGTCAAGGGCACCCATATGAATTTAGAATAGAGATCACAGAGCAGGCTGCTAGTTGCCCATCTGGGAAAAAGGCAAGGACAGTCACTCCGTGACAGTCCCATACAGTGCACCCTGTTGCCATTGCCTTTTGCTATAGCCCCTGGGTACAGTGTTTGGTACAGTTCTTCCCCTGGCACCCATTAATGATTAAACACTGCATAATATTTAAAAAATGTTCTTCAATTAGGATTATGGAGTAATGTTTAAGAAATTATGCAGCACTTGATCATTAATAGTTGCACTTAAAAGCTAATTAATGCATACCACTGAAATTCCAAACTATGAGGTGTGGGTCATGCCATGTTTGAGGGGCCTGCAAGCAAGGTGCCCCCAGCACCTGGTTCCCCCGGCACTGCATGCCTTCATGGTTTTACCCTTCCTCCTTGGCTCCCACAACTGTAGCTTTGAGTGGTGCTTTGCCATGTACCTATAACCTTTTTAGAAACTTTCCCTATGTATATGTTTATTCAGTGGCTCTGCAGAGACTCACAACAAAGGATTGCTGCAAAGGCAGATGGTATATAACTCACAAGCATCAAACAATAACTGTGTGTGTCTGTGTGTTTACATAAACACCTCAATAGCACATCAGAGCACTGTACTATTAATGTTTTTTTTCTTCCAGACTGTTGGCACAGAATTATCTCCCATTCTATCGATAGACTTACTGACAACAGTGGTGGCTGCTTCATGCTCCAGCTCACTACTGAGCATGTGGAGAAATTCCCTCCCCGCCAGAATTCTTAAAGGAATATATGCAAATGGGTTATGCACCCACCATTTTAGCATTTTTTTTAAAAAAAAGAAAAACAAGGGGGGGAAAGGGGAAATCAGCAACTGGTGTCAGCCCCAGATCGCAGCATTTGACACTGGTGCTGACATTTAACCTGCTTAGAGGTTTAAACTGCTTGTTTGTTTGTTTGTGTTTGTTTTCACAGCAAACTCACCACAAGGAGATCTTACTACACCGGTTTCATATGGCAGGTATGTTGGAATGCTCTTGTGTGCTGTGAACGGACATTTACGCATTCACATGTTTGAAGAGATATTGCAGTTAACACTGAACACATTCCTTAGGCTTCCCACGGTAATGCTCTGGGCCAGTAGCACCCTGCCAGAAGCTCCTCATCTCCCTATAGGAATGTGAGAATAACATAGATGCATAACAGACCAACAGATACTTCAAGTAACAATTCCTGTGGCTGTGTTGTTCCCAGGCCCTAGATTAAAGGGCTGTTGAAATGTCCTCAGATTTACTTCTTCCTATTGCTTCGCCTTTCCAGATAATTTAAAAGCCGGCCCATTTTCCCAAGGAGCTGGTTTCTGCTGTTCCTTAGAGAATCACATAGCAGAAGGAAATCAAGGAGACAATAACATGGAGCTTCAATTAAAAAAGAATCACCGAACGCTAATGGGAAAGTAATTGAGCTAAATTGAAACATAATTGGGGGAAAAACGTGGCAAGCAGCAGCTTAATACATTTTGTTTTAATTTGAATGTAAGGTTTTATGGCTTCATGCTAGGATCTTTCCAACTGTCTGGATGCAGTGTTAATCCAATGGTACGGTTTTATCCTGGGGCTGGGAGGGACAACCAAAACTCATTTGATATTTGGAAGACTCCTTTGCCTCGATCTATATTCTGTTATGTGCCTGCATATCAATCGGTTGGTCAGAAGATAGCCCTGGGGTGACAAGCAGTGCCTTTTTTCTAGAAAAGGAGGTGCCAGAACTAACCATGAATACCTCCCTTGTTCTCTTATAAGGGCAATGGCACCCATCTGAGAGATGCTGGAACTGAGTTCTGTTGAGTTCCAGCTGGAAAAAAGCCCTGGTGAGAAGGATTTCCCAATTGTATAACAGTGGTAGCATCTAAAATTAGGCTGGTGATATGAAGAATGCTTGGAGGGAAACCTGGAAGGAATTTAGAATCGCTGAATTGTAGAGTTCGAAGGGACCATGAGGGTTATTTGATCCAACGCCCCGCAATGCAATTTTTGCCCAACGTGGGACTCAAACCCACGACCCTGAGATTAAGTTTCACGCTCAAGCAACTGAGCTATTTTGTATGATAAGGACTGTAAGCTTGGTTCTGGTAATGAAAACAAATTCCTGTAAAGAACAGAGCACACCGGATTGGAATGCCAGCAGCCTGCTCCCCGCTATAAGCCACTGTTCTGCACTTGGCTCCAGCTGGTTAGCAAACTAGATGGGGCAGGCTTCAAGTCCGCCCGAGCCTACTCTATATAGCTCTGAATGTCTCACAACAAAAGAACAGTGCAAAGTACATACTCTTTGGTACATTAATGATGCGTAGTTCAAAGGCTGCTCTGTTGCAAAGGTAGATGAGTGGTGGATAAGGCAACTGATGAGGCAGGAGTGCCATTGTGTGGTGTAGTGATTAGAGTGTTGGACAGTGAGAATTCACATAATTCCATTCCCTGTTTGATCATGAAACTTGACTGGGTTAAGTCTAACAGGAGACTTGTTCATGTATTATACCCAACACAGGTACAAGTGTTGGTGTGGAAGAGCATACACATGTTAATTTGTACATCTGTTGTGTACACAGACACTACGTTCATTGAAGATTTCATAACTTTACAAATGTACAGCCCAGCTACCTGTGTACACAGAAACACAGACTGTACACTCATTGAATATAATGTGTGAATGCCTCTAGCGTCAGACTAAGATGATGACCATGATTCCCTTTGCTCAAGATCATACTGGCATAGCTGTCCTTCTTCTCCACTAGGATTTTTTTGAAAACCTCCCAGGCATATATTAAGATCTGCAGAGTAAAATAATAAACATGCCCTAGCTAGTACTCCCAAAATCCACAATTAAAATATTATCTAAGATTTAAAAACATAATACCCAACCAAGTAGCCATAAATCTTGGCCTCAAAGGGCCACCATATCTCCCAGAAAGGGCTAGAACAATTTCTCCCTCCATCCTAAATGGGGTAGCCCTTCTGCCACTTCCAAAGTGCCTCCCTAAAAGTAACACTCTTCAGTTCCACACACTTCGGGTCACTACCAAGGGTGTGTCATCACTTATGGCAGCCTGATAAGTGATAGCATCCCTCATAGCCAGATGTTGCAAGATGTGAGGAAGGGCTCTGCTGTCATGCAGCATGGCCTGGCTCTCTCTCTCATCATACGGGGTTGTGGTATGCCAGCAACAAGGAGCAGGGGCCATGGGCAGCCACATAATTTTTATAGAATGGTGGTGGTCCAAAGTAAAGCACTGAAAGGGAGCAGCAGCCTGGTTTTCTCACAATAATAAAAATGAGATGGATGCTGTCTGTACATTTTGCTTTATATCTCAGGTTCTACAAATGCTAGAAATGTACTTTTTTAAAAAATGAAAGCTGGGAATTGGAACATTATGGTTCATTTGAAGTGAACTGCTCTTTTGGCCCCACCCCCCTGCCAGGGGCCAGATCTGCAAAACAAACTCACCTGTTCCTCTCTTCTGCTACCTCGGCTGCTGCACTCATCATGCTGGTCTGGGTTTGCTGGATCTCAATAGTAAGTTCCATTGAGTTTGGTAGAACTTACTCAAAGGTTATCTGCAATGGATGCAGTATGTTTATTTTCTTGATTGAAAGCACCTTAGACTACACATGCAGCAAGGGTAAACTGGTTTCTCTGTTAGAATAGAAGGTAAGGCAATTGCATGAACGACTGCACTTGGCCTCATTAAGAGAAGATGAGGACTTCTTGGACACAGCACAGATGGGGTGGACTACGGTAAGAAGAAAAACAAGAAGTGACAGGAAAGAAAATATGAACTGCAGCAGGAGGAAACTTTATGGAAGGCAGTGACTGTGAGAAGCAGTGAAATGGCAAGGCATTCTGAACCATTGGAATTCCAATCATTTGCAGTGATCCGTCAAAATTTCATATTCCAAAAATTCCCCTCCACCTCTGAGCCCTGATCCAGTAGAATATTTGCAGGTTAAGGTTCACTGAAGAGGTGCTTCAGAGGGAGGATCAACCTGTTACCCAGCATCCCACTTGACAAACCCTAATGGTTTCATGACTAATCCCACACAAGGTCCAGCCTGCTTTTGAAGCCCCACTAAGCCTTGCTTCTGCGCTGCTCTGTCTGCCTGAGTTTCAGCCTGGCATTTTCACAGACAGAAGGAAGGTGTAATCTGGCTAACCTGTGTGCACTTCAGCAGGCAGCTAATCCAAGCATGTCTGCAAGGTCTTCCGTTCCGTCGCTCTCTCTTTCTCATTGTAGCTTAACTATTTCTAGCTTTTTAATGTTTGACCTAACACCCCTGGGAGCTCCTTTGCACGATGCCATGTTTTATTCAGGCATACGTCAGCTGAGCTCTCCTCACACTGAGATGGCCAGCAAAGATTAGATAATTGCCTAGTTTGATTGTGCCATCCATTCAACCCACTGTCCTGCCTACATTAACCTTTCCTTTCCATTGCTTCCAATGCATGCCTTGTCTACCTTCATTTCCATTCGCTTTCTCCTCTCTTATCTGGGGAGACATCGTGGCTCATCTGGGCTTTCTGGGCCCTTTTCTTGCCATTTGATCTCTTGTCATAACAAAGTTTTCTTTGTCTGTTTTTATCCTTCAGCAAAGTCACTGTCTTTCACCATAGGAAGGAGCCGATTATATTACAGATGCACTGGCTTCTCCAAGCAATGCAGTGCACGGAGCTAGAATGTATTGTGGGCTTTACATTACCTGCACCCAAGAAACCAATTTAACCAGTTACTGGAAAGTGTTAAAATAGTGTTGTGGAGGATGCTGTTCCAGCACCAATCCTCTGGGTCAGACTGCCATCAGTGTGCCCACTGCCTCATTGCTATAGCCGCTCTGACCAGTCTCAATTGAGGCACAGTATTTACCCAGGAATGAGGTGGTTGCAAGTTAAAATCCCCATCTGCAACCAGTCAAGCAACCTCAGCCCACCTTCCCCTCTTACCTGCCATTATTAACATAAACACTCTAGCTGAGGGATAGCTCAGTCAGTAGAGCACCAGACTCTTAATCTCAGGGTCATTGGTTCAAGCCTCATGTTGGGTCAAAGATTCCTGCATTGTAGGGGGTTGGACAAGATGGTCCTTTCCAAGTCAACAGTTCTAAGATTCATAACTCAGGTGGCCTGGGCAGTGTGGAGAGAACATTATTCTCCGGGTGCTTGCCAGGCCAGTGTGTAACTCTTGGGTCCTTGGGATATAAATGATACTTTGAGGGGACTGTTCTAAAAATAAAATAAATAAATTGTTGTCAAATAAAAGTTTCTAAGAAATTATTACTGTAAGCTTTTAGTCTTTGATCAGTTTTGGCAATTCTGCAAGCACTCAGCTTCCAGTCCTTGGCTGTCTGTTGCCTTTATTTCACTCTGCTTTATTTCTTCATGCCTGTTTTACTCATTTCGCTCTCTCTTTACCTCTCTATGTTTGTGTGTGTTTCTATGCTGCATTTCCACACACTACTCAAGAGTAGGTTAAAGACACTATACTATTACACAATAAAATCACCACTGGAATTGCACAGTGCCAGTTAAACCTTAGACTAAATAGACAAATAAATCTCAATATTACAGGCATTTGTAATATGCTGAGTTTCTTGTGTTAACTAGGTTTCAGGCAACTATAGGCTTTCAAGCCTAATCTTGAGTTTAAACTCATTTGTAAATTAACAAGTGCCACAAAAAGCCAGGTGCAAACAGGCTCCCCCCCCCCTTAAAAAGGTTCCTTGCCTGGCCAGTCTCCATTCAAAGGTCCCCAAAGTCACAAAAACTGTCCCTGCTACAGATGCAGGAGTTAAAAGCCCATCTTTGTCTTGAGATGGTAATGAGACAAGTCCCATATCTGTGTAGCTGTAGGATTCTAGAACGTTAGTTCCTCTGAAGTGTATGTGCCTTTAAGTCTTTGTTTCAACAATTTCCATGGTACCTTCCTTCAGCTAATTTAATCTGGATCAACCCTGATGGGAACAATCTGGTCCTAAGATCTGGGAGATATGTGGCTGTCTATCATCCTGCCACCCATGCTGTTCCAAACAAAGAATCAAGGAGAAAGAGGAAACTCACTCTGCAGTTCAAGCAGTTTCGACTGAACTGAATACAACTCCCTGACATTTCTGAGCTCCCGCTGTTTAATAGAGAGAAGCAGCCTGATAGTGAGAAAGGATGACCAACCACTTGTTAAAAATTGGAGCAGGTGATCACAGAGATTCTGAAAACAGTCTTGTCCTGTTCTGGCAGCAAACACCCCATGCAAACAACATCCCAGCCCAAAAGTCTGTTCAACAGCCTCAGCTTTTGTAGCTGGAGTCAGTCAGAGCCCTGATACCCCAGGCCTGGTGGAAAAAGGCCTGCAAGACAGGGAGCAGGTCTTCCAGGACTCACGGCCAAGATGCCAGTTCTTCATTGTTTCCCATTGAGTAATTAAGTATTGCTAATTGTGGAGTAAGAAGAACTGCCTGACAGGTTGCAGTATCAATTAGTTTAACTATAAAATTCCAATATGCAGCACATGCATCTTTTCGATTCAGTTCACTAGCCAGTTTCAAATTGCATCGCAACTTTGAGGCAAAACAAACATTTCTCTAACCCTACCATATAATATTGAGAGGAGGCCCTGGGATCTGGGCTATCCCATACTAGAGATGAACTGTGGAATGTATACATATTTATATATTCCATTGGGGTGGCCTGCTGCCCTAGGCAAAGTCGTCACCTACTCTGATTGCTTCCCAACATGAACGAGGGAGCCTGACCCCAAGAAAGTCCTCTGATCCCATGAGCTGCTAGCGGCAGGCTTCTTAAGGAGGCGAGTGATGAAGAGACAAACTTATGGAAATGCCAGGGTATGGAGCATGTCATCTCCAAAATATTTGCGGCATCCTGCAGGGTGAAGAATTCTCCTTGTCCATGTCATTAGGACACTGGGGTGATTCTTGCCCTTCTTCCTTCGGTGGTTCCTCATCATCACTCCTGCAGGGGATGCTGGAGGAGGAATTAGATTTTGCTCTGCCTGGCCTGGATGAAAAAGCTGTGTAAGCTGTCAGCCTAAAGCAAATTGGAAGAGCCTCCCCACTGCGTTCTGACTGTTGATTAAAGCAGCAGCACTTCTTATTGTCATTCCTAACAGATCAACACCAAATTTCCTCAGACTGCTGTTGCTGCAGATACTGTTCATTCAGCTGGTTAAAAATTATCTGATATTATTGTTGAAGGGGAGGGTAGTTTAGTTCCCCCGTGGGATTTGACCTCGCTCTTCAGGAAAGGCCTGGAATTATGTTCTGTGCTATCCCTGTGTGGATGACTAATGTTGCAGCCTCAAAACCCTGTTTTCTTAGTTATTACAAAAGCAGGTCATACCAATGCAGTGCATATTTTAAGGACTCCTCAGGTGAGAGCCTGTGTAATAGCTGAAATGTTTGGATTAGGTTGGGATATCCTTGTTCAGTCCCCCACTCAACCAAAAGGCTAATTGGGTGACTTCAGACGCTCCAATTGTCCCTGTCTTCCAGGAACACCCCTAATTTAGAGAAGCCACCATGGTTTCTGATTTGACCCTGGAATGTCCCACTTTTTCTTAGGATGTCCCTATTTTCATCAGAGAAATGTTGGAGGATATGGAGTTATGCAACCCCCCCGAGGCATCTGAAGGCAATCTTGTATAGGGAAGTTTTTTAATGTTTACTGTTTTATTATGATTTTATATGTGTTGGAAGCTGCCCATAGTGGCTGGGGCAACCCAGTAAGATGTGTGGGGCATAAATAGTAAGATTATCATTATGGAAGGGGATGTTCCTATTTTCACTGGAGAAAAGTTGGAGGGTATGTGACATGCATATGCTGAAATCTTTCCCACTCTTTCCTCCCAATCCCTATACCTTTTGTGTTGTGTCTTATAGTTTGTAAGTCCGAGGGCAGGGACTGTCTTATCATTAACATTTGCAAGCCACTCTGTGAGCTCCTCCACCCTTTATTCTGAAGAGCAAGATTTTAAAAATAAATATACAAATAAATAAAATACTAGGAGACAAACAGAACTCAAACAGAGATTAAGCCGGTTAACAAAAATCATTCCCATAAAGGCAGTTTTAGGATGTCATGTATTGACAAGAAACATTAATATATAAGCAATAAGGTCTATCCTCATTTGGAGCCGCAGGATGGTATGAGGTGGATGTCCAGCTACATTTAGGAAAGCAAAACCGTGGACAGAAAACCAATCCAGGTATAAGAACTTGGGGAACATGTTGGGCAAGGCCATGGGCCAAAGGGTCAGTTTTCTGTCCCATAATAGCTTGTCAGTAAAATTCACTGACAGCTGAAAGCGCCGCTGTTTCTGTGACCTCTTGTCCTTCCTAGTAAAAGCTCATAATCTTGTGTGCCCCAAATCACAGGCAGTAGCACCAGTTTCTGACTTTTTTATGCCAGATGCACAGAGAACTGCAAGGGCATCACGATCAGGAGCCGTGAAAAAGAACAAGAATAGCTCTTTGGCATTTATCATGTTGGCACCATCCATTCAAGGCCTGTATAGTTTTCTCCATCAAAAAAATAAGCAAACAAAAAGTCCCCCTCCCCAACTCAACAATTAGCATGAAATCTTAATTTTAACCTTCTTTCCTGGTTTCTTTTTGAGCTTGTTACTTCTCGAAATCAATTAGCATGCAGTCTGGGCATTCCACGCTGCCAGCCAAAGAACCCTTTTATATATTTTTCCTTTTGTTTGGGAGCTGTTGATAGAACGCTTTGTTCACATGAAAGGTAGACGGATTAGACATTGGAGGTGCATCCTTGTGTTTGTATTGTTCTTAGTCAGGCTGCCACAAAGGACAGTGGCGTCTGATTCACTTGCTGATTGCCACCCCTGATCAAGGCATGGAGCACTGTCAGAGCGTCTTATGGGGGAAGGAGTTTAAAGCTACAAAGTGGGGAAATGGGATTTTTGAATCCACTACTGTGGGTGTAAGGGAATGACACTCCCATGCAGGGACAGAGGAAGGGGGTGCAGTGGGTGCAGTCCATCCCGGGTGTCACCACTGAGGGGGGTGACAAAATGCCGGGTGGCACGCATCGCAGGGTCTGCAGCACCCGAGCCACACGTCTTGCAGGCCCTGCAATGCATGCCACCTGGCATTTTGTCACCCCCCTCCAGTGGTGACACCTAGGGTGGACCACACCCTGAGAGAGACGTGGTGGCTTGGGCACATGCAGGCTCTGTGCTGATCCAATGGTTCACCCGCTGCCTCCCCCCCAGCTGTAGAGTGGCTGAGTGGGAGGAGGCAAGCAGACTCTGGAGGCCCTGTGGTGTGCCCCGGCTTGGGCACATGCAGGCTCTGTGCTGATCCAATGGTTCACCCGCTGCCTCCCCCCCAGCTGTAGGGTGGCTGAGTGGGAGGAGGCAGGCAGACTCTGGAGGCTCTCCCCACCCTTGCCCCACCCCTGTGGGTGCCTCGCCCCACCCCTGGGCGCGCCACCCCAGGAGCTCAAGCAACTTCCTCCGCTGCTGCTCCCACATGCTGATAATGTAGGCGGATGGAGGGGCAGAAAATAGGATGTGATCACAGAGTGATTTGAAGTAGCACAGCAAGTATTTCTGATTCCCAGTTGTTTAACAGGCAAAACAAAGTTGTTCCCTCATTAAATTCTACAGCTACAATAAAGAAATCTGAGGGTGAACAGAGGAACAGAGGAAGCTACCTTATACTGAGTCAGAACCTGGATCTTCTACATTCAAAGCAGATGCTCTACTATGGTGATCCCCGCACCATGGGAGTAAAAAGTAGAGGATTTGAATGTGTGTAAGGACGCGGGTGGCGCTGTGGGTTAAACCACAGAGCCTAGGACTTGCCGATCAGAAGGTCGGCAGTTCGAATCCCCGTGACGGGGTGAGCTCCCGTTGCTTGGTCTCAGCTCCTGCCAACCTAGCCATTTAAAAGCACGTCAAAGTGCAAGTAGATAAATAGGTACCGCCCCAGCGAGAGGGTAAACGGTGTTTCCATACACTGATCTGGTTCGCCAGAAGCGGCTTAGTCATGCTGGCCACATGACCCGGAAGCTGTACGCTGGCTCCCTTGGCCAATAAAGCGAGATGAGCGCCTCAACCCCAGAGTCGGCCACAACTGGACCTTATGGTCAGGGGTCCCTTTACCTTTACCTTTAAGGGCAGCAAGCTCAGTTCAGTTAAAAATCATAGACTAATACTTTTAAAATTCTAAGCATTTGCCTTTTGCATATGGCTCTGGGTAGGAGCTCTGAGCTGACTAGTTTAAAGCCAAGTAGATTGTACAAACCAGAAGGCTGCTTACCCATGAGGAGTGGTTTTCTCAGCTTAGGTAGGAGAGTGTTTCCTAATGGTTAGAGAGTGACAGGTAACTAGACCTTGTTGGCTTTGACAGGCTAGTATCTATACTGCCTGTGCTGAGTCTGTTGGTCTGTGTGGCATAGCATCAAAAGTAGAATTCTGACAAATTGATCACAGCAGATAACTGTTGTTCTGAACCACAACACTGTTAGGGTGCATTGTGCTACGTTGAAAACCAGCCTTATTGTGACTTGTAGGTTTGAATGGTAATTGAAATCTAAACTGTTTATTTATTTCCAAAAATTATTTCTTTCCTTGCAGTCTTCAGCTACAGTTTTAAAAAAAAACCGATGGAACTTTTAAGAAAAAGCTTGCATCTTAGCTTTTTCTGTGGTCTGTTTTTATCTTTATTTGACTGGTTAGAGAGAAGTGAACTGTTCAGTTTTGCTCCTTCTCCAGGACATTGGAGTAATGTGCCACTGTCTTGTGCTGCAAGCTTCACGTTGACAGTTTGAACCTTGAAAGGTGACAGAGATCTTCAGATGAACTCATGTAACGGGAACATTTCCCTGACAGCGAGATCAGTTGGAGTCATCTCCCAAGGGAAGGCGGCTCAAATAAGCTGGAGCAAACTGTGGTGAGTGTTGCACAGATTGGGAGCAGTTGGGCACAGGCCCTTGGGAGAAGGTGTGATTGACATAATAGCTCCACTCTGTTTTTGCATTCTGGGAACACTAACTACAGCTAAATATTGTTGCTTTGGAATAGACCCTTTTCATCTCCCATTTGGATTGCTTTAATGTCTCCCCTATACAACACCTAAAACACTGCTTTGACCATGCTGGCATATAAATCCACTCATCCAATGAAACCCAGCCATTGTTTTCTTCTTGAATGATATCATTCTTCATAATATTTGGTGGCTGCTCCCAGACTTTGGAACTCCCTTCCTAGAGAAGCTAGACTGGCTCCCTTGTTCTTTTGCCCTCACACAAAGAATTTCAAATTCTGACAGGCTTTTGAGAACTGTTTCTAAGGAAATAGCTGGCGCTGTGATTTTTTTGGGGTGTGTGTGTAATTATCTGTTTGTCTTAATTGTTGTTGTTTAGTTATTTGTCATGTCCGACTCTTCGTGACCCCATGGACCAGAGCACGCCAGACACTTCTGTCTTCCACTGCCTCCTGCAGTTTGGTCAAACTCATGTTTGTAGCTTCGAGAACACTGTCCAACCATCTCGTCCTCTGTCGTCCCCTTCTCCTTGTGCCCTCAATCTTTCCCAACATCAGGATCTCTTCCAGGGAGTTTTCTCTTCTCATGAGGTGGCCCAAGTATTGGAGCCTCAGCTTCAGGATCTGTCCTTCCAGTGAGCACTCAGGGCTGATTTCCTTAAGAATGGAGAGGTTTGATCTTCTTGCAGTCCATGGGACTCTCAAGAGTCTCCTCCAGCACCATAATTCAAAAGCATCAATTCTTCAGCAATCAGCCTTCTTTATGGTCCAGCTCAAAATCTTATTCTAGTAATATTTATTATATTAAAGTTTTTTTAAAATTAATGATTCCCCCTCCCCCATGTTTTTTGCTGTTTCTATTTTATCTATAAGCTGCCTTGGGTCCCTGTCAGGGGAAAAGGTGGGATATAAATAAACATAAGCTTAAGAATAATATTCACAGTCATAGATACATTACATACATTATACTTTTTACCCTAATATATGTGTGCATTGCAACACTGAAGGTATTTTTAAAGGTTTGTATTTTAAAATTTATTTACCCAACTCCACATTGGAGACAAAATGCAGAAGCAAGGTTCAACACACTTAGCTTTTGCATGTTTTTTTTGGATATTACACACACAGTTCCTCTCCTGATTTAGCAGCTAGAGTGGGGCTGCACCTAAAGATTCATTGCAAGCCCTGTAAGAAAACCAACAATTGCATCAATCTCTTGTTCAGGAAGGAGGAACAGGATTTAGTTTTCAGCTTCAGTTCATCTTGTTCTCCAGTCAATCTGTATGGTACATAGGGGGCACTGCAGGACAAATATGGGTGGTGGTGTATTCTTGTTATCAGTACAGTATTATATTACGATATGATATTATGAAATTATATTATATTATATTATGTTATATTATATTTCTTTTTAAAAAAGGTATTAGTATATTGTCCTTCATAATTCTTTTTTTAAATCCCAGAGTGGTTTACAATACCATTTAAAACCAAACATAACAAGAAAAACATAAAATAAAATACAGCTGCATATAGGCTCCGGGTGCATTTCTAATGTGGGAGTAATGTGGACCAAATTAGAGGATATAAAAGCAAACCAAAAGCAGTGAACCAAGATGAATCTAAGTAATCAAACAGCAGTGAGTTAGAACCAGTTATGTCCTTACAGAGGGATGCTGTTGTGGTAATTAGCTTTTATTACTGTCATGCAAACCAAAGAGTCATTAGAAGCATACAGGGATCACGACAGCATGGGACTGGGAACGGCATTTGCTTCAACTGATGGTAAGCCAGGTAAAATGCAATTAAGAGAGTACGGTATTTTGCAGAGTTTACCTTACTTTTCCTATTGCCTAGCCCATAGTTGGAGAGGAATCTTTTGCTTATATAAATCAGAATGAGAGCTTTTGTGCAGGAAAGCTAGTGTTTAAAGTGACAGCGGGTGATCTTTCAAAATACCCCAAATTCCCATGTTATTTGAAACATTTCATCCTGCATGATCAATGCAAGTAGAAACTGCCTTATACCTACCAGGTCAAATTATTTGACCTTCTGCATGCAAGGCATGGGTGAATTTCAGTTTCTCTCCGGTTTTCCTTTCCCCCCATCTTAAGTTCTGTTTTCCACATTTCCAAATCAGTCTGCAATTTTAAAAAAGTAATCGTGAAAATTCAGCAGCTTCTTAGTGCAAATTTATCATGATATACTTTTTTTTTTTTTTTTTGCAAGCCATTCTCCCTCTGGAGTGCATCTTTGCATTTTATATTTACCAATATATGCATTTTATGCAACTTTTATGGACCATTGTAGGCATTATTTGGCTGCAGAACTCCACTGCAAAATTCAGAAAAGTGCAATTTAAAAAAAATAAAATGGTTGTGTTTCAGGTTGCTTATGGTTTTAGAAAGTGTGTGTTAGGTGTGTGGGGGGGTCACCTTTATATGCAAACTGAATTTAATGTTTTCCTCATCCCTAGCTCTGCCTCAGAGCTTCTGATTTGATCTGTGCTTTTTTGGAGGAACTCCAGCGGGGCTTTTGTCTGCATAGAACTGCATAAGACTGGGAACTCTAATCTGAGGTAGTTGGCATCACCCATTATCAGCTTTGGTTCAGTCCATCACCACCATGCAGGTCCCAACAGATTACTCATAATAGAAAGAATCCTGAATAGTTGCCAGGCCTACACCTGTGGTACACTTCAAAAATAGGTGCTAGGGATGCACAGTGGGAAAGTGCTGTTACATTTATGCTTGCTTGTAAGTTTCCCAGCAGTGTTTGGCTGACCACTCTTGGACTTAAAAGTAGATAAACCTGACTATTTCAGTCAGGCTTCTGAGCTGCGCACAGGTCTCCACAAGCAGTGGGAGAGCTGCGCGAAGTCTGTTCTGGGGGCTGGGGTCGGGGGAAGCTCGGGCTTCCCCTGCCCCAGCCCCACTCCTGGGGGAAAAATAATTTCCCCCCCTTATTTCCCCCCAAAATATCTAGCTGCATCCTATGGGCCGGTGCATCCTATGGGACGAAAAATACGGTAAGTGCCAGGGTTTTTTTTAAATAATTTTTATTAACAGACCAATCATATCAAATCAAATCACATAAGTTCCGAATTACAGAGCCTAATTTTAAATTTTTGTTGGGGGTACCCATATTTCAAGTTCCGAAAGGGATCCAATCCTCTTATTGCTGCTGCTTTAAAAGTCCACAAATCTGTCCAAATAATGTTCAGAATTCTGTCCAATCCTTTCTTGCTGTTTTCCACATCTCTTCTAGTTGTTTTCATATATTTTTCCTTTCTCTTTGTCTTTGTGGCCTCTGATTGTCTCCATAAGCGGGTTGAAACAAATTTGTATTCCTGTGTGGATTTTTCCGTTCGTCCAAGAGTCATATTTCAGACAGCTGCCGTATTTCATCGCTTCCATAAAGAAAAACATTCTTGCTGTCTACTCATTCACTTTTCACAGGTCTGTCCCTCTTTCTCAGTCCTCGAGGAGGTTCTACCAGGAATCCAATATGAAAACAAGGCTTCCTCCTCCCGATCATGAATCTTTCGACAAGATCTGTCAAAATGGCGACTCCCTTTTTGTTGCTGTGCCATCAAAAGCCCTTGTTCTTTTTCTTAATCTCACAAGCCAAACTTTTGGTAGTAAATCATTTCCACACAGTTTTTAATCATCCTGCTTAGGTTGGTTATGTGGCGGTTCTTTTTGAGGAGGGGTTATTGGTTAATCACATAGAAGAAAAGAGAAAAAGTCCCCCCCCCATCCAGTCCCGCTCCGGCATACTGAACCTGGTGTATTTTCCTCATGTTGTATTCCGTTAAATCCAACCCGTTGCTCTCGTTTCACAGAGGTCACTTCAGTTAGCAGTCTTTACTCCCGTTCTTCACTTGCATTTGCTTCATTTCCAATTATATATTTCGAGCTGATGCAAACCAGTGCGTGATCAGAGACAGTGTCCAGGAGAGCCGGACCCACCCGAGGGCTTTGTGCCTAGTGCCCTCACCCCCTTCTTTTGAATCCAGGGGTGAATTATGGCCACAGCAGGCAAGGCAGCGTTCCCCATTCCCTTGGGGTAATGAAGGGAGGCTGCATACTCCCATATCAGCCTCTTAATTACCTCGTGTGGGTCGGAGAGATGTTATTGTCGGCCATCTTCCAATGCGCCCCCTGGTGCCCCCCAGGTAAGTGCCAGTTTTGAAGGATAGTTGTGTTTCAGTTCAAACATTGTTTCAGTAAGTACCAATTAGGTGGGTTCACATTAAAATGTGAACTGAATTGAATTTCTCCCTCATCCCTATCTGGACTTTATAGACTTTTGGTCTGACCCAGGAGGGTATTCATGTTGTTGTTGTTGTTTATCTCCTGGCTCCTCAGCAATTTTTCTGTTTATTAAAGCATCTCACAGCATCTGGTGGCAAGAGCTGGAAGAGATATAAGGTCAGCATTTCCCTTTGGCTCTTTGCCACAGCAACACGCTTCCTGCCTTGTTGTGTTTGGCTCCTTGCTTCCTGATCCTTGGACCCTTGGCTCCTGGTTTCTGGACCCTAGGCTCCCTGACTCCTGGCTTCCGGACTCCCGTTCCTGCTCCCGCCCCGCAGTCTTGCCCCTGGTCCCGACGTCCTCAGCCAGGACTTCAACCACCCGTAAACTGGACCGTGACTGATGGGAAGGGGCTGTTTCTAGTATGCGGCTGGTGGGAAACCATTTGACACTGGAGGTGGGGGGGGGGCGGAACCAGGCCTTTTCTCTAACCTTCAGAATTAATAGAAACAGATTTCATCACTGGACCAGGAGAACTAAATTGTTCCAGGCTAACCTTGTTTTCATTAAACACTTTGCTTGGGGCATATGTAGAGATGGAGCTACGCTGGAATTCTGGGCCTCTATAAACCTTGCAGAGTTCTATTTTTACACCCTGGGGGGAAAATGTGTAACATGATGTGCCCAAAGGAAGCTTACTGATATGAGTATTCTGAGAATTTTTACATGGATCTCTGAACCTGCCTCAGGCTTTTCACAACAGTATTATTGTTACTTCAGCTTGAATATGTGAGTGTAGCTTCAAAATAAAATTAAAACAAATCTTCTCAATAGGAAGGTATTTAAGTAACTCGTTATGCTTGTAACACAGGTCTGAGACATCAGTAGTTTAAGTAGGGTGATGAAAAAAATAGGGGTATTACACCTCTCAAAAATAAATGAAAGACACTCCTTAGCTGGAGCAGTTACTCATTTCTATATGCCAAAGGAGTGGTAGCACAGAGCAACAGCACTCGCAATCAATAGAGAATAAGAGTATCAAATTTCCCTCTTTCTGCTTGAGAAGCCATTGCTTCATGCTCACTGAGCAGCTGCTAATTTTTCTCTTTTCCCTTTGAAATAGAAAATCGGGATTTTGGCACAGCTGCTTGGAGTCGTATAGGGCTATGCTTTTTTCCAGGCAATCGCCACAGAAAGTGTCTCAGCATCAAACCATGAGCTGGCTCAAAAACTAATAGGGCAAATGAAGAAGACAGAAAATGTTCTTTGGACAGAGTCAATACGCAGCATTTATGGGACATGATGAGAGCACTCGGCTACTCCAAACTTTATGCCTTGATGGTATAGATATAATATGAGACAGTCTGGTAGGTGTGCAGTAGAAAAAATACAGAAGGGATGCTGGTGAAACAAAATACATGATTATTTTTTTGTAATGACTCAAGGCTGCAATGCTAAGCACACTTCCTAATGAGTAAATCCTACCTAATAGGACTTGCTTCAAAGAAAAAACTGCCCAGGTTCTGAAACCTTTCTTTCTGGCAGTGCTATATTTGTAGTCTTGACCTTTTCTCTCTATGCTGTATGGCACTACTAATGCAGTAACGTTTTTTCTTTGGGCTAACTAATAAGGATAAAATTGTTTAATTTGCTAGTGGAAGATTTCTCCTCCTATATTCAAATTAATTTTAATATTTTCTTTAAATGTGGCCAACACTGTTGCACGTCATATACAAGTCCTTCCCATCTACTGTATTTCCCATCTTTCTGTTTAATCAGCTTGTTCAGTATAGACACTGAAATTTTACCAGTCTCTCCACTGTTTGGCTGACAATCTCTGACCCTAAAGTACACGGAAGTTCTAATCATATAAATCAATTGGAAATAAACTATTGTACAACTCTACACTGTTCATCGCGGGCTATGCTACCAAAAGGAGTAATGCCTGCTCCCACATCACATCCTTCCAATCAGTTGTGTGCTTTGATGTCGCTGTCTTGGATGATTGTACTGAGAGATCGGTTAGGCAACGTGTTACCTTTCTGGACTTCTCCCATCCCTGCGGAATTCAGTGCCCCAGAATGCTGCAATGCCAATTACCATGGAAGAATGAGAAAAGGACTAGACCAATAATAATAGTAATAGTTCACATGAACTGCCAGTAATTCAGATGTAGTGGCAACCAAAGTTTAGGGACAAACATTTAGGAATGGTCATCCCATCAAGCTCTCCTTGTGAGCTTCTCATCGGTATTTCTTAGCAGTGTGCATCAGCTTTGTGTGAGACCTGAAAAATGGGATTAAGGCTATGCAGTGTGATTTGGAGGTCTCCCCTCTGAGTTGAAGCACAGTGTAAATACCCCCGCCCCCATTATACCAATGCCCCCACAAATCCACCGGGTGCTCCGTCACTCTAGATTTGTTTCTGCCTTTTGGTATGGAATCACTTTATATGTTCATATCTCTCTGAATTACTCTAGGTCTGTGGGCTTTGCAAGAAGTGAGGCTCTCAAAAATGTTGCCTGCAGAACACTGGATTTCTCCGCCCCTCTCCACCCCTGCTTTCCTGCTAAATACAGAAGCAGATGATTTCTTTAATGGCAAAAGGCTTTATTTAAGGTGTGGTGTTTTTTGTTTTTTTTAAAGTGCATTGTTCTCCACTAACTAAATAATAATAATAATAATAATAATAATAATCACTGAGCTCTTCAGAACACGGCAGGAAGCTTTATAGGCAGCTTCACATTGAAAGGCGCATCTCAGGCCTAGGGCCTATTGGAAGACATAGGCAAGGCCGGTGAGATGCATAAATTGGGACAGCCTCACGTAGTAAGGCCTATCGGAGGACACCAGTGCCAGAAAGGAAAGGCCAGTTGTAAGCTTTAAAAAAAGGGGCTTACAAGTAAGAATACACCCAACTCAGCAACCTACCTCTTTATCATTTTAAGGTAAGAAAGAGCAGGAGACAACTCCACTCCTCTAAATAGATTTTGGAGGAAAGTGAATCCCTTTTAATTTTCTCCACAAGAAGGCCCTGGACCTATTTGTCTGCAATTTGGTACGCTTAATGCGCCCTGTAAATTTCACCCACTTTAGGGGTGAAAGGGGGGAAGGTTGTGCTCAGACACTATCCTATTCATCACCAGGGGATGTAAGATTCAGCTGCCATTTGGGTTGGCTTTTGTACATGGGGGGGGGGGAGTGTGTGTGTGTGTGGGGGGGGCAACACATTGTCCTTTGGCTATTCAGAATAGTGAGCCTAAGTTGGTCATGCCAACATGTGCTTTAAATGCTTGGTGTGGGCACAAGCCTGGGATGTGTTGGGTTTGTGGGGGCATAAGTAATATGATGCTCAGATAGGCAGAGGACACAAAGGATTAGCAATTGGGTAGAAAGCGAAAGGTTTTCCATACAAGTGAGCATGTTAATGCCAACGTTTATCACATGCCTTGGGACCACAGGGCACGAATGCCTCACAAGACGGAAAACCCGCTAGACGAAAGGGTTTTCCGTTTTGGAGGTGCTTCGCAGAACGAATTTCCTATGGGCTTGCTTCGCAAGACGAAAATGTCTTGCGAGTTCCTGCGATTTTTTTTCGCTCCCCATCCCCTTTTTCTAAGGCACTAAGCTGCTAATAGCCTTTTAGCAGCTAATCCGCTAATCCCTTAAACCTTTAATAGCCGCTAATAGCGCTAATCCGCTAATGGGCTTGCTTCGCAAGACGAAGAAACCGCTAGACGAAGAGACTCGCGGAACGGATTCTTTTCGTCTTGCGAGGCACCACTGTATTGTCACCTTCCTGCCACCTCCTTGCTTCCCAGAAGCCTTCCGTTAGGCTTTAGGCATCCTGTGAGAAACACAGGTGCTACGTGAAGTTTATCCTTTTTTACCCGGCAATTTGATTCCTGGCAAGAAGGAAAGAAAGGCTGCTGGAATTTATGCTGAAGATGGATAAGGGAAATAAAGTCTGTGAGATAAATGCTTCTTTCCCACTCCCAATTCGTTCCTGGGTCTGTGCTCTCCTGATACCTGGCCTGTCACCCAGAATGCTCTAGGCCATGTTGTCCTCTTTTGAAAGCGGTGAGGGTGCTGGCAGAGAGGGCTGGGCGATAGCAGCCTGTTTGTAACCCTTGATAAACACTACAGTGCAGCCAGCGTGAAATGAAGAAATATTGCTCCCGGTAAATATTTATTTTATATCAGAAATTAGCATACCAAATGTAATTAAAAACAACTTTATGTGCACGTCCCTCCTCCCTTCAGTCTGTCAAATGACAACTCGAAATAACTAGTCATAAAGAAATGCGGCCTTAATTAGCAAGCATCTCAGCCTACTGTCGCCGTTTGATAATTACACTGCAATGAGCTTCTGAAATTAGGATTTATTTCCCCTTTACCTTTTCCTGGTAGAAGTCACTCCTGGCTGGTTTTTGTACCCCTCCTTTTCCTTTATTTTGAACACCTCTTTGAGAATGCATTATATGTGTGCCAGAGCAGTCATGCAGTAGTCTCAGATATGTTTTGCTTTGTTGATCATGTAAACTGTGAGTGGCACCTGTCAGCTGTTGCCAGTGAGGTTGAGTGGATGAGGACAGAAAAGAACTGTGCATCTTTTTAAGCTTCCCCAAGTTGCTGTGGCCTATTCAAGCCAGTTATGATAAGAGTCACCCCCACTTTTGTCTTTTTTAGGCTGCATTCCTATAAGAACTTAGAGGGAAATAAGCTCCATGGAACTCAATGGGTCTTATTTCTGAGTTAATAGGTAGCAAGCAGCTTGTGCTGTTAGTCGTTCTGCGCTGGATGTTTCCCATGTGCCAAATTTTAGATTGTAAGCTCCTCCAGACAGGGACTTTTTGCTCCTATATTCTGTATATCACTATGCACACTGATAACACAACAGATGCAAGTAGACTTTTATATGAATAAAGAAAATGATGATGATAAAAATTGTAAGTGAATGCTGTATTGTAAGGTAAATGCCTGAAGCATCTTCAAAATGCTTCCAAAGATGAAAAAGAAAACAGTACTATGTACCAATCAAAAATGGAGTAAGCAAAACTGCTTATTTCAATCTTTTGCTAAGCAGTGCAATTTCTGCACTGGAAGAAAGTAAAAATTGCACATAAAAATTGGACAAGATACCTACCAAGTCCATTAGACATGGTACCTAAGGAAGAAATGGTGCTTTTCCTGCAGTAGGAAAGCTATCTCTCTGAATATATTTTGGTAACTAAAGCAGCTAAAATGCAAAACAAAACAAAACAAATCAGGTTTCCCCCCTGCAATGTCTTTTGTATCTGTTCATCAAACACATAAGAGATACGACAGTGCGTAGCTCCCCTGTATAAGGAAGCTTTTTAAGGTTTAACGTTTTACTATGTTTTTATATATGCTGGAAGCTGCCCAGAGTGGATGGGGCAACCCAGTCAGATGGAAGGGGTACTACTACTACTACTACTACTACTATATTATTATTATTATTATTATTATTATTATTATTATTATTATTCGTGTTTGAACAGAAAGAGCTCAGTTGCAGTCTAAACTCAGCCAATAACCAGACTAAATGCCATATTTCAGCCTAATTGCTTCATAGTATTGTTGTAAGGGACGCAGGTGGGGCTGTGGGTTAAACCACAGAGCCTAGGACTTGCCGATCAGAAGGTTGGCGGTTCGAATCCCCGCGACGGGGTGAGCTCCCATTGCTCAGTCCCAGCTCCTGCCAACCTAGCAGTTCGAAAGCATGTCAAAGTGCAAGTAGATAAATAGGTACCGCTCCAGCGGGAAGGTAAACGGCATTTCCGTGCACTGCTTTGGTTCGCCAGAAGCGGCTTAGTCATGCTGACCACATGACCCGGAAGCCGTACACCGGCTCCCTCGGCCAATAAAGCGAGATGAGCGCTGCAACCCCAGAGTCGGTCACGACTGCACCTAATGGTCAGGGGTCCCTTTACCTTTACCTTTATTGTTGTGAAGATCACATGGGGTAACCCTGTGTTTGCTGTCCTGAATTCTTTGGGATGTAGGTGGGATCTAAATAAATGCTGGATCAGGTCAAAGGTTCATCTAGGCCAGCACACTGCTTCCAACTGCCACATAGCTGAGGAAGCCCAGCCAGATGGGTGGGGTATAAGTATATTATTATTATTATTAATTATTATTATTATTATTATTATTATTATTATTAATGTTTAAATTACTACCACATAGGATCGTTTTTCAGTATGGATTGGAACACAGGACTTACACCAAGTCAGACCTTTGGTCCACCGAGCTCCATGTTATCTACACTGACTGATAGCAGTTCCTCCAGGATTTCAGACAGGAGCCTATTCCAGCCATGCCAGGGACTAACCTGCATCTCTGTGCAAAGCAGTTGCTCTACCACTGAGCTGCAGTCCTCCTCCATTTCTGCATGTGTACCCCTTTCAGTCTTAGGGCACACACTGTGTGATAATGTGCTTTCAGTGCTGGATGCAGGTGTCTTTTTGGGGTGCTGTACACATGATGCCATCCTCATGTCGTCCCTGCCCCACACTGTTTGTCAACTGAAAGCAGATTCTGCTAGAATCCATTTTTGTGCCAAGAAATCATTTCTCAAGTGCTTCCTGCATCTGCAGGGAGTACTTTCTCAGTTCGCCTTCTATTGGAGAGGCCCTGCTGAAGTTGTAGAGCTGTGCCACTGTGCCTCACCATGTTTAACTTGTCTGTGAATAAAATAGGCAAAACGGGAAGCAGTGCAGTAACTTAGCCACCCCTGTGTACTAAGGTCTGTGGCAACACCAATAGAGGGAGAAGGGACTAGAGAACACCACTGTGCACTAGTTTGAAAACATGCCCACTTGTGTGTACAGACGACAGAGATAGTAGCTGCCATTTTAGATTATTTTCTTGTGGGAAGGTGCGGACAATTGCAAACTATTATGTACAAAAGCACACTGTGAAAAAACGATCCCTGTACATTTCAAAGGTTCCGCATGTCCATGCTTTGCACTTAACTAGGGCTCTGCTAAAATGTTCACTACACACCCATACCCAAAATTCCCACAGAGCAAGCGTATTACACCAAAGGATATGGGATTATTTGGGCCTGGACATAGGCTGTGGATGCACCTCCCGACCCCCAGGAAGTTGTCTGTGCAAGCACTTCCTAGATGACTTTGTGCCCTCACAAGTGGACCACTGATGTCTAAGAGAGTAATTTCACTCATATAACTGGGGAAGACTCTATGGAAGCCTGTTTGATTGAAAAGCATCAGCTGTGGTTAGGGATTGGCGGCAGAGATCAGTCCAGGATAGGAAGCCCCCACTGCCCTGGCCTGCTTGTTAGGCCACAGCACCGCTCCTCTGACAAGCTTTACTGTGGAATTTCAATGAATCCTAATTGTCCATCAGGAGCCCATGACAGGAAAAGTCATACGGCCTGATTTGCATCTACTTTCCCTTATGACTCCCCTTGGCCTTTATTCTTAACGGCCCCTGCTCCTTTAAAAAGCATGCTGGCCAGGGCAATTGCATTAAGTCTCTGTCAAAGGTGTCTTGACAACTTCCTTGAAACCTCTCTCCTATTGGCATAGGAGTCTGTGTGCAGTCTTGGGCCTTTGAGGCTAAGGATGAATGGCAATAGCAAAATGGGGGCACTTAAGGGCATACTCTCTAATTTGTGTCATTCCCCTTATTAGCTTTCTTTTTGCACTTAAAAAAATGTACGTCCTCTTAACCTGAAACAGAGAGCGAGAGAGATGTTCATCAGGGGAAGGGCCATAGATATATTCACCGCTTTCAAGAAAAATCCTCCCCGCCCCTGCTTCCCAAGGACAGAGAGAGAGAGAGAGAGATCCCAGCACTGACTTCATTGAAGCAGAGTCCCCAATTAGAGGCTATCTAATTGATTTGAATATCTAGGCTCTTCAGGGAACCCTGCTAAGAGGTGTCAGAAAATAGAGAGGAATTTCATTTAAATTATTAGTAATATCCTTGGAGAGAGAGAGGAGAGGCAAAGGTGGGTGGAAGGTAGGAAATTGGTGCTACTTGGGACAGGGGATGAGGAAAGAAAAAGTGAAAGATAGACTTTGGTAAGAAAAATGGTGGGATGGGGAACAGAATATGAATAATTAAACTCGTGAGTTTGTGAGAGATTGAGGAAGGGTCACAGAGTCACAACTGCTACTACTGTATAATAGGGACAAATGTGTTTAGACAGGAAGAACCAGATGCACAAATATAAGATGGGGACACCTGGCTTGCCAGAAGTACACTTGTAAAGGATCTAGGCGTCTTAGTAGACCACAAGCTTAACATGAGTCAACAGTGTTATGGCAGCAGTAATAAAAGATATTCAATGCTGCATAGTGTCCAGATCAAGGGGAGTAAAACTGCTCTATTCTGCTTTAGTCAGACCACACCTGGAATACTGTGTCCAGTTTTGGGCGCCAGTTTAAGAAGGATATTGACAAGGTGGAACATGTGCAGAGGAGGGTGACCAAGATGATCAAGTGTCTGGAAATCAAATTGAGGGAATTGGGTATGTTTAGCCTGTTAAAGAGGGGGCTGAGAGGAGATAGGATAACCATCTTCAAATATTTAAAGGGCTGTTTTCACCTGCTCTGGAAGCTAGGACCCAAATCAATGGCTTCCAGTTACAAGCAAGGAGATTCCAGCTAAACAGATTCCAGCCAGTGTGGTGTAGTGGTTAAGAGCGGTAGACTCGTAATCTGGGGAACCAGGTTCGCATCACCGCTCCTCCACATGCAGCTGCTGGGTGACCTTGGGCCAGTCACATTTCTTTGAAGTCTCTCAGCCCCACTCACCTCACAGAGTGTTTGTTGTGGGGGAGGAAGGGAAAGGAGAATGTTAGCCGCTTTGAGACTCATTAAAGGGAGTGAAAGGCGGGATATCAAATCCAAACTCTTCTAAACATCAAGAAAAACTTTCTGACAAGTAAGAGCTCTTCAACAAACTGCTACAGCAAGTGCTGGGCTCTCCTTCCTTGGAGGTTGGATGGCCATTTGTCACGTATGTTCTTGTTGAGATTCCTGCATTGCAGGGCATTGGACTACAAGACCCTCAATACCCTTCCAACTCTACAAGCCTGTGATTCCATTATTTTTTCCATACAAGTATGAGATGTGTGTGTGTGTGTGTGTGTGTGTGAGAGAGAGAGAGAGAGAGAGAGAGAGAGAGAGAGAGCACGCGCTCTGCATATGCTGTGTGCTGCTTGTGGTGAGTGTGTATGCATGGTATATATCTGTAGGTGTGTGTCTATGTGCAAAAGTAGGAACAACTACTCTGACCGTGGCCATTTCCATGCACAAACTAGCATGTGGACTTGGGAAGGTTGGCCAACCTTTAATGTGCCCTCTCAGGCAAAAGAAAAAAAAGTTAACCTGTGCTATATACATATTCTGTCTCTAGTTCGCGGTGACCTTCATATCACTGTAGGCATATGTGAACCCAAGAATAGGCACAAGCAAAACTTAATACAATCATGTGGGGAAAATTTAATGGCACCAACACTCATGTGACCCAGCTCTACAATTCTGTAATAGCCAGATTGGTGACACTATAAATAGTAGATGGTTTTTCCCTGCTGGAATCCTAATATTGAGGATGCGCTCCCCTTATTTAATTAATTTACTAATGAATATATTCTTTTATTATTATCTATCCATCTATCTAAATCCTGTCTCCTTTCCTCTGAGGCAAAAGGAGATTGGTGAAACCATCTCTGCACGCTTCGGCCCATTTCCTTCAGAGGCTGGCAGCAGGAAGAGGCTTTATGCCCTCTGCTCCTCTACAGCCGCCCACTGTCTGGCGTGGCCATGCCAGCTTTGCTGCCAAATGCACCGTTAGACATGTATTTTATTTCAATTTGTTACATCATTTAAAGCCTTGGACCAGCTGATGAGGGTAAAAAAAAAAAGGTCCTTTGCCTTCAATACCTTTTATTTCCAAATTCAGGTTGTTCAAAGTGTTCAAAGTTGATTCCAGTGATCCGCTGATTGGTGGAATCTCTCAGGCATTTTAAAGGTGCTGGAGCATGCCTACGTCTCTTAAATCCTTTGTCCTCCTCAAGTTGCAAGCAGATATTTGCAACTATGGCATTTTCTATTGGCAACTCCTTTTTTTCAGGTTCTGCTTATCCGCTGGACTTGAGTGCCGCCTGTGTTCCAGTTTCCTAGTCTTCAGTCAACTGTATAGCAGGACTGGCTCCTGTTGAAAGTGCTTGTATTTCTTCAAACCATGGATCATAACACATTTGTAATTTTCAGGTACAGAGTAAAGCAGCATATGAATAGAGAATCAATTGTGGCCACAACAATTCACCTCTTGCACTGATTTAATGTTTTGATGTACTTGTGCTGCCACAACTGTGAAGGAAGCTACCTTTTCAGCCACCTTCCTGTCAGTAATAGCAAACAAAAACCTATTTTTTTTTGTTGGGTCAACCAGCAAGGAGTGCTTGAAAAGAGATGTTCCCCAAAACTGCACCTTGCTTCCTTACAAAGAGAGCAGCTCAACACAAACAAGGAGGATTATATTCAGCTATGTACCCCAACCCCTCTAATTTATAGAATGGTCTAAATTGACTGTGAAAAGACAGCCAAAGAAATCTTGTGAAACTGTAGCAGGGCAAAAGCTTTCACAAATAGAAAACACAGCCCAATCTTATGAAAGCTTACTCAGATAAATGTGAATTGGATTGCAGCATTGGATCTAAGTTTCATGGTTGTGATTATATTTAATTATAACCTTTGAAAGTATAGACAGGTCAGACTGCATCAGGCAGCCCTCTCACAAGTTGCAGTCCCTGTGCACACTTCCTTGGAAGTAAGCCGCATTGAACCGTGTGGGATTTACTTCTGAGTAAACCTGGGATTGCACCCTCAGTGTGGTCACTATAGCGTCCTTTCCAAGTAGCAATTGTACTGAGGCCCTCCCTCCCCTGAGCCTTTGCTTGGGAAACTGAAATCCTGAGGTTTGGTGTCAATTGCTTTCCAAATTGTTGCTGGGAGGTAATTGACATGAACTGTCAGTATTCTGAACTCGCCTCTTTCTCATCTTGGAAGCCCGCAGGACAGTTTCAAAGGGCATGCTCAGAATTCCAGATGTGTTCATTTCAATGCTTGGAAGTCCGGGCTGCAGAAGCTATTTGTCCTGACTGGAGAATGTTTTGCCTTTGGTGGACCAAAAGGGTAAATATTGAACTGACACTTAATATTCTGTATTTCCACAGAGCATGCAACTTCATTTAAGCCCTGAACCAAATCACGTTTTGGGCTTAAACTACTGTATTTACTCTTCTGACCTTCTCCGAGATGTCAGATTGTGCTGCCTGTTTTTTTTTTAAATGAACTTCAGAATACAGTTTGGAGGCTTTTAATTAAACCTGTGCGGTGTCATTCTGCTACTGTAAAAACCTGAAATTTGAATGTGTACAACAGCTCCATTCCTTGCCCACAAACTCTTTCTGCTTTGATTTGCTGTGTTGCCATTGCCCTTCTCCTTACTGACAGTAGAGGGTGCTGTGGAGGCTGGATAAAAGCAGAGATGGAAGAAATTTCCTTGCAGTGGGGTTAGGAAGGTAGCGGTGCACAGCTTAATTGCTGGAACTTGGAACGCTTTCTGGAGTTCTGAAACGTGAACCTTAGTAAACGAGGGACAGATTCAACTTAATTGCTCTCCCAAGGCAGATTCACTTCTTAATTAGAAGATATTTTAAAGTCCCTCTCTTTTCCTGCCTCTGATCAAAATGCCCTGCGGTGTGAAACAGAAAACAGCATCATCTTCAGTTGTTTTAGTGTCTTCATTGGTACATAGCACAATGTTCTCTTGCATCATATCCCAGCTCAAGCTGCAGGGTAATGCAGCACCCCTCTTTTGTTATTCATGGGTGATTTCCCCCCACCCCCCTATGAACCATGCCATATTTGTGCCACAACTACATATTCTCCAGTTGTATTGCTTTGTAGGCACAGTTACTACTTTCGATTCCAAGCAGTAAAGCATGTTTTGCGGAGATAGGTGGATTTTGTAGGTGGGGGAAGGAAGCTGAGAAGATGGTGGGGATTTGCTTGCTGCTGCAGCAAAAGCAGTAGCTCTGGTACAAAAGTCATGAGCATAGCTACATACAAATAGTGCCTGTGAGCAGATCAAGAGGGTGGGTTGGTGGGGTCTCACCAGCACTGCACTTTGAAGCACACCCAGAGTTGTCCACATTGATTCCCATTAGAGATGACTGGCTGCACTGGTTCAGTGTAAATTCTGAGGAAGATTGGGGGTGGAGCCCTTGGAAACTGCCTGTGCCTCTGTATTTTCAACAAACTTTCCTTTATGGTGATGCCAGAAACTACAGTGGCTGATCAGTAAATATACAGTAGCCATTTCAGTGTCTTATACCTCACAACCCTGTGACTGGTGAGTTAACTGGGCCACTTCCCCAGCCCTCCAAGTCTCCCATGTCTGGCCACTTCTTCCAACTGGATGTCTTAAGTATTGTTTCTTCCAACATGAATCTTCCTGAATCCAGAGGCCAACCCTGGAAGACCTGCCCTGTGTCCTCCTGTCATTGAAGGTATGAAAAGTGGGCCTAAGGGACAGAAAAGTCTCTTATTTTGATGAGTTTTTGGAGCTTTGTAATGGATAGGGATAGGCAAATCTGTCCATTTTGGTTTCCCATTTTTCAGAAAAGTGTGAATTTCATCTAGTTTTTGGTTTGTGCATTGTTTCAGAAAGTGCAAATAAGGGAGGTTCACCTTTTAATGAAAACTGAATTGAATTTCTTGCCCATCTCCAGTAGTGGATTAAGCATTTTAATAACTGGCCTTGGTTTTGGTTTGTTTTCATGGATGCCATATTATTTTATGTCTTCAGCTGACACAATTTTTCTGGGACAGCAAAGATTTCACAACTTGGATGGAGGAAAACCTCAACCTCTGACTCATCACAGTTTAAAAAGAAAAACCTCCCTCTCCCCCTTGCACCATATGAACGCGTAGACATCAGAAAGAAAATGCTTACCCACATTGCATATAAACTTCTGTATTATTATATACTTTACCTTAATGAGATATTAAAAGCTTTAATTGTTAATCACATAAGTATATATCCTGAGTCAAGCAAAGGAAGTGTTGTTTCTTTTAAATGCAAATGCTGTTTTTTAAAAATGCAAATATTGACATTTCCTCCTCTGATATCTGACTGGGAGTACTACAGCCCATGGCAGCTTATGCTGTACCGTATCTATTAGACTTTAAAGGTGCCACAAGACTCTGCTTGCTTTTGCTGCCTGTAGCAGATGAACCCAGTGACTGCTCTGGAATTTTCCCTTGCCAAGCTGACAACTTTCTTTTCTCCTCTCATGGAGGCTGTACAGCAAACATTCTTTGTTCACCAGTGCTTGAAATTTTGTTGTTGTTTAGTCGTTTAGTCGTGTCCGACTCCTTGTGACCCCATGGACCAGAGCACGCCACGCACTCCTGTCTTCCACTGCCTCCAGCAGTTTGGTCAAACTCTTGCTGGTAGCTTCGAGAACACTGTCCAACCATCTTTCCTGACCATTCTAGGCCCTTCTATGTAGATTTCATGGTTACTGTCAGCTCTGCTGGTGCTCTTAGGACTGAGTTTAAAACTTCTGCCACTGTAGTTGGGCTTCCTTGTGCAATTACACAACATGCAAGCAACTATTAACCCAAGGGGCTCCAATATCTTCACAATGGCACTAGTCCTTGGATTGTGCCGAAAAGTGTCTGTAGAGCAATGGGGATGAGAACAAAAATGAGGAGCTGTAGCAACTGAGTGGAATTCATATTTTAGAGGCAACTCTGACATCTTTTTTGCCTGGGTGCTTTAGGGGCAACGGGATTAAACATGAGGTATGCTAAAAAATGAAGGGGAAACTGATTCACTTTTCATGTTCCTGCCAGGTGAAAGTCTCTCTCTCACACTTTCCCTCTTGACTTGGCAACAACATTTACAAGATTCTTTCCTTGGGAGCGCAAAGTGGATGTAGCAGCTCAAGGCAGGCGATTGGCGGCAAAGGCCCCTCAGCTGCCTGTCTCTTTCTTCCACCCCAATACCTGCCTTTTCCCCTTACCCAGCCGTCATTTTCCACTCAGTGAGCTCTGCAAACATTTTAATTTCATGCCCGGTTGTCATTGCTGGTTTGTAAAACATCTGAATTATATTAGTGCCGTTGAAAAGTGTGACAGGCCGAGGAACTGCCACCTCCAGTGATTGCTTATTCCAGATGGTTAAGTGACAAATCTAGTTCTGATGTCTTAACTGGAGAAGTAATTGGGACTTAAGGAAAAGAACAACCCCCCCCCCAACAACTTCACGTTTGAACAAACAATATGCAGGGGCCTACTACCTCAAGCTGGGACGCGGGTGGCGCTGTGGGTAAAAGCCTCAGCGCCTAGGGCTTGCCGATCGAAAGGTCGGCGGTTCGAATCCCCGCGGCAGGGTGCGCTCCCGTTGCTCAGTCCCAGTGCCTGCCAACCTAGCAGTTCGAAAGCACCCCCGGGTGCAAGTAGATAAATAGGGACCGCTTACCAGCGGGAAGGTAAACGGCGTTTCCGTGTGCGGCTCTGGCTCGCCAGAGCAGCTTCGTCATGCTGGCCACGTGACCCGGAAGTGTCTCCAGACAGCGCTGGCCCCCGGCCTCTTGAGTGAGATTGGCGCACAACCCTAAAGTCTGTCAAGACTGGCCCGTACGGGCAGGGGTACCTTTACCTTTACCTTACTGCCTCAAGCTGTGTGGGTAATGGGGGCATACATGAAGTTGAGAAGGAGGAAGTAAAGAGGAGTTTCCCAGACATGGAGTATGTCTTCCAGCATGGAGTTCTGCTGAAGAAGACGCTGCTCTGTTGACTTGTGCACATTGCAGAACCTTCTGACTCTAGGGGTGTGCTGGGAAAGATTGCTTCCCCATCACAGCCGCTCATGTGGCATCTAATGTCAAACCCTGATGTAATATTTATTCACTAACTTTAAATATTTATCGCCCACTCTTCATCACAACTATATCAGAGCAGGGCACAGTAAAGTTACATTTAAATTATAATGATAATACAGTAAGTTAATAGAGCTGCTAAATATAACTCAACTGTATTAAAGTGCAGAGTAGATACTTATTTCAATCTAAGACTGGCCATGTGCTATATTTTGCAGACAGCAGTCCTAATTTTTGAAGGCTGTCAACAGCATAGTCCTCTGTTTGAAGATGTTCTCTGTATGGGGACTCCCAAGTCTGGTTTCAAGTTAAAGATCCATAAAAAGGGGGAGCAGAAGCATTGAATTTGCCCATTAACACTTAGCAGCACCTGGTCAGCAGACTGAGCAGGCACCGATGTAACCTGTACTTCTATTTAAATAACAGCCAGTACTTCAAAAAATTTCATATAAATTACCATATCCAATTCTTAGCCTTCTTTGGTCCTCTGTTTGGTGTAGCATACTGTATTCTCTTTTCTAACCATGCATAACTGGCCAAATGAATAAATCTTAGGTGAATGCTAATAGCCAGCAAATGCATGAGGGGAAAACCCATTAAAAATAGCCACTTTTAATTTGGCTTACTGTACCGCAGAAGGGAGGCTATTCCATAAGCAGCACACCACCACATAGCGGGTCTTTAGAATTTAATCAAGAAAAAGTCACCTTACGGTTGTGCCATTGAAAGGTGCTGAAGGCAGGGCCCAGTGAATGCTCTGGGGCACAGTTGTTTTGAGGTCAGTTTTGTGGGATAACCAGCCTCCTATAACCAACATGTTTAAGTCTGATTAATGCATGAAGGGGTTAAGACCATAGAGTAAGCTGTCCTGCCAGGCTTCTCTCCCTTGGGAGGGACCAAGTAATCAAAGCTTTGTTCTCAGTCTATCAGAGAAGCTTGCCATGGGAAGAGGCTAAGCTGGTTGCTGCAGCTTAAACACATGGCTCTTACAAACTATGTTTGTGTTCCTGTACCAATAATTTTAGGAATTTTCACCACTGTACTAAGCCAAGTTTATTGCCTGTGTTTTCTGAATATGAAACATGTGAATAGGGCATTGGGAGAGTTTGTAAGCATACCATTTTTAACTTGCCAAATGTGTGATCTTTTTCTATGCTGGGGGAAGAGGGAAACTTTGGAAGGAACTTGGATGGGCAATTTTAAAGGTCAAATAGCTTATATTTCCATGCTTTACCTCGCTGCATATTTTGTGATTTTAAATCTCTGCTGGTGTTATCTCACCAAAGAGTACTTGCCCCAAACTTGGATCTTGGTATCCAAGATTTCTCCTTTTATATACCAAAATTTTCCTTGCCATCCAACAAACTTGACTTCAGTTGGAGATTGAAGTGCAGCAAGAAGGTACTGCTTTATTAACCTGTAATTGGCACACAGTATGTTGCCTCTGTGTTTTCCAGACCTTAATAGAAGCTGAGGCTTCTAGGCTTGTATTACCCAGAGGTATATTGCCTGCCAGTGCTGCTGCACACACCTGTCTCCATTTTTGCCTGAAGAGAGGCCCAGCTCACCCAAAAGCCAAGGTATTTTGCTGCCTGAAAAATTGTACATCTGTTTAAATTATTTTTGCATGCAGTAATGAATATAATAATACAATATGAATATAATAATAAATATAATAATGGGAAATCAATCAACTAACAATTCTGTTTTATCACACCCCAAATCAGCTGCATGAGGTGGCTGCCTCACTCTTCTTCATGGTAGGGTTCGGCTGGCCCCAGCTAGTTCACTAGGCTGTGTCTGCAAGCCAAACTAGACATTAATATCATAACTAGAAGCCCCAGCAGTGGATTTTATTTTTTATTTTTAAAAGAATCCTAGGCCCAAGGACCTTTGATTTTCACTGGGAAAACAAAATGCAGAAAGGAAGGTTTAATCCTCATGGTAATAATAATAATAATAATAATAATAATAATAATAATAATAATTTATTTATACCCTGCCCATCTGACTGAGTTTCCCCAGCCACTCTGGGCAGCTTCCAATTGAGTGTGAAAAACAATGTTAGCTTTAGGAAAAAATGGTAGCTTGCTAGACCCATAGCTTTAGACCTTACTGTTCTCAGTTTAAACTGGGGACCTTGACAGGTTTTGCTTGCAAGATATATGGAAATCCCTTGGATCGTGAGCATTCATGCCACTCATAAGGGAGGCTATATGTTTGTATTTTGTGCTTGGGATCGATTCAAATGTAATAATGTATGAAGCATTCTTGAGAAAAATGGGTTATATTCTTATTCTTTTTCTTTCGCTAATTGCTTGCACATTTGTAGCCGCTAGAGGAAAGACCTGTGATGTGAAGGGCCCGTTACAATATTTAAACCTCCATTTTAAAAAATGTTGCTAAAATGGGGGAGGGGGGGCGACGATTAGGCCAGCAGAGTTGCATACAGTTTTGTAATAAAGTAGAAGATGCAGTTGTGCTTCAAAAATGTCTGTGTTTAATTAGATGAGAGAAATGATGGTCCCGGGAGAAAGATAGAGATCAGGCTCATAAGATAAAATACTAGTCAATCAAGGAATATTGGTTATCATGTCTTATAAAAACAGCCTCCCCCGCTTTTTTAAAAAAGTAAACCTTCGAGTACACCACAACAAGCTTGAAAGGATTATTGAATGGGAAATAATTTCTCAGCATTTTGAAGTTTGAGCGAGCAAGAAAAACCCTTAGCACAACATGTTAAACTGAAAGGTGTTTGGTTTTTTTGTCACCATGCATGTACATAGCACTTTACAAAGAGTGAGAGAACAGGTCTCTGTCCCAAAGGGCTTGCTTGCAGACATGGGCTTACTTACAGAAAGGTATAGTGAGATGTGCCAAAGGCCTCAAGGGAAAGTTGTTTTTTTTTTTGTGGGGGGGAAGCTGCATGTAAGTGGCAAGCTACCTTATGGGTCTGTTGAAATACTTTGAAGTCTCCAAAGCAATATATAAGTGCTATCATTCTTATACATGGCATGCTGAGTGAAGGAGCAGCAAGCTGTTTAAATGAGCATGACCCAGGCACAATTGACGGCTACTTAAAACTCAGATACCTTTTCTGTCCAACTTTGAAGGGCCAAATAACACGTTATGTGAAATGCATAGTGTGCTGTTACATCTATGGTTTTAAATTTAATTACAGTCATGGAGTGACTATTGTAATTAGGATTGAGCACTTGGGGTGGTTTAACCCAGGGGTCAGGCTTACTTTGCCTGGGCCAGTTCACTGCCGTGGAGCCCCCTCCACGGGCTGGATCGCAGGCACATGTGAGCGCGCATGTGCGTGATTTCTGGTGTCTGCGCAGGCGCAGTTTTCAGTGTGAAAGCGAGTCCCTGTGCCGCACGGCACCAGTTTAGCACAGTGCACCGGGACTTGCTGAGTGGGCGGCTCAGTTTGGGGGCGGCTCATGGGCTGGTAAAATGACCCCTATGGGCCGCTTGTGGCCCATGAGCCTTAGGTGCCGACCCCTGGTTTAACCTTTTAATCTCTAGGTGTGATTTTGGTTGGCAGGGATTGTCAAGAGTTCTAGAGATGAGATGAAGTAACATATCATCTAGAGGTGTATATGTCACCACAAGCCAGTGGTACCCCTTCAGATTTTTACTGAGGACAAACCGGTCTGTCTTTGTGTAAGGAAATAAATTGACACATTTCTGACTTCCAGGACACTATGCTGCTGCCCTGAAACTTGCCATATTTTGACAAAAAAGAGAGAAGCCTTTAAAGGGCGTGCTGAGCTATGAATGCATCAGTTCATTTCAGTCTGTTCTGATTGGACACAACTGACTCTGTTGACTTCAGGTGTTAAATTAGCAGAGCAAGAAAAACATCATTCAGGGATGGATGGATCTGTCAGTTTCTCTCAGTTTCTCTCAGTTTCTCAAACCTAATTTCAGTTCTTCAGATCTCCATTTTCAATTTTTTAAAAAATCATCATGAAAATTCACCAGCGTTTTACTACAAATTTCTCATAATACAAACACTTCTCTGTGTAATTTTGGCTAATATACACATTTTTGCAAAGCAATTTCCCCTAATATGTTTTTGTATATTGCTTTCACTAATGGCACCATTTCATTTGGCACCCATATTTGCCCATTTTTCTTCTCTGTGCCTCTCTCTCTCTCTTTCTCTCTTTCTCTCTTTCTCTCTCTCTGTGTGTGTGTATCTGCCAAGTGAGGATAGCACCTCATGCATCTGATGTATGACATAATAACTTTAAGTCCTCGAGGTGACCCAATATTTTTTCTTGATATTTTTAAAACAAACTAACAGCACAATCCTATGCTGTTTTAAGTCAGAAATAATTTCCATTGAATTCAATGGAGCTCACTATGCTCAGGTGAGTGAATATAGGATTACACCCCAAGACAGTTATCCTTTAAAATCATCCAATGAGAGATGACTTATAGTCCAATCTTATGCATGTTTACACAGAAGTAAGTCCTGCTGCTATCAGTGGGATTCAATCTTAAGGAAGTTTACACAGGAGTGCTGCCTAATGTTTCTTTTGTAAAATTAAAATTGGTAAACAACCATGTAAATGGGCAAAAAAATGGCTTCCTTTCTCCTCGAAAAGTATTGTGGATCTTTAAAGTTTGCAAATGCTTTCAAAAAGAAATTGATTTAGATGATGGCATTACTTTAACTTATTTGTATCTTAGATTCTAATAATGTAAGCCAAATTAATTGCTTGTCTGTAGCTTCCCCCAAACCACCGATTCTCTCCAATCACGTTATTAGGCTTTTAACCAGATTGTTTACCACAGAGCCTCTTGGAAGTACTTGAAGTCACAGTTGCAGCCCCAATTTCCAGTTATCGTAATCAGGAGATTAAATGTGAGCTTTGCACTGTTTACCTATGCTTATTATCTTTACTTCTGTCTTCCTCTGGGCCCAAAGGTTCTGTCAGCAAGATTCTTTTGGGAATGCCTGATAAGAAAGTTGTATTTCACACGAAGGACTCACAGTTCCAGCATCCTTGGCTTTGAGAAGACTCAAATCATACATTGTTCCCAAAGCTCATGTGGGAGAAGCAGGAATTACATGATTGGTAGAAAACAACTAGCATAGTATTACCATGTGTTCTCACCTGCCCATTCCATAACTCATATTCAGATCCTCAACCACAGGACTCCCCCTGCCAATAAGTATCTAAAGACCAAGGTTTCCTCCCAAATTCAAACAGAAAACAGCAAATATAAAGGTATCATTACCTCCCCAATTCCTCCCTCCCTGCTAGCTTTTTACACATCTATGTAAGGTAAAGGTAAAGGGGGACCCCTGACCATTAGGTCCAGTCGTGGCCGACTCTGGCTCATCTCGCTTTATTGGCCGAGGGAGCCGGCGTACGGCTTCTGGGTCATGCGGCCAGCATGACCAAGCCACTTCTGGTGAACGAGAGCAGCACACAGAAACACCGTTTATCTTCCCGCTAGAGCGGTACCTATTTATCTACTTGCACTTTGACGTGCTTTCAAACAGCTAGGTTGGCAGGAGCAGGGACTGAGCAATGGGAGCTCACGCTGTTGCGGGGATTCAAACCGCAGACCTTCAGACTGGAAAGTCCTAGGCTCTGTAGTTTAATCTACAGCGCCACCCGCGTCCCACACATCTATGTAGTGGAGTGTTAAAAAAAGCTGCTAAATTTTGGAAAAATTGGGATATGATTAATAGATATGAAGCAGAAATGGGCCAGTTCCAGGCTGCCCTGCCCATGATGCAAGGTGATGGGGTCACCTCAGGTGGCAGATCCAGCAACTGTGCACCTCCTTCTCTGTATCTGCATGCCTCTGTGGCGGCAGGCAGGCGCAGTGGTGGGGTTGGGGCGGAGGTGGCATTTTCTGTTGTACCTGGTAGTAATATGTTGTTAAAGACAGTGGAAGATTTTCTGCAAAAACTGAGTATGCAAGACTGTAGAAAAGTAGTCAAAGTCCCTCTAAGAGGAACATGATATGGAGAATGATTCTGAAAATTAGGAAAAATCTAAATAGGTATGTTCTGGCAATTCAGTACATTAGAAAAATTATTGGTTTTAGAGGTTTTATGCTAATATGAAGCATTAGAGGAATAGACAAGAAGTAGGTTGAGGTATGGACAGATGTGTAGGTTCACTTATTCCCTTTCTCTCCTTATAATTTGATAATTCTTCACCTTTTATTAGCAAGTTACTAAATAAACCGATGTTGTGTATTAAGAGGAACTAGCTTCTTGTGCATGACGATAGCTTTCTTTAGTGTCTCTTTAATGTCACTAAATCTTTTTCAAATAAGTCTTACAAATCTTACCTAGTTAAAAGGGTTGTAGCCACCTACGTTTTACTCAAAGTAAACCCACTGAAATTAGTGGGCCTAAGTTCCATTCATTTCAATGGGGCTACTCTGACTACTGTTGGATATATCATCTCCATTTAGCTGAATTTCCTTTTTCCTTTACGTATTCTTAATTCTTCATTTCCACACTGTTAGTGTTCTTAATGTTTCTCATTGTATTAATACCTAATCACTTTTAGACTGTTACAATAATAATAATAATAATAATAATAATAATAATAATAAACAAAAACAAAAACAAAAAACAAAAACCAGAACCTATATTGCGCACTTTGTGGACTCGTAAACAGCAGTTTAGGGCTGGAGGCAAATGCTGAGCCTCCTGCTGCTTTCAGTGGAGATGAGCATTTGGTGAACTATTAGGCACCTGGCAATTATTTTTTAATCAGCTATTAGGAAGACCAGGCAATGGGTAACTCAGGGGCTGTATTGTGAGTCTCCAACACCCAAACAAAATTATTTACAGTACAGTATATACAGTATACTGTGTACTGTGTACAGTATATACCCCAAAGTAAGCCCTATAGTGTTCAATAGGAGTTACTCTCAGAAAAAGGCACGAAGGACTACAAACTCAATCTCTCACTTTTAGTAAAGTGAGAGCACGGCAGGAGGTTTGGATCAGTATCATTACAACAGCCAGAGAAGGGTGATGTTTACATTCATGGTCTCTTGGGATCACTGGCTGTTCGGACAACGTTGGGTTGTGTGTGGGTGGTGGTGCTGGTAACTATGACCCTAGGTTTGAGTAACAGTTATTTAGTCTGTGGGATGCTGCAGAATGTGGGGTTTTCACTGCAAATTTATTGCCAAACTTTGGCACTGGTTTGAAGTGATTTGGACACTGTTTGATTTTTGAGTGTTAACCACGAACCCCGTGTTTGATGTATCAATTACTCAGTTTGTGGGGTGCTGCAAAATTCTGGGTTTTCGCTGCAAAATGCTTCAAAACTTTGGCACAGGTTGGGAGGGGATCCCAAATGTTGGGGTTCATAGTTAATAAGCCTGCCTAGGCTAGACAAAACAGAAAACAAACTTGCCAACCCCAAAAGGTTCTGACCTGGATGTGGGGGGAAAGCGGGAGCAGCAGCGATACCCTACAAACATCCTGTTCCCCACATGCTGTGTCTCCCACTTTCTTTGTCCCATGTGCTCTGGATACCTCCATGTGGAAAGCAGAATGCTCGCTTCACGTACTGTATTTTTTAAATAATTAAACAGATTTTAACAAAGATACTCAAGGTCCCCAGTCCTCTTTGCATCAAAGGTAACCAACATATGTATTATGTGCATACACACACACATGCACAGGTTCCACAGCTGAGACATCAGGGAGCAAATAACAACAAGCTATTCCCTTAAGCCAAAGATGGGAGGAAAAGCAAACTAATAACATGAATTTGTGGTCTTGGGCAGTAACATTTTCCTTTATTAGGCAGGTGGATTGGGGAAATGAAGGAACGCCTATTGATTGATTTCAATATAATGCATTATATATATCATCTGGGTATTGACATATTAATAGTGCAATTCCATTAAGTAGAGAAACCATTTAATTCCCCAGAGGCTCCTGTAATTAGGAGCCACATGCTACAGGTGGCATTCAGCAGTAAATGCAATGAGGAAAGAGAGCATTATTTTTCTGACTTCCTCCATGCTTCAAAGAAAGTGGCAAATTAGGGGCTCCCATCCCTGAATAAAAGACTTAGAAAGTAGAGCATTTATCTGAATATTTGCTCCGTGTTAATCAGTGGAGTAATTTGTTCCCTGTCTTCTATGAAGCATTGGAGCTCAGCTGTGGAGCACATGCTTTACATGCAAAGGGTCCCTGGTATCATACACACACACTCCATACTCAAAACTGCATGCTTTTATTCTGGATAATTAAACTGGAATAATAGTCATCACCAACATACAGGAATATATGAAAAGCCCTGCTGGATCCGACCAAAGTTGTATCTAGTACAGCATCCTGTTTTCACAATGGCCAACCAGATGCTTATGGGAAGCCTGCAAGAAGGATATGTGCTCTCTCTCACTTGTGATTCCCTCTGATATGGAGGTAACACACAGTATATTCATCATAAGCAGTAGCCACTGGTAGCCTTATCCTCCATGAATTTGTCTAACCCCCTTTTAAAGCAATCAAAGTTAGAAGACCGGGATAGCTCAGTTGGTAGAGCATGAGACTCTTAATCTCAGGGTTGTGGGTTTGAGCCCCATATTGGGCAAAAGATTCCAGCATTTCAGGGGGTTGGGTTAGATGACCCTCATGGTACCTTCCAACTCTACAAGTCTATGATTCTATGAAAGTTGGCAGCTTTCACTGCATCTTGTAGTAATGAATTCCATAGCTGAACTATGTGCTGTGTGAAGAAGCATTTCCTCTTGTCAATCCTGAATCTTCCAACATTCAGCTTTGTTGGATGATCCCCAGGTTCTGGTATTATAAGAAAGAGGGGGGAAAGCTTCTATCAGCTCTCTCCATTCATTAATCATGTCCTCCCTTTCTTGCCTTTTTTTCTAAACTAAAAAGGCCCAAATGTTGTAACCTTTTCTCATCAGGGAGTTTTCCCAAACCCTTGAGCATTCTGGTAGCTCTTCTGTTCATCCCTTGTTTCACATGGTCTCTTGACTTCCACACTTGATTTATCTTGAGTACCTTTGATTTTGAGTACAGCACCTTTGATAACTCACAGTTCAATGCATGGACAGACCCTCCCACTGAAAAGCATTCCATTTAAGGTGATTAAAAAGTACCATTGGTGGAACAGGTTGTTACACATCAAATCCTCATTTGATGTTACAGCCCTCAAGTTCTTAACATGTATTTGGGGAACCAGCTCCCATCCTGCCTGTAATAACAAACGGAGTGTTGACAAGTAATTAATCTGAATAAAGTGATCTTGAGTATGCACCCAAGCAAATCTTTATACCTGTTTCTGGTAAGTGGAGATTGGCAACCAGATAAAGTCTGCTAAATTTGCTTGTGACCCCTTGCTGCAATCTCCTGGAAGTTGTTAACCATAGTTTCTATAGAGCAAATGAGTTTGTATGTTTTATTTGGACCAACTAAGGTTCAAAACACAGTATGCAAGCTTTAGATATGGATCTTTCGTGCCTTATACAGAGCTTTTGCTTTGATTTATGCTCTATTAAGATAAGAAGTTGCTTGAATCTTTAAGTCTACTGACCCATTCTATAGAAGCTTGCCCTATGGAACCCTAGGAAGGCGCATGGGTGTTTTCAGACAATTCTGTGTGTATGTCCTGGTTGGGCTTACTTTTAAAGGATGTGGTAAAACAGATGTATTATTGTTATTATTATTACAGTGGTACCTCGGGTTACATACGCTTCAGGTTACAGACTCTGCTAACCCATAAATAGTACCTCGGGTTAAGAATTGGCTTCAGGATGAGAACAGAAATTGCATGGCAGTGGCGCAGCGGCAGTGGGAGGCCCCATTAGCTAAAGTGGTGTCTCAGGTTAAGAACAGTTTCAGGTTAAGAACGGACCTCTGGGACGAATTAAATTCTTAACCCAAGGTACCACTATATATATAGAGAGAGAGAGAGCACGAGGGAGAGAGTTGGTTTGTTAGCTTGCTGATTTATTATATTACCTGGCTGGAATCTAAAGATGGGGCCAATCATGGTCATTTTCCTAGTTTAAAAAGTTGTCAAGGTCTGTAGAAATAAAATGTTCTGTTCCTTGGAAGACTTTTGAAGTATTAAAAAAAATTGTATGTTGTCAAAATGTCTAAGCAGTCTAAGCAGTGTATAGCAAATACAAAATTGTAAGAAAAATACAAACAGAAAACATAATAAGAGCTGACCAGCCATATAAAATTCATCCAACTGTGAAGGCTCATCTTCAAAAGATGTCTAAGAATAAGAAGTAAGGATATTTGGCGGATTTCCATCAGGAGGGCATTCCACATTGCTTGACTGGCCACACTAAATGCTCAATTTTTTGTCAATACCAAGGTGGCCTTATTGACACAGGAGACAGATAGCAACATTCTTCCAGTAGATATTGGTGACTGAACCGGGATATAAAGGCTTTTATGCTCCATATTCCAATGCTCAGGTATGTATTAAAAATCTAGAGCTAAAGTGGACAGCAATGAACTCAGTGAGCCAGTTGGATTTTGAACCCAAATCTGCAGAGCCCGTGCCCACTGTAGTGGATTTAGAACTCTGAACTCTTGTTTACTAGTAAAAAAAATGCCATTCAGCAATTGACAAGAAGAATCTGGAATTTCCAAGTAGCCACCAAGTACTATGAATGCCTCTGGTTATCTGTAGTATTTGAAAGTTAATTTAATGTGCATGGGATAAAAAGCATTACTTGAATTGCATTGCAACAAGAACCCTTTCCTGAAATTTGATTCTGGCTTTCAATGTGACCTGACGTGTCCCTTATTCATCCTTTACAGCAGCACCTTGAGAACAAAGAAAATGGTGATGGTGAAATTAACAGAGGTTGTTTCAGAATTGATCAAAGGCAATAGCGCTTTACACAATCTGGTGTAGTCTCTTCAAGAGCTATTGGTCATGTCAATTACTTAATGATTCCTAATTTGATGTTTCCTAATTACACTTGTATTTACAGAAGTACTAAAGGTAATAGAGTTGTAGACTCCTGGTGTTGGCTGATCAAAGCTCTATCTCTCAGATGTCTCTGTGCTTATGCTCTTCATGCGTGCCTCCAGACGGTCACTATTTTGCAGAAGGGGTTCAAGCACACACTGGAACTTTAATTTTTTCATTTAAAGTGAATTACAGGGCTCTCACCCTAGTGCAACAAAACCACTTAGAAAGAGAATCAGACTTTTTCAGTCTGGAAAGTGACAGCAAATGTTTTGAAATGTGTGTGATAAAAGCAGCATGAGGTGGAAAGGGGAAGGTCTAATTGAAGAGGGGAGCTGCAGGGGGCTGTTGAGTGATGGGGAGTGGGCAGTTGGGTGAGATGTTTGTGTGGGTTTGATAAGCGGGTAAGTGGGGTTGTTGAGCAAAGTGAGCAGGGGTGAAGCCCTTAGTAGACAAATAAAATGCCACTTGATAGTGTTGAGATTTACATTCCACCTTAAGGAGCAGACATGGAACTATTGCGTGTCACATGAGGCCCTCTGCATGCCGACAGATAGCACTGTCTTAGGGCCTCTCTAGGTGACCTCTTTACTGAGCATTCTCATTTGCTTGCACAAAGCTTACATGGAAGTTAGATGATATCCAGTTTTAATGGAGCATTTGTTCTGATTTGTTTGTGGGGTGGTTATATGTCAATGAGCATTCATCCTGATTTGCTTGCAGGTTATTTATATATCTTCCCATTAGTCAATCATCTGCTGCTACAGATCACAAAACTGCTGCCTGCATCAAGCAGGTCCCTCTGAGCATTATCAGAGTGCTCTTACTTGGAGGGAAGGAAAGGCCTGAAAGGCCTGAAGGAGTGAGAGATGCCTCCTCTCCCCTTAGACCTTCTCCCAGGCAAGCCATGGAGGAACCTCCAGCCATGAGCATCATGGGGATGTCTTGGCAGGGCTGGTCAGAAGGGAAGAAGAAATGGGATATAGAACCATATCCTAGGAAGGACCTCATGGTCCAGGAGGCACTGCTCTAGATGTTGAAGAGGGACCCAGAATCCTGCCTCAGTGTCATCAAATGCCCCAACTGCCATGGTAGAGTTGCTTGACTTGCCTCTTGATGCCACCTTCCGGCACTGAAGTTCTCCCCACCCCCAGGGTAGTGCCTAAGACTAGATGGGGCAGCTTCAACAGGGCCATCAGGCCCAGCCTATTCGTAGGAGTTCCTGCTTGCTTGCCCAATCCCATAGTTTGGGATGGCAATCACACAAATGACTGTGCCCCCCCCTCAAAACAGGAACTCAGGGTGGGGGTGGGAGTTATGTTTTGGGGCAACATCTTAGCTTACATACATCTTAGTGCTCTGTTGTGAACTTCAGAACTGTACAACCTGTTCTGATCTATGTTCAGGCACTGTAGTAAATTTGGGAATAAAGCCTTTAACAGTAGCCAAGCCAAGTGTAGTAAAGTTAGTACTTCCCTAGTAGCTGTTGCTTTAATCTGTGGGCCTGTTGGCTCCAAGGGCGTGAGAGGACTACCATGGGAAAGGAATTGTCGGGCTAAATTGAAGGCATAACACCTGTGTTCCAAAGCTATGAGACCATACCCTCTGTAATGTTATCTATCCTTGATTGCTTGGGAATGTGCATCTGCCTAAGCTCCACTAGTCTCCATGGGAAGGGAGGAAACACCTTGATCTAGGTTCTGAAGGCTTAATTGGTTCAGCTGCCACAAGTTAGAATTATTAGCCCACAAGCTGGTCATTGGAGAATTCAAATGTAATCAAGGGTTCTGATTGGGCTTGGGGGTTTCTGATTCCACGTGCGAATTATGGATAAAAGATCTAGAGAATGGTTTGAAAGTGTGCACTCTGCAATTCGCAAAGAATTGCCCGGCTGCTGATGTCCACCAAAGCAGCCGTCTTTTCGTCCTTTTGTGCTTTTGCCTTGAAGATTTTCTGAGACCTTTGGATGCAGATTCCTGAAAGACTCTAACTATCCTAGCTCTGCCTTAGAGTATAGAAGTGAGTATATATAGTCAGCTATAATTTACAACATTTTTATTTTTCTGTACTTGTAAAAAGGGACGCGGGTGGCGCTGTGGGTAAAAGCCTCAACGCCTAGGGCTTGCCAATCAAAAGGTTGGCGGTTCGAATCCCCGCGGTGGGGTGCGCTCCCGTCGTTCGGTCCCAGCGCCTGCCAACCTAGCAGTTCGAAAGCACTCCCGGGTGCAAGTAGATAAATAGGGACTGCTTACTAGCGGGAAGGTAAACGGCGTTTCCGTGTGCAGCTCTGGCTTGCCAGAGCAGCGATGTCACACTGGCCATGTGACCCGGAAGTGTCTCCGGACAGCGCTGGTCCCCGGCCTCTTGAGTGAGATGGGCGCACAACCCTAGAGTCTGTCAAGACTGGCCCATACGGGCAGGGGTACCTTTACCTTTACCTTTACTTGTAATTTACCAAATGATGTGCCTGCTTATTAGCATTTTTTAAATGTTTTTAAAATAAATTTTAAGAAAGAAATATTCTTGTGTTGTGTGTGCCTATCCGGGGGAATGGCTAATTCCAACGCCTAGACTTCTTGGTTGCGCTATATCCAAGGATTTCTGCCTGCAAGCTTGTGGAAGCAACTTGTAGTTTGGGGTTAGCCAAACTACAAAGGAGCACAGCTGGCTCCCTTGAGCTGTGGCTTCTGGTAACCCTGGGTTGAGGGGGTGGTGGCAGCCTTACCAGTTCTATTTTGTCCTGTTTCTGGAAAAGTAAACGGGCTTGCCAGCCTTGCTCCAGACGCCTGCTCTGGACGGAGAAGCAAATACAGGTGAGGGAGGGGCAAGTGGCTGGGCGCACGATTACTACACCAAGACAGAGTACTTTGCCCATGAGTTGGGGCCAGGACACCCCCCACTTGCTTTAGACCTTTTCCCACAAGGAAGGGGGAGGTAGCAGGCAACCAAGGCAAGCTGTGTAGGAAGAGTCATGTTAGGTTAGGGCAGCTTCTCAGCAACTGCTGCTCATGGGAGAAGGATGAAATAGTGGTGCCATTGAGGTGGGCAGCGATGGCAGCAGAGCAGGACAATTACTAAGCTGCCCCAGCCTGCTATGACTGTTCTTCCACAGCTTGCCTGGGCTGCTCACTACAGCCTTCCAACGCTGCTGTGAAGACTGTTGCCATGCTGAAGCTCTCAGCATCACGCAGCGTGAAGACACTCTTTACTTTTTATTACATAGTAAGATAGAAACATTTTATCAACCTGTTTCTCAACTTCTGGCAGTAGAGAAGGGTCTGGCATTCTTGGCTGGGGCAAAAAGAGGCAGGTGGGACAAAGGACCTGCGAATACCCCCTCCACTACCACCATTTTTCAGTTGTGGGGCAGAGGCCAGAGTTCCCAGACCCTTATAGTCCCTTTGTGCTTTACACAGCAGTTGTGTTTGCCATTGCCATGTGGATATTGCTTTTCCTTTCTGCAAACACATGCAGTACAAAGGACTGACATGTGCTGGTGTGCAGAGGGGTCACCAGTTGAGGAGACCTTATTGGCTGGATGGTTGTCTTCCAAATTCCACTTGTGCAAAAACTGTTAGCTGAGAGCCTAGAAGCTCCAGGAACCTGGTGCTGCTAAGAAGGGGACAAGCGTTGCAGACCCCATGCCTTAGCACTGCTGCAGTGATAGCATAACTATTGTATGCTGAGGTCCTCTGGGATGAAAGGCGACTGCGACTGGGATGAAGCTGCAGACTGCAAGTTAATAGCAGTTCTCTTTCTCATTAGCTTACAAGTGGATCTCACCATGCACGATTCTCTGATGTTGCATGTCAAGGATTCTGGAGAAAGCAAAACAAATTGAACTGCTTTGTAGGCAGTGAGATGCATTATAAAGCCTTTGTAGACACTTTTGTTTGTGTTTTTCCCTTTCAGTTCCAAGTGGAAATTGGATAAAAAGGGAACGAAAAAGCTGCCTCAGATGTGGGAGATTGTTTTTGGTCTGAATAGCCTCCCCACACCCACAAGCCAGATCGTAGGAAATAATGGTGATGGGGGTGGGGAATAGGACAAACATGGAAGAGAGGAAAGGTTTTTGTTTTGTTTTGCTTTTTTTTTTTTAAAAAAAGACTGAAACCTTTCTAATAAGGCATGCTAATGGTTTGAAAACTTGAGCTAGGGTGAAGGAAATAAAGGGAATTGAGAGATAATCTCAAAGAGAGCATCTCTAAATCCAGTCTGGAGTGATGGTACTGATCAGAGCAAGCCGTCTAGTTTGGACTATGACAGTTGGATTGTGTACATCCAGATGATGGGAAGTTGCAATGTAACCCTTTGCCTTTGAATGTCCCTGTATTCTGTAGGGTTTACTCCCCAGTAGGTTTCTTTAGGATAACACCTTTAGACAACTTATCATTTCTTGATCTCTAGGGTTTACTTAGATCCAGGGCTCACCAAGATTTAGTCACAGAATCATAGAATTATAGAGTTGGAAGGGACCCCAAGGGTCATCTAGTCCAACCTGCATTGTGATACCCACAATGCTGCTGTTCATACAAAATAACACTAGCGTTATATCGGCTCCTGCAAGTGAGCCTTGACACAACCAGCATCTCTAGTTATTACTTGTGACAAATCTGGTCTCAGTTGCCCATTGTTCTTCACTGGCATTTTTCTAATAAAGATAATAATTGCAGGATTACTATGAAAGCAAGAACAGCATAGAGATTATAAAGCACCTAGTGAATTTAAATTGCTATGTAGATTTAAAGCAGACACAAATAAGTAGTAATAGTAGTTAATGCAGCTCTAGAAGGCCACCTGCACCAACGGGGCTACACAGACCCATTTTGTGAAGCATGATGAAGCTGAGCGCTAGCCACTTTGTCCTTGATTTTCCTTGACTTTGGTGAAGTGTTCTCTGATCTATACATGGAAAAGTGACGCCAGTAATTAGGGATGGGAATAATACCCTCTTGATTTCTTTCAATGATAATCTGTATGCCTTGAAGCATGAGAGTCAATTATGCCTGTTGTAGCATATCACTAAAACATTACTTACTTGCCGTCCAATTTCTTTATTAAAAATCTACTCTGGAAACTCAGTTTGACAAGCACCGAACTCCCTTCTTTGAAACATTAACACTTAAGCCGCTAACTCCACCAAGGGCTCATCCACACTTCTGCTTGCCCCGTGCTTTCCAAGCATGGGTTTGAGAGGTTTTGCCTTTGCCACACTGCTTTCCTCCAAAAAACCTGCTCTTTAGCGCTAAATCCAAACAAATGGCATTCTGTGGAAAACCTGATTGCTGTTTGTTCCAAGCCACCTCTAAATCAGAGATTTTCTTTGGGGGGTGGATCTGTGGGAAGTGTGGATGAGCCCCAAGTCTCAGTCATCATCATCATCAATATCAATCATTATGTGTGTGTGTGTGTGTAAAAGTAGGCATCTTATATCTTTCCTTTTTATTGGACTACTTAGCTACTGTAAAAATGCCTGCCTCTTCCCATCTTACTCCTGGTCCTAGAGGCAATTTTGCAGCTGTGTTTCTAGTGTGCTACAGTATTTCTGGCTTTTCACAACTGCATCTGCTCAAAGAATCTGTATGTCTCTTTCCAAAGGATTTCCCATCTCTTTAACAAAGACTGTAGTCCTACCATCCAAAAGTGTAAATAGAAATGGACTGAACCTGGAGGATGAATTCAGTCATTGACATGTAATGAAGGAAGATGTTCGATGGGAGTTTGGCCTTAACTAATGATGTCTGGACTCTGGAGTTCTTGAGGATGTAAAGAAACTTGTGCTGGAAATTGCAGGTTAGCAGCAAATGTGCAAATGTGCTGTAAGTTTGAAGGTTACACTGTGGCAAGGCAGTGAATTTAAGTGTACAGTCATACCTCGGGTTACAGCCGCTTCAGGTTGCATTTTTTCGGGTTACGGACTGCCGAAATCCAGAAGTACCAGAATGGGTTACTTCCGGGTTTTGGTGGTTGCACATGCACAGAAGCACTAAATTGCGGGTTGCGAATGCTGCGGGTTGCGAATGTGCATCCTGCACAGATCACGTTTGCGACCCGAGCGTCCACTGTATTCCTTGTGAATATTTCTTGTCCATGTTGCATCTCATAATAACTATAACAATGTTACCAACACAGGACAAACAGCAAAAGGGACTCCTGCTTCTGGCATTCTCATCTAATACTAAAAAATTGTCCAGTAGCACCTTAGAGACCAACTAAGTTTGTTCTGGGTATAAGCTTTCGTGCGCATGCACACTTCTTCAGATACACTGAAACAGAAGTCACCAGACCCTTATATATATAGTGGGAGGGTGCCCTGCCACTATATACAGTGGTACCTCTGGTTACGAACTAAATTCATTATGGAGGTCCGTTCTTAACCTGAAACCATTCTTAACCTGAGGTACCACTTTAGCTAATGGGGCCTCCCACTGCCACTGCACTGCCGCCGTGCGATTTCTGTTCTCATCCTGGGGCAAAGTTCTTAACCTGAGGTACTACTTCTGGGTTAGCAGAGTTTGTAACTTGAAGTGTTTGTAACCCAAAGTGTTTGTAACCCGAGATACCACTGTATAAGGGTCTGGTGACTTCTGTTTCAGTGTATCTGAAGAAGTGTGCATGCACACGAAAGCTTATACCCAGAACAAACTTAGTTGATCTCTAAGGTGCTACTGGACAATTTTTTAATTTTTTAATTTATTTCGACTGTGTCAGACCAACACTGCTACCTACCTCATCTAATACTGTCCACCAACAGCTCAGCTGGTTAGAGCCTGGTGCTGATATTGCCAGGGTTGCAGATTTGATCCTTGCAAGGGGCAACTGCATATTCCTGCATTGTTGGGGGTTGGGCAAGATGATCCTCAGGGTCGCTTCCAACTCTACAATTCTTTATCAATAGCAACACACACACGCACTGCTATTACTACTGCAGAAACTCAATGTGCATCCCTACACTGCAATTACCTGGATTATTATTAATTGCTTCTTGCTAGAGAACCATGAGAATTTTAGCACTGTGAAGTAGGGCAGAGATCTTTCTTTATTAGTACTTATTTATAATTTTCTGTTTCTTACAAATCAATGGACATAAACAACAAAATAAACTTAAAGACAAACATATTAAACAAGGTCTGAATTTATAATAAGAAGATAAAAGTCCCATAAAAGCCCCTATACTCCTATTGATCATATTATACTGATGGGAAAGCTGGTGAGAAAAATCAGACAGGGAAGAGTTGATTTCTGAACTATGTCTGTTTGCATTTACACTTGCAACTCTTTCCAGATGGGTGTTTGTTGTGTAATCAGAGAATCAGAATCGTACAGTTGGAAGGGACCACAATCCTGCATGCAAGTTTTTTTTGCAGCATTCAGAGCCAGCCCATATTTCCCCCCATTTAATCTGGATTTAAACCTTTCCGCAACAAATCTCTTTTAAAAAAACAACAACACACCTGTTGACAACGACCCATTTGTGATATTAAGCCTCCATCTGGAAGTATCCTATATATAGGTGGAGGCTGCAGAAAGATGGCACAATGAATTCTAGAAAGAGATAGCAGATCTTAGAAAAACTTGCTAGACTTGTCTCTTATGGGATTATCGGAATTGATGGGTAATTCTTCCATCGCACAAAACACCTCTGAACCTAGAGGTGTGCTGAAGTGTAGTGGGAAGCTGTGCTCTATTTCATATCCTTGAAAAGTCCACCATTGCAGCTATCAACAAAAATAAATCAGATCCTTTATGTAAGCTGCTTCTTATCCACAACGTTTGAAAGGAAAATTAAGGACTGATTTGGATATCCCAGAACGACTGCATTAATAAGCATTCCCACCAAATATTGGATTCCTCAAAGCTCTATATCCTTTCCTAAACCGTTTCCCCAAGATATGTTTTAAATTAATTAATGTGGTCACCATTTAAAGTGCAATATAGGTGTTTGGATCTGCATTCCACAAACACTTCCAGGCTTCTTATCCATGACTGCTTCTCAGGACTTAAAAGTTCATTGGTGAATGAGGGAATGATGACTCCAGTGGTGAAATTATATATATATATATATATATATATATAATCAGTAGGGATGGCAGAAAACATCAGTTCAGTTCACATTTAAAGGTGAAGCCACCTAATCTGCACTTTGCAAAACAGTATGCGAACCAAAGCATTGTTGAAATTTACACTTCTTCAAATTTTGCAATCCAGTTCTTCAGCCAAGTAATGTGTACAAACATGAATATATTAATGGAAAATAACATACAAAAACATTTCATACTAGTACGAGGTGCTTTGCAAAACGATGTATGTTAGACAAACTGCATACAAAATGTGCATATGAGGAGAAATATGTGCTAAAATACCCATGAATTGTCATTAAGACTTAACATTTTTAGAATAATTCTTTTTGGAAACTGATGTGGAAATGTGGGGAACTAAATTTAGGATTGGGGGGAAAAACTGTGAGAATACTACTACTACTAATAATAATAACTGAAATTGACAGATTTGCCCATCCTTACCTTACACAAGGTTTGTATATAGTACAATGCAATTTTCATCTCTCTTCTACATAGGCCAAACTTCCTAGACTGTAGGTCATTACCAAGCAGCTATAAAGTACTGCAGTGTATGTTGGAGACATTTCAAGTGCAGAAGCAGTGTGTAGGAAGGAGGTGGGGGCCTCATTTTGCCACCCTTCAAGTCATTTTTGTCTGATCGGGATTGTCTCAAGACTGGGATTAAAGTGGGCTTCCAGCTGGGCAAAAAAGTGCTTGAGGGAGTGTTTGTGGTGGGAAAGGGGTGGGTGGTGCAGGGGTTTGGCACTTCCCTCCCACCTGCTACTTCTCCGCTTGAAACCACCTCACCTGACATAAACCTCCACTTAAGAGAAGGGACTATAGTGCTGCCATAATGCAGAGACCTAAGTTTGTAGTGAATATATTTTGAGCTTTGAACAAATTGCAGACTGTCAGCTGCTACTCCCTACCTGTAAATCAGGAAAACCAGTGACTTGCTTTATAGGATTGCGAGGAGAAATACTGCTTAGGATCCTAAACTGTTCTGCAAATTGAACATGCCACCTAGCAGCAGCAGCAGCTCCTTGTGGATTTCAATGTATTAATCTGATCATTTCATTGCTGACACATTTCAGTGTTGTGTTATCAGTGACTCTGACTCTGAAGCCAGGATTTCAGTGTCACCAAGTGACTCAGCCCTTATCTTGTCCTTGCCCTTCTCGTTCTGCCCGGAGGCAAGAAATGGCAGAGAAAGAATGAAGAGGCCTGCCGGGAACCGGAGGAGGGCAGCATTAACATAACCTCGGCAGGAGTAAATGAAATGCTTGGCAGAGTTCCCAAGATGGGCAGGAGGAGCTTCGCTGTGGAGGCTCCTTAAGGGCTTCGTCTTAATACTTGTCAACAGCTGACTGGCAACAAATCAAAGTTGCTGCACTTGTCAAAGGCTTTGCAATGTTTTCTTCTAACAAAGAGGCAGAGAGAGAGGAGCTGAGCGATCGAGCCAGACAATGCCAGTCAGAAAAAGGGCAAAGAGCCACCAGAGGAACAGTGCAGGCTGCTCTGGGTGCTGGATAATAGAAGCCTAATCCTCTTAATGAAGATCTCTGCGCAAATCATTAAGCTGCTTATTGATGCCGACTCTGGTTGTTTGTTGACTTTTCTGATCCTGAGCATTGTGCTCATTCCAAGTTGACATTTTGTAGGAGACATCAAGAAAAAAAAATCCCCGCTGGAGCACTCACTGCAGCCCACAGAAGTTTTGCACAGAAGGGGGACTTGTTCTGCTCTGCTCTGGGGCAGGTTGGTGTGTGTGTAGTTCATTGCAATGGAAGGACTCCTTTTTTTTACAGGCTAATACCCCCGTAGGAATAGATGGATGAGTGTATTTTTAGTCCACATCAGTTTTGCATGTATATATTGATAAGTTCGTCTCATCTTGTGCTCACATCATTCTATACTTCTTTAAATATGCATTAAAACAAAGTATGGATTTTTGTTCTTTTTTCTTTTCAGCTGTGAAGAGTGCTGCAAAGCCAGAGAAATGGGATTATTTTATTATGTATTTGTGATATTTATATCCCACCTTTCTTCTAAGGAGTTCAAGGCAGCATATATGGTCCTCTATTTTATCTTCAGAACAGCTTTTTGAGGTCAGTTTGACTGAGACAGATAGTGACTGGCCAAAGGCCACCCAGTGATGATCATGGCCAAATTTGAACTTGGTCTCCTCTGCCCTGCTGCATCACACTGGCACATTGTTTACTGTTCCACTTTGCATATTAGTCCAAGAAATGTCAATCAGGTTGGTTTGCTTAGAAATGTGGACCAGTCCTCAAGCATCCGTAGCCTTCCACCTCCACCCCCATTCCGCTCTGCTTTGTAAGCTGGATGTTGGCGGTAAGCCTGCCCTGACCCTGGGATCAAAGCACAGCCAAGCTTTTGAAGAGAGTGAATAATGAATAAACAGAACCACCTACCTCTCATTAGAGAATTCCCCTTGTTTGGCATTGCAAATGGGAATTAATGGATAGAGCCTTTTGTCACTGAGGCATTGGAAGAACCTCAATGGAGAAAGCAGCCTTTTCCTGAGTCAGACTTGCTGCAATGGAGGGCTGCCTCCCTCTTTGGCCGTCTGCTGGTGAAACAGAGGCCTACGATTCCCACCTCCAGGTCATTTCAAATACTGGGTGCTTCACATGCACAAGGCTTAAATTGTTCTTGTCAAGCCTCTTTTGTGCTATTTATGTTATTTTTCATGTGGAAGAAAAATAGGAGAGGCATTTGTAATGTAGCCGAGCGTGCTGCCTGATGCAGGCTTAACATTGGAGCTGCTGAAACCCAGCTGAAAGAAAAGCCACTTTAACTATCCTATGTGAAAAAGTGCCCACAGTCTTGGAGATCATTTGCCCAGGACTCCATAAATTTCTTATTACAATCTCTTTACTATGTCTCCATGACTTAAAGCATCCTTTCCATAATTTAAAACATCCTGAGATTTCTGTTGATAGTGAATTCTCTACGGCCCCATAATATATGCCCTATAGGCATTTCTAGGGTAGAAAGTCTGTAGAACCTTACAGCTATGCTTTCCTGCCCAGTGATGTAGATTTGAACCTAAAGCACAGTATCCTAGTGCAACGTTGTCCTCCTTCTGTGGCTGCTGAAAAAGATAATTGTCCCAAGACATAGGGCAAAAAGAGGGCAGCGACTCAGTTCAGCTGCATACACATTAGAGAAGAATGGGCTGGTTATTACCCACAGGAAATTATGTAAGCCAGGGTAAGGAGGCGATTGATCTCAGTTGCACCCTTTCCCCTCTTCCTTGGCTCTTTGTGCATGGATGGGCATGCAAAGTAATAATGAACCATTACTTGTTCTGCGCATCCACACAGAGACACACATGCTTGGGAGATTTCTTACATGCTTGCATACATGTATCCCTTCTGCTCAGAAAAATGTGGTCAACAGACAACAGGCATGCAAGATGCCTTTTTTTCAGCTCAGAAGCCCATTTCTTACATCTGTGAATCAAATACAATTGGTAAAAAGGTGGGGGACACTTCCTGCTTCTCAGAAAGATTTGTTCTTTCTCCCTTGCTGTCTTAAATGCTTGGAACAGCCTTCCAGAACACCTATGTGTTACCTCCTTCAGAACCCTTCCCCCAAATAATACCCCCTACTTCCCATGCCCTACTGTATCTAAGCATAAGCAGAGGTAACCAAACAATAGTCTTTCTCTGTTTACCCCTGATTACACTTTCCTTCCTTGAACTTCCCCTATGTCAAATACTAGATTGTGTTGTGGCCCCAGAGTCAAGGAGAAGTCAAGACCTGGAGCCAGAGGCTGTAGAGTCAGACCAGGCCTCTGATCTTGCTGCTGGAGATCAGGACATAACCGAGGCTGAGGAACATGGCATTGGGGACAAGTTGGTATCATGCCACACGCAGCAGCATAACTGCCAGGGTGCTGAGAGATAATCGCCCAATGCTGTTCTCTGAAACTGACCCTGGAGATAGGATTGCAGCCAGTGACTCCATTACCCATCTCACCAAGTCAGTTGAGGAGGATTTCATGGTCAGTGGTATCAAAAGCCATTAAGAGATTAAGTAAGAATAACAGAGTTGTTCCTATCCTGTCCTCTCAATAAAGCCAACCCTCCAAATGTCCTTATTTTCCAGGGCTGTCTCTGATTTAGAGAAGCCCTCCCGGTTTCTGATTTGATCCCATAATGCCCTACTTTTCTTTAGGATGTCCCTATTTTCATTGGAGAAATGCCGGAGGGTATGGAGTTATCCAACCCCCGAGCCATCTGAAGGCAATCCTGTACAGGGAAGTTTTTGTTCTTTCAAATGTTTAATGTTTCATTACATTTTTATATATGTTGGAAGCTGCCCAGAGTTCTAGGGCAACTCAATAAGATATGTGGGGTATAAATAGTAAAATTATAATTATGGAATGGACTTTCCTATTTTCATTGGATAAATGTTGGAGAGTATGAATAAAGGTTACCCATCATGGTAACCAGGCCTGAATGCAGATTGAATGCAGATTGAAATGAGTCATGATAATCGGTTTCATCCAAGAGTGCCTGCTGTCGTCCAAGGGATCTAGAGGAAACCACATGAGATGAGGTGGGCAGAGGGAGACTGGATTAAATGTACATTTGATTTAAATGTGTATTTCCCCTGCTTTCCACAAGCTATTAATATTCAGAAGTGGTGCATTACAAACTGTGTGTGTGCACATCTGTGTCCATAACTTCATGTCACTTGTGGAAGATGCACAGTACCTTCCACTCTCGCACACTCTTTTGCAAAGGTGCCTTTTCCGCAATGTGTGGGAAGTTTGCCTCCCAGTTGCCAACTTTGTAGGAGAACACAAGGTGGCATTTCACTTCTTCACTGTCAATCTAACACTTTTCATTAGAAGGCAGCTCCCCTTCAGCAAGGATAACAGAAATTATTTTTAAATTGGAGCAAATTGTTTTAAAGCTACAGCTGACATTAGTACTGCTTAGAAAGTGCACAGTTTTTCAAATAATAGGTAGAAATAGTACCCTAGCTGTACTAGCCTAATTAACTGTACTTTCTCTTCAAAGGCACAATTCAAATGTTCTCGTCTTGCCGCAATTAAAAAAGCATTTACCACACATGTGAACTTTTAATTAGATCTAATAAAATTAGAGTAAACGAAACAAATACTTTCTCCATTGGTGAAGAGTTTGTAACTTGCTTTTGGAGGCGTCAGATTTCAAATAATAATCAGTCAGAGTTTTCAATGGCCTGATGGGAGACTTTGTTGTGAAGTGTGCTTGGGACCAAACTGTTTGGAGGAGTAAACCTCTCTAAATGTTCTTTTGTTTTTGCTTTGTTTGAGAATAAGCAGGAGACCTGGCTACATGAAGTGACTGGCTTAATGTACAATTTGCAGTAAAATTGCAACAACTCCTGCATTTTAAGGAACGTTCTTCATCTGAAAGCTTTTTACCTGTGCTGCCTTCACACATAATGGCTGCGTCTTGCTTCACTGCCTCTGCTCGACAGCACTCTATAGATAATGCGCGTATTATCTTTATTATATTTCTAGTCCACCTTTCTTCCATGAAACTGAAAGCTGCATACCAATTTAATCCTCATAACAATCCTGGGAGGTTCAGCTGAGGGGTAATTATTAAACCAGGGATGGCAAAAACGTAAGCATGCTGTTGGATTCCAACTCCCATCGTTTCTGGCCTTTGACCATGCTGGTTGTGGCTGATGGGAATCTTAGTCCAACAGCATCTAGAGGACCACTGGCTTGCCACTCTTGGAGTAGACCACAGTTACCCAGTAAGCTTCATGGCTAACAGTGTGTGTGTTCAGGTGGGGTTGAACTGAAGTTTCCCCAGTCCCAGTCTGACACTCTAATCATACTACACCAAAATAAGAATTCCTGCACTTTGGTATGTTGACTTTGTATTCATGTTGTAAAATATTTGCTGCTTCACCAATCTGAATGTGTACAGGGTCGAGTCCTAGCTAGTCGCTGTTGAATAGTTCCGCTTTAAATTAGATTTTTGGCTCAAATAGGTGAAACTGGACAGAGTCAGAAGCTGGGATAATGAAGATAGAATGTTAAAGGAAGTTCAAAGTTCAAATCTCTGTTAGTCTTGGATGTAGTGATGGCATTGGGCCTCTCTGTTTCCCAACTTGCAGCTGTAAAATGGGAATAGTGAGTTATCTCATATAGTGAGTGTGGACTGTCTCTTCTGCTTCTTCCTCTTCCTCTGTGTGTGTGTGTGCGCGCGTACACACACACACACACTATATATGGAATACAGTGGTACCTTGGGTTACATACGCTTCAGGTTACAGACTCCGCTAACCCAGAAATAATACCTTGGGTTAAGAACTTTGCTTCAGGATGAGAACAGAAATTGTGCTCTGGCGACGCGGCAGAAGCAGGAGGCCCCATTAGCTAAAGTGGTACCTCAGGTTAAGAACAGTTTCAGGTTAAGAACGGACCTCCAGAACGATTTAGGTTCTTAACCCGAGGTACCACTGTAATAAAAGTATCTTCAGCAATACAGATATTTGTCATTTTTGAGTCAGTAACAGTTATTGCAAAGGTTGATGAATGCAACATAGGTCTGTCGCTTTAATAGACACATCTGGTCTGTAATAGAAACGCCCCTCCCCTTTCTGGGTATGGTTCCTTCCATAGTTAAATGGGAACTGATTGGAACCTTCACCTTGCTTTTGTAGCAGGCCACAGCTACTGTTGAGTGTTAATCTGTTGAAGTTAACAGATTAACTGGCTCCTACTGCTTCCCGGAATTGGAGAAGGACCCTTGCAAGGTTTCCTCACACAGTGAGTACCCTCTCCAAACCCACAGGATATTATATCTCAGAAGGTGGTTGTGCGAAAAGTGTGACCAGGTTTTTTTGCATATAGCATACCAGTACCAGCACTTGAAGGTAGGAATGGTTAATTTTACTTTTTCTCAACTCCTTTTTTTGTGTCTTAAGTTCAGCTTTTCCATGACCACATCAGGGTGTTTTTTTCCTGTTTTTTAACTCTGCACAAAAATTCAATCACTTCATTGGCGTTTCTTCTAAGATACTTGTTTTTGTATGCAGTGCATGTACTTCAAGCAATTTCCTGTAATGTATTTTTCTATTTTATTTTCATCAAAACATGCATTTTTGTGTGCCCTTTCCCCTAATTTCCCTCCCTTTTTGTGCACATATTTTGGTTGAAGAACTGCATTAGAAAATCCAGAGAAGTGCATTTTTTTGAGAAGTAACTGGGCTTCAGTTTGCATAATAGTTCAAGAATTGTCACTTGGGTGGGTTTGCATTAAGATGCGAACTGAATGCATTTCTACCCATCCCCACTTAAGGGCCATCCATGCACATATTTTGTATGTAGATAATTTGTAAATGGATCATTTGTTTCTATTTATGTGAGAACAAATTTTAGCACTAAGCACTGTGAGACAATGCATAACAATCTGCCCAAAATCACAAGAGCAATCTTTGGGAAAGCTCTGGTGTCCCAAGTCAAGAGACTTAATTCAGCACAGGGCTTGCCCACACATTTGCCCCACACTTTCCAGGCACAGACCTGCGCTTTAAAGCTCTGTGTCTAAGCGCTCTTTTTTTCTGCCCTAGAGCTTCCCTGCAAAAATCAGCTCTTTAAGGCTGAAGCACAACCAACGGCAACTTGGGTATTCCATGGATTGCCATTTGCTCTGATTCAGCAGTAAAGAGTGGATTTTCACATGAAAGCGCCTCTGTTCCTTTTGTATTGCTACCACCACCATTGTGATGGGCAGCACTGCAAGTGAGAGCTGAATGCAACAACTTTAGCAAAGGATTGTTGAGACATGGCTGCTGGGAATTAGAGGGATAGGCTAGCATCCAAGGCTCTTTACCTGCTGTTTGTTGCTCCTGGTACAAAGTCAGGCAGGCAGACATATTCCTCTGGTTAGTGTAAGGCTCAGGAAGCGCCTGTGATTGAGCTGAGAGTTATTGCTTTGGCATTCATTGGGCATGTTGCTGAGAATCAATATCTCACCATAATTATCTCATTTGGCTGCATTTCGAATTGGATAACAAGGTTGAATCCTTGACCATGCCATCCTTCATTCGTTTATCCCTTCCCCGTCTCTAGCAGGGGAGGGGCAGCCCTTTGCCTCTTAAATAGTGGAGAGAAAAGAGACTGTATAATGAAACCCTCTAGCATCCTATAATATGGCCTTACCCCTCTTGCGGGGGCAGGAATAGACTTTCTTGTTGCCCTTTTCAGCTCTCCCAGTTTTGTAAGAAGCTGCACAGAGCTACAGAGTGGTGGAGCACAGGAGGATGAGATCACAGGCTAAGTTGATGATAACAGTTGTCATGAAATTACTCTTGATGTTGTTACTGAGTCAAGCTGTTAGCTGTGTAGATCATGCCAGTTGCTGTGGCTGATGGGTACCAGATGGGTACCTTTTTGAAGGGCAAGTGTATAACCTTTCCAATGGTTTATTCATACAAATAGGTTTAAATATGATGAAACTTTGTTTTGAAAGGCTGAGAGACAGGTTCACACATGCACTTCGCTTGATCGTCAACACCTGATAATTTGCAGCTGAATGTGCAAAACGTCTTGGGTGGAATTCAATGTTGTGCTTTTGCAACAATTCACTCTGCACAAGCATTGCATCTTGCCAGCTGAAAAGATACCCCCTCCCCTCTTCCCCATGCTGTTCTGGGGGTTCCCCCGACACCCCTGAGCCAATTTTGGGGGTGGGGGTGCAGAGGGCAGGTGGAAGTTCTTCTGCTGACGTGGCTGGTTAGGTGAATTCTGCCCTTTATGCCTGAGGTGGTGGGAGGTTCTTTCTGTGGAGTTTGACCTGTGGTGGTTTGTGCACACATTCACTTGAAAATGATGGGTATGAATGCGCCCATTTTGTGTTGGTGGAATGAAAAATAAGCATATAAACAGGAGAATTCATGGATGCCAAGACCCAGGTTTGGGGCAAGTACTCTTTATTGGAAGTGAGAGTTGATGTATGGAAGTGAGAGCTGGACCATAAAGAAGGCTGATCGCCGAAGAATTGATGCTTTTGAATTATGGTGCTGGAGGAGACTCTTGAGAGTCCCATGGACTGCAAGAAGATCAAACGCATCCATTCTTAAGGAAATCAGCCCTGAGTGCTCACTGGAAGGACAGATCGTGAAGCTGAGGCTCCAATACTTTGGCCATCTCATGAGAAGAGAAGACTCACTGGAAAAGACCCTGATGTTGGGAAAGATGGAGGGCACAAGGAGAAGGGGACGACAGAGGATGAGATGGTTAGACAGTGTTCTCGAAGCTACGAACATGAACCTGACCAAACTGTGGGTGGCAGTGGAAGACAGGAGTGCCTGGCGTGCTCTGGTCCATGGGGTCACGAAGAGTCGGACACAACTGAACGACTAAACAACAACAACAACTCTTTATTGAGAAAACCCTAGCAGAGATTTAAAATCACAAAATATGCAGTAAATTTAAGTGTGGAAATGTTTTACTTCCAAGTTTAAGTTAAAAAATGGTTTACTTACAAACTCCAAAGGTCAGATCCATGCGCTGCCGAAAATTGCACAGGCAATAGAACTTGGCTTAGTTAAAACAAGGGCTTGATTACATAATCCTTCCCAAGGTGAGGGAAAGTGGACATAACTAAACCTGGCAGGACAACTTACTCTATGGTGTTAACCCCTCGTGCATTAGACATGAGCATGTCAGTTATATGAGGCTGGTTATCCCACATTTTGTACACATAAACAGGCAGGACTGTTCTCTGAGACACACTTAAGTTGCAAATATAATGTGTGTACTAGCCAATTAGAGATATAGTCTACAGCAATTTTTGTAATTGCAGTGGCCGCTTTTGCCTGTTACCGCAATCAAGGGAATGGCTGTGGATGATGGTTTTGATCTAGAGAAAGTTAGTTGTGCTTAACTCTGATGAAAACAAAGGCCACACAGTTTTAAAGAGTCATAAAATACCATCCTTGAATTTATTGTGCTCAGTTTAAAAACTAATAAAGTGTTTTAGTTCTTGTGGCTGTTCTAGGGAGATTATTCTGAAAATTCACTCTAACAGTTAGACGTTTCCTTCTAATCGCCAGCCTAAATTAATGGGCACTTTATATCCATTGTTCCTGTTCCAATGTTCTCTGTTAATCTAAGTAACTCTTTCACATTCTGCTGTATTAATGTTGTATTCGTAAAGTGCAGTTATCTCTCAGCCAGCATAGTAAAATAATTTCCCCTTGTTCTGAATCTCGCCTTCTCTGGGAGTCAATGCAGTAACAAAATCCAGCATTATTTTCCATTATATTACACAAAATATTACTTTCCAAATGCACACTTTATAATTTAGTAATAGTGCTTCAAACAAACCAAAACTGAGAGGGCCAGTAGCCAGCCAATATTATATGGACCAGTAGGTGCTGCTAGAGTAAATGTGTGTGACCTTGACAGGGATTCATTTGGGGAGGATTATTTTGGGGAACTGAGATAGACTAGACAAACAGGAAACTTTATGATGGCATCTGCAGTGAGGCCAGGAGTGGGTGTCTGGGGCTTCATATATAGCTTAGATCATGTTTAGCCAATGTGATACCTTCCAGATGTAGTTGAACTACAGCTCCCAGAATCCCTGGTTTTTTGCCATGTTGACTGGAGCTGATGGGAGTTGGAATTCAACAGCATCTGGAAGATCACAGTTTCCCCACCCTTGATTTAGGTATAAGCATGTTAAGCTGAATCTGAAAAAGGCCCTTCCAGTCCCAGCATTAGCTTTCCAAGAAGTTAAGCTGAGGTTTTTCCCCAGCCCTTCTTCCTGATATCCTTTTATGGGGCTTGCAGGACCTTCTTTGTGGCATAACAATGTACTCTGCTGTGGAGATATATGCCCCCTCTGTAAATGTGCAAGTCTATAAGTATACTGTATATGAAAAGCTATTATTACAGACTGTTCTCTCACCAAATCAACAAGAGCATAGCATAGAGGTACCTAGCATTTTGCCCTCCAACTGTTATTGGAATACCGCCCTCATGGGCCACGCTGGCTGGGACTGATGCAAACTGGAGTCCAAAAAATAGGAAGGATACCATATCGGTTATTCCTGGATTATATGGAGGATGATAATAAAAACTGGTTTCCCCGATAGTGATGATGAACTCTGCCAAGCAAGTCTCATGCACATTAAACCCTCAACAGGGGACAGAGAAGAGGTGGTGATGGTGCCTTCTTACAACCCTAATTCTATGTGGGTTGACTCATTATAGGTTTTTATGTACACCAATGTGCTGTGGAAGAAAGAGGGGGCTGACACTGTCACTGGCTGGCAATTGTTCATTGTCATAAGATCAGTCTGACCTAGTACAGGTACCACAGTGTTCTTAATCTGTGATTTAGTGTGCATTTTCATTATTGTATTGATATTGCATATTGTTTAATACGGTTTTATTAAGTTTTATTCCATTTTATTTTTATTTATGCATTTTCCAGTTGCTATTTATACATCACACGTTTTTCATCGTACATTGTTTCTATATAGACCTCCCAACCCATCGCTCCATAGAGTACATACACCGTAAATAGCTTTGAAACCTTTCAAGTATATATAAAAATCTAATAAATCAAATAATATCTGTATCCCTTTGTGAATAAATAGTGAATGATCATCTGCTTCTATACTAGATGGAATTCATTTCAGAGTCTCTTGGTTCATGTACCATCATTTTATGGAAGTACTGACTGATCTCTGCATCTTGAACCATTTGCCTATCTTGCCATAGATTATGTTCTTTGGTATGTGGTCATCTTCCATGCTGTGCACATGCCCATGTCAACCCAACATTCTCTGAAAGATAAAGAAGGCTTCCTGTAGTAGCCTTTGTGAGATAAGCCTATAGGCACCATCTCTTATTCAGAAGTGTCAATGCAAACAATGGAGATGGAAGCAACTAGAGTGATCCAAGTCAGCTGCTGCTATAATAATAATAATAATAATAATAATAATAATAATAATAATAATAAATTTATTATTTATACTCTGCCCATCTGGCTGGGTTTTCCCAGCCACTCTGGGCAGCTCCCAACAGAACACCAATAATAAAGCAACATCAAATATTTAAAATTTCCCTAAACAGGGCTGCCTTCAGATGCCTTCTAAAAGTCAGATAGTTGTTTATTTCCTTGACATCTGATAGGAGGGCACCACTACCAAGAAGGCCCTTTGCCTGGTTCCCTATAACCTCACTTCTTGCAGTGAGGGAACCTCCAGAAGGCCCTCGGCGCTGGACCTCAGTGTCTGGGCTGTATGATGGGGGTGGAGACGCTCTTTCATGTATACTGGGCCGAGGCCATTTAGGACTTTAAAGGTCAGCATCAACACTTTGAATTGTGCTTGGAAACGTATTGGGAGCCAACATAGGTCTTTCAGGACCGGTGTTATGTAGTAAGGTGCTATGTAGTCAGGTGCCAAGAAGGGAGGCCTGGTAGATCAGCATCTTTGTCCTGATAACTACTTTCGTACCTCGGGACATTCCTGATGTGAGTGTTCAGTTCTTCCTCAAGTTGACAGTCACTGTGGATGCAAAATTTACAACCTTTGTACCAGCTCTGTCAATGATTATTATAGGACGTTGTAGAATTACTTTACTGTTTTCTTAATGCTGGTTTTGAAGGAAGAATATGTCAACAGGACAAGGACACAACTCACTAGAGCATGAATTCATCAAATGGTGCAGTACTAAGCATAGTGCCATATTGGGAGCGGCAATACTTTTTGGAGCTTATACAAGTTGCATCTCCTAACCAAACCAATGCTTTAGTATAATCAATCAAGGGGAGGTCAGGTGACTAATACTGTGCCTTATATTTATCTGGCATTCTAATTTGCTACTGTCAAGTATACACAACTGGACAAATGAATGCCTAACATTTTGTCTGTTCTCTTGCACAGAACTAACATGTTTGGTCAAGCAGGAAGGAGAGTGCTGCTCATGTTGAATTCATTCCTTAAACTGCTGTTCCCATTACATTCCCACTCGCAAAACAAGTTACCTGCACTTGATAGTGAGGCAAAATTATACTTTCTTCATATCTTTAGTGAATTGAAGGGAAGAACATTGGAGAGTATTAGTGTTATTCAACTTCTGAATTGAGAGTGTATCCATCTCTGAATGTAGCCAAGAAGTGATTGGATCTCTCCACAAATATACCATCCTTCACTCATGTGCCACCAAAGATCCACATACCAGGACTATTAAGATGTAAAGCATCTCCCAAAATGTCTCTTGAGACAGCCTCCTTGTGGGGAACGAGGTGGGGATAGGGACCTGTCCTGCAGCAGAGCTCCACTTGTACCACGCTGGCGTGTGCTACACGATGTGAGCGGCTGGTTATGAGCCCCAGGGGTCTGGCTAGATTCAGGCTGGGTTATTAACACCATAAATCATGAAGACAGTCCTGAGGAAGGCTGACGAGGCTGGTGCAGGCTGCAAGAAGCATTGAGAGGGAGGGGTGGTGGCCAATGAAGTTGCTCAATGCTGCATGTTATTTTAAGAATCTTTCATTTTTATAACTATGCTGTCAGCTCCTGCAAGGGGAAAGAGAAGAGAGAGAGATTCAGCCAGCTTGATTCCTGAAATTGGAGTCTTCTGAGAAAAAGTTGTTTGAACATGTAGGACATTGGCCGGACTAGAAGAACGACATGGTTAGAATTGGGATGAGAACCGAGGAAAAGCTGATTCCAGAAGGACAGCAGGGACGGCCCTATCCTTAGGCAGGGTGAGGCAGCTGCCCCAGGTGGCAGAGGTGAGGGAGGTGTCAGTGAGGTGATGGAGGATGGAGCTGTCTATGCCGCATGGCCCACCTGTTTTCCTCCACTAGTCTCTTGCCTTCAGAAATTGTGGAGGACATTGCCTCATCTCCACTGTTGGGTCACATCCACACTATGCATTTAAAGAACTCTTAGACCAACAGCCATGACTTACTCCAAGGAGTCCTGGGAACTGTAGTTCATTGCTGAGAATTGTTAAAAGAAACCTCACAGTGCTGCATTTCCCAGCACCTTTAGCAATTGCCACTGCTGTTAAAGTGGTATAAGAGTGCTTTAACTATATGTTGTGGCTGTGACCCTGAGGTGCCAATCTGGTGGATTTGTATGTGAAGTGGAGAGGTGCCACCTTGTCCTTTGCCTCAGACAGGAAAATTTCCTGATCCAGCCCTGAGGGACAACCATGGACAGTGCCATTAAGAGCAATGTACATGCTGGCAGTGCTTTGTATGGAAAATGTCCATGCAAGCAGATAAGTGCAGGGGTTCTGTGGGAGACTCACAGGACACTAATAACAATGATACATGTAAGGGAGGGTGAATTCCAACATCCTGCTTTGTCTTGACTCTGATCAAGAGCATCAAGGCACTTTTTTTAAAAGGATAGTGTGTCAAGAAAGCTGCAGAAATCAATGAGCCAGGCAAACTTATCTGCATCTTAAAGACTTTGTCTCCAATAGATCCACCTTCTGTAGCTGAACATCCCTCCCCCCCAGCCTGTACCTTGGGCTGCTTGGCACAGAAATGCTGGTCATTATTATGAGGTAGTCTTTGGGTGCTCTTTGATGCACAGTCCACATGGCTGAGGGATGCATGCAGAGGTACCAGTTTCTGAAGGTGAATGGGGGTGCGGATGTCATTTCTGTGACGTCAGGACATTGGGGGAGCCAGGGGTGGAGCTGAGCATGGCAGCAGCCTCCTTAACACATTACAGTTCCCAGGAGTCTTTGTTGGAAGCAATGACTGTTTAAAGCAATGTCATAGTGCTTTAAATGTATGGGGTGTGTGGGTGTGTGACCTTAATTCTGAGCGAGAATTAAAAATGCCCTCCCTTTTGGACCTTTGTAGTAATCAGGGTGTTGGAATATTTTGGAAAATGACTATTATTAATATGTCGGCAGGTTAGGGGTGATTAATGGGGTAGCCAGGTTTGCTGATGGTGTCAAATTGTTCAAGGTGGTTAAAACAAAGAGGGATTATGAGTTGCTCCAAAATAACCTCTCCAAATTGCTTAGAGATCAAGGCTTTCCCCTGGATACCCAAAGGGTTTGTGATTTAAGCCAGAGTCTTTCTAATTCATGTCTTATGCTCTTAACCACGATGTTTTGCTGCTTATCTTAAGGCAGGAATTTATATGTGAGGTGTGTGAAACAAGATTCCGTTGTGGTGCAGGAATATATTTATTGCCAGGCAGTTCTTGCCTTGTTTTGGTGGTTTTTTTTTGCTCCTTCACTGCCTCACTTGCCAAGATCAGATGTTGAGCCACAGATGTAGCATAAATATTAATGGTGACACTGTGAGACATTCCAAGCTTCTTCCTTGGGAAATGTCAGCGAGTGCCTGAGACATGTGGAATTCTTGCTGTGATTGCAATTGGCATCCATCTACGGAGCACAGAAACACTCACAGGCTGCTACTAGCTGATGTGGGCTAATCGATCTTTGTAAGGTAGGAAGCCAAGCCCGTTCTGGCAGAGACCTTTTCTGGAGCTGGCAAGGGAGCAACAGGCTGCACCTGTATGCCAAACACGATTGGGCGAAAGGGACTCATCCAGGAGGTGGCGTGGAAGAAGCAGCAATTAATTGAGTGCTCAATTAAAATGGGATCAGCACATTAAGAGTCCAACTTGAAGGGGCAGGGCTATATTGATGTGGCACGAAGGGAACAGTATTCTTGCATTAGTGCTGGAGAACTGTTGGTAGTTATATAGTGGTAACATTAAGGCTGTCTTAAACTGAATTCCTAGACCCAGGAAGGAGATTTTACACTTTGTCAGGCTGACAACATAGCAGGCAAAGAATGACTATTTGCTTTGTGTTTAAGAACATGTGGAGGAGAAGGTGGTGTTGGAAGCGGACTGGGTCTAGGGCTGTGGAGGGGAGAACCTTTTCCCTTTCAGTTGTTGCTAGACTGCAGGTCCCAGCGTACACCCATTCCTACAGCACCCACAAGTTTTCCTGAAATGTAAACTCAACCCTTTTGCAGCACTGCAAACCAAACATGGTATGACCCACCAAAAGCAGAGGCTTGGAATCTGTTAGGAGCAGTGCTGTTTGCCAGGGGTTAATAGCTCTCCAGATGTTTGGACTACAATTCCCATCAGCTCCAGACAGCACAGTCATTGAGGATAATGGGAGTTGTAGTCCACAAGATTTGGAGGGCTCCACATTAGCTATGCCTCTCTAAACATTCCCAACCCTTGGCTCATTCAGGAAACCCACTGATACAGCATCCTTGGTTGGCAGCCATCCAGCCTCCCATAAAAACCTCTGACAAAGGAGGAACCACCACATTTCAAGGCAGCCTGTCAAACAACTTGTACCACCACCAAGTGTTTCCTCATATTTAATCTTAAACCCTTTCCCTCGACAATTGTGTAGGCCAGCGGGGGGTGGCTTTTTCCACCTACCTTGTCCAACCTCCAGCCCTTCATGAGGGAGTTGCTTAATGCATACTTTGACTTGGCCTATTGGTAAGCTGTATGTTTACTCAAAAGTTTATCTGTGTTAAAGGAACTGTTGGTTTTCTAGTGTTACTCTGCACAGATTTTGTATGTCTTATTAGGTACTGTATTGTTATTGTATTACTGTAGTTATTCTTTGATTTTTGTGTGAGCTACTTTGAGCGCAGCTTTCCTTGTAGAAAATCCAATGTATAGTGGTATCTCAGGTTAAGAACTTAATTTGTTCTGGAGGTCCATTCTTAACCTGAAACTGTTCTTAACCTGAAGCAGCACTTTAGCTAATGGGGCCTCCCGCTGCCGCACAATTTTTGTTCTCATCCTGAAGCAAAGTTCTTAACCCGAGGTACTATTTCTGGGTTAGCGGTCTGTAACCTGAAGCATCTGTAACCTGAAGCATCTGTAACCCGAGGTATCACTGTATAAATAAATTGACAATTATAACCCATTAGTAGGAGCCTACCCTCTGGGTTCCATGGTGAAAGAAAACAAGTGTTCTTCATCATATATGTGACAGCCCTTCAGACGTTTGCAGGGACTTCTTCATTGTCTCAGTCTCAACATACCCAATGCTTTCAACCTTCCTCATAGGACTTGGTCTCTGGGCCCCTGATCATCTTTACTGCCCCCCTTTGGACACATTCCAGTTTGTTGTTGTGTTGATACCCTCCTTGAACTGTGGTGGGCCAGTTTCAGGTTCCACTCTCCCTCTTCTCAGTTGCTGCATCAGTCTTTGCATTCAGTTTATTTTGTATATATATATATCTCAGACAAGGCATGCTGTGAGCTGCTGAAGTGGTTGTTGTGCGCAGAGTTTCAAGAGAGAAACCTAATTTCCCCCAGTTTTCTGTTGTTTTAGCTTTTGAGTTAAAAATGCCATCGATGAGCATTTGCCGCAGAGACCTCCTTTTATTGATCTCCCCAAGGCAAGCGTCTGTGGTATGTTGTCATCTTGATCACCCTTTGTGTGCCCTCCTTCATTTGGTTGGCTTTTCTCTCCCAGTCAAGTGCGTCTTCTGTTCCCTGAGGCCTGGCACCTTTTAACAACTCTGCCCAGTCATGGTGCTGTGGGGAAATGGAGCTGCCGTCTTTGTGGAGAATCTGATTATGCTACTCTGGAAAACAATGAAAACTGTGCATGTGGAATACTCTCAGATAGGGCCAGTTTACACATCAGATGCCTTGCTTGCAATATCTGTTTTGTGAGATTCACTCATCAGAGCACATTGCCCATGGAGTGATTTTCGATATTTTGAATTTGTAGTGATGGAACATGTGTGAGCTGTTCATGGCTCCTCTTTTCATGAAGTGCGAGCTGCACATGTTTCTGAAACTTGCACATCTCACCTTGGAGGAGATGCATAATGGTGTGAAAAAACTTGTTTTTCTCTGTCAAGATCAGTCTTGGATTTCAAGGGGAGCAGAGCCATTCTCCTGTCTTCTCCAGAAGTCAGAGCAGCTGACAGTAATGGTCACTAATGTGGATGGCTTTAGAAGAGTATTTGACAAATTTGTGGAGAAGTCTATCAGTTGCTATGCTCTACTTGCATGGTTGGTGCCAGTAATGCTTCTGAATACCAGTTGCTGGAAATCACAGGAGGACAAGGCGCTCTTGTGCTCAACTCCTGCTTGAGGGTTTCCTTCAGGCATCTGGCCACTGTGAGAACAGGATGCTGGACTAGATGGGCCTTTGGCCTGATCCAGCAGGCTCTTCTTATGTTGTGTTCATTTAAAGGGCACCATGTTGAGTATCCCTGCCATCCATATTGTGTTGTTGGAGGGGATTCTGGGAAAATATAATGGCGGCTTCCAGGTGCAGCTACCAAAATCACTTTGGTATCAGCAATAAAGAGCCAAAGAAAGTAAAGCAACAACAACACAACATATACAAACGTAACACAAAAGAATTGCAATTTTAATGAATAAATAATGAAAAGAAAATGAAAACTAATGGAGCAATAAAATGGTTTCTCTCCCCGCCCCCCTTTGCAATTCCCTACTGGAAATAGAAATAGGACTTGAGCCTCCTGCCTATTAACTCAGTTGCATGAGTGAAATTTCTCAAGGGCTATTAGAACAAGAAGAGGGGAATCTATCCCTCTTTTGTGCTCCACAAAAATAATGGCTGTGGTCTCTTCAGCAGGCTTTGCTGAGCTGATGTCCTCCAGATGCAGGGTGCCGGCTTGGTGAAAGTTACCCTACAATTTCTCTGGAGATCCAGGATTCTTGATCAAAGCTTGTCAGACAAACTCTAAAGCAGCATTTCCCATTTCATGCCTCATTAGGCCTCTGGCCACCTCTCACCATGTATATAAACTGCACCAGTCCGCCTTTCCCTTTATAGGATGATGGATGACTCTATGTTTCCCTATAGGCTTTGGATGCTTACTGATGGCTACTTTGACTGCTGTTAAAAGGGAACTGGGATGGAGCACATTGGAGAGAGCGCCTGGGGCGTTGCAGGATCTGGAAGGCAGAAGAACATGAGGGGATTTAGAGGGGGATCTCATGGATCCTACCAGGGCCAGCTCTAGGTTAGATAGCAGAGTGTTCTCTGGTGGGCTTTTTTATCCACTGGTGCCTTCTGGCAGACTTAACTTTTGGCTGCACCTGTGTGGTTGTTGCTTTACTTTCTTTGGCTCTTTATTGCTGTTGCCAACGTGATTTTGGTAGCTGCACCTGGCAGCCGCCATTATATTTTCCCAGAATCCCCTCCAACTACACAATATGGATGGTAGGGGTACTCAATATGGTGCCCTTTAGATGAACACAACATAAGAAGAGCCTGCTGGATCAGGCCAAAGGCCCATCTAGTCCAGCATTCTGTTCTCACAGTGGCCAGATGCCTGAGGGAAACCTTCAAGCAGGAGTCAAGCACAAGAGCACCTTGTCCTCCTGTGATTTCCAGCAACTGGTATTCAGAAGCATTACTGGCACCAACCATGCAAGTAGAGCATCTGCATGTGGTGGCTGTGTTCTTCTGCCCACCGTGTTAATTGCCTACAATGCTCCTGATGTTTTTTGTTTTTTTATTTGTTTGCAGTATTTTTAGTCATTTTTTGTGCTACATTCTCACAATGTAGCAAACACACATAATTAAATTGCTTTGGAATGCTGAAGCGAAACACAGTATCTGGAGAAACCTGGAGAGCCTCTGCCGGCCAGTGTAGACAATACTGAGCTATATTGATCAGTTGTCTGATTTGTTATTAAGAAGCTTCGGGTGTTCTATGTGTGTGATATCACTTGCAACGAACAACACAACTGCCTTTCTGCATCAATTTTAGAGTATTTACAAATATTTTGTGGAGGCTTGGTGCTCCAGGATGGATGCATTCATCTGGGCTTCTAACAATAACTACAAGGCAAACACTAGGAAGGCATCGATTTTCTGGAGTTGCCTCTTCGCCTCCTCTTAATAAATTGAGTTCCTTGAAGGCATTGCATTTTACTTCTACATCTTACATAAGTCTACATCTTCCCTCATTTTAAGCGAGAACAGTATGGCTTTCTCCTACAAGAAAGTTCCTCTCCTCTGCTTCATAAGGACCTCATGCTACTAACACGAGACCTGCATAAGACCAAGTGTGAAAGATGCATGGGGTTTGTCAGCCAGAAAGGCTGTAGGCATCCCCTGTGTCTCTTCTCAGGCCAGTCAAAGATGGTTTATCCAAACGGAAACATGCAACATGTTCACAGCAGAATCCCAGTAAGGATTGACCACATGTCTTTCATACCTCTTGATAAACCATCAGAGTATGAGCATTCTTCGGTGTGAAAAAGAGTGTGTAAGTTTGAGTGTAACTGGTGAAGGGAGGCATAGTTTAGCAGAGGCATCTACATCCCTAGCATGTACATAATAACATAACATTTACTGCTGCACTCCAAGCCTTACCAGGTGGCGATATCTCAGTGAGCCTGACATGCCAGCTCCTCCTTGTTTCAACATGTGGGGCACTGAGGTGCGGGAGCAGAAACAGCCAAGACCCATTAGTCCTCTTCTGCTCATAAGGGGCTGAATCCACATGCCACACGTATAAATCTTCTCAGGGTTTTTTTTTAGGTCACTTTATTCTGACTCTACAAATCCCAGTGCTATCTCACGCCTCATAAATCTTCCCCATGTCTCCTAGTCACTTAGTTTTCCTCTCTTGGGCTTGTTAAGCAAAAAGGGTCAGAGTGTTTGAAATCTAGGTTGGTTTTATTTTCAGAGATTGATTTTTCCTCACCACACTTTCTTTTAAATTGAGCTCAGAAGATTCTAAGGAGGGCTTGGAGTTTTGGAAAACCAAAGGGACCTTTTCACATGGGCATTTGCTAGCCATTAATTGACTTGCTGTCAATTGCATTGTGGCCGTGTAGCAGTTTCTAATCTGATGATATTATCTCATACTGTATTTGCAAAGAATTGTTTCAACGCTGCCCATCCCTTAAGATTTTCTACAAAGATCCTGTTCTTTGTTTGCCCTGCTCTTTCTGCTGGGCCAGAAGTACCGTGGGTTGGTGTGACAGGGACTTTTCTGTGGTAGCCCTGAAACAATGGAACATCCTGCAAAAAGAAATGGCCTAATCCCTCCCTTTGGGTTGCAATGTGAAGTGCACCAATTTAAGTTTCCAACCAGCTAACCATGATTTCCATCCTACAGTATACGCCATTCCACCCCCTTTCTTCTGATTTGCCACCCCTTCTCACAACTGTCAATCAGAATTCTGGGCCCAGTAAGCAGACTCAGTTTTCATTCTGGTTCATCTTTGTTTTTTGCTTTAAATATATATCACTCCTGCTAACCTTGGAATTCCCCCAAGTCTGCTGATGCTTCCCTTCTGTTCATAGATGCCGGCACACGGATCAACGCTCGAAGAATGAGATTGCTATTGCTAAACAAGACAGAGCAAACATGATTTCTATCCTTTCTAATAATATTGGGATTATATAGGATAGGACTTTTTAAAATTATGTTTTATTGATATATTGTTTTAATTTTCCTGTGACTGTTTCCCACTTTGTAGATACGTTTTTACAGAGAGACTGAAAATTACTAAATATGCTGCTTGGCAGGAAGAAAGTCAGATCAGTGTTGCTGTTCATTTGGAGGAAGGAACTGAAAAAATTGCAGCCACCAGAACATGGCATAAAGGGCCAGTTCAAACCTTTCTATTTTAATTTTTTGGATTTATATTTTGCTTGTTCTACTATTTTGCCTGTCACCTAGGGACAGGTGATGATAAAATGTAAAGAATAAATAGAACATGGTGACTTAGTACAAGCTTAGAACAAGCTGATCATTGCAATGCTGAATGGGTAACTCAGACCACCGCAAAACTGGAGCTAGCCTAGGACGACCTTTTCTTGCAGCTCCCACGTGCTCGGTGGTTGAGTGACTTGGCCTTGCTTCTTCCTGAAGGGACCCAGAAACTCCTTGCTCTGTGTCCCTTCCTTGCTCTTCCTAATGGCAGCCGCTTCTCCTTGCTCTTCCCTTCCCATTTGTAGACAAGAACAATGAACAGCAGAGAGAACTGGGAACAGTTGGAACTGGATCTTCCTGGCTCCGTCCAATAAGAAAAACAGTAACTGTAAGTTGTTGTGTAGTAGTAACAAATCAAGCTCTCCAAAGGTGCTTGGAATGCTTCTTGGAATTAAAGGCAACTACAAGTACATGAGGGACACGGGTGGCACTGTGGGTAAAACCTCAGTGCCTAGGACTTGCCGATCGTATGGTCGGCGGTTTGAATCCCCGCGGCAGGGTGAGCTCCCGTCGTTCGGTCCCAGCTCCTGCCCACCTAGCAGTTCGAAAGCACCCCTAAGTGCAAGTAGATAAATAGGTACCGCTTTATAGTGGGAAGGTAAACGGCGTTTCCGTGCTCTGCGCTGGTGCTGGCTCGCCAGAGCAGCTTCGTCACGCTGGCCACGTGACCCGGAAGTGTCTTCGGACAACGCTGGCTCCCGGCCTCTTAAGTGAGATGAGCGCGCAACCTCAGAGTCGGTCACGACTGGCCGGTACGGGCAGGGGTACCTTTACCTTTACCTTTACAAGTACATGAAGGCTTCTGTAGCTATGGTGACTCTTTAACAGCATAATCCTATGCATGTCTACTCAGAAGCAAGCCCCACATTGTTCAATTTGTGCGAGAACCTTTAGTGTCTGGAAGCAGTTTTGTAAGAGATGTGCACATAGTGCCCCCCCGGCTTTATTACCGTATTTTTCGCTCTATAAGACACACCAGACCACAAGACGCAGCTAGTTTTTGGAGGAGGAAAACAAGAAAAAAAATATTCTGAATCTCAGAAGCCAGAACAGCAAGAGGGATCGCTGCGCAGTGAAAGCAGGAATCCCTCTTGCTGTTCTGGCTTCCGGGATAGCTGCGCAGCCTGCATTCCCTCCATAAGACGCACACACATTTCCCCTTACTTTTTAGGAGGGGAAAAGTGAGTCTTATAGAGCAAAAAATACGGTATTTAATCCATGCAGTGTTGTGTTGTGGCAGTAATGATTCATCCCACTAACATCTGAGAGGGGCTGAGGTGTACATTGGCCTTGGTTGGGGCACCTGAGATCTGGAGCTGCCGCCTCTATGAAGACTGCCTTGCTCCTGTCCTCCCAGTCTTTGGAAAGGTGGAAGGCACCATACCTTTTTTTTGTTACACTTCGCATCTTGTCTGACTCTCAGAGTTGACTGTTTCAGGGCACGGTTCCTCTTGAGTAATTGTGGTTATTGGTTTGATTAGCATTTTCATGGTTGTTTTAATCACTTTTATGTGAGTCATTTGGTGGCGCTAAAAGCACATAGAAACATAGAAATATTTCTATAAATAAGCAAATAACACTATCATTAGGCTGGAAGCTCAGTGTCAGTAATCAAACTTTGAAAAAACAACAGCATTTGAATAGTAGTGTCATAATAAATCAGAACGTTTAGATAGCAAGTGGCTGGACCAGGCCCCAAAATTATTCCTACCCACCCATCCAGTCAGGGGCTTGCTGAGTCATTTTGGGCCTAGTCTGGCAGCTGTACAGGCTCTTCTGTCAGTCGAGACATGTGCCAAGCAGGCTCTCCTTTCCTTGGGTATAGAGCAGGAGCGGGGAATCTCAGGCACAAGGCCCAAATGCAGCCCTCTGGCCCTTGGAACTCACCCCAAGTCATGTCCTCACTGGGCCTGCTTTGTACCCCAAATGTTTTCATCTGGTTAGAACAGAGCTTTTCAAACTTTTCATGTTGGTGACACACTTTTTAGACATGCAGCATTTCGCAGCATAGTAATTTGGTTTTACTAGCAACCTGGAGGTTAAACTAACCCCTTTTCAGCCTCGGGTGGAGCGCGGGGAGCATTTGTGTGACACACCTACACACTGCAGCAGACGCAGTTTGGAAAGCATGCATTTAGAACTGTAATAATGCCTCATTTGTCTGGATGGAGGATGGGGGGGGTGTTTGTGTGTAGAAACTAGCCTATTGTACAAAAGTAAGACCCACATTCATTACTCTACCTGCTTTTGCTTCTTTCCACCACAGGCATGTGGCCCTCAGAGGTCTGCTGAGAAGGGAATCTGGCCCTTGGGCTGAGAAAGGTTCCCTACCTCTGATCTAGAGAAAGGCAATGGGTTATAGGACTAGGAGAAGTGCGAGAAGGGCAGGTGGAGATGGCTTTCAAAGTCACGGCCAGTTCTGTAGGAAGAAGAATTGTTTCCAAGCTCTTGTCCAGTCCCTCTTGGGAAAGTCTTGCATGGAGGGAGGAAGGAGAGCCTGCCTAGTGCTTAGCAACAGCAGCGAGCTCTGCGGCTTCTAGCCAAGGGAAGAGAATGAGGGCTGATGTTCAGAGACATAGCCACATAGTAATAGATGAGCTAATAATCCACAAAGGATGCTATGAGCAGAGGCAAAGTACTGGGGGGAAACGAGAGCCCACATGAGTTTGCAGTGGCTTCCTTGGGGATTGCAGCAGTTTCCCAGCAATATTTCTAGGTCTCCCATGTGCCCTGTCCCCCTACAACCTTCTAATTGGTTTGCTTCATGGTATTAAACCGCAGCTCCGAACAGAACAGATTGAAACACACCATGACACACACACACACACTTTCCCCCTTGTTTTTTTTTAATACTGCAGCTTTATTTGAATGAAACAGTCCATGTTGAGATTCTATAGGGAACACTGTTGTAGTGGATGGAGTGGGTGGGGAAAGTTTATAAAACATCTCACCCTGTTTCAAAGGTCCCTTGGGTCCCTTGTGTTTTGTGCTTTTAGGGTTCTCCTCCCCCCAAATGTTAGATACTTGCTGGAGAGTCCCCTTGCTCTGCGTGGTGATGGAAATGCTTCATGAGGGAGCAGAGGAGGAGCGTACAGTGAAGGTGAAACTGAAGGCAGGGAATGGCGCCAGATTCCCAGACGAGTGTCTCAGAATCCCAGGGAAGAGAGTGACAAACAATGAAGGACCACTTCGCACAATCCATTGACCCGGAGTCCCTTTGTTAACTGTTCCGGCAGTTCACATGATTCATTAGCCCATTTGGCTTTGGAGCAAAAAGGCTGACGGACTCCAGGAACACTGCTAATGGTTGGCTTGAGCTGCTTCTCCCTTTAGCACTTTTTCCTAACGTGGAGGATTTAGCTATCATTCCTCTTTGCAGGCTACTGTACAAAACTGCATCATACTGGCCTGGGAACGGAGCAGTTACCAATTGCAAACTTGAGCATGTGAAATGCGGCCTCAAGGCAGGTCCCAAATTTCTCTTCCTTCCAGATCTGAGATGCCACTGCCAATTAGGTGCGGGACGTTGGCTTCTTGACCTTGTATAACTTGGTAACTGGAGTTTCTGTGTGAAGAGTGATTTTGCACAGAACTATTACCTGTGCTTGTAAGGGTGGCTCGGGAAACCCAGCCAGATGGGCAGGGTATAAATAATAAAATAATAATTATAATTATAATTATTATTATAATAATTATCATCATCATCATCATCATCATCATAATCATTATCATCATCTCTGTCATTATTATCATCTTGGCTAAAAGCAGCTTGTGGCAAAGGTGGAAGCTCAAACTAGGCACAGTGCAGAAGAACCATTGTTTTTCTAATTAGTGGCCCCATGAGGTGGATATGAAAATCAGGAAAGCGGTGCTCTGGGAGAGGGTGACTTACTACTCTTGCTCTCTGTACTATGTTTCTCAATATAAAGCCTCAAAGTTGCCACCAGTGCTCTCTGTGTGGCGGGTGTGTGTGTGTTACATCTCTCAGTTTAGCCCCAAGAATTCAGAAATGGTTCACCTGTATGTAGTTCCCAGCTAGGGAACCTTGGAAATGTAATGATATAGAAAGGTATCATGGTGGTTTCTTGAACCTGAAACCAGAGGAATGAAGATCTAGTGAAGAGAAGATATACAAAGTATGCTAATGTGTTAACATAGTGCATGTGTTACCACTTCTCCATCTATTAGTTGCAAAAGTCAAGCAGTCAGACCTATTTGGCTATCCAAATTCAACTATGGAACATAGGGAGACGTGCTCTTGATTTTGTAAGTGGCAAACCAGCCTTCTGATGCCTCATTTTTTCCTCTGCTTCCAGAGTCCTAACTCCCAGTACTTAGAGCCATAGAATTGTAGAGTTGGAAGAGACCCCAGGGGTCATCTAGTCCAACCCCCTGCAATGCAGGAATCCTGCCCCAAGCCTTCCCTGGGTGGGCTCAAGCCACCAACCTTCTGGTTAACAGCCAGGTGCTATTTGCATGTCCCAATTGATAACCTTCAGCCCTTCCATTCCAAATCCACCCACCTCCGGTCTTCTAGTGTTGGTGTGGACTGTATATGCTCAAGTTTTGAAATATCACAGCCAGCCTCAACGTCCTTGCACCTCAAGGATGTAGGAAACTAACTCCGCTTGTCTTTGAACCACAAGGGTGGGCTGGCCCATATCCTGCAACAGAGCTCTTAACTGGCCTCCTCTTGTGCTCTTAAAAGATGCGCTCACTGGAGTACCTTCTCTGTGTTGTTCCATATTAGAGGAGCACAGGTGCAAGGCATCTGGAAATACAATAGGTTTTTCAAAGACCCACTATGGGAGCCCAGATCAGAAGACACAACACACTTTGATGCTGAGCCCTGCAGGGGATCAGACATTTTACAAGCAACCCACATTGAGGGGAAAATATAGCCTGATTTGCAGATCGTGTCACCTCTTCATTCATGCTTTGTGATTTAAATGAGACATGGGGTAAAGCCTTTGCCCATTCAACATCCACCGTGAAGAGGTGTCAGAATGAGAGCAAGACGCTGCAGACAGAGCATAGGTGAATGGATTGCCTGCTATTTTGGTTATTTATTTAAAAATATCCCTAAACCACCAGGGCCAGTACAGTAAATGAATATAACATATGCACACATAAAACAACAGCAGCAGAGCAGGTGAGTCAGCAGTAGATCAAGTACCAACCTAAGCCTAGGTGAGAATATGTGCCTTCCCTTGGCACCAAAAGTGTAAGGAAGTTTGTGCCAGCCATCTCTGGATGGAAGAGCACTCCAAAGATGGGGCATTGCTACTGAGAAAGCCCTCTCCCAGGCTGCCCCATAACAGAAATTAAAAGGTAAAAAGGTAAAGCACCCCTGGACGGTTAAGTCCAGTCAAAGGCGACTATGGGGTTGTGGTGCTCATCTTGCTTTCAGGCCGAGGGAGCCGCCGTTTGTCCACAGACCGCTTTCCAGCATGACTAAACCACTTCTGGCACAATGGAACACCGTGACGGAAACCAGAGCGCACGGAAACACTGTTTACCTTCTCGCCACAGCGGTACCTATTTATCTACTTGCACTGGCGTGCTTTCAAATTGCTAGGTTGGCAGGAGCTGGGACAGAGAAGCGGGAACTCAACCCATCGCAGGGATTCAAATCGCCAACCTTCTGATCGGCAAGCCCAAGAGGCTAGTGATTCTTGTGTCCCATAACAGAAATTATTCAACTGACTAACTTTAGAACCTCAAAGCAATGAGCTCCTTTTTACAGGCCTGATACCAGCATGCTACATCCTTGGGCCCAGCAGCACCCTCTGCCAATGGGTGCCCTGGGATCTCTAACTGGCATCAGGCAGTGAGTGCCAGTTGACATTTTTCAGTTTCCCCAATATAGCATCTCTCAGGGGCTTGTTATGCAGTTCTGCCTACATGAAATGCTAAAATTAAACTATTGATTTTTTTTGCTGAATTGTAGGTTATTCCGAGGAGGATGAATAAGCTTAACAATTTGTTTGTAGTCCCCCCCCCCCTCCAAAGAGAAATCACTAGTTTAGTATTTGTGTGCATGGTCTGGCTGTGATAACTCAAGAGCTAATTGACATATCTGAAACAAATTTGGGACTCTTGTTTGTACAAGGAAAAACAGATGCTTTTGACTTGCAAGTTGTAACTGGAAGTGTGGGAAAGAAACTTTATTGGGTAGCTTGGCAAAAAGTGTCAATTTTATTTGCTGTGTGTATGCAATTAAAACGCCTCTTCGGCCAGCACTGACTGGATCACTACTATGATTGACACCATAGTAGTGCAAGGCAACCTGGGTACCTTCACTGTGGAAGGAGTCACTTTGCCTGAAGCCCCCTTAACCCTGGAGTTGCCCCTGCCTGCCAAGTACAGTGGTGCCTCGCAAGACGAAATTAATTTCGTTCTACGAGTTTTTTCGTCTTGCGAAGCACCACTGTGTATTGATGGTTTCCCATAGGAATGCATTGGCGGTTTAAAAAAAAAAGGTGCAAGACGTTTCGTCTTGCGAAGCAAACCCATAGGGAAATCTGTCTTGCGAAGCAACTCAGAAAACGAAAAACTCTTTCGCCTTGCGAGTTTTCCGTTTTCCGAGGCATTCGTCTTGCGAGGTACCACTGTACAAATGTTGGATAAGATTTCCTAAAAGTCAGCATTAAGTGGAGCCCATTTTAGGGAGGAGTGGCTAGGGGGCAAGCTTTTCCCTTCTGCAGCTACCCAGTCCCTTAGCCTCTTCCCCACTGGGTTCTAGACCATATTTATCCTTGTGTTAGCAAAGCGTTTTGTTTAGTGTATCAGTTTGGCCTCTTCTGCTTACCCCTTTCCTAGCTATTAGCTTTCTGGGTGAGAATCCAGGCTGTCTTGCCATTTAAGCTGGCCTTTCTGCAGCATCAGATTCAGGTAGCTAAAGCAGAGGAGACTTGAGTGCTAGACACTGCACTGAAGGGATCTACGAGGAAGACGGTGGCAGGAATTTCCTAATTTATAATTGTGTGGATCTTCCCATTAGCTCCTACTATAGCTCTTTTACTGACCCACAGATTTTCAGCCTCGTTATTGTCTGCACCATTCACAAAATTAACACAATAAAAGAAAGCAGGGTTAAAGAGAGAGCTTCTCTGTCCAGAATCTAAAGCTCTGAATCCCTTTTTAGTTATAATAAGTCATGGTGATGAAGTTCATAATTACTTGGTTCAATATATTAATTTGTCCAGCTCATAATGCTTGGCTCTATTTTGAATCGAGTGCACTTCCCTCTAAAGTTCTTCTGCGGCTCATAATGTTAAAGAAGATACTTTGTGTGTGTGATCAGCATTCAGCCCAAAGCCAGATGCTTTGTGGGTGTATGCACAGAAAGTATTTAATGTTAATCCCTCACTCTCAACAAAAGTCTCACAGATTGCTGTGAAATTCCCTGAACTTCTAAACCGTACATGTAATTTACAAAATATCATGCTGCCAGCAAACAGTCACTAAAGGATAGCATCCACAATGGTATAACTGCAGCCATGCAGGTAGTACCAAATGAAACTAATTGTGCCAAAAGTAATGCATATGCATGCAGTACCACTCATGTGCATGTACCAAAAATATGAGCCACAGGAGAACTCCTGGAAAGGCACAGAGCTTTTTTTAAATGAATGCTCAGCAAGGAAGTTCTCATTCTGAATTGAGCCACATATTGTTTTTTTAATTGTCACAGGCCTGTCACTGGTACAGTCTGTGTGGATGATACTCTTACTCCCTATCAAAAGCCTTGGGGGCAGAGTAGCAACTGAGATAGTCTCATCCACTTTTCATTATTTCTGTCAAATGTAGTATTGCCTGAATCTGTCCTGAAGTTGCAGTTGGCTCCTTCTGCTTGTAAAGGGCAGGCCATGCATGTCTTGCTTAGTGCTGTAAAGATGTGGGTCAGTCCTGGTCCCAGTGGAGTTAGTAGCCAGAAGATTGCACAAGAAATATTGGTGCCTGAGGTGAAAAATCTAAATGCCACCCCCAGTGGTGGAGAAAATAAAATAAAGAAATGTAAATTTGCTATTTTTGAGCAGTGCCCCCAAACACTGCCTTGAGAAGACCACCTCACCCTGTCTAATGACAGGTGCATCTGAAAGGTTACACATACTTATTTCCCTTTTGTAAGAACTTACATTTTGGAAGCCCCTTTAAAAAAACATTCCTTCTGGGGGTTGGTTCCCCCAATTGTCTTGGAGAACATTAGTCTCAAAGAGCATCATCTCCAAAGCTCTGCACAGTGAAATGCCACTCTGCAAGGCAGTATCTAAGAGAGCATTCATAAACTGTATGACAATGTATGATTTGTGTTTATAGTACAATTTAATTTATTGGAGTTTGATATAGTACACACTTGTGGAATTTATTTGGCTGGATACTAGGGAAGTGGGTTGTGTCATCATAAAAAGTTCAGCTAGTGGCCACACCAATAACACTGTCCAATGTGCTCCACCAGGCATTATCTGCAACTTGTTAGTGTGGTGCCTGAGATATTTGTAACACTGGTTCTGTAGGCAGAGCTGCAATCTAAAAGAGAATGCTATTGTCCTACAGACATGTATATGCAGCAATGTCAGGGATGCCATTCTATGCAACAGGTGACTACATCAGTCGGTGCCTGGAGGTGGGGAGAAATGAAGACGAAAGCAGGAAAAGCTGGTGTCTGGATAACTTTTGAAAGTGTAAAATCCCTCCTTCCTCAGTTGGAGCTCCATCTGAGACACTAGTTATAGCATTGCTTAGCAATGAAGCAAATGGATGCTGGCTGAATGAAGTCAAGTTCTTATCAAGTTATCTGTTAAATGATTTTCTCTCTTGCTTATTATTCTCCCTCTTGTAAAAGATTCTTTGATAAGGACAGGAAAGTCAAACTGAGGTCTGATGTGATCCTCTGTTTGCAGTCTGAAGTGGTATAGTCTGTTCTATCTCAGGTTTCCACCACCTAATTTCCATCTCGTTCTGTTGCACATATAGACCAGGCATCAGAGTACAAGCAGGCAAAGCCGTCCACATTCTCTCATGTAGGGTAGGCTGCTTCCTCCTGACTCTGCTATTGTCACACAGAGGGCGGGCTATCACCTGTCTGCCACAGTTCTCTGCTTGGGGTAAAACTCAGAAACACTCAAACTACCCATGCCTCCTCCTTCAGCTGCAAAGCAGGCTAAGGTTGTAAGCTTCCTGCGATAACCATGGTCTCTAGACTGCAGTTTATTACCATGGAGTGTAAATTGGTCCTCGTTAAAATGCAATTTTCAAAGGCACTATGGGAGATCTCCCTCTGTAAATGTCTTGCTCATTTATTAAACATCATCCAAGGCCAATCAGGGCAAATGAAAAACATTGGGACATGAAGAAGACAGCGCTCCCAAAACTGGCAGCTCTCACGCAAAGAATGCCAGTCCTCCCGTTGGCATGCCGGCTGGTGGCTAAAGCTGCCTCTATAGATCTGAGAGAAATGTAGCAAGCTTTGCGCAAGGCTACAAGGGGAAGAAGCGTCCAACTGCTTGGCGCCTGGTCTCAGCAGAGAAAAGCACCTGGTGGAGGCAAAAGACTGCTCCGTGACAAGGCTCTAATATTTTCCTTCTTCCAGCAGAAAAGGGATCTCTGCCTCAGCCTGTCTCCTTGTGAGGCCTGAGCAATATTAGGCTAGCCCACAAAGACAGAGGTTGCAGACATGTTTCTTTTTGGGCACTGACCCTGTACAAGTATCATTTTCATCTACAGGCTGCAAACTTTTCTTACTTGCATGTAAATGATTCAGTAAAATCATTTTTACAAGGTGCATTTGAACTCCTGTTGCTTTATATCAAGACCCAAGGCTAATCTCAGTTTGCACTGCATATTTAGGCACATCCTCTAATATAACATGGGTCACTTGGCATGGGACTGCAGTTGCAATCCTTCACACCTCACATAAAGTTTACCAACTTGGCCCAATGCCAGTAATAACTGCCAAAAGTACAGGAAATTAGTTTTGTACAACAGCCAGAGAGATACAGCCATACAAATCCATAATCTTTCATATGTGCCCCCCTTTTCCTTTTGACTAATAATGAATCCTAAGCACCAGGCAAGCTAATAATCTGAAATCGTTTCCCCATGCCCCACCTGTTTAATTCAGCCCTTTCTTCAAACATTCTGCAGTGACTCACTGTGACCCTTCTCCAGTGGTGAGATACATCACATAATACAATATCTGTTCCTTGATTGGTTTTGTGAAGCTAACTCTTCAGTATAAAAGGGACACTCACCTGGCAGGAATACTAGCCCTAGTTTGACTAGGTAGGCATGGAAGGTTTTAAGTCAGCAGCAACTGTTGTTCAGAATGCAATGGCTGCAGAGCATTGAAAAGCAAAGGCTCTCCTGCATCCAATAAGAAGATATGCTGCTTCTGTTCCAGGCTTCTCCTCAACTGACCAACCAGATTTCCCTGGAATGCTCCCAAGCAGAAAGCAAGAGGACAATGGCCACCCTCTATTGCTTGTCCATAGCACCTGGCAACTAGAAGTATACTTCCTCTGAATATGGAGGTTATAATGATCTGGCATGGCTAAGAGAGACCAATGGACTTACTGATGGCAAATACACCCCCATCTCATATGCACACACATAACCTAAATATTTAATTGGTTCACATTCATGTCTTTACTTTATTCTCCGCCCCCCCCCCCAAAGCCTCCATGAAAATAACAATACTGTATCTCAGATTTTTGTAGTAACTTCCATGATGGACTGGTTTGCAGCTCACAGTTCTTTCCGCACACATTGCTGTTATGCAGCAATGAAACTCACCTGTTGGATGAACGAAATGCCTCATACAATAGCTGCATCATAACACACAAGGTTAATTAATTAATACATCCAGTTGAAATTGCAGGTCTCCTTTAAGATGGCAGAATATTTATAAACTCTTGTGTGTCTAGGGTATTGGGTTCTAAGCTTCTTGTACTCATAAAAAGTACCACTTGAATAGAGCAGAACAATAATTTTATATAACAGCACATCTGACATCCATTAGGCTATAAGTAGCTGCTGATTCCTAAGTGACTATAACACTTCTCTGGAAGCACCTGACATTTACTTGGAGGTCTAAATGTTCAAGTACTAATGCAACCCAACTCTGCTTCACTTGCAAGTGTTTATGTTTCCAGTATTAACAACTGTGGTGCCAGGTCTAGGGTTTAAGCAGCTGCACTGTCCACGCTACTGTAAAAACATTCTATATTTCCTCTTAACAACAGTTTGTACAATGACATGAAACCTGTTGTTTCAGTCTTCATGCTTCTGACGAGCCAAGGCACTTGAGGTAGGTAGCAATTTCCCCAGGGAAACCTGCTATTTCTAAGCCAAAGAGAGGAAAGAGAATGAAAAGAAGGAAGAGGGATCAGTAAATGAGGCTCCCTGAGACTTATATGATGATTAAAATGCAGATTTATCACTGGTAAGATACCTGAACCAATGACAACTGAATACATGATTAGTTCCTACAAGCAAGTCATATCCCCTATGAATAGATAGGCACCATTGGTCCTTACTTACACATTCTCATATAGATGTATGCTCAAATCATAAAGGTGACGCACCGAAAAAGGGACAGAGAGGACGGTACTAATACCAGCCCAGGATATGTATTTTATCCCCCGTCCCTCTCTACATGGTCAATCCCACACACCTGTTCTTCCAAATATCAGCAATGCCTATTTGCAGTAAAACTCTCCAAATTTCCAAGGTAGCTCACCACTCTTTCTACCCATAGACTACTAAGTCTCAAAGACAAAATGGCCTCCAGGATTAGGGGTTGAGGAGAAATTGGATGCAGTTGGTATTTAAAGGCAAACCTAAGCCACACTTTCTGAAACAATATTTTACCTATCCAATGGCTCTAAGAGCTGTAAAATCAGAAGGAAAGGGTGATGCAGCCTCCATTCTTTTAAAAGGGGGGCAATTAAGGCCAGTCATGGAGGCTTTTAGACATTTTGAGACCCTACCACCTTTCTCTTCTACAACAGCAATCTAGTATCCTCCTTTGTGTAAGAGATAACTGGGGTAGGATTCTTTATCAGAGCCACTAGCAAATGATGGACAGCAGACAATTCTGAATGCTACCTCTGTGCGGCTGTGAAAACAAAGAAAGCACTTGGGACATCTGGGAGGAAAAACATATATAATCCAATCCAGATTAAACAATATGAGGTCGGTATGCTTAATGAATTTCTCAGATGCCATAAACTTTGTTTCTCCTCTGCCAGCATTCACACTTGCAGCCAAACCTATACAACTATCACCATATGAAAGAGCATCTCTTTCATCTATGCCATATGCTCTCCTCAAATCTCCTGCAGCAGTGATAATATTTGCTCAGGGTACCAAAAATCTCTGCAGACCTATACATAGTTTATCTGGGAGTAAACTCCATGGAGCTAAATGGGACATGTGTAGAATTGTGCTTTAAATCTTCCTACATAAGGGAATGTGGCCATTCCATCGCCTTTCACATTTAGATTATTACAAGCACCACCTATACTTTGACCTGCAAGGAGTTTTGGAAGGAGCAGAATCAGCATATTCAGAACCATCAAGGTAATTCAGGCACAACTTGGCAGTTAAACTGGCTGGGATCTTACTTTGTAGCTACCTTACAAATCTAGCCCTGCAAAAACCAATTTAGGAAACTATTCCTTCCATGTGTGGGATAAAGCTAGGCTGAATCAACAGAAGTATAGTGTCCTGATCAAGGGAAGTAATACTGCTGGCATCAGTCCATCTTGGGAGACAATGGAGAGTGTCCCTTGAGGGGAGAAGTCAAACCGCTGGAGAGTTACAGCGCCTGCTGGGGCTGAAGTGACTGATACGGGAGAGACATGTTTTGTTGCAGCTGGGGCAGAGAAAGGCACCTGGTTGTGCTGATGCAGGTGTCCCATGGTGTCTCTTCTTTCTGCACTCCTCTCAGTGGTCTTTCCTCCTCTGGTCACTGCTGTGGATACATGCCCTGACTGTTTCCAGAGAAGTAATAGTACTGCCCTATTCTGCCTTGGCCAAACGAAACCTGGAATACTGTGTCCAGTTCCGGGCACCACAATTTAAGAAGGATATTGACAAGCTGGAACAGTTGAGGGAATTGGGCATGTTTAGCTTGAATAAGAGGAGACTGAGAGGAATTGTGATAGCCATCTTTAAATATCTAGAGGCCTGTCACATGGAAGATAGAGCAAACTTGTTTTCTCCTAGAGGGCAGGACTCAAACCAATGGCTTCAGGTTACAAGAAAGGAGATTCTGACTAAACATCAGGAAGTTCCGGCAGCAAGAGCTGTTTGACAGTGGAACAGACTTCCTCGTAAAGTGGTGGGCTCTCCTTCACTGGAAGTTTTTAAGCAGAGGCTGGATAGCCATCTCTCATGGATGTTTTAGTTGAGATTCTTGCATTGCAGGGAGCTAGACTAAGTAACTGTCAGTGCCCTTCCAACTCTACAAGCCTATGAAAGCATTGGGTACTGGGGAAACCAAAACCATTACTAGCTCCTAAATTACTTTAACCTTCCTTCAAATGTATACATTTTGGATTCAAAAAGGCCCTCACTTGCCAAGACAGCACTGAAGGTGGAATAAGGTGAGATGGGGGTGGGTGGGTATTTCTACACCCAAGGTATTCCTTGAATACGAATGCAGTTCACAAGCTCAAAGTAATGGGTGCACTGGTGCAGAGTGAACCTTTGTACTGAAAACTCCCCTCTGCGAGCTGCTTATGGAAGTAGGGGCAACAGGGTAACATTTATCCAAAGCACCCTACTCCGAAGACCACCTTCTCCTGACTTCATAATGTATAGTTTAACATACTGATTTAGAAGGGTTAATGCTGCCCAGCTCAAGTTGGGAGCAACAAGCTTGCTTTCCTGAGATCTCTTCGTCTCTTATAGTGGTAGTGTGGCATCTCTGAAAACACAAGTCTGCAATCTAATTCCCTTTGTGCATCCACCTGCCCCAACTCCTGTGGGGTTGGTCTGTTTCTTTTCCTGCTTCCTCTGCTCATCACCCAGCTTGAGGGCTCCACCTGTCTCCCAACTTCATCATGCAAACTGAAATAGAGCAGTCTCATCCTTGAGTGGTAAATCAAGCACCATGATATCAGCACCCTGCAATTAGTACTGAGCCACAGGTAGGTACTACAATTAACAAACAGCTATTGCAAATTCAGGTGTCATAAGGGCTTAGGAAAAGATGAAAGGTAGTATATGAAAATGTTTTTGGTGGGATAATTATGGGAAAAAATGGAATGGGAGACAGTTATTATTAAATAATTTGTCTCAGAGGAGATCCTTGCTTTAAGGCTTCTGCAGCTCATGCTTTTGACGCTGCCAAGTGCAGCACCACAATTCAGTCACCTTGCCAAAGAGGCCCCTGACCAAAAAGCCTCTTCTTTCATTCCCTATGCTAGATTGACAATCTACCTCCATGGTGGTGGAAAGAACAAGTTCAAAGGGAGGGAGAGCTGAGCAGCTTGAGAAGGGGGAAAAGAGGGAGGGGGCAGAGGAGGTCAACAGCTGATCCTGCAGCTTACGTCTGCCCCAGATTTTTTCCATCCATCTCCACCATCTGCAACGAGTCTTTTTCTCTGCTTTGCCGAGCGAAAGTTGGGGGGCACAAAGGTGTGAAGGATGGGTCAAAAGCAAATTGCACATGGACAAGTAAATACATGAGAGTCTTGAAAATGCATATGGAGACTCTGAAGCACATGCAGCGGGGGCGAGATTCCGTGGTCACCGGCACGCAGGGAGGAGCAGCCCCCAATGGAGACGAGTGGGATGCTCTTTCGGAAAGGTGAGGTGGTGCTGCAGCAGACAGATGATGGTAGGCAGAGCCAGCCAGGGAAAGGTCATAACACAGAGACCCAGAAGGGGGCGCTGTGCTAGACTGTCTCCTAAACTGAGGCTCTGTGGTAAAGAAGGTAACAGTTCTTGTAGAAATTTGTGCTTTAATATATTTTGTTTTTGTTTAAAACAAAAGTTCCCACTTCCCTGAGGAAGTCCTGTCCACTATTCCCAAGGAAATGTGGCTTTCCCCCGCTTTCATTCATCCTTTTAAATAGCTTTGTCATTCTCATCTTTGCCTTTCGTTCCATTGTTTCCATCTGTTCTTTCCATTGCTTCCTCCCTCTTTCTCTTGTGGTTTTTTTTTTTAATAATCAAGATTTGTTTTCTTTTTCTTTTAGACATTATGACTTCCTCCAGGAATCCTTCCATGTTCTGAGCTGGATCCCCTTTGCGTCGTCATGCTTATCAGTCTTTGGTATGGACACTTTGGTGTGCCAGTGAGGAGGGGGAGGAAGAGGAGCAGAGGTGACCAAGTAGGAAAGGAGGAGGAAAGTCTCAGAAGACGGACGTACTCGCTTGCTATCATCTGAGCAGGACAAAAAGGAAGAAAAGTAACGGTCCACAGAGGGGAAATTTGTCTTGGGTGATGGCACCGTTTTCTGGAAGGACAACTGCTGCAGGGCAAGAAAGAAAGAAGAAGGGTTAGTTAAGGTAAGTGTTTCTGCTTTTGTAGTATAAACAACAACAATGTGATGCCACAGAAAAAGCTCATGCTTTTCAAGGCTGCATCAACAAAAGTATAGTATCCTGTTCAAGAGAAGTAACAGGACCACTCTGTTCTGCCTTAGTCAGACCACACCTGGAGTATGGTGTCCAGTTCAAGGATGTTGACGAGCTGGAATGTGTGCAGAGGAGGGCAATGAAGATGATTAAGGGTTCTAAAGAACAACTTTGGTTAACGAACATGGCAAAGGTTATGAGGATCAATAAACCATTTGCAACAACGTATGGAAAATTGGTTAAGCATTGGGTGATTGTGTGGCATGTTTCCCAGTTCTTGTTCCACCAGAAATCTCATCTGTGCCATTGACTCCACTTTGGAACACTGAAGTAATTCAAGTGAGGCAGGTACACACACCTTAATCAATAATGGACCCTGCTGCTATAAGCAAATATGCGAAACAGTCAAGTCAACATGCAGAATTCTCCCAACCTTTACTTCTGATTTGGGATACAAGTATTCAAACACTACGCCAAATATAGCCCATTACCTTTGTCTGGAACAACAGGCTTCCTTGGACAATCTCCCTTTTTTAGAGTGACGTCATCAATGGCAATATCTCCCTCTGAGCCTGTGCCACGGACGCCTTCAAAGATGATCTGCAGGCAGAGCACATCAGAGTTGGAAAGGATCTTAGGTAGCAGGCCAGGGACCCAACCCCTTAAACTCTCTCATGCCCATTCTCCAAGATACTGTTTGTTTTTTGAAAGGAAGAAAAATGCCCAAATTCTCTTCGGGTCGTTTTGTGTTTACCATGCCCTATCATAAACGTAGGGACCAACTGAGAATCCACATTTAGGCTTATCAGCAGGTTCAAATGGCAGATGACTCAGAAAATAACCAGGACATAGACAAGAGGGGAAATGGAGCAGCGCATACGAAGATTAAATCAAATGAGCAATGTGAGAAGAGGTATGATTCAGGAAAAGGAAGGAAGCTCATCTGTTGGTGCTGGGTAATGGAACAGTGCAATCCTATGCATGTCTACTCAGAAGTAAATACCACCATGCCCAATGGTGCTTACTCCCAACAGTTACACTTTTAATAGGATTACACACTTAATTGGTGTGGTGTAGTGGTTAAGAGCGGTAGTCACGTAATCTGGGTAACCGGGTTCGCGTCTCCGCTCCTCCACATGCAGCTGCTGGGTGACCTTGGGCCAGTCACAGTCTCTCAGCCCCACTCACCTCACAGAGTGTTTGTTGTGGGGGAGGAAGGGAAAGGAGAATGTTAGCCGCTTTGAGACTCCTGAAAGGGAGTGAAAGGCGGGATATCAAATCCAAACTCTTCTTCTTCTTCTTCTAATTGGAAATCAGTCCAGTAACGCTTATTTCTGAGCAGACGATTATGGGATTGTGTGGTAAATGTGATGGAGAAGCAATCACATGAGTACAACATTACATTTCAACCAGCACCTTTTCCTGTCTCGTCACATCTTTGCTATCCTTTACCTCACCCCTTAGCACGAGTCATCTTTTACTGAATGCACCTGCCCCCAAGCTTGAGCATCTTTCAGAGGCAACGTAAAACACTGCAGTTTTTTGTGTGTCAGTGGTTTACAACTGGAAAGTAGTTGTAGATACCTAAGTATGCATATACTCTTGCATGTCCTCCTCATTTTAATGGGTCATCCTTGTTTCGTTATCTGCCCCAGGACTTAGGATAGGAGGTGAGCCACCAAAAGCAACTAGCCAAGGAGGGAGCAAGTCAAGCTGCATCTTCCTTTGTTTGAGGCAGGATTCATGCTTGCTCTGGTGCTAAAATATCTCAAAACCCACCACTGTGAAGGCCACAACTTTGTTCCTGCCTCTGTCCTGCTTACTCTGGAATCACAGGGGGCTCCTTCATTCTCGAGGCCTGGCAGTTACAGCTTCATTAGCCCATGCCACGCGTGCTGTTCCTATGGTTACAAGGCTTTACGGGAAGCTTAGGGCAAAGGCTCAGTCGCTTCCCATTCCCTAAGGTGCAAAGCCAACCTCTGTGTTCATATCCTATTATGCAAGAGATGGCTGCAACTCAAGCCTGCCACGAGCAATGTCCATGTATTCAGAAGAAAATATTCGTCTCTACTACGTTCCTTACCTCCCACTTGCTGCAATTTAAAGGATAAAGTCTGAAGGGATGTCTCTCTCTCTCTGAGATTTCACCTCCCCTTGTGTCAAGCTACACCTGCTGATATTGCCTCTCCTACACAACCATTAAAGAAAGATGCAAGAGCCCTTTCCTCTTTCACCGTACTTCACAGTAAAACTATTCCTCCACCTATTAAGTCAGCTGGGAGACTGATGCAGTAGCTCAAATGCCTATGAAGACACCTGATGCGGTCATTTGGAAATGCCCCAGGTTCATCACCAGTTCTTGAGGGCCCAGCCAAAACCCCCAGATGAGCCAGATAGAATAAAAATAATAATGTTGCCCTGCATAAGCCTTGTGGCATATGACCAAATGACAATGTTACTGTGTGACTAGAAATCTGGGTTCATGAGTGTTGCTATTTATGCTCCCATCACTGTCAAGTGTAAATGGTCCAGAAACATTATAACAGAAATGAGAGTCAAAGCAGCCTATGAATTAAACCAATGTATGCTGGAGCAGGCTCATAAGCAACTGAATGATAACAAATTAGTTGCCCATCCCCATTGTCATTAAGCACACAGCAATAAGCGAGCTACAAGCCATAAACTGCACACTTGCAAGTAACAAGATTATTGTTTTATGGCACCCCAAAGCATGATATGCACTTCAGAGCTAAGTAAAACAAAGCAAATACACACACATGCATTCATAAGGAATCATTCCCTGAACAAAGAAAATAAGGATGCAGGGCATAACAATCGCAATGAACTCTCCAGGAACAAACACCTGTGGGTTGCCCCTCACAAGAAGCAGCAGCAGCTCAAAATAATAAATAATACCCTTTCAGACCACAGGACCTATTTACACTACAAATTAACACCTTTTTTTTTTTAATCTATTCAACACTTACGGCTTTCCACAAATATTCCTGAGAATTGTGGTCCACCATGGGGTGCTAATAATATTCACAATTATGTGTCCCTGCCTCCTACCTGCCCCTGATCTACAGTTCCCAGGATTCATTGGGGACGGAGAATGTCTCTTAAGCATGCAGTAAAAATATATATATCGACAAAATCACAAAGCAGCAGAGTTGGAAGTTGGAGCTGCCTCTACATTGAGGGACTTAAAAGTATGCTTCCAATGTCCAGGTTGCAAGTTATAGGTTGCAATCCAAATAAGATTGAAGCACTGGTAGTGAGTGGCTTCCTAGAGCAGATTGGTGGGTGATTGCCTGCTCTTGATAGGTTTACATTCCCTCTGAAAGAGCAGGTACGTAGCTTGGGGGTACTTTCTGAATCCATTTCACAACTGCCTTCCATCAGCTTTGGACAGCGATAAGCTAACTACTGTTGTCTATGCTCTGGTAACCTGTACCTTAGATTACTGCAACATGTTACATGTGGTACTGCCTCTGAAGACAGTTTGGAAACTTCAGCCAGTGCAGAACTCGGCAGCCAGGTTGCTCACCAGGGCAAAACAGTTTGAGCATATTACACCAATCGTGGCCCAACTGCACTGGCTGCCAATTATTTTCCAGGCACAATTCAAAGTGTGAGTTTTGACCTATAAAGCCTTAAGTGGCTCAGGACTGCAATACCTCAAGTACCACCTCTCTCAATATTAACCAACCCAGAAGCTGTGATCATCACCTGAGGCCCTTCTTCATGTGCCCCCTCCATGAGAGGTCTTGGAGGGTGACAACATGAGAACGCGCCTTTTCTGTGGTGGCTCCCCTTTTGTGGAATGCTCTCCACAGAGAGGCTCGCCTGACACCTTTGTTACATATCTTTAGGCACCAGGCAAAAACATCCCTCCTCCCCTAGGCCTTTAGCTCATGGAACAATCTGGCCTTTTAAACAGTGGGGTTTATTATTATTGTACATTATTGTGTTTTTATATTGTAAACTACACTGTGAGCTTTGGATAAAGGACGGTGTAGAAATTTAATAAAATATAGAATTTAGTAACAAAATAAAATACTACATCAAAATAAAAGAAATACACACAAAACCTTAGTTATATCCTAAGCACAAGCAAAACCAGTTGCTGAATCACCACAAGCAAATGTCATTGAGTATAGCTTTGCATTGCTACAGCATCCTGTCTCAATTTGGGCCAGTTACAGAGGAAAGGTGTGGGAGTGGCCTTTCCTAATCCCAACTCTAAACTTTCTAAGATACCTAGAAATGGAGTAACATTCATATACGAATGTCCTACAGTTGCAAGATGAAAGCTGTCCTTGTATTCACATTCACCACAAATTACAGGGCTGCGAACCTCTCCATAGTCTCAGCACACAGCCATAGAAAACCCAGTGGTGGCTCATGAAGTGCAGCGATGGAAGCAGTAGTGTCCTCATGGTACCACCATACTTGAAGAACATAAGAAGAGTCCTGCTGAATCAGGCCAATGGCCCATTCTTGTCCAGCACCCTAGAGTTGGAAGGGACCACAAGGGTCATCGAGTCCAACCAGCAGCATGTTTTCGCCAAGCAAAGTTTTTCTTCCCATGGATCTCCACAGGAGGAAAAACTTCCCCTGCCTAAATTGCTGCATGTTAAAGTGCTTGTTAAAGACACAGGGGTCAGTAAAAAAATAAATGATGACAGCCTCTAAAAACTTGTGCAAAGTAAACAATGCTTAGAGCAAATGTGTGAGCTTACTCCTATATACCCAATTATAGATAACAAGAGTAATAATGTGCCTGGCTCAAAGGCCACAAGAAACGTTCTGCTAACATGGATAGTCCCAGTGCTGGAATACACATTATATGAAATACGTAGTTGCCACCAAAAATTAGTGGTCCAGGGTTTCATCCTCCTTTCTCTCTGACAACATCCAGAAATAAAACTGAATAACATGGTATCGCTGTGCTATACTTTTAGCCGCTGCACTGCATTGTAGGGTTAACGGTAGCAGTCACACGTCTCCCATAACATTTAATTCTACCCAGTCACACATAAAAATGTAATAAGAGCCAGGGGCCACCTAGTACCACATCCTGTTCTCACAGTGACCAACCAGGTGCCTGTTAGAAACCCTTAAGCAGTATCTGAGCACAAGAGCACTCTCCTCTCCTATGGTCTCCAGCAACTGATATTCGGAGGCAGAGCACAGCCATCAGGGCTAGTAGCTATTGATAGCCTTCTCCTCCACGAATCTGCCCAATCCTCTTTTCAAAGCTGTGTAAATTGGTGGTCATCATTGCATTCTGTGGGAGCGAGTTTTGTAGTCAAACTGCATGCTGCATAAAGAAGTATTTTCTTTTATCTGTCCAGAATCTCCCAACATTCAGCTTCACTGGATTTCTACAGTTTCTAGTGTCATGTAGGCTTGCCATACATCAGGAAAGTTCCTGACATGTCCTGGTTTCTGGGTGTAAAAATGGCGCCGAGAGAATTTTGCCGATTGGCAAAATATCAGGGGAAACCCAGATGTATGGCAATGCGATGGGGAAAGCAGTGGAAACAGCTCCAAAAGCTTTAAATCAATATTTTTGGCTGAGTTTTTCCCCAAAAAGCCGAACAATTTGAGTTGGTTCTCCAAAAAAATCTCAACAATTTGGGGGGTTTCTTTAAAAAGCTCAGCAATTTTGGGATCTTCCTAAAAAAAAAAAAAAAAATCTCAGGAGTTTTACTTCTTGAAATACTGCAACTCTAGTGTCATGGCAGAGGAATAAAAACTTTTGTCTACCCACTTTCTTCATGATATGCATAATTTTATAAACTTTCGTGTCACCTTGTATTTGGCAATAACAAGGCAGTTGGCACACAACAGCTGCTCAAGCCATGTATTAGCAGACAAACGCATAAGTATCATCATGAATTACCACAGATGGGGAATAAAGGCTTGTCTGGGCCTCACAAACTGCCCTATAATTAGGAGGCCAATAGCAGATTCATTGCTCTTGACTCAAGCATCAGTTACAAGTAGTAGCCTGGTGCTAAGGATGTCAGAGAAATCTGGGTGAACAAGCAATTTTCCTTCAGTCTGCTCATTCAGCCCCCATTGCATCACAGACTCTTGCTGTGAAGGATTTCTACCTTAGTTCTCCACAATTAACTTTTAAAAAAAACATGCACATGTCGTTTGCTACTTACATATTTGTTACATATTCAAGCACCTCTCTGCTTTTCTTGTTTATGAAGTATTTGTTGCCAAAGGCAGCCTATATGCACTAACGGTGTAATCCTAACTATGTCTACTCATAAGTAAATCCCATTGTGTTCAGTGATAGTCAGCTTCCTACTGTGAAATTTTAAAGCACATGGCATGCAAAGCTCATCATATGATATGGAAATAAGTAATCTCTTTAGTCAGACTTACTTCCAAGTAGGCATGGTTAGGGTCACAGCCATAGATGGCTTTGTGATGGGCCATTAGCCACTTCATTAACTTTGTATTTAAGATGTAACAAGGCTGTTTGTTGTTTTTGCTGCAAAAGACTAACAGGGCTACTTTGCCTATGGAAGCTAATTAACTTTGAAAAGGATTGGGCAGGAAAGGTAACTGATTTGTAAATATCTGTTGATGGCTGAGACATGCTTATCTATTGCGCGTCATGTGAAGAACAACAACATTTTTCTTTATTAGCAGATGACAAGATAGATGCACAGATTTGTGCAAAATAAACCAATTGCAGCAGACTGGAAAATACCGGATGAAAGTGTGAATTAATTTTGGGACAGATTGAGGCATGCGCTTACATGGCTACCTGCTGCTCAAGCAACAATACTAACTGACCATTCATGGAGAGAAGTAGGTTGTTAATAAGCTCACGGGGCCCTTTGACTCTGACTTCTTTTCTACAACCACAGCAACTTGGAGTAAACAAGTTTTCTGGCTATTTTGCTGCTAGTCCAACTATGTGAGTTGGCATTTGTTGCCTCGGCCCCCAAGGATCTGCTTACCTGGAAAGGTCCTGCAGGGTTGATAGGTACATGTGCTTGTTGCCAGGCATTTCCTTTGTCCCCTTTGAGTGACAAGGCTTGGGTGGGCTGCTTATTCTTCACGTGAACCAAGAGGTTTAAGGAGCCTGTAAGAGAGCGGCAACCAAACACTGGAGTCACACTGCTTCTCCACAGCAACCTCTTCCTTTCTCTTAGGGGCCATTCGATGCCTGCATCTAAACTAGGTCTTGCGCGCTAGTTCTCCCAGTGAATTAAATGCATCAGAACGGCAGCTATTCAAAAATCAACACATAGTTTGCCATGCCAATTCAAAAGTTCTCCTGCCCTACGGTTCGTGTTTCCCCTCAGAATCCCCCCTGGAACCTAGTTTAATTCCCAGTCAATCTGAGTCCACTGCAGTACCAACTAGATGTAATGTAGATTTGGGAACATAAGAAGAGTCTGTTAGATCAGGCCAGTGGCCCATCTAGTCAGGCATCCTGTTCTCACAGTGGGAAACACAGAAATAGGACTTGGGTACAACAGCACTCTCCCCTCTTGCAGTTTCTAGCAACTGGTAGGAAAACTAAGCATTATTCTTCTGAATTACATGTGAACCAAACTGAAACCATTTAAAGAGGGAGAGCTGGTACATTCCATTTCCTACATGCTGGATGCAACAAATAAAAATGTGAATTTAGACTCAATTCTCCTTCTTTGTACAACCCCTTTCCTTGAATCAAGCTGCGCCCAGGGCAGCTAATGATGCATTAAGGTAGAGAAGGGGAGTGCCTGCCGCTCTCTAGAAATTAAAGTTCCACTCCCATCAGGCCTAGCCAGCATGGCGAGTGTTCAGGGACGAGGGGAATTGTGACCCAACAACCTCAGGGTGGGTGCATAAGGGTGCTTCCTCATCCTAGCATTAAGGCCAGAAACCGTGCATTTCTTCTGAGAAGTAAGCCTCATTGAACGCACTAGGACTTAAAGACCTGTTCATCAGGTCTTGTACCTATCTTGTTCTCATGGGAAATGTGCTACGATTGGCCAAAAGTCATGAGAGATGGAAAAATTCAGCAATCTCAATTTGTCAGGTAGTGAATGCATTGACTTGAGTGATCCCTGTGGCATGTTTGACTCTACTGCTGTGTAGCTAAATAAGGCCGTTTTGAAAATGGACTCGCAGTTGTTGTTGGGTAATGGTTGAATGTATTGCAGGCGTTAGGTTGCGGCCTAGGATCCCTGGAGAGGCCCAGGTTCGAATTTCCACTCAAGCTCCAGAATTCACTAGTGACCTTAGTCTAGTCATCATCTGCCAGCCTAACCTGCCTCACATTCATTGTGAAGATAAGGGAGGGGAACATGTATATGCAAGCCCATTTGAGTTCTGTGGAGAAGCAGTGGTATAAAAATACATTTATTTATGAGACACTTCTTTCAAAATATAGCTATCTGCACAAAGCAGCTTGCCAGTATAAAATAAAAACGTTTAAAAACAGACGTCAGTATTACAATTTAAATACTAAAGAAAAGGGGGGGGGGGAGCCATACAAACCACTCAGTCTTCAGCTCTTATGTATATGACTGGGCTGCGTTTTACCTGTAAATCTGTTTTTCTCCCTCTCAACCCCCCCCCCCCATGTTTTATATGCTTCCTGACTTGCCTCAAATAAATGTTTCTCATTAATGGTTCTGGCTTGGTTCAATACAGGACCTTTGCCTTGAAAAACACGAACACCTTCACATTTGAGGTGTGTTTAGGCATTTGCACATGCAAACCCCAACCCAATATGCTCGCACCCCCTCAGTTACCAACAGGGAAGATCTTCAAGGGGTTCTACTCAGGTCTGCTTGATTGCTAGTAATTAATTAATTGTTAGTAATTAATTCTTGCTTATACCCCACCCATCTGGCCAGGCCTCCCCAGCCACTTTGGGCAGTTTCCAACAGGATATTAAAAACACAATAAAACATCAAAAACTTCCCTAAACAGGGCTGCCTTCAGATGTCTTCTAAAAGTCAGATAGTTGTTTATTTCCTTGACATCTGGTGGGAGGCGTTCCACAGGGCAGGCGCCACTACCGAGAAGGCCCTCTGCCTAGTAGAACTGTCCACATAATTGGGGATCATTGCTCCAACACACTTTAAATCTGAAGCTATTGAGAAATAATAATGGTTAAGGAATGTGGACAGTGAGTCGGAAAATATGCCTCAGACCCAGTTTACTCCGGTTTGGCAGTTTCCAGGTATTTGCTACCTAAGTGTGGGAGGCAGGGTGAGAGGCAGGTATTCTCTACCTGAGTTTTGGTAATGGCATTGCTTGCTTGTTGACCAAGGTGGTAGTATTAAAATGGATGGACCTAGTCCAGCTTCGTCCACCTCAGTACAGTACTGTGAATGAGGGAGGAAGAGAAGGTAACATACCATAATAGAGCTGCCCCTGGCTCTGTGACATTGGGGAGAAGCCTAACAAGGCCCGTCAGACTAGTTTAGTCATTTTGCATTATGGACAGGCTGACTTTTCCTTAAATGGAAAACTTGATTAAAATTAATGCTTTGAACCAGGCCTTTCTGGCTTGGAGATTTAAATCGTTCCACACTGGAACCAATTGCTGTCTCTATCAGCTAAGGAAGTGAAAGATTCGTTTGACAAGGCATTATCCACAGAGCCTCTACTTAGAACTGGCAGATAAGCAACAAGAACATGTTAGGCAGATTCCTTTTGTGATGGTGATGATGATGATGATGATGATACGGCTGAGCACTGTCTTTTCTTGGCTCCTCCCTCTGTCATAAGCTCCATATCCCAATACTGCAGATGTTTGATTTTACCAGTGAAGACCTTAAATCTAAGAAAAGAGGATGTCTCTGTAGAAGGATGTGCTACAGCAAAATCCCATTCCCAATATTTTTCGTTCTGCTATGCTATGAAAGTAGTAACCTTTTGGCAGCTGCTATTTGCACTTGCATTTAATTTCTTGCTGCTGGGGTGGTTCACCGCAAAATAAATTGTGATGACATGGAGCAATATTTGACGGGTTCCCAGTCTCCATATGTACGTACCTTCAGTGCCATGGAGGTTGGCTCTTGCAGGTGAGGCAGGAGGAAGGTCATTTTAAATTAGGGTTAAGAGGCAAAGACACTATTTTGGTGCTTTATTATAATGAATATATTTAAAATATTTTGAGTGGGATTCGGCTAATTAGTCCTGTCAATGGAGTTCCACTTGTATAATGGGGTGTTCTCCACCCACCTACATGTCATCTGAATTTTGCTTTGTAGAGGGGGGACCCCCAGAACAGCACACAGGAGGGTGGGGCTTGATTCACCTGGCCAGCCAATATGCTTGCGCTGATGGAATGATTGACACACTGAGACACTGAATAACTCCACATATTACAAACATGTCTTGCAAACATTTTGTATATCTTAAAAAGATGATTTAATTGTAAGCACATATTGGATGTATTTTAATTTGGGAAATTTTAACATTTTAATTAGGCTTTTATTATTCACAGCAGCAGGTGTTTACCCTTTCTTGCACCTTTCGGCCCTCCCTTTTCCCCATCTTATCTTAAAAATTTCAACCATGCTTTAGATGATCTCTGCTGAAGTGCTCAGGTCAGAATTCAGTACAGGAGATGCTTGGAATTACACATATGTCACTGTTAAATGTGGTGGCTCTTCATTGATGGCTTTTCCGCTTAAATACCACCAGCAGTAGATTTCTTTAACTAGTGTATGGGAAATTTACCTAAATCATCTCTACCTCCCCCTCCCCCCCCACTTATTAGGTGTGTTAGCTATAGGAAGCAACAGAGCACACAAATAGAAAACTTTCAGGACTAGGCAAATAATCACATGGAAAATGTCAAAATGAAATGTATTATTAAGAAGGGTGTATGCGTCCCTCCACAGTTCTGGAAGAAGTCCATTTGGACACTGGGCACTATTCTGGCTGCTTTGCTGTCAGAAGACTAGATAAACTGGAAGAAGTTCAAAGGTGTCCAGTAAAGATGATGCATGCGTTGGCTCTGGGTGGATAAGCCAGAAAGAACTGTAGAAAATTGTAGAAAATTAAGAAATCTCTGCAAGTTGGCCAATAAATATCAATGGCCATTGCCTAAATATATACTCCCAAGGTTATAACATTAATGAGCAAGAAACAGACAGAAATAAAGATATAGATATGTGTGTGTGAGAGAGAGGGAGGGGAAAGGAATAGTGTATCGTGCAATGCCACACCTCTGGTGTGTACTTGATTTGCACTGGGCGCTGCATTCATCTACACCACTGCCAGCTTTGAGCATGGCATAAATATAGGTCATGCCTGTATTTGTCAAAGACGTGAGGCTGGTGCAGGATTGCTCCACATCCTGTGGTTCCTATTTAAAGATTTGAATATCTTGTCATGCTCATCTCATGCTCCTGCTTCATCAACAAGTGGAAGCACAGATTTGCAAAACAGGCGATATCCTCTTTGACTCTTGTCTATGTTACTGCTCAGATGTCAGCGATGCTGGTTTTACAAGGCCAGAATTGGTCGTGTCCCCCCCCCCCACATTGCTCCCAAATTGTAAGTAAACCCCATCACACAACATAGAGCTACGTCATGCTCAAAATGTTATTACCGGTCCCCACCTGAGGAGGGGGGGTGTTACTGTTTGGCATTGTTATAAACTGGTGTTTTAAAAAATCTTTTAAACTTTCAGAAAGTGTGCACTTCAGCCATACTTAAGCAGTGTAATTGCACGAATTTATCTTTGCACAATTACACAAGGAACACAAGGAACCAGCCAGTGGAAGGAGATCAGATTGGCTACCATAAGGATTGGTCACAGGCTAGTTTTGCTTCGCTAAGTTTTAGCAGGGACATTTATGCCTCCAGAAATCAGTCTGATCTGATTTGTGGCAATACACTTTTAACAATACCTTACATTGATTCTCAAATGGTTTCACTGTAGACACTACCTGACAGTTATTGGACAAATCAACAACCCTGTTGTACTGCACTGGCCCTGAGGAAATATAACAGAAACCTGGAGGAAATCATTTACATGAAGCCAGAAGCCTTGACATCCTCAACACTTTCAGGAAGAGAGTGCCAGCGGGTAAGTTCAAAATCCAGCTACACAGTGTTTTGAAGGGTTGTAGCTCTGTGGTAGAGCATCTGCTTTGCATGCAGGTCCTACATTCAACCTCTGGCATCTGCTTTGCAAGAAGGTCCTACATTCAACCTCTGGCATCTCCAGGTAGAACTGGGAGACCTCAGTTTGAAAACCCAGAAAGCTTCTGCCAGTCAGGGTAGAGAATCCTGACTCGGTACAATGAAGAATCCTATGTTAGCACACTCTGGTTAGAACCCCTAGGCAAGGAACATAGCTACACAGACAGAAGTGGGTCAAATTATCCAGAAAATGAACTCTGGCACCTGCAGGAAGGAGGAGAAAGCAAAGTAAAGGAAGAAATGAAGCAGTATCAGAAAAGCAAAAGTGATCCAGCTTTGAACTCCCGGCCATTAAGCAAACCAAGATACCTGTGCAGAAAGTTTCAGCTCTGCCACAGAACAGAGGGAAGGAGCAAGAGCCAACAAAGTGTCAAATACCTCCACATGGCCTCCGCTGGAGGTGCAGAGAGCACTTTGCAAATAGCAATTAAGGCTGGCCAGTGCCTCTGGAAAGCAGATTAATCTCATTGCTCCTTCTGTTTTCCAGAGGAAGAAACTGACCTGCACAAGGAGGAGGCAAGTGTGTAAATTGGGGAAGTGACCCAGCTGTTCTGTTGATTAGGCTGATTAATTAATGCTTTTTGAATATTGTGCAGCCTCATTCATCTGAATAGCAGGGGGTTACCTAAAACATTTGGATAACAATATATTCTCTGTACTATGTACATAGTTTTACTATGGCTAGGGGCCATACTGAAGAGACAAGCTGGTTTGGAGGTCAGCTCTTATGTCTGGCGGTTGGATCGTTTGTGCATTGCAACCAGATATCTTGTGGAAGAGGTTCTACTGCTAAACCAAGCTATGGTGGAGTGCCTTCCACGTAATGATAAGAGCTGGTCCTACCAGTAAACAGGATAAAGTAGCTCATTCCTGAATGATATTAGGGTTTTTATTGCATTGAAAACTATGGAATATTGATAGTGGTGAAACCCTCATCAAATAGTGGGAAAGTGTGGGATATGCAGGATATTCTCAGGATATTCAAATATAGTAATTCAGAAGAATGAAGGTGGCAGGATTTGCTCTTCCAGTTGCTACTGTCACAACTGTAAACATGCCTTTTGAGAGCCTTTCCATTAGTGTCCCGTCCCCCCCAGGGATGGAGCATTAGAGTACTCTAAGGCTCCACCCCCTGGAAATCTCACAGGTTTCCTAGAAGCAGTGTATTACACTTCCCTCCTTCTCAGCTTTCTGATGACTCTCCTACCTTCATTGATAAAAGCAGTTCAGAAGGAAGAAGCAGAGGAATGAGCTTACTCACTCGCAAACATCTGGAATGTTATTGCCGAGGCGCTGATTCCTCAGTGGCCTGATGGTGGGCAGGAATCTAAGGTATGTTTCCTAAACGTTAATGTAAGAACTGTAAGGAAGTGGAAATAGCTGCCCTTCAGCCCCATCACTTATGAAGCAATTGAAACACAGGAGATGCTGAGTCAGCTATTGATTGCTGCCTTGGGCTCCTTTGGGAGGAAGGATGAGATATTAATTCAATGAAAGAATGAATAATTGCAATCATGCAATTTCCTTTTCAAGATCTTACCTCCTCACTGGCAATTTTTATTTTCTCCTCCTCTTTGGCCACTTTCCCCCCCACCTGATTTGAGCCTGGCTTTTCTTGGGTGCAACTGCTCTCAATGCACATGCAAGCGGTTGGTTGCCAGGTGGCAGTTGCCAGCTCCTTGCAAAATATCAAAGCTCACCATGGGAGAGGAACCGCAGTTATGCCCAAGTGCCTTGGTATTTCCCCCCCACATTTGCATTTGTTATTTGTCTGGTTCTTACAACTAAATTGTGGAATTCCTTCTCCACAGACGTGTGTCTGGCACCATCGCTGTACGGCTCTCAGCTTCACCCAGGCCTTTGACACCTGAGTGTTTTGAGGACCCACCCTATTCCTGTGACTGTAATCTGTTTTAATTGTTTCTAATGCTGATTTTAAAATTGCAATAACCCACCCTGTGACTTGCTGGCCGAAGGGTGGGTAATAAATTTAACAAACAACAACAACAACAACAACAACAACAACTGTTATTAATCAGAAAATGAAATAAAGGCTCATAACAAATGTGAGGAAACAATCAATATATGAGTGAGCAGTGGCTGCTTCTGGCTCTTTTTAAAGTCCAGAGCTGGCATTTAGTGCCTGGTACACAGCAGTGCACCAGCTGTGATACTAGATACAGTAACCCAGGGGGATGCATTTAAATGCTAGAGGTTTCTGGATGAAAAGGTCTGATTTCAGTTTCCACTCAATATAAATCTCACTTAGTTAGCCTGGCCAGTAACAATGGTGAGCAGCAGCTGATCATACAGGCAAAGGGGAACATGCTTAAAGCCTACTGTAGGTGGCTGAATGACATTTAGGATAGCAAAGCAGGAATAGAGATAGCTCACTATTTTCACTCTTCATAGTCACCTACTGCAGAATAATCAGGGTGCCTTCCACACTGAAGCCCCTTTCATTTGGAAGTGTTATTGTTTTTGCAAACGCAGTGGCTGCTCATGGGACACCCTGCATGGAACACAACTTGGGATGCCAGAGAATTCTGTCAGAAACAGAAATGGGAGTGGAAATTCTTGCAATTCACATGTTCAATGGAGGTCAGGAATGTAACTCATGCAAACGAATATGAGTGGTATTAACTCTTTTTTCTTTTGGTCTGCAAGTAGTATGTAAAGAATGATGCTATATACACAGGTCCTGCTATTCACCTGCTTGTTATGTGAAAATTCAGGTATCCAAATACAAAGAATTGGCACCCAAACCTTGCTATACACATCACAGATTCAGATATCCGAACAGCCAGAATTTGCCCACTTCCTTCCTCCCTTATGTTGGCTGGTCAGCAGATACCAGGCAGACAGGCAGGGAGTAGGGTAGATAGGATATATCAGAGAGCTGGAGAAAATGGACAAATCAGGGAGCAAGAAAGACAAATAATGTATCTTTATTTTATTTTTTGCTGCTTGGCTGCAGCCATTTCTGGAAGAAACCAGGAAGGGAGTGGGGAAGAGAGACTGGACAAATTACAGTTTAGAAGTATTTCCACAAGAATCCATGGAGATTGTGGACTCGTTATGTGAACGCTTCCCTATCAAACAATTTCCAGGGAACGCATTGTGTTTGGTAAGCGAGACCTGCATGTATACTGCATTTTTTAAAACTGTCCCATTCCACTGAAATGTAAATAATTATGCAAATTTCAGCCAAAGGGGATAACAAGATGAAAAACTTAGCTATAGTGGAAACTGAATCCTAGTGGGAAGCAGTGCTGATTGCAACCAACCCAGGATAGGACAGAAACCTCCTTACACCACAATGTATCTTCCTAAAAATAGTCTGTGTCACATGCCACTGTGAAGTACAATAAAAATTGAGAAGGTTTAAAGTCCTGTGTCATCTTTCTTTTGCCTTTCCTACACAGGTGCACACAGGCACACCTCTGCAGGCAGTTAAGGCAGGTTAAGGGAGCAATCCCTCCATTCACCTTGCACTGGGAGAAAGAGGGGAGTGGGCTTCTTTCCCCACACTCGCCTTTTTCAGGGATCTTGCCTATTCCCTCCCCATCATCTCTCAATGCATGAGGTGGGAAAAGTGCACCACCTGTGTGAAATCTCCCATCACCACAAGGACCACGCCACCCCAAAGGGATGTGGCAAGAGAGGCTTCTCCCCCCCCCAGCCATTTTTGGGGATCAAGGCTATTGCCCCCCACCCATCCCTTTAAAATTTTATTTACTTTAAAATATTTATAACCTGCTCACATTGCAATTCACTTTCCAAATAACATGCATGGGAGGAAGGAAAGAACAACTCCCACTTCCAGGAATGGCTGGTAATGGGGAAATCTCACTCCCCACAAGGACCCTGTTATCTCCCCTTGTATGTTCATGCTTAGCAGTAGGACTAATTCTGGAAGTATGACTCAACATAAGGCATCCTCCGTGTCTTGGTCTTGCTACAATACTCTTGCGTATGATGTCTGAATGCAATGCACAGATCACTTAAATCCAAGTTAGCATCAGTGAGTGAAATTTATGGGAAGAAATGATCTGCAGACTGCAGCGTCGGTCTCTCAAGGCAGAAGTCACACAAGATTGGCATTTCATAGGAAGACAATTAAAAGAGGCTTTGGCATAGGCAGGCTGAAAGAAGAGACTGATGATCCGCTCTATAACTTACTCCAGAAATTCTAAATTAGATCTAGCAGGCCAGGGATGCTGACTTGGGCCCCAGGTTATGGGTGCCCAGTGGCGCCTGTGACATAAAGTCATGACGTCACACAGCAGCAGCGGCGTAGCGGTACTTCCGAGGTCTCACAGAGGTCAGGTCTGAGGCCTTGCAAGACCTCAGACACGACTTCCGGTAGAAACATTTAGTACTTTGCTGTTAGCCCAATAGAAAGGCTGAGGTGCCCAATACCTATATATGCAAACCTGTATCGGAGAGCTCCCATGTCTGTCTCTGGGAGATTCCATGCAGGTGTTTATTGTGGGATCGGGTCCTCCTCATAGACACAAGCTGTTTTGCAGCATCCACACAACAGTGTAGGAATCAAAATGCCAGCCTGCATTCCTCCCCTCCCAACTTAATCTGGATTTACCCTTTATAGGGAAAATCCAATCAGTAAAAACCAAACAAACCAACAAACCCCGTTGTCAGTGATCCATTTGCAATATCTCAACTACCTGTTTACAGATGCACCCTCCCCCCCCTTCTTTCAAAAGTACCTTCTGTGTGCACGTGCACACACACAATAAGTGAAGAAGCAGTGCTGAATGTGTTTGCTCAATCCTTTCCCTCTCCCTTAGGCTTCTTGCCCAACTTGCCTGCCCAATTATCTTTCCCTCTGCAGGATTCAAACAGGTGCTGTGATGGCAAACACGGAGGATTTGAAATAAAGAATTGTGGGCAGGGAAAACATACCGCTTCATCTTGCCTCAGCTTCCTCCCTGCTGAAGCTAACTTCTATTTTATTTCATATGAAAAAATTAACGGCACTGGGTCTCGCTAACAAGTATTTACATGAAATGTGCAATGAGTCCCAGAAAGCCAAAAATGTCCCCAGAAAAGCAGAAATATGTGTTCTAACCGCCGTTTACCTTTCATATAAATATTCTGCAAACTCCCGTTCAAAGACAACATCGCTGTGCTCAGTCTATCTGTAACAGATAGAAGTCTATGGGAGAACAGCTGCAAAGGACCGTCTCTCAGCAAAAAGCAAAAGTCTATGCAATAGCAAAGCAGGCAGTGGGATGTGCTGATACTTCCTTTCTGCAGGTGAGGTTGCAAATTCAAGGCAGAGGTTCAGGGCTGGACAAAAAGCTTGCAAGCTTAATCTTAGATGAAGCGTGTCTCGACATTTATGTGATAGGTGGGATAGACATTCGTATAAAAGGACAACAAATATAAATAAACATGTTCCTGTTAATTCTGAGGTGCGGTTTTCTATTGTGTTGTTCTGCCCATAATTCTTTCTAAATGCAATGTTCCTTTCCTAAAGTGTTTCAAGGGAAAGCTGTGGATAGCCTTTCCACTTCTTCCTAACACCATTACACAATCTAATGACATACGTAACACCATTACGCAACCTCCACAAAGCACCTCCTTATCCTGCTTTTCAGACAAAAGAAGAAACTTTCATACTGATACTGTCTACAGATGATGGCAGTCAGGTGGGGAGAAGCATAATGGGAAATTAGAGAAGACTTGAACCTCCCACTTGACATCCTAATCATTAAGACAAGAGAGGTAATACAAAGGGAGAGGTCAACACAGGCTCACATCTCTCTCTCATTCTGCCTTCAGTGAGAACGCGGCATGACAGTGATTTCAAAATATATGCAATTGTTCAGGAAGAGAACTCCTGAAGCACACAGAGCCTATTGCTTATTTATTATCCTGCCATTCTTCCCAAAGGAACACCAAGCATTACTAAAGGAGTCTTCAACTCTCCAATCCAGCCAAAAGTGGTTATTTCCTTTTTATTTTGCTTCAGCCAGTCACATTCTTGGACTTGGGTTGAGACCAGTATTAGTGTTAAAATCAAAATGCACTCAAACATATGTGAGCATACTAAAGCACTCTGTGTGTGTGTGTGTGTGTGTGTGAGAGAGAGAGAGAGAGAGAGAGAGTTATTAACTTGACCCCAACCATTAAGAGTCAAATTAGATATGGACTAAACAGACAGCTGCTTCAGAAAGCAACATTCATTAATATAAATGAATGGCGAATCCCTAGTTTGGGGGCCTGATTTGCGCCCTCAGCAACATTTCTGAAAAGCAAGATCTGAAAAACAAGAATGAATCCAGCCATCTCCCCAAATGGATATGGTGAAAGCACTTCTGGCCTCCTTAGCAACCTGACTTTCTAGGTGTAATCCAGAACCCAGAAGCATCAGAGTCTCCTCTGGGAGGCCAAACAGCATCTCTTGTGGATGCTCCCTCCCCCCCCCCCCCCCAGTTTGTTGCACTTGTGGCCCTGATTGCATCTCCCAGAAAGCTTACTGTAATGTAACTGGTGATGAAGCACGAGTCCAAGGCTCACTGCAGGAAAATCCCAGGAGTAAGCTAAAGCCCTCAAAAAGAATCTATTACTGTTCATAATCCCGAGAACAAATATGGGCCGCTTTTTCCTCTCGTTTAAATGAATGATAATGAAAAGCAATCAGCAGCAAGCTTGTGTTCTTAATTATGGTTCTGTAATAATGGCAAGTTACCGCTCTGAAAGGGGGAAAGCAAACGAGCGAGAACAGCGAAAACCCAGCCCTGCTGGCGCTAGAGGAAGAAAAATATCAAGCTGCTCCGAGCTTAAATTTTTAGCAATGTAATTTGTTTCTATGCCACGATAAGATGTATTTACTATTCTCTCGTCTCTAATGATCCTTTGAAAAGCAACATGTGCTTAATAAGCACAATTGCAGGTTCTCAGCTGCCTCCCAACGCCACCAACTCAGTGCTTTGTTTTGCTGACTCCTAATAGCTGGTATTCCGCCTGGACTCCCCAGATGCAAGTCCTGCCTGCCAGTTCAGTCACATAGCATTTCCCACCAGAACCAGAGACATTTCCCACCAGTACAACTCAGGTCCCATTTTCTAAATCATCTTGCTTGATGATCTGATGGATGCTGCTAAGTTAGTCCACTGGCAACCGCATGATGGTGCAGAATATAATAGAGTGTCCTCTTGGCATCGGCTTGAAACAGGATCTTAAAGGTTTTTTTTGTGAGTTAAGGCTGCATAATTAAGAAAAGCTCAGTTAACTAGCAGGTAGCAATTAAGAAAGAGGTTTTAACACCAGGTAAAGCTATTTAGGACAAAATGTACCTATCCTATATTGGGACACATATTGCATGTCTATGTTCGTGCCTGCGTTTTCGAATGCAGCTCAGTGGCAAATTCAAAACTGCCACTATACCCTTCTGTGATGGGGGAAAATGTCTTGCTTGAATCATGCAAAATGCAGCATGAATGCAATTGTGTGGATTTAGGAGAGATTTAAGCTTGTTTCACATTACGCCCTAACAGGGCTCGAACATGTAGGAAAGTGGTCATTGATTACTGTTCGTGTGACCAGAATGGTTTTCAGTACACAAAGAGGTGATTTTTTTCCACTCATCTCATTGTGCAATGACAATTGATCTGGGTCCAAGATGAAGCAATTATGTGATTGCTTCCCTTCCACAGCCAACTGTGGATTCGCTGCACATTGGATTCACTGCACACCTAGGGTTGATTTGGGGGTCACAGGAATCAATCTTCTGCAATCACTGATCTGAACATGTTATTTTACAGGGTGCTTTCCATATATCCTCTAGTTATCTCAAGACAGCTGCAGCACTAATATTTCTGGCTCCTTAATTTCAGGCATGCAGAATGCAAGTTTTAAACTTGATTATGTTACAACCACTATTATGGACAATGTATTCAATTTGGGCCACTATATATACTTTGTAATGTGATGATTGCCATATGAGAGGTGGCTTGAAAGGTCCTCAATTAAAACTTCTGTTGTTGTTTCTCTAGATTGCATTTTTTTGATATATTACAGTGAAATGGGTGGCCATTGCTAGGTAGACAGCAAATATTGGTGTTTCCATATACATTCTGTGTCACATTTGACAGTCAAGGTACTATTGCTCTGGATAAGTCACCCTTACGTTTGTCATACGGGATAATGCTTATAGAAGTTTCTGCTTGTTCTGTTCCATGTAGCTGCCTTAAGCATGTGAATATCACCCACTATCTGAATCACCCAAACTGTGCAGAGAATTTCCTTGGCATCTCTGTTAATTTCACCGTACTCACACCATTCACTGACCATGAATGAATGACATATATCTCAGGGTGTTGTATGAAATAATTCCAAGGTCCAAAGTAGACCAGAACCTATTCAGGCTTCTAGCAATTGAATGACTGGCTTTTAAAAACCAAATTACAGGTGTGTGGGTGTGACTCTTTCTAGTTTGGGAACTTGCCATGGGAGGAAAGGTTGGCTTTTTGCCAGCTGCTATGGTCCAATGTGGGATTTTTCCTCAGTGTAAACAGCAGGGGCACGTTCCACAATCCAGACTTGGGAGTGCAGCAATGGGAAACATATAAAGCCTGCCTACCCCAATGAGTCCCAATCTGGATCAGCTCCATCCCTGCCTTTTTGCCCCCACAAGCTGTTCACGCGATTGCTAATTGTATGAATGAATGGAATCATGACTAGTTTGGCACCTAGTTTACAAACTCCAGGGCTACTCCACATGGCGTTTGGAAGAGCATAGCAATGGCAGCATAAAATATGTCTCAAGGAAGGAAAGGCTTGGGTGCCTTGGAAGGAAGGATTCCAGTGACTGTGCAGAACTCTTTACTTCCCTCCTTCCCAAAATGAAGATATTTCCCTTATAGCTATGTAATGGTTCTAGGGGTTGCTCGTGCGTAAGCAGGTACCTATCCCCCCGGCTGGGTGCAAACACCTGGCTGGGTTGCCAAAGTGAACCTCTTTCTGTCCGGACAGCCACTCACCCGTGGCTGACTCAATCGCTGGCAGAATCCGTGAGTGGGCGTTTCTTAAACTTCTTCCAGCAAAGAAGTTCTTTGACGCCTAGTCTCCGCCTACCCTCTCTGCGCGGAAGCCTTCTGTGCAGGGAGGGCGTGGGCAACGGAGGACCCCTACTCTCCCTGCTGGTCCCAGGCAAGGAGTCATGAGAAAGCCTCGCCACTTCCCCCAGCTGCCCCCCTTCTCCACTGGTGCTACGCTGATTCTCTTCCCCAGAAGATGGGCTCCTCCTCCCGATCCCTGGAGGCTCTCTGGAATCCCTCTGGCTTTTGCTCTCCACCTCCAGTACTGATGGCAGTTCCCTGACAGGCTATACTAATGGTAGCAGAGAACAGTCATCTACTATTTGGACTGGAGAGAGATTAAGGGAAATTCCAGCATGGAAGAAAGAGATAGACAGAGAGGCTATTTGGGAGCCATTTGTGAGGAAGCCTTAATTCTATTTGGGAAATAAGGAGTAGAAAGGAGGGGGGAACAACCTCAATTCATTCTGGGTCCAATTAACATGGAATGAGGAAGAGGAGAGAGCTTTGTTTTCAAGCCCTGTTTGAATAAGCAAGCATGAAAAAAGGAAAGGCATTGTGCCATTTTGCTGCCAAATATCTCTATGATATTCCTGGATGATTCACCAAACTGCACTTAACAGTCATGGCTAGTTCTCAGTCAGTGCCTGGAGAACTGGGATTGGCATGTGATGAAACCAGGGCTTGCTTTGCCATGAAGCAAAGTGGTGCTTCAAATGGCACCACTGGGTGGCAAGTGATACAACTGAGGCAGAAATTGGTCTCTTAAAGGTACCTCAAGATATTTCGAAATGTTCATCCTAATAGTGGGACTAGTGGGGAAAGCAAAATGCATTGGACCAGTACTGGGTCAAACTGAGCGTAAGAGGGGGGAAAGGTAAGGTACACACATTTGCAGATATTGTGCATTTTGCAATGTGAATTCTCCATGATGATTTTTTTTTTTTTAAGATAAGGAAAACACTGCAAGGGAGCTGGGAGGAAAACATCACAAAAAGAGACCACCGTATGGAGCCTTGGCTGTAAAACAGCAAGTCCACATATCATTTGGCTGCAGGCATAAAAGTACACAGTGTCAGTGACAAGCCCAACAAAGCACCACCACACAGGTTTGCACTGCGGAAGGCTGGAGCATAGACATGCCCTAGGTCTGTAAGTCTCTTCTGAACACCCCACATCCCTAACAGACATATGGAAAGCAAATGATGAGAATGGCTGCCTCCCCCACCTCGCCAAATCTCTCAGCTGGATGTGTGTTTATTGAGAATCCTGCAGTGAGGAAAACAAACAGTGGTTTGAATTAAGCAAATTTGCAAACAGCTGCAATCCACAGAGCCTTTCCTCCCCCTGTGATGAAAGGCTGAGAAGTTATGTATCACAGCTCTGCTTGTCCTTGCAGAGATGGCACACACACTTTTGAAACCAGCTCCGTGTGATACAAACTTTTTGCCAACAGCCAGAAGTATGCTCCTCTATGCTAAAGGAAAGTAGAGATGGGAAACCAATGCTGTTCAACTCTCATCAGCCTCAGCCAGCATAGCCACTGGTCAGGGATCATGGAAGTTGTAGTCCCCAAAACTGGGACTACTCAGTAATTTTGTCTTGTATGTCTGCTGCCGCCATTTCCATAACTTGCAAGTTTGGGGTGTCAGTAATCAAATTACTGGATTTTCATGTCTTGATTGGGAATCTGGGCGGGAGGAAAGTTCCTCCCTTTGTTTACCCGCACCCAAAAGCATCGGGGTGGGGAAAGAAGTACAGTACAGAAATCTGTTACAGTAGCCTTTTGAACCATTCAACCCATGCCTGCTATCTTCCTTCCCTTTGAAGAGCTATTTTGGATGAGATCTGAAGAACGACTTCACAGCATAAGCTTGTATTCCACAAGAACAAATCTGACTGCTTTGATTGTTAAGAGGGCTGCAGTGAACCAAAATCGGTGGAAACAGCAATCCCCCTCACAGCTCTGCATGCACCAAAGACAATCTACAGCTGGTTTGTAGGAGAACAAAAAGACCACAGAAGAGAAGGCAGGGAATTTATACATGATGCATCCATAGAGTATCTTGTGAGGTTTGGTCTATGCCAGACTTTTAGCACACAATACCCAGTCATATACTTATTTCCATTACATTAATAAATGTTCTGATGTTTTCCATCTGCCTGACAGCAATGGGTGACTGGCAGGTCGCAACACAAGGCTGCAAGGTTGGGCCAGGATGTTGCCAAGCTGAAGTCTAATATTTTCAATTCCCACACAAATTAGAGAAACTACTTCAAAAATACAAAGTGCCTCTCTGGGGACAGCCAGCCAAGCAAGGAGGAGGGCACAGAGACAATGGAAGGAGCTTAATCTCTTTAATGATAATGCCAGGAAGATGGCTTGTCCCAGGACATTTTACCCTACACATGGAAGAAAGGGAAAGCATGCAATGTCACACATGAAAATTACACTGATTAGAAGCCTCCACCCTCCTACAAGACTAGGCCCTGTCTTTTTATCTGCAGCTAACTCCAGGTGGCAATTTTTCCCCTTCTGACTCAGGAACTCTTAAGAGACAGTATGAAAGTGAAAATGAGCAGCTGAGTTCTCCCTCCCTCTTTTTTCTTTCTTTCTCTTTCTCTCTGTGTGCCTTGCTGCTTTGAACCTTACCGTAGGCCTGTGAAGCAGACTCCTAGTTCAGTCTGACAGACACGGAGTTGAGTGCAAGACTCTTCCATGCAGAGGTGGGGATATGAATGGCAGCTGGCCTCTGCCCTGACTATCTCCTGCGGCGGAGATGAAAGCCATCAAGGCAGAGGAGAACGGTGGGGCAAAGAAAGGGCTCAATGTTGAACGGCACCAGTGAGAGGGAATTCTCTGGGCAGGAGAAAAGCATGCTGGAGAACTGACACTGGGCGTAAGGAAGGGATGTCAGGATGTGTCCAGTATTGCCAGCCAAGTATATCTCCCCACCTTCAGCTTTTGTCAGAAACTCATCTGGTCATGCAAAGCACCTCAGTCTATATCCAGAAAGGATAAATCTACCGTTAAATTCAAAGTGGGATTCGATTAGGACAATGCATTATACAAAGATCTTTGTCCGAAGACTCCTTGGAAACTGCAGTTAGTTCAAAATACAGCAGCCAAGCAGCCGACTGGGACCAGTTTCAAGAAACATCTCATGCTGGTGTTAAAAGAAATTTGCTGCCTGCCTCTCCATTTTTCGAAGCACAATTGAAAGTGGTGGTGCTTGCATTTAATATCCTAACCCAGAGCTTTGCAAAGAGTGTTCTGCAAACCTCTGGTAGTTCATAAGCTCTATTCAGGTGGTACACAGAAAGGATGTGGAACCATCAAGTTGGAGTCCAGTAACATCTGGAGGGCACGAGGTTGGGGAAGACTGGACTGATATCTGCACCAGCACTGGAGTGGCTAGTTGAAAAAAAGGATAAGGTCCCTGCACCTTTTACAACTGCGTAGAAGAGTGAATTCCAGGAGGAGGAGTTCGTAGTGTAAGCTGCAGAAATTTCCTCTTCTGAACAACTACTGAAGATGCAGAATCCCTGCATCTTCTCCCCCCTTGCCACCCTAGGCAGCGGTGTCTCAATTCTAACTAAGAAAGGGAGCTCTCAATATGACTTAGTAGTCTTGGACCCTTAGGCGTTTTAGGGCAGTGTTGCTGTTTGTTCCAGTTCTCAGTGGATGTGAAATGCCTTTGAAATGTTAGCAAAATCACTTCATCTGGGCATTTCATGCTTCACAACCAGCTAATTCACCTGCCTTCTTGGTTTACTCCTTCCTCCACAGCTGGATGGTAATTTCTGTTTGCTTGTTTAAAAAGAACCCCTCCCCCCTTGCACGACTTGAACGTGTGGCTGGCACGCTCTTCAGGTGCGCTGTGCATCTTGAAATTTGTTTCTTAAGCTTGGCGGGCAATTATAATTTGCACATAGTGAAACAGATTAAACTAAGCAGAGATGCAGTGGTCAGGCTTCTGTTTTCTGGGATGAGGCAGCAAGCTTGGGAGATACAAAGGAGATGCCCGTATGGCTGTTCAAGCCATTAGTACACTGCACAGAAGACTACGAGGTGTCCTAGAAACACTGGAAGGGAAAGTGGACATGCAATTAGAACTCCAATTTTCCTCTTTATATCTCCTAAAGTGCCTAATAAGTTTTCCATCCAGAGATTTCAAGGACTGAATAAGTAATGAAATGCCTCGAGCCCTGGGGGGCAACCAGGCAGCAGTTATTAAGTCTTGCAGTTCTTCAACCTCCTGAAAAAGCAGCTGCCGTCTCTGGAAGGGACCACTCTCTCTGTCAGCACAGCCACTACTCATTGCTGCTGCACATCCAATTTAGGGGAGGGGGTTGCTTCAGAGTGGCTGGAGCCGCCCAGAGTGGCTGGGGAAGCCCAGCCAGATGGGCGGAGTACAAATAATAAATTATTTTATTATTATTATTATTATTATTATTATTATTATTATTATTATTATTATTTGTTTATGTGATTTTTTAAATGCATTTTTTGGGTATGAACAGCCTTGGGAGGGCTGTGCCCAGAAAGGCGGGTTAGAAGTCATTTGAATAAGTAAATAAATTATACTACTCTGGGGCTAGGGTTGGGGGAGAAATGCGATTCAATTTGCATTTGAAGGCCAGGTTGCCTAATTCACACACTTGCTGAAACAACTCATGAACTGAGCCACAGCCCTCCTTTGACATCCACACTTGCCCAATTTTTGCAATGCAGTTCTCCAGTCAAGTAATGTGAATAAAAATGCATATACCGGGGTAATGCATGCCTATAAATGTGAAGCTAACATACAATTGTTCCTAATATTTTGCAAAATTAACATTCTATGACCTTTCAAATGTGTTTGTGGGAGGGAGAGTTTTTTGTGTTGTTCTTTTTTGTGTTGTTTTTGTTTTGAATAACATTTTGTGTTTTTATGCTGTGAATTGCCCCGAGATCTTTGGATGAAGGGCAGTATAAATATTTAATAAATAACTAAAATAAATAAATAACAACCACCTTGCAAAATTTTGTATATTGGGAGAAATCTTCACTAAAATCCTGGTGAATTTTCGTGAGGACTTTTTTCTCTTTTAATGCAAACTGATGTGGAAACGTTGAGAATTCAAGACTGGGGGAAAAGAGAAACTGAGAGAATCTGAAATTGACATATTCGTCTACCTCCGACTCAGATTTGAAAGTCTGCATGAACACGAGTCACAGTGCAATAGTATGCATGTCCTCACAGAAACAGGCTTCACTGAGGTCAATGAGACTTGTGCCAATTCACAGGCCAACCTCAGCAGTTAGAGATTTTTCTCCTCTGAGATAGAAGTGGGTGAGCCAAGCCAAATATGACTTCTGTTTTTATTTCAAGAGACTCCCCACTTATGTAGAGGTTCCATTCCAGTGCCCCCCCACACATAAGTGAAAATCATGTTAACGAGAAGCATCCCCTAAACACCCTTTAAATGCCCTACCTGCTTCTCTCTCTCTAAAATAGTGCTCTCCAAAAACCCAAAAATACTGCATCAAATATATACACAACTGGAACTGAAGCTCTGGGGCCAGCAGGAGGCCAGAGGATGCGTGAGGCTGGAGGTCATCTGTGTTTTAAAACACTGTGTAGTAATCTTGTGCATATAAGTTCCATTATATTCAATGGGTCTTACTCCCAGGTACCTGTGTATAGAACTGCAGCCTAGCAGCACAATTTATACATGCCTATCCAGAAGTAAGTCTCACTGAATATGATGGAGCTCATTCCCGGGTAAATGGGTAGAGAACCACAGCCATAATCACCTTTTTATCTAAAAAGACTCTGCAGATAATATGCAACAAATCATCAACTGATAAACAGTAATAAAAAGTAATAAAGTAAGCAAAAGATAACAGACCAACTATAAATATGTCTACTATCAGTGAAAAAATGCTACTTTAAAATGCCTAAATATATAAGAAGAGGTTTTTTAGCAGCATGCCTAAAGATCAGCAAAGATGTTGCCCTGTTCATACTGCATACTGTTAGCACGGGATAAGGATGGAGGAAGGCAGGAATGACAATTAAGGAGAGATGGCCTGATGGTAGCAAATGAAGATTAAAGGATTGGTTTGACTGAGTGAACGTGGCATGCGGGCAGCAACAACTAAATCCCTTTCCCTGGCCTGTTCACATGCTCTGCCTCCCACACTGGTTGCTTCTTGTACGCCAGCTTAACTGGCTCCTTTGCTTTCCAAAGCAAGACTGAAATAGTCCTGCCAAAGTCCATGTCTGGCATCGTCCTGCCTAAGATCTTGGCCAGGACTGTTGGGGATATCAGAGGTTTCAGACACACATTGGCAAGCCATATACAAAAGCATCAACAAATTTAGATCACGGGGCAAAACACAGGTACCATTCAGGAAACAAAGGTGGGTTTTTAAAATTTCAATAACTGATACCTGCATTTGCTTATTAAACTACAATATCCTAGTATAGCCTACATAATATCCTAAAAAATTTTAAAAAGCATCTCTTGAGATTCCGGTGACTGAGGTTTGGGTGATATGTCACCCTAAATCCCTTGGTATGTTACTCAAAACAAACACACACAGCAGATGACAGAAAGAGGTTCTGGTGGCATTTCCAGTAGCTTCTAAAGCAGGGGAGGCTTCGCTGCCCTTGCATTGCTCTCTGCCCTTCCCCGTGAGCAGCAGAAGACACATAAATTATGCAAATATATGCAAAATTACAATGCTTTCTTAGTATCGAGCAGAGAATCCAAAGCTTTGCATAGATTGCTGTGATGCATCGGTGCCTTTCTGGATGAATACTTCTGAGGGTTGGGCAGATTATCAGGCACTGAAGAAGCAAAAGGACTGGCCTGGAGAAGCAGGAGGAGATGTTTTGTTTTCATAGTTAAAATAAGCTTACTTTGCATTTTAAAAAATGTCGTTATATATTTTTTTTTGCAGTGCACATTCCACTACATATTGTCCGGAAAGGAGGGGGTTTCAACATTAAAAATTAAAACATAGGGAAAAACATTCCTATCCCATTAAATCCAAGCTATCATTGTTTTATAATCTCAGTTGCCATAAAATGCTACATTCCAGAAAATTCAGTGTTCCGTGCTGGGAAGTAAAGCAAATGGGATGCCAGTGGCAGGCAGTGGGTTATCGCCATGTGTGACAGATATTGCCTCCCAAGTGCCCTGTGATAAGAAGTGCACTAAAAACAAAGATAATGCTAAGTGCTAAAACACACACACCGCCCAACACTGAAAGCAGGCCAAGCAGCACAGTGGAGGATAATGGCTACCATTGTTTAAATGAATGAGCTGTTGGAAGCCCAGGAGGTGGGACTCCCTGAAAAGGGGAGAAGCGTGGCAGAGTCTGACATATAGTCCAAAAAGAGGCTGTTTCAGCATTTTAAACACTCTGAAATCCTCACTCCCCTGACCCCTGAAGGGAGCAGCCGGGCTATTTGATTCAGCTGTCCCTGCTGAAGAGGAAGAGCTAGGGGAGAAGAGGAAGAAAAAGAGTTACTGAGAGGAGGAATGGTGGAGGAAGGGGATCCTTGTATATGTGAGGGTGTGTGTTTACTTGTGTGGGTGCTTGTGTGGCCGGAGGAGTATCTGTGTGCTGTGGAGTGTTTGTGACCCCTGTCATGCTCTGTGGGTGCATAAACTAAAATGGCAAAATGTAAGCCGGCAATGGACACAATACAAACTAAACTCAACAAATTATACCTCCTCACATCTAAAAGTCTGGTGGAAGAGGTAATTATTCACTTGCCTCCTAAACAAGTACAGTGGTGCCACGCAAGACGAATGCCTCGCAAGACGGAAAACCCGCTAGACGAAAGGGTTTTCCGTTTTGGAGGTGCTTCGCAAAACGAATTTGCTATGGGCTTGCTTCGCAAGACGAAAATGTCTTGCGAGTTCCTGCAATTTTTTTTTGCTCCCCACCCCCTTTTTCTAAGGCACTAAGCTGCTAATAGCCTTTTAGCAGCTAATCCGCTAATCCCTTAAGCCTTTAATAGCCGCTAATAGCCGCTAAACCGCTAATCCGCTAATGGGGTTGCTTTGCAAGATGAAAAAACCGCTAGACGAAGAGACTTGCGGAACGGATTCTTTTCGTCTTGCGAGGCACCACTGTATAACGTTGAGGCTAGAGGTACCTCAGTGGTCAGGTTGTTCCGAAGTTCTGGAGCAGCCACTGAGAAAGCCCTACTATGGGCCCCTGCACTGCCAACCTCATCCCTCACTGGGACCAGACCTCTTGGGTTGACATGAAAGACCAGACAGGTTGGTGTGGGAAAATATTAATGGCAGCTTGCCCCAAATCCCTGAGCAGACTCATATAGATGTTAAATAGGATGGGTGACAAGATCAAACCATGTGGTTTGATTTCTGTTGGCATCCAAGGCTGAGGGTATGAGAGAAGCAAGACCTTCTTGAGATGTTAATGCTGTGAGCTGCTCCACTGTAGGCTCAGGTTGTATATATGTGTAAATAAATCATATATATATATATATCATAAAGATATATATATGAACCCTGGGTAAGTGCCTGATACCCCTTGAATATCACACCACTTGGCGACTGGGGTGCAACACTTATTCCATTCCATTCCATTCACTCTGCTTTTCAGCCCTCCAATATCTCATCGTTCAGCTTCTGAATCTATTGCACTGGACTTTCTGCGATAGTTAATAATAATATTTATTATGTATAAAGTGCCTCAAGGACTAGGCGCTGTATTATAATTACATAAAAAAGGAATAAATCTTGCCTGCAGGT